>NC_138509.1:52698691-53298052 GCF_964252035.2 Podarcis erhardii | reverse complement strand
TCCTGATGAATTGTTAGATTTTTTTTGAAAAATATTGCTAGTGTGATTAATGAATCTTTCTTGCTAATGAGCAACCTCGTATGCTGAATGGGCACTGATAGCTGTAATAAATGAATAGGTGCTACGGGCCACGGATTGAGAGAAGGGATACTGTAACACTGTTGCTCATCAAAAAAAGGGAACATCACAGGAAAGGAGGAAGTACCCAAGTTGCAAAGAACTGATATTAATCTTTACAGAAGTCACATCCACGCCACACCATATATTTAAAGCGCTCTTGCGCCACCTTAGCAGTCCTTTACAGAAGTCACATCCACGCCACACCATATATTTAAAGCGCTCTTGCGCCACCTGACCTCTGCCAAGGGGTCTCTGAACAACTTTCCCTAATCCTAAGAGTGCTAAACTGTGATAATTAGCACAGGATACTTCTGGAATTTCGACTTCATGATGTATTCCTAGCTACTGGGGGGAATAGTCACAATTTTTTAGCTTTTTGCAGGTATGCCTAAATAATGCCCTTTGTCAGTATCTTTATTGCCCCAAAGGACATACAGTGGTACCTCGGGTTACAAACGCTTCAGGTTACAAACTCCGCTAACCTGGAAGTAGTTACCTTGGGTTGTGAACTTTGCCCCAGTTTGAGAACGGAAGGCGGCAGCGGGAGGCCACATTAGCGAAAGCGCACCTCAGGTTAAGAACAGGTTAAGAACGAACCTCCGGAACAAATTAAGTTCGTAACCCGAGGTACCACTGTATAGGAGTCTTAATGGTGTAGAATTTAGATTTATCACGAGGAACATGGTTGCCTTGTTAAAATTGAACATCTCCTTTGGAGGGGTGGGGAAGAAAACTCCGCTATTTCGTGCATTTACGAAACACATAGTCACAGTGCATTGCAATTTATAGATCCCTATTACGAGCCAAGTTGCTGTATGCTGTGTTTCGGTTTCCTGTCAGTGGGTTGGAGACAGGGCAGGAAGACTGAAATATGCAATGTGGGGAGAAGTTTTTGCAGCATAGTGAAGACAACGACAGGCTTAGGACAGTGCTTGTGGTAGTGGCGATCTGGAGCTTCTGCCATCCTAGTACAGCTAGAGAGCTGCAAAGCTGAGCATGCCGCCACTCAGGAACCTCACGTCATGTATTGTTTACTTTCTTAAACTCTTCTTGTTTTATTTCCTTTGCCCTTCACAACAAAATCTAAAAATCCCCAGTGTGTGTTCTTTATTCTCTTTTGTGTTATGTCAGCAGCATTGAACTTGGGACGCTTTTAAAAGTAGTTTTGCCCGTTTTTGGTTTCGTTATACGCTGTCCCTCCATTATGTGTGTGTGAGAGAGGGGAAGGGAGGAAGCGAACACAGTAAAATGGGAGCAGTTCCCTGAGGTATGATTCCATGTTTCCACGTAAATATTGCAGTCACAGAGCAGGATCCGGTCTCTTTGATCTTTCCCACCTGCCAGCTCCCTTTTAGCAAGAGTTAGATTAGGGAAAGTTCCATGCAGGTGGCCCCATCCATATGACTGTGATATACACAAACATCCTCTCTTGCAACAGCAGAGGATCGTGTTATGTGGTTCTTGCACTGTTCTGTGTTTGTGAAGGAGCTTTAGAGAATTTAATCTGGACTTTCAGCCTTCAGAACTTCTAACTGTAAAAGCTCAGAGCAGGTTTGGAGAGGACTGGTCTTCTCAGACTTATCTTCTATTTTGCTTTCAATGAATAACCCCCTTCACCCTACTCCTGAACACTGGCATCCAACATTGCCCTAATGTTTCAGAGCAATACTTTGTCCCCTATTCTAGTCATGCTCAGCTATTGAGAAAGCAGTCTGGGTTCACTGTAGGTTCCCACAGCTATATCACTGAAGCAAAGTGCTGCTTTTGGGTTGGTGGCATTTTGCTTGAGGAGTAACTTTTGCCTTCACTTGAAATGCGTTCTGTGTTTTTATATGTTGGATGCTTACAAGGATATCAGTGGGCCACTAGCAGGATAGTGATTGGCTCAACACCTGAAGAGCGCTAGGAAATAGGCAGCAGGTAGTGAGGTGTTGGGGTGTTTGAGAGAGACGACGGGGGCAGGGTTCTCTGGCTTGTGTCCCTTTTCTCAAGCCGTTTATGCCAACAAAATTTAATGGACACCCTTCTGGTGCAGCTAAAAGTAGCAGTAGCTAAAACAGTCACCTGAGAACCAGACAGTGTGTTTTAATGCTAGTGGAGAAATCTCCTTCTGGGCTCCAAGGCAAACAAAAGGATTGCTTCACCTTCAGATTTTCATTGCTCTCTATCTGTAGCGTCTTTAAGTCTGCAACTGTCTGCAGACTTAACATTGGCAAAGATAAAAGCCCTGAATCTAATGGCTTTGTTGCAGGCAGTTGCTCCTTTTTGCTTCTTTCTCTATTCTCCCCCCACCCCCTTGTGGAGATTATTTCCTTTTTGAATCCCCCTGTTATCTCCATTATTGACATACCCTGTAATTTTCAAAATTGTCCACTATTAGGTCCCTGACTCAGTTTCTTCCCCCTTTGTCTGCAAGTGGGTGCTTGTCTGGTGTGGTGTTTAAATTTTATTTTAACCCCTTCTGGTCAGGCAGGTGTGGCTTTTAAAAACATAGGCACAGAAATCATAGGCTTTGCTAACACCCCTCTTCTTTGCGTTAACCACTGTGTAGCATTATGTCTGCACTGAGGTTAATGTTAACCATGGTTTGCTTTAGATGGGGTTTGTAAACATCTTATAGGGTTTTTATGAAAACCTATGAGATGGCTGTGAAGGCCGCTAAGAAGTCTTACTTCTCGGCCTCCATTGCATCCGCTAGCTCTCGCCCGGCGCAATTATTTAGTATAATTCGGTCTTTAACGTCCCTTGAAGGACAGCTAAATTTAAATAACAATCTGACACACAGCTGTGAGGCATTTGCGAGCTTTTTTGCGGAGAAGGTCCTGTTGCTCCGCCATGACCTCCCTGCCAATTTGGATACAATAAAGGAACTGGAGGCCCCTCGACTGTCCTCGGGTCCAGTATTGGACCATTTTGACCGGATATCTCCAGCCGATGTGGACAGACTCCTCCAAGCTGGAAAGCCCACCACCTGTCCTCTTGACCCGTGCCCGTCATGGCTGATTAGAGCGTGTCCAGACAAGGTGCGGGCCCCCCTGGGGGATATCATCAATTTGTCCCTTGGCACCGGGATATTCCCAGGGGAACTGAAGGAGGCAGTGGTGCGTCCGCTCTTAAAGAAAACATCATTAGATCCCTTAGATCTATCCAATTACCGCCCGGTCTCGAATCTTCCATTCCTGGGTAAGGTGATTGAGAGAGCGGTTGCTGAACAGCTTGGTAGGTTTCTGGATGAAACATCTGCTCTGGATCCATTCCAGTCCGGCTTCCGTGCTGGTCATGGGACCGAGACGGCTCTGGTCGCCCTAACAGATGATCTCCGTAGGCAGCTGGATCGAGGCGGGTCGGGGCTGCTGATTCTTCTAGATCTGTCAGCAGCCTTCGACATGGTCGATCACGAACTCCTGGACCACCGCCTTGCCGACGTGGGGATCCAGGGCACAGTCCTTCAATGGCTGCGCTCGTTTCTCTCTGGTCGGGGACAGAGGGTGGCGCTCGGGGGGGAATTGTCATCGCGCCACTCCTTGGTGTGTGGAGTGCCTCAGGGTGCGATTCTCTCCCCGATGCTTTTTAACATCTTTATGCGCCCCCTCGCCCAGCTTGTCCGGAGTTTTGGGCTGGGTTGCCATCAGTATGCCGATGACACCCAACTCTATCTGTTGATGGATGGCCATCCTGACTCGGCCCCCGATACACTGGCGAGATGTCTGGAAGCTGTGGCTGGATGGTTACGTGGGAGCCGGTTGAAGCTAAATCCTTCGAAGACAGAGGTCCTCTGGCTGGGGCGGGATGATATGGGATTGAGGGGGCAACTCCCATCTCTTGCGGGGGTGCAATTAGTGCCAGCACCGTCCGTTAAGAGTTTGGGTGTAATCTTCGATACCTCCCTCTCTATGGAGGCGCAGATTACAGCTATAACAAAGGCGGCATTTTTTCATCTCCGCCAAGCTAAGCAGTTGGCCCCTTATCTCTCTCGCCCTGACCTAGCCACTGTGATCCATGCGACGGTCACCTCCAGACTGGATTATTGTAACTCGCTCTACGTGGGGCTGCCCTTAAGACTGACCCAGAAACTCCAGCGGGTGCAGAATGCCGCGGCGAGACTCCTTATGGGGTCTTCGCTACGAGATCACATTCAACCGGTACTATACCAGCTGCACTGGCTCCCGGTGGAGTACAGGATCAGGTTTAAGGTGCTGGTTTTAACCTTTAAAGCCCTATACGGCCTAGGACCCTCGTACCTACGGGACCGCCTCTCCTGGTATGCCCCACAGAGAAACCTACGGTCTGCAAATAATAACATCCTCAAGGTCCCAGGCCTCAGAGAGGTTAGGCTGGCCTCAACTAGAGCCAGGGCCTTCTCGGCTGCGGCTCCTATCTGGTGGAACGCTCTGTCACAAGAGACTAGGGCCCTGCGGGACCTGACATCCTTCCGCAGGGCCTGCAAGACAGAGTTGTTCCACCAGGCCTTTGGTCAGGGCGCAGCCTGACTCCCTCCTCTGGCAACCTGCTTAGAATCTTGCTTAATTAGTTGCCATTAATTTGATTTTAATTGATTTTTATAATGTAATATTTTTAGAATGTGTGAATATCTGATTGTTTGATTGTTGATTGTTGTTAGCCGCCCTGAGCCCGGCTTCGGCTGGGGAGGGCGGGATATAAATAAAATTTATTATTATTATTATTATTATTATGCCTGCTCTACTAGCTTGGATTCAGTATTGTTCATAGCCCTATTTGCTTTTCCTAGATGCCTCTGCTGCATGGGCAGCTAGCTTTGGGCTGTGTACCATATCCATCCCATCCACCCCTCTCTGTTGTACACCCAACTGGCTTCACTGGTTTCTGGCTGGAAGCCAGATGGTGCTTTTTTTCTATTAGCATTCTAACTCACTTGCTAATCTCTCTCTGCCCCCCTCCTTGAAATTCTACAAGATTGCTTCAAGTGGGCCTGCTCACGTCAGTAAACAAGCTGAGACTATGTCCATTGGCGGCACTTTTTATAGATTCTTGGGACAAATATTTCCCCAGTGCTTTCTTTCTGCACTTTTCCAAAGTGTGCAGCTCCGTTTAAGCTGTGAGTCAAATCTGTGAGATGTGTTTTAATAGTCTCTCCACCCACAACCTGCACATTTTTGAAACGTGTGCACGTATTTAAAATATTTATATCCCATCTTTCAGCTGAAGTTCCATTTGGACCCAGACATAATTCACTGTTGTTGCCACTGTGTGTGAGAATACCAAACAGAACAATCCTGACCTTAGCCTCCCTGACTCATTTTGTAAATAAACTCAGGAAAACTAGATCAAGTATTTCACATTAATTTATATCATATTCCTAAGTGTATGGTAAAATCTGCACGCATTTATTTCTAGTACTTCATATTAATAAGTTGTAAGACAAAGTGCTAGATGCAAATCTTATTCTTCTGTTATGTTCAGATCTTAATAGACTTGCAGCAGTGTGCTTTCTTTCTTTTAGAAAGAAAAGACCCTGAATTTAACCCAGCAATTTGGATCTTGCAAATTATAGCTTAAATTTGGGAGTGATGTATGACTATTTTAAAGTTTTGCATGGAAGAACCTAAGGGCTTTGATTTTCTGGTACCCTATTCAGAATAAATGTATGCATATTTATTGGTATCCATAGTACATTCTGAGTACATAGTGCACTTTTAAAAACTAGAATGTGTGTAGTTTAATTTCAGGTTCTTTAGTTTCAGGTTCTAGGACTTGGCTGTGTACAAGTTTTGTCTCCCTTAATAACAGTTCCTCTTTGGCCATATCTGTTTTCTCAAGTTGTCCCCTCACTGGAGGAATCTACCCCTCGGTAAATTCTTCCTTGCTTCTCTATATAGTGTGCACTTTGGGAAAATCTGCGTATGATGTTATCATTTACGGTATATGTTGGAATAGCTGTGCCCACCTGATACACAGTAAAGCCTCTTCCTTTTGATGAAAGTGGTAGCTTTAGGTATGAGCTGTCAGCACCTCTGCTGCCAGAGAGTTGAAATGTGGTTCTGGGAAATCTAGATTCACGTCTAGTCAGCCTTATACATTCTGGATAACCTTGGGGACTGGCTGCCTCTCAGCCCCAAGCCCCCACGTGCGAAAGGGAATTGTTGTGACCTTGTTCAGACGTTTCTTGAGTTGATAAGCAAAATAATTATTGTAAAACACTTTGAAAATGAAATACTGCTGTATAAATGATTGATAATGCAGGAGCAAACCATTTTTATCCTCACGTATTTGACTAGCTGTGATGAATGTTTCATTTTAGAGGTGAATCAGAGCACTTCTAAATGGTGAATCTCCTTTTGTAAAGGAAGCGTGCATACAAAAGTACATAATTTGTGTGGTAAGCCTGCTATGGGAGTGGACAAAGCACTTTTTAAAATATACAACCTTATTTTGTTCCCTGTCTGGTTTTGTGGAAACCAGTTTTGTTGCAGCAGAAACTGGCTGTGTGTAACACTGATTTGTTTATAGACACTGGTAACGCCACTAAGTCATTTCCTTCCTCCTCCCTGAAATATTATTTAATTCTTTTTAAATTGATTCTACATTTCTAAAGGAGCAAAATGTACATGCAGCACCTTGAGGTAAAGTTACAAGAGCCCACTGAAGCATGAGGTGAGGGGCAAGGAAAGATAACTTGAGTCACTGGCCATTATATCAGTCGAACGTCCTCAAATGCATTTATGTCTGGTGGCACCTTACAAATTTGTAAATGCTGGAACAAGTGGTTTCAGAGGAATGCTCAAGAGATGCAAAAGAAAGAAAAGCCCTTTTCTGTCATTGCTTGATGAGATCCTGGAGGATCTGTTTATGTTACAGACCTGAAGTCTTAGCTGTGTTTTCCACAAAGGTAGTGGCATTATAATCCTGAAAGTTGGGTGCTTGAATGGGTGGAAGGATTATACATTACTACACCTACTTAACCTTTTGGCCCAATGGAGCAAGAAATGGATTTCTTGCCAAACCAGTGCTCCTACTGGCATCTTTGCACTGTACCAGCCTTACCCTTCTCCTTCTGGTAAGCCACAGTGATGCAATTGATTGGAGGTCAGGTGAGTGCTGCCATCCCACTTTGCTGTCTCCTACTGCGAGTTGCTTTTAAGATGGGCCGAATGTCAGCCTTGGATTAGGTTCTGTTTAAAGTCTGTTGGACTGAAGGTGGACATCCAGTGTGGAAAGGAAACTTGCCCGCAAGTTTCTGGATGGTAGTCTGGTTCTTTAGCCGCGTGATTGCTTTGCCTGCCTTGAAATCTGTGCTGTTGTTGTTTCCCAACAACAAGAGTTGTTTCCCCTGTTGCTACAAAGGCAGTAACTGATACAGCAGCGGCAGCTTGATGAGTGCACACTGCAAACATTATAGAAAAGAATAAGACTCCCTTCCCATCCCAATTCCTGATTAGAAGTATGTGCAGGCAGGTAAATGGAGTGTTGAAATTGACTTGTCCGAATCTCAAGCAGCTTCAGGCCTAGTTAATTCCACTCAAGAGAAGCTTAGAAAATGTGGTTGGAAAGCTATACTATATGGAGAAAATGGATTTTAGAAATAAGATAATATTTTTGGGCCAGTGTGCTACTGCTTTGTGGCTTAGCTCATTTTGTGCTTAGAGATGCATGATTAAACAGGGGTTACGCACATTCCATTGGGTGCTTCAAAAACCACTCCATGCCTGGGGATCGAGTTTTGGGGTAGAATGAGCCCTGCCAAGACTCAAGGAACTTAAAATAAAATCAAGACTTTGCAGTGCTGCAATTCCAGAAATTATTTCAAGAACAAAGTAAAGACATCCTTGAAATGATGGTATGTTAGTGTTTAATGGATTTGTGGCATGTTTAATGGTTTTTTTCCAATAAGAACAGTAGTTACCTTCAGTCCCCTAAAACCTGTGCATTCTCTTACTGTGACTATAAGTGTGCATGCTCTTGCATTCAAATCTGATATTGAAACTGTTGACAATTCAGTTTTTCTCTCTTTTCTTCATAACTTGGGTTTGTGTCATTGCCTGTGGCAAGGTAAAGGGGGCAATGAGCCAACAGTTTAGTTACAGGGAAAGAATTATAGATTTATAACAAGCTATTAATATGTAGGGAATGTAAGCCCCACAACTACGAGCTGAATAACCACATTCTGCAACAAGAATGTGTTCTATCCATTCAGGAATTGTACATGTTTACTTTCTTTGCATTATTAGAACTGAGGCCACTGCATTTCTTCAGTGCAGGGCTTTAGGTATTATTTTCTTAAGATACTGGATCAGTGGCAGGTACTGCATATAAACGTCAGTGTCCAGGAATATGTGAACTAGCCAGATCTTAGAGATATCACCTGAGCCAACCACTGGGTCTGGATTTTCAGCTCATGTTGAGGTCCGTTCAGGTAAGGGATTCTGATGGAGCAGCTTGTTTGTTACACCTTGCATTGCTCCATAGACCCATGAGCATCACCAGGTAGAAACCACTTGGGAAGTTCTGGCAAAGAGAAGATGAGGTAATAAGAGCATAATTTTGCCAACCTATCAGGAGTGCTTTAGAACATAAACAACTTATGTTCCTTAACTATCTCATTCTTTCCTACATAGCAGGAAGATAACCCAAGCAAAGAATATGCACATAGCTGTTCTGATAAATAAAATCATGAATGTTTGTGAACATGATAAATATACAGTAAATATACAGCCATTCACAAAGATGCATGAATTCTGATAATAGCATGCAGGTGATAAGTCAATTTTATATGGTATGCTGGTTGCTATGATATCCATAAAGTTTGGTATCTTTCTGTGCAGACACCCATTTAAAATATTAATACCGTGTTGGGGAAATGAGATACACTTGCAACCGAAGTGCAGCTTTGAAGGAACGGTGCAGACTATGTACAAAAACTTTAAAAATGACCGGGGGGTAGGGGGCGGAAACCAAGTTTCGTGATGCTACCAGGTAGTGGCATATAATGCCCATTTTTAAAAAGCTGGATCAAATTAAGGGAGTACATTGCATATTGTTAACCCCAAAGAGTGAACATGCTTGTTTACTACCATTGTTTTGTTAGTGCCTATCTTCTCACTTCTGAGCATTTCTGCACCAGAATTGCCAGGTTCATGGAAATATTTGTGCCACTTCATATCCATGCACCCAAGCATTTTTGTTTTCCTTTTGAAATCTTGGATTTAGAAAGGTTAGGTAGGCTGAGTGGGTTTTGTTTGGCTCTTGAAACTTGATGCAGAATTCCTTGCTTTTTAAGGCAGATTGGATGGATGAATGCATGCATGCATAGACAGAAGTAGGTGGTATCTCAGAAATGGTGTATCCTAAGAACAAGGATTGACTCAAAATCCTTGGAGCAGCAATTTCCAAAGCTGCATTCAGTGATAAGTCCAGAGCTTGATTATTGAATTGCACCTGAAGTGTTTTTAGGAGAGCAAAAACTTCAGTATAAATCAAGCTAATCACTAAGTGTAGCTTTAGCTTATACTTCTAATGTTTTATACAACAGCATACCAATAATTGTCGTGTTATGAGCAACAGACCCTGCTTTGTATGATACAGATACTGGAGCTAATCTTGAGAAATGATTTTCTATATTCTCAACACTTTGAAAAGAATTAATTTGTTTCTGTGGGTAGACTGTCATATGGGGTGAATCTGTACTGAATCATGTACTGTACTGAGTCAAGCAATTGGTTATTCCAAGCATGACTCAGTTTAGATCCAAACCTTATTAGTGCCTGTTACTAATAGTACTATTTAATTTCTGTTCCATGTCAAAGCAGGTTATAACTTAGCCCGCATCCCCTGTCCTCATCTTGCAATAATTTTGTCAGGTTCATCACACTGGCATAGCTGCTTAACCAAAGCTATGCAGTGAACGTCATGTCTGAAAATCAATCCTCATGTTACGCTATTCTTAACCAAGGGGTGTGTGGCACCTCTCCCCCTTCCCATGTCTCCTACAACCACAATCAACAATACATTGAGATTCATATATTTAGGTGTGTGCAACAGGAGGAACATAAATATTTTTATTTCTGCAGATATCCAGGATCTCTTTTTTCTCCCCATCAGCTTTTGTTCTTCAACGTCCCTGTCTGATGCTCCTTTTGTTCAGCTCTTTACTTTCTTTCCGCCAACATTCCCACTTCCATCACATGGAAAAGGAGCCATTTGCAATGAAGCAAAGCTGCACAATTTAATTTTCATGTTACATTTTGACTGTAGAATTTGAATTGTGTATTGGAAACTTCTACCAGGTTTTTTGTATTATTTTACTTTCTAGTTGCTCAGTACAAAAGAGTCTCTAGGCAACTTACAAAAACTTAAGAACCAAGGGCCATAGCATAAAAATGAAAAGGACACATCACAATAAAACCACCATTAGCCCTTTTTTGTTGGTGAGCCATTTCAACCTTGCTTTTCATGTACTCCTATTTATTTAAAAGGCATTTCTAAACCACTAAGCGGTACAGAATTATAGATGACCAAGGGCCATCTAGACCAACTGTCTTCAATGCAGGAATCTCAACTAGATCATTATGTACAATATGAAACCAATATCCATTAAAACAAAATACAGCCTAAACCAATAAAACAATATAGAAACATATAAAAGCCAATAAAACAGAGATTTATTTGTAGACATAAATCAGTGTCCAGTCTTACGGATCAGACAAAACCTGGAAAAAAGGAAGTATTTACAAAACATCTGAAGCAACTAAGGGCAGAGGGAAGGGCATTCCACAGAATGAGCAACAGCAGAAAACGCTGATATTTCTACACTTAATCTCTCTCCCTCCCTCCCTCCACCCATGTTTCAAAGGTTCTAGTCTTGTGATCACTCAACTTGGAGGAACCTGGAGGTGCAGTTTACATCATCATCCCAGCTAAGGGCTAAAATGTTTAAGCCCAAGCCTCCTGTCACTCATTTTGTTGGGGCATCTCTATACGCTGCTCAATACTGCACTAACCTATGGTTGTTCACTAAACTGCCCTCATTAGGAGTGGATGTTGGGTGATATGAAATCTCTTTCTGGGGTGTTAGGTCTCATGGGGCTGTTTCACATAAGCAAATTATCTGCTGGTGCTGCAGTCACTGAATGATGAACATGCATGTACGAACTTGCCCTAAAATATCTGGTGAGGCGGATTTCGAAGTAGAACTGCATAGATACTAAACTCCATTCCATTTTCTGTTATGGGGGTGGGGGGAGGACATTTCCTATGACGCTTAATTATTCTGCCAGCAGCACCATTTCCCCAGACCCATCCATAGTGTGTCATTTATAGTCCGTGCGGTCAAACCACTAAATAATAGTTGTGGGTGTGAAGAAACAGTGCCATAACTGTGCTTTACAAAAGGGAGAAGCTTTTAATAGGAGCTATTTTGAGTCAGCCTGGGGAAGGAAATGGAGGAAACCAGAACTGCTTTGGAGAGATATTATTTATAAAGGCTTGTTATATCATCTGAGGGTTCCCCACCCCCCTTGCTTATACAGGGTGTGTGCTAACACTTGATTCAATCTGGGTTTTGTTGTCTTTGGAGCAGGATTCTTTCTTCCCTCCGTGGTACCTTCACAATCTTGGAGATCTGATGTGGTTTATACAATGGTAGTTTGGCTATAGCAGAGGGCCTCTTCTGCTTCTATATTAGATACTCTGCATCCAGTACCAAGCAACAAACATATACTCTTTGAGGGCAGGGAGGTATAATCTGATTATGTTTAGACAGTATTAGTGCTACTGCTGAAAATGACAAATATGTCCCTTAAGAGATTCCGCAAAAGCCTTGTATCCTGTTCAACGTTCCTGGCAGTCTTCTCAGATGCATAGTGCTTCCCTCAAAGCTAAGGTTCCCACCATTTTGAACTGGCCTGGCTTCTGTACTGCTAATGATAGGTCTGAAATGCAGAAATTTAGCAGCTAACATTTTCTTGCCTTGAAAAGCTTCACCTGTTTACTTCTGCCTTTCATTACTGGCTTTGATCCTGTGCCTTAGAAGGTCAAAACTGCAGGCCTGCACCAAATCTCTTTGGGAAGAGAGCTTTGGGAAGTTTCATAACTTCCTTCATGCTATAGTAGTGGGTGTTTTGTACGCTTGCAATATCTGTATTCCCATAGCGTTTTCTTTTCAAACTCTTAGGATCAAAATATTCCCATCTGATTCCGTAATGCGACATTTTTGGCTTCAAGGCTTGTTCAACAGTCAAGAGTTATTTGGCACCCACCATTCTTGAAGTCTAAAAACCTGTTTATTTGTGGATCCATTTTTAACCTGCCTTTCCCCCAAGGACCTCGGGATGGTGTATTTGGTTATTTCTCCATTTTATCCTCACAGCATCTCAGTGAGGGTAGACTGAGCTGAGCAAGAATAACAGGCTCAAGGTCACCCCTAGAAAGTTGCGTGGCTGAGAGGGAGTTTGAACCAGGGTCTTCCTGGTCTGATACTCTAACCACTGCACCACACTGGCTTCTAGATCTTGTACTGCAGTACAAAGAGGCATGCAAAACAATCTTTGGGAAATGTTACAGAAAAATAAGTAGTGGCATGCCATGAATCGCTCTACAAACCGAAATCTCCTGACAAAAATAGGCTATTGGGTTCCCAGAAAACAGAATGAGTTACAGAATTCTATGAAGATTTCAAACCAACTCTGCTACACTCCTTCAAGAAAGGAGTTGCAGCTATGTGTTTGGTGTTTCCAAGCTTTTTTTAATAAATAAATTAACAGAAAATGTAAGAAATGTAATATAACCTCTGTACAGTGCAGAGTTGATGAATTACATTGTTTATTAATAGTGCAATCCTATACATGCTTACTCTGAACTACTGGTAAGTCCTGCTGTGTTCAAATGGGGTCTGGTCCCCAGTAAGTGGGTTTAGGATTGCATTCTCTTATTCTACTACTGATGAAAAGAAAGTGAAACCATTCCTTCTCAAAAGTATCCAGTTTTACCTTTAACATGTGTTAAAATCTGTAAGGTTATATGTAGTTGTTCTCTATACCCGAATTCATTCATCTAGTCACACCTAGGTGGAAGTAACTTTTTTTTTTTAGTCTCTTGCAATCAACATTCGTTTCTTTTAAACAATTCAAATTAATTTCTAGCTTCTGGGACATCATACAATCACCTCTTATCATATGATGCAGTTTGCCCTGCATGTTCTAATTGGGCAGTAATAAATACGTGTAGGAAAAACGCATATTGTAAGGCAAGGAATGTTTATTTTACAGCAGGTATATGGCACAGAAAATTTGTACACAACATTTAGGTGCTAAAACAAAAAAGTATTATTTATGTAAAAATATATATATTTTCACAGCTTCCTTACAGGATATTTTTCTCTAGGCAGTATACAAAAATAAAAACACAACTCTAATAATAGGACATAAAACACAAATTGCAGCAGCCTGCTAGTAGTAACTACGGACTAATCAAGCCTTTAAAACGGTGTATAGACCAACATAAAAATAGCCCCAAAAATCCTGATAACCAGCAGCAGATTAAAACCAGATGCTCTGAAAACAGCAGCAGCCTAAATAAAATCATCTAAATTAAAATCACCTTAATGCTTAGGAAGGAGGTTGCTGCCTAAGCAGAATCTAGTGGAAAATGCAGACTTCTAAGAGTTATCATATTTGAAATGGAACAGAAAAGTCTCCCGATTTAGATTGTCAGGAGTTGAAGTTTTTCTTTTTGACTCACTTACTGAAGTTATTTGCAGTGTGCCTATACTCTGATTATTCTAAACTGCACAAAAGTAACTTATTTTATTTGTTTATTTTGCACTTGTTCCTTTGGTGCAAGGATTTCCACTTCTGCAACAGAACTTTCCCCCTCTCCTCTCCTGGCAAGTTCCTTGCAAGCTCCTCAAATCCTCTGTGGAGTGTTGGAAGAACCTCACAGATTAGATTTAGCAGGTGCAGGGAGAGGAGAGGAAGGAAGGGAAGTTCCACTGAACTGGCAACTCCACCCATTAACTCAAGTCTAACCTGTTTCATAGACTTTTTGTGAGAAAGAAAGAAGAGGGATTCATGTATGCATTGACGTTCTCCTCAAAATAAAGGTGGAAAAGAAATGTCATGAATAATGCTCTATATTCACCCTTTCTTATACGGGTTCCGGTGAGCTCCATTGAGAACGATAGAGATGGGGGGAAACCCCTGTGATTACAGATTCAGAATATCTGGTAAACAAGAGGCCCCTGGGAAATCATAATACAGGATCAAAGCTTCTAGTAGGAAGACTTTGTGAAAACAACATAACACTCTGGCTTGGGTGTATGATAATGGGACGAAAACACTGCTTTTGGCAAGTGAGTGGCGCACATGCTCCTCCCCCCCCCCCCCCAAAGCAAACAACTTTGTTCCCTTGATGCCTGGAGAAGTAGGAAAGCAGATCTGAGGGAACGGCATGTCCCTGTAGTATATTCTAGGTAGTATTACTCTCTTAGGAAATGTGCAGTGTTCTCTAGCTGACCCTTTCTAAACTGTTGACGACTAGAAAAATTGGCTTATTAGGCTACATATTTTCTTGAGAAAGAACATGTAGAGCAGGGGTGCCCAAACTTTTTTCAAAGACGGCCAGATTTGATGAAGTGAACATGTGTGAGGGCATGAAGGGTGAAGTTGTTGAGCTTTTTTTAAGACTGAAGTTGAGCTTTTTTTTACAATTTTTCAGATTTTTTTAAGGATTTGACCCCGAGGAATAAACTGCCACAGGGGCTGGATTAAACTGCCACGGGGGCTGAACTAGGCCTCCAAAAAGGATTTTGGACATGCCTGGTGTAGAGGATAGGTGACATTTTGGATTCTGAGTGGATCCAAAAGCCAGGATCTTGAGCCGCCCCATACAGCAGAGCAGGGACGACATCAGCCTCTGTAATAATGCGCCTCCAGGAAGAATCTAGTGTTTCTTTTGATGGAATATGCAATTTCCCCCCCAACAATCTGTATAAAAGCTTAAAAATGGGGAAAGGGGGGGAAGGGTAGGTTTGGGCTGAAAATAGACATTTGCAAAGGAAAAAGTTTTAGGAAAAGTACATAACCTTCAGTTGATGTTTGTAGGCCTTGCTTTGGGAAGATGTGTTGTTTAGATCAGAGGTGTAGAATTGGTGGCCTTCCAGATAGTGTTGGACTCCCAAGTCTCATATAGTATATCCCAATTTACTGCTGGGGTTGCCAAATTCCATTTGGAAAGGGATTCCTGTGCCTTTCATGGCTGGAAACAAAAGAGCATTTTGCCAAATGCTGCTTCCGCCACCACTGCAATGTAGTGGTGAAGAAGCTGCCCAACATCTCTACCTGTATCAGATCGGAGGTAGAAGATTTCCGGAAGCCACCTAATCCAGTCCAGATAGGACCTAACCTCTGCCACCTGCGTACAGTCCAGGCTAGAGTAATCCACAGAAAGAGAGCAAGTACACTGCAGAAATATAACTACAGTTCATGTGGCACTAGTGAGTGAGACAAGTCACATGCTACAGGCGGGGCTATGTGCACACTGCGGTCCCACTGTTGCACCATGCAGGCACGGCTGAAGAAATCATCACCTTGGGAATCTTTGTTTTCTTTGCTTTAAGGTAAGATTAACCAACCCTTGTAAATTGCATGGTTTTCAGAAACAACGTAACTCTGTGTGAGCTAGATTTGTGAGAAACACTTTGAAGCGCCACATATGTAGAGACTTGTGGCTATGCTTAGCATCCAAAGGGCTTCTTCAGAAGTTCTGCAAATAGATCTTCCCAGAGTCGCCCGACTGTCCAAAGAAAAGAGCCATGTGAAGCAAGCAGTGCCTGAACCACACATCAGTGGATACAGCCACTCCTTCTTGGCAGCAGTGGAGTGGTACTTTATAGCAAGCATTAACATGAGCGTGACAGCTGGAAGGAAAATGCAACTGTACTCAGGAATGCGCCAAATTGTGTGTCCTCTGTGTGGCTTGGGGATAACAGAATGAAGCAATATTAGTATTTCTTGTATCTCTTAGAGTGTGGTATTTTGGAAATTCAGGAAGCCGTAACACCTATCTTTAGGGGGGGGAAATGTGTCACATGATCACTACCATACTGTGAGCCATTTGTTCCTTTTAATAGAAAACACATTTGGTAGTGGACTGTGTGGACTGTTCCCATATGGTCCCAATTTTTGGTGTGTGTGTGTCCCCCACCCCAAATCGTCTCTTGGAAACTCCTGTGGAGGTCTGCTGGTATTTAGTTATTAATCATGTAAAAATGGTTTAATGTCAGGTGAAATGTTAATTATTCTAGTCTTGTTCACAAGGCACTGTGGCTTCCTCCCAGGAGATATCGTTTTGTCCTTTATTTCCACTGCAAGAACTATATGATTCAACGTGTTTCCCACCCTTCTTGAGTATTTTTTTTCATTCCTTGCAGGCTTGAATCTAACCCATTCCAAGGCAGACATTTGCAGATTAGGTGTCTAAGCAACTGGGCCTGTGAGATATTAACAGGAAGGCTTGGTTTCCTTCCAGGACTATAACTGACCTTTTGCTATATACCATTTGGTTACCAGGCAAAGTTATCTATAACCTGATGAAAGCTGATCAAGAAGGGGTTCACTAGAAATTATGCTCTGTTCATTTTAAAGAGTGACTTCAAAGTGTTGCATGTAGAATTTTCCTTCCGAGCTCAAGGATCCAAAGCAGTAACTTCCTTGCACATTTGATTATTTAACGGACAAAAGAAATTCTAGAAATTACAACTGATTTGTAAAAGACCAGCATTAGATGGAAAACAATTGGCATTTGTAGGATTTAAGACATTGTGACTGCTGAAATTCAAGATGAGCAAGATTTGGAGCTCCTTTAGAATTTCTGGATCTGGCATTTTCTGAAATGGAAAATTAGTTTCCAAATGTAGGCGCAATTTTGGTTCAGCACTCTTGTTGACAAATAACACATTTGAAGGCCATGGTGTTTTTGAAAACACACACACACACCTGTGTTGAATGCCTTCTAAAGAGGAGTGACTATAATGGGATTAACCAGAATGAGGGCACAGGATACACGATCAACTATTTCCATAGCAGTCCTTTTTTATTTTTAGCTTATTTTTAGCACCATTAGGTTAATCTTGGTGTTATAATTAGCACAGTTGCATTCCAAATCACATTCATGGGAAACACCATGAGAATAACATGCAGAAACTTTTGAGAATAAACCAAAATCCCTACCTTTTCACACAGTACAAAACTGATCTGTGGGCCTTGCTCCCATCAGTGATGTGTATATTTTATTTTCTGTTGCTCCCTCAAGAAGTTCAAGGCAATATATGTGGATTTATTCCATTATTATCTCTCAGCAACTGTGTGGGGATAGGCTAGCTAGGCTGACAAACAGTGGGTTAAAGCCAGAGAAGCTGTAAGAAGAAACGCCTTCATTGGACGAAGCTTCTCTACATCTAACAGTGATTGGTGCAAAGTCACTGGATGGTATCCAACTTGTGTTTCTTGTCTTTTGACCTTATTTAGTCTACACTGAGTATGATTAATGTGGGATATCACCCTTTCAATTTTAACTTTAAAAAATTATTTATTTAAACATACATGCACAGTTGTCAGATGCCTAAGGAACAAGTTACCTAGGCTCATGACTTGAGTTGGGACCTGAACACAGATTTCCCAGAGCCACAGCAATACATGAGTTCTTCTTCATATGGCGCTTTCACAGCGCTTTAAATTATGAAGCAATTTGAAAGGGATTCGGTTGCAGCCCTATACACTAAAGATGGGAGAACCTTTTGCTCTCTAGATCTTGTTGGACGTCCAACTCCTATCAGCCCAAACCGGCACGGCTAGTGGTTAGGAGTGATGCCAGCTGTAGTTTGACTACTTCTGGAGTGCCACAGAGCTTCCTGGCCTATACCTTCTGTAGCACATGCCTAACAACCATTTGTGTGTTGTTCTAAGCTAAGCAGATGAAGGTCCATTTTGCTTTGCCCCACTTGCTTTTCCTCAAAGGTCCCATAGATTGTTGCCAGACATGGATATTGGGGTCTTCTGTGTATTTCTGCCAGACCTACAGGGAATTTTCCTGTAATGCGCCCAGGCCTTTTTGGTGTCTCACTACATGTGTGTATGAGTTGGGGTTTGACAGAGAAAAGCAAGCTACTTTGGTCTCCAGGGAGGCACAGGTAAGCTGGATGCTATCTCTGCTTCCCTTGCAAGCAATTGCTTTGAATGGCTGGAAAGCACCCCTCTCTGGGGTTAGGAGGAACGTAAGGGGTTTGGTGGCGGCTGCCTGAGTGCTTAGGAGGGTACCACCGACCTACTCAGATGGGAAAAAGGGGAGTAAAAAAGGTTCTTTATCCCTTCTATTACATGAGGCATAATACAGTCACCTTGTTTGATATAAAGTTCACCTCCTCTCCCCTCTTGAGGAGAGTATCAGCTGAAGAGGCATGTAAATAGACCAGGTGTGGCAGTTGTTTTCCTGGGTGTGTAGAGATTAAGGATATGAAGGGGGTGGGAAAATTAGGAAGGGGGTCCTCCCCATTCTTCCAGGTTTATTCCTGGGTTTCACTCCTCTAGTAGTGATATTTGCAGTGTGTTTGCATTGGGAGACAAGCCTTTGAAAGGGGTACACATAACTTTGAATTTAAAGGTGTGAATGGACATGTCTGGAGGGAATGGGGTACAAGATGTTCCTATATTAGTAGCTGGAGGAAGGCAGGAAAATTCCTTCAGGCCTGCTCTTATCTTGTTTTGGTCCTTGTTTTGGTTACGTGGCCAACCTGTATTTAGTTTAGTCTCTGGAAAGGGGATTTTGAGGGTGTGTTTGTAGCCTGCTTTCGTGCCACAAAAGACTGAAAGTGAAAGGGCAGGAGCTCAAGGGCATTTTATTTCTTGATTTCATATGTTCCAGGACTGAACTTTGTCTCCAATTAAACCCTGATTGCTCTAGTAGCTACATTGGCACAAATGTTTTGGATTCACGTAAATCGCTCGAGAAAATGGGGAAGAGGCTTCCCTTTCTGATTCTATTACTGCTTCTCTATTTTTAGCTGCAGTTTTTCTTCTTACTCTTTTCCGTGTTTAACCAAACGCCTTATGTTAGTTGCTGTGTTTTAATTTTTTACATTTCTTATTTTGTTGACTTGATTTCAGAGTTTCTTTACTTAGAAGCTCTGGCTGAAAGGGTGTGCAGCCTTTTAAGTAAATAAACTATTTCAATGCAGCTTATCTCTTAATTGGCTGGAACTACTGAATGGGGAGGAAAATTAAACGGCAGCTTCCATCGAGGAGGAGAAAACAGTTTGGCTCCATTATATTTTTTTTAAGCAAAAAGTATGAAAGCCTTCAAAAAGCTTTCTAAACTGGTAGCCGAGTCTGTTTCTGAACGGTGTTACTAGCTGTGTATTTCCTGAGAGTAAGGTCATGTGTTTTTGCATTTGTATTTGACAGCCTGCACCTATGAGCAGAGTTACTGAGGACTGGCAGAAAGCCACAGCCCTGTTACTGTGCCTGGCTCAAGGGTTTGGAGCACTTATGTAACACTATAGCAAAGGAAATACAGTCTCCATCCATCCCCAGCCCTTCGCTGGCTTTCCATTTCTGGTTTTGTTACTTAGCAAAATCTTGGGTTTCGTCCTTTCTCTGCTAGAGAACAAACTGCCCAATAGGAACCTGCATCGAAACAGCAGCAACCAATGGAAGGGTGGCTGGGAGGAGGGGTGGAAAGGAGAGAGAAAGATTTGATTGTCTTTTGGGTTAAGGATGAAGCAAACCCGTCAAGTCATATGATGGCTTTACAAGATAAGCATATGACCTGGGAATTGTTTATGGAAGGATGCCCCTGCTTGCTTTCCTGCTCTCTCTCTGAACATGCAGAATTTATGCAGATGCCTCTTATTACTTGGCCCCAAAATGATACTCTTGCAATGATTTATTAATACAGGCTTGGCTGCTTGTCTCCAGCCATTATTTTTCTCCTAAACGATGCCTCCCTCCTCCGCATTTTTGTAGAATACAATTTAAATCTGTATTTTTACACACACACACACACACACACACACTGTTTATTTCTTGAATATGCACTTTGTGTGTTTTTGTGTGTGTGGTTTGTTTTTTATCCTGTAACCATTGTGTAACAAATCCAGACAGGAACATTTCCTTTCCTCTTCTCTGCCCCTATTCAAGCAAATATGCTTTCTGATTTGAGGATTGAGTTAGGCTTGTGATTGAGAGGGGAAAAAAACTTTGTTCCCTTTAGGTACATTTCTCCCCTTTTAAAAGAATAAGACTTTTAAGTGCGTCATTGCAAGACACACTTGGTGTTAAGCCACATGGTACCTTAGCAGAATGTGACTGGGTTCTCTTAAGATTGTGCATGCCAAACCAGCGACATTGTGCGTTCTGTGCAGCTGGCCCAGGTATGGGGAGGGTGGGGGGTAGATGGTTTAAAAAGTGCTGAATATGTCACCTTCGTTTTTGTGGTCCTACTACTTCCTGCATGTGGAATTTTGGAGTACAGCCTTGGGCATATCTTTAGCCTTAAGAAAGGATGAGAGGGTCTCTGCCCCCCTTTTGTTTCTTGTATAAAAATGGCTGCTGCTACAACTTCTAATAAATAATAAATAAACAATATGTGCAAATGATTCCTGAATTAAGCCCCTTTTGGTTTGCATTAATTGAATTGGTCCAAAGATATATTTAAGCTAGCAATCTTTGCCTAGGGTAAATACAAAATCATTCCTTTCCTTACCTGCATCAACCTATTGTGTATCAGAAAAAAATGGGTGTTTCTAGAGCCTTTTTAGTGTAGCTCTTTCTTCCTTTTGCAGATAAATGGTTAAACATTGAGCTGCAAAATAGGAAGGGAAATGCAAGTGACATTCCATATAATCTGAGGCTAAAAATGATTGCAAGTATTTGTGTCCTTGTATTTTGTGGTCAGATATGCCCTGTTGGTATCTTACGAATCTTAACTGGAAATCCCTGGGGGTTGTATCTTGCTAAATTATACTTTGTAAGTAGACCCATTGAAATCAGTAGGCCTAAATGAGTCATGTCTATTAATTTCAGTGGATCTGTTCCAAGTATGACTTACATTGGATGCAAATCCCAGGTTTGGGGATGGAGGTTATCCCTCTCCTGCCCTCTCCCATGTGAGGATATGAGGTGAACATTGGGTGAAGATTCAGACATTACAAGCAGCTTCATGGAAAAGCATGGGAAACACTTCCACATGGCAGTGGCTCCGGGCAGCAGTTATAATGTGGCATCAGTGCTGCCTCATGAAACCACCAATACATGGGAAAGCCACTTCTATGAGATGGTCATAATGTACAAATCTGTCCGAATACATGGAAAAGGCTTCTCACAGGGATCATTCTGAATAAGGAAAGAGCCTCCACACTGGGTTCTGACGCCACTGGGAATATGGTGTGGTAGTGTGTGGGGGGGGGGGACACCTTGTTGTGACTGGTACTTGTGCAATATTGCTGCTCGTGGAGCTATCACTGTGAGTAAACATTTCCACCAGCACTAATGTGGTAGCTTTAGTAGGAATCCCTATCTTAATTGTGGTGGTGCACAAAGACCTCATATTCTGGTGTTTAAAACCAGTAAAAAAAGTGCTCCCTGAATTGCCCCCTCAGTGTTCTAGCCCTGATCTGCAGGGAATCCACAATTATCATTCATAAACTTCGAGTTTTGGCAGGATTTCTGCCGTCACTGTGCCCAAGAGGCAGAGGAGGCAGTGTCTGGCCCTGCATGTGCGTGGTACAGTAGGGCTCCAGAGCAATGCAGTAAATGCTCATAAAAATAGGCTTCCTCCCCAAGCATTATATAATCAGAGGGAGTGATGTCATTTGTAACTGTGGAGAGTATCTCTGAAATTGCAGCCCTCCGCAGATGGGCGACTGCTCACCAAGTGAGAGGAGGAAAAGGAGACCCGTCCGACTGTGGTGTGACACACTGCAGTGTGGGGTTTTATGGCTTGAGAGAAGGAGAAAGCACAGGCTGGCAGGGTGAACAATCTGTCTTTTAACATGCACTCGTGTGCTTGTCGCATAAGCTTTGTTCAAGGGAAATATGAAATTACATCCATGTGCACCCACTTAAGGAATGTCGGTGGGTGTAGGCTTTTCTCATGCCTGCCTGGCAAGGTGAGCCTCCCAAAACATACTGGATCTCATCCACCTTTGCATCAGATCAGCCTAATCCAGCCAGGATCTCTGCTGGATTCATTTTGAATGGATCTTGCACGTGTACTCTTATGGCTAGCCAGCAGTTTTCTGTCGAGAGATGTAGAAGCTGCAGAACTCCAGACTCTGTAGCTACATAGCAGAGTCAAATTTGACCCATGTTTGCAGGAGTCTTCTCTTGTGTTTTAACAAGTTAAAACTACTTGTGGCCTGTTTTGAGAATGCAAAGCACCTTCCTTTATTAGGTCAGTATGAACATGGAAGCTGGCCTCATTCATTCCTCCCACACTGTTCTCCTTCAAATTGATACCTTTCAGTGAGTGCTACAAAAAGCGGTGTGCTTCAAAACTGGTACTTCCTGTCTCTGCAAAGGGCCTTGCGTCAGTCATTTTTGCCCAATAAAGATCAGGAGTGTGGTTGATAGGCTACCAGGTCAACCTTGGTGCTTGCTTGTTTATACCAGTACAAAAGGTGTGTCAATCTGCTGCCAGACAAATATGACCTGAAAGAGTTGTGTATTGTTATTTTTTAAAGAGAATTTATATACCACATAGCATTTTTGGAGCATTCTCTTAAGTGGTTTGCAAATATATAGAATTTAAAATCAAAATACAGTAAAATATACAAATAAAGATCAAAGTACAGTCACTTAAATGAACAAATCGGCAACTGAACATGGTAACCTGCTCAAGCATCAGAATGAGGCCTGAGTAACACACAACCAAGTTTTTGGATATGTTTGAAGCATCTTGGGGGAGAGTTTTCCAGAGGGTTGGGGCTACACTTGAAAAGGGCTGTTTTTGTAAGGTTTCCGGATGGCAATCCACAGTCTGATGACTGTAAAGGTCAAGTTGGGCTATTGTAGGAAAGGCTATCTGCTGGTATTCGGATCTCTAGTTGTTTAGAGATTTATGTGCCAGTAACAAAACCTTGAAACTGGCTCAGTAGTAGATAAGCAGCCAGTGCAGATCCCTAAGCACTGGTGTCATATCTGTAGAAGTAGCCATACCATTTGGTATTTTAGCTGCTGCATTCTGTGCTCACTGCAGCTTCCAAATCAAGTGGAAGGGAAGCCCCACATAGAGCAGGTTGCAGTAATCTAAGTGTGAAAGTTGCAGTTATTAATATGACTGTACTGATGCCCCTCCCTCAAAAGAAAAAGTGGGAAGTTTCCACATTTCTCCCCTCTTCTGCTGGAATAATCTATGCATGTGTTTTAATCTGAAACCAGGTTCTCTTGATAAGTAGTGGAGCTTTACAGTTCCTAGTTCCTCTCTCAGGGAGCCTTCAACAAAGCCGCCCCCAAGTTAGACCTGCTTTCCTTCCTATCATAAACTGCATCAAATATTTAGTCCTTTTGCCTAGGCACCTTTGGTATGTATTTTAAATAAGGGTGCCTGTTGCTCTGCGAAAGTCCTGTTGTAGACTAAGGAGACAGATTTAAGTCCTCAGGATCTAAGTGCCCCTGCTAGATGACATTGAATAAGGGACATTTGGTGGGTGGGGAAGCTGGTAACTTTGATATCAAAGCTTGGCCTGATAGGTCATCTGCTTGTGAAGCATCCTGTTCTGCAGGATTTATTGTGATACTAAGCAGTACATGGTCAACTCCCATCCTGCTTGGATTGCAGGATGCGCAAAAGCCAGTTGGTGCGTACTTTGCCTGTCCATTTAGGAGCATTTCAGGAAACATCTACGTAGGTCACACGGTGTAGATACAGAGAGGAAATGATTCTCCAACATGTTGCAGAGGAGGACGTTATCTGCAGAATGTTGCCTTTGTTCTGACTCAGTCCACAAGCCTACCACCTAGATATGAAATTCACCAGTTCTTTGCACTGGTTCCAACTCCCAATACTGACCATCTAAAAATTCATCCTTACGTCTCCTGCAGACTATGGATTCATCCACATCTACCACTTGGAATTAATTGCTTAAAATATAATGGTATTCTAGATTACCTAAATGTGCAAGGCTGATAAAATGCAGAGACCGGAAGCCACCCTATTATGTACAGAAAGCTTTTCTGAATTTAAAGGCACTGCTTTAGATTTGAGGAAATATTTTCACCCCTGATGTCTGGGTGAGATATTATGTTACGTCAGCATAACCTGCATATTAAGAGCTGGTAAGGTTGACTCCTAATGCTATGGGAGGTAATTACCCAGCAAAAGGGCAAATATTGAGAGGTGATGAAATGTGTTACCTGGTAACTATCATGTTCTGCATTTTGACTATCTCTGAAGGAAAACAGGAAACCACCTTTTACCGAATCAAAACTTTGGTGCACTTGGCTCAGTATACTCTACACAGACTGGCAGCAACCCTCTAGATTCTTTTTTTTTTAATATATATTTTATTAAAGTTTTTAAACATAAATGCAAAGATAGAAAACAGTATAACATATATCATAACATACTTTCGTGACTTCTTTGGACTCCCTCACATCTCCCGCTCCCATTTGCATCATTGTCAATTCTTGCCTGCAATTTATCATCTTGTTTACAATCTTGTGTCACATTCATTTAACTCTAATCTGTTAATTCTCCAATAGGTTTATAATTTTTCCTCAACTTACTTGTCATCTTAATTCCATCTAGTTTAGTGGTGCACAATTATTTATGATCTAGCATCCTTTCTTAACATTCAACCAAATTACAATGTTTTTTTAAATAAATCTTAAATTTCTTCCAGTCTTCTTCAACCCTCTCCTCTCCCAGGTCTCGGATTCTGCCAGTCATCTCGGCCAGTTCCATATAGTCCATCAGTTGCATCTGCCACTCTTCCAGTGTGGGTAGATCTTGAGTTTTCCAGTTCTTAGCCATGAGTATCCTTGCTGCCGTTGTTGCATACATAAAAAATGTTCGGTCCTTCTTTAACACCTTCGGGCCGACAATACCCAGAAGGAAGGCCTCTGGTTTCTTGGTGAAGGTATACTTAAATACCTTTTTCAGCTCATTATATATCATTTCCCAGAAAGCCTTCACCCTAGGGCAAGTCCACCAGAGGTGAAAAAATGTACCTTCATTTTCTTTACATTTCCAACATTTATTATCAGACAAATGGTATATCTTGGCAAGTTTAACTGGGGTCATGTACCATCTATATATCATTTTCATTACATTTTCCTTCAAAGCATTACATGCAGTGAAGTTCAACCCAATGGTCCACAACCTTTCCCAGTCCTCAAACATAATGTTATGCCCAATATCCTGTGCCCACTTTATCATAGCCGATTTAACCATTTCATCTTGTGTGTTCCATTTTAACAACAAGTTATACATTCTTGAAAGTACCTTAGTCTTAGGTTCTAACAGTTCTGTTTCCAACTTTGATTTCTCCACCTGGAACCCTAACTTTTTGTCATTTTTAAAAACTTCTTTAATCTGAGTGTAGTGTAACCAGTCTCGCACTTTATCCTTCATTTTCTCCAAACTCTGCAATTTCCAATTGTCTCCATCTTTTTCTAATATTTCCCAATATTTTGGCCATTTGGCCTCCATATTGGGTCTTTTTCGGGCCTTAGCTTCCAGAGGTGAAAGCCACCTTGGAGTTTTGTTTTCCAATAAGTCTTTGTATTTTGTCCAGACATTAAACACTGCTTTCCTGACAATATGGTTCTTAAAGGCCTTATTGATCTTAACCTTGTCATACCATAAGTATGCATGCCAACCAAAAGCATTGTTAAAACCTTCCAGGTCCAGTACGTCAGTGTCTTCTAGAAGTAGCCAATCTTTTAGCCAGCAGAAAGCTGCGGCTTCATAATACAACTTTAGGTCTGGCAGGGCAAAGCCCCCTCTTTCTTTCGCATCAGTTAATATCTTAAACTTGATTCTGGGCTTTTTGCCCTGCCAGACAAATCTGGAGATATCTCTCTGCCACTTCCGGAAGCACTCCGTTTTGTCCACAATCTGTAGTGTTTGAAACAAAAACAACATTTTTGGCAATACATTCATCTTAATAGCAGCAATTCGGCCTAGCAAAGAAAGTTTTAATTTTGTCCAACTGTCCAAGTCTCTTTTGATTTCAGACCAACATTTTTCATAATTATCCTTAAATAGACTCAGATTTTTTGCTGTTATGTTTACCCCTAGGTACTTTACTTTTTTAACCACAGTTAGTTCTGTCTCTCTCTGAAACCGTTCTGACTCTGTATCTGTCAGATTTTTCCCCAACACCTTAGTTTTCTGTTTGTTTAATTTAAATCCCGCCACCCGACCAAAATCTTGAATCAATTGTAATACTCTTTTTGTGCTAGATTCTGGCTCCTGCAGGGTCAAAACTAGGTCATCTGCAAAGGCTTTAAGTTTATATTGTTTCGCTCCGACCTGAATCCCTTCCACCAACCGGTCCCCTCTGAACATATTCAAGAGCACCTCCAGAACCGAAATAAATAACAAAGGGGAAATCGGGCAGCCTTGTCGTGTTCCTTTTTCAATTTTGAACTCTTCTGTAACCACATTGTTAACTATCAATTTGGCCTTTTGTTCTGAGTATATTGCATCAATCCCATTCTCAAAACCCCGTCCCACTCCCATTTCTTTTAAATTTCCCTTCATAAATTTCCAAGAGATATTATCAAAGGCCTTCTCCGCATCTATAAAGATTAACACTGCTTTTGTGTTTATGTCTGTTTGCAAAAGTTCCAAAATGTCAATAATGTTCCTTGTATTAGCAAACATGTGTCTGCCTGGGAGAAAGCCTGCAACCCTCTAGATTCTTCTCCAGAATTCTTTTCTCTCTGATTCTTTTTGTGGAGATGTTGGGAAGTGAGCTTGGGATCTTTGCTATGCAAAACCTCTGCTCTTCTAGTGAAGCACTGAAGCTGAATACATGGATTCCTCTCTCTAAGTCCATGAATCAGAGCCACTTCTGAGTAGACAGTTTATAGCTATGAGAAATACGCACATATCATGTCGGGTACAAAGAGCAAGATCCTTTCATTTATTTACAGTATTCGTATGGCACTTTTCTGGCAGACCTGACAAAGCGGCTTACGGAAGATTATTACAACAATAAGCACCTGCTTTTTAAAGAAGGGTTACAAAAAGTGGAAAAGACCTGTTTGTTTAGAAGAAGCTGTTGGTGTTTTTTCTCCCCTCCCCTCAGGGCAGGTGGTCCCTTCAGATGCCCCCGTGGTGACTGTTCCAAGTTTTTAAAAGTTTTACACAGCTTAGGACCCAGGCGGGTGTTGGATCATCTTTTCCACCCAGTCACTGAGTTTGCTGTCTTAAAGCTCTCATTTGGGTGCTTCTACCTTTGGAGGCAAGGCAGTGACCTGGAGAGAGCCATCTCTGAACTCTTTCCCCAGGAAGTTTCACCTACATCATGGTCATTTTGACAGCAATCAAATACCTTTTTATTCCTCCAAGCCTTTTTAAAACCTTGGAAGCCACTGTGAGAGCTTTATCTGCTGTTTTGTACTATACATCATCAGCTGGTTTTTTGTCATTCCTTTGGAGCTTTTTTATAACTACTACTACTACTACTACTACAACTGTGATCCACTCTGTGTGCCCCTTTTGTGTCAAATATGTGGGTTATGCCTAGTTCAACCTTCATAACCCTCAATTTCATGTCACCCTTCTTCAGTGCTGCCAGACAAGGGGACTTGTTTCTGCATAACAATTAAAGCAATGTAATTAGTTTACCCATAGTTATACTGTGCCCTCAAGTCATACGATGATCTTATATTGCTGCAGTGAGATGGCTGGACAAATCTGAGTGTATTTGCATAAACATTCCTACATGGACCTCCCCTAATTCGAATTAGTCACTACCCTTCAAGTCCAGCAAAGCCCTCCTAAGCCATTTGCAAGTGCACCTGTTGCTGGGGTGGGAACCATTAACTTGTGTCAACTCCCTGTGTCAACCAGCAGCTGTCAATATAATTTTGTTATCTGAGTTGCGGGGCCCTCTTGATTGGCAGCATGGGTGAAGTGCTAAATAGTTTTCTTTTTCCATTTTAGGAAAGATACGAAAGCCGGGGTAAGAAATGGAAGGTGTTTAGTATGCATTGTTCTCTTCCAGAGTTTTTAAAGGTTTTATTTATTTATTTTACATGTTAAAAAACAAATCCAGCAAAGACAAAGTCAGAGCCTTGGGGCTGTTTTTCCAAGTGAATTACAGCCTTTTGTGAAGAGTTTTTTTGGAATACGAACACTGACAGGCTGTCCTCTCTAGTGGGTGCTACTCTTCCTCTGACAGTTCATCAGCCAAACCCCTGACCCCACCACCCTTAATCATCCTTGCTTGTCAGTGATATAATTGTGCGATTACCAACACCTCCCCCCTCCTGGACTCCTTTCAGATTACTAACAATAGTGCATGTGAAATACAAAATGTAAATGAAGCACCCAGACTAATTTTTCGGCCTTCATTCAGATGGACTGAGCTTGCATTCCCCTCCTTTGTCTATGAACATGACTGATGAAGGCTTTCAGGAACTCGGGAGGCCTTCAGTGTAAACGGAGAGGCTGACCTCATGGTGTTATCGATTTGGGGATTTCACTTTCAGTCGCAGGCTGTGAATGAGCATTGGGGAGATTTCTTCAGGAGAGGGACGCAAGAACAAACGGCTACCAACTCTACCTTTATTGGTTTAGTTCAGAAGATGGGCATTTTGGCCATTGTTGAGGAGTGTTCTGCATCATCTTAAAAACGGTTTGGGGGGGAATATAACTTGTCTTCACCTTGCCTCCCTGTTTCATATCCTATTTGAAATTCAGGTTTTTAGCTGAAGAAACTGGCTCTTTTGCATATATTCCTTTAAAGCACCATGTATGTGGGTGGCGCTGTATTAAATATTTTGATGGGAGTGTTTAATAAAATAATTTTGCATATTGAATTCAAAATGAGCTCTAACTTAATTCTGTGTGTTCAGTGCCTCCTCACTTCACCTCAGTGTACTCTGCATGGTCTTATCAGGGTCAGGAAGGTCTTTATTTTGATCTGAGAATGGATAGATGTGCTTTTTATCTAGTGAGGTTCTGGGAACAGCCACAACTGGAGATATGATGAAGGACTTTTCCCAGGGAACAGGGTGTGTGGGAAATAAAGGGTCCAAATAAGTAAACATATGCACATATATACCTAGAATCCAAGGCTACCATTTGTAGTAGATCCGTGACTGAGCAGCAGTGAGGCCTGGGTAGACCTGACTTCTGAGAAACTTGTATTCCAGATCCAGTCCTCTATTGCTTTCCATGAGTGACTTGGCGTCCAGACAGCTTCTTTCCACCTCTAGCTGTAACCCTGAATTCTCTCCCTGGCTCCCTTCACAGCTTTTAGCCCTACAATAAACTTTGCAGCCCCCTCCATCATCGTGTTTCCTGAAAGTGGGGGAGCTGACATGTTTTTAGTAGGCATTGTAAAGAGTACAGTGAAGGCAGACCTGTTCAGTGAAGTTTTTAATGCCTGATACAGTAGTACCTCTGGTTATGTAAACTTTGGAACACAAAAGTGGCAAACCCAGAAGTATTTTACTGGGTTTAGCCACATGCGCAGAAATGGTCCTCCAGTTGTGAAAACCTCTGGATCCGGCCGGACCTCTGGAACGGATCCCATCCACAACCAGAGGTACCACTATATTTTATAGGAAAGTGCAGTTTGCTCTTATTTAAATGAATAACTGTTCATGTGCACCTGTCTTTGCCTTTTGCCTTTGTTTCTCAAGTAGAAGCCCAGTGGCAGGTGAACTATAATTCAAGATATCTGGATCATTTTCTATGGGGCCAGTAGTGATTTCTCCCTGCTTCAGGGAAGACCATGCTAGAAGACTTGAAAAGGATGTGGTCCTTTGTATCTAAGGGTGTCCTGACAACCAGTGTTTGTGTCAGTTGTGATTTTAAAGCTGGATTTGTCAAATGTGTGGTGTGTGGGTTGGCTGTGAGTGATTGTTTAGGAGTTCCAGCTGGTACAAAAAATGCACCAGCCTGTCTCTTGTCTCCTGACAGGAGTGGGTCACTAGCAGTATGTTACACTCATGCTTTGGCATCTGCAGTGGTTCCTCATTCACTTCTGATCACGATTCGAGGCTTTTTTATGTTAGTTTAGGCCTAGTGTACTCCTGTGTTCCACTGAAATCTTTGTGGTTGACCAAGAAAAGCCTCTTGACTCTGCCATTCATTCTAGTGTTGAAGGGAAGCAGAATTACCCATAGCTGTATTGCTTTATTCCCTCGAAGATTACAAAAAACCTCAAGCCTTATCTTTTAGCAATTGTTAAAAAGGTTTGTTTTTGTTTTTTTCTGTTTTGTTTTTGCTCATTGGGCCTAAGCCAATCAAGGTTAGATTTTTTGGTAGATGCTGTTGTAGTGTAACATTTACTTTGATTTAGGCTCCTGTTACCTGTCCTGTAGTATACCGAATATTTTAAAGAATGCAAATTAGCAGTCACTCATGAGTCTGATATGCAGTTGTATTTCGAGTTAGCTAGTCTGGTATTGATGTGCTAATATTCATCAGGACCTTGACTTGTGGATCTGCATTTGTCCAGGGTATGGAATGCTGTATTTTATTGAGGAGAGATGGTTTCAATTTGCATCCTTGCCATGGACTCATCTGTAGTATTATTATTAATAATAATATTCATTTTTTTAATACCCTGCCCATCTGGCTGGGTTTCCCCAGCCACTCTGGACGGCTTACAGCATATATCAAAACATAATAAAACATCAACCATTAAAAACTTCCCGATACAGAGCTGCCTTCAGATGTCTTCTAAAAATTATGTAGTTCTTTGTCTCCTTGACATCTGAAAGAAGGGAGTTCCCCAGGGAGGGCGCCACTACCAAGAAGGCCCTCTGTACTGTTACATATGAAGGACTGTATGTCTTGTGCTCACTACATGATGGCATTGTATAATCCTAGGCTCCTTGTTGATCTTTTAATAGGAAACATCTTGAATCGGTTCCCTAAACACAGTGGCTGGATGTCAAAATAATTGCATGCGGTGGAAGAATAATGAGTATGTGATAGGTGTTGCCGATGTATAACCAGTCGTTGCATTTATGTCTGGGAATGAACTTCGTCTTAGGTCACTGTAGATGGTAACTATAAGGAAGGCAATGGATTGACTTTTCCCACAATGTATGGGACAGATCATCTAGTTAACCCCTTTGCCTGTGCCTTATTGAACATATCATTCTATTGAGGTCAGAGTTTTGCCACGTAAAGTGAAATCTGTTGAATGTCAGGTGCGGCTAAAACAACAAGGTTGTTACCAGATGCCTGGGGGAACTGGGGTACTGTTGTTTGGGAATCTAATGAAATGCAGCTCTGACTCCCACATCTCTTCCTCACAGACGAGCTCACCTCCGCCTGTGTCTAGAACGTTTAAAAGTTCTGATACCACTAGGACCTGACTGCTCCAGACACACAACCCTCGGGCTGCTTAACAAAGCCAAAGCACATATCAAGGTAAGAGCTGCATCTCTTTGTGTTTTTCTAGCATGTTTCAGTAAGATTAGTCTGGTAATGAAGTTTTGATTATCTAGGAGCCATAATTGCACTAAGGAAAGTTGACACCCTACCTTGGAGGATTAGTACCATAACATTATTACATTGTAAGTTGTTTTTTTTTTACAGCACAGTCCTATGCATGTTGACTTGAAAAGGGCTCAGTGAATTCAATAAGACTTTACTGAGTCCCAGTAAGTGTGCATAGGATTGCAGCCCTAGTTTGGCCATTAATGTACAGATCAACCTAGCATTGGGAATACTGTTCCTGAAATGCTACTCTTTGTTTTTAAAGGATTCTTTTTAAACTCCAGAACGTTTGCAGTTTCACAAACCAGGAAATTCATCAAGAGTTTGTCTTGCACCAATGCCATTAAAATCAATAGGAGTTGTGCAGGACACTGCAGTCTGTAAGCCATTGGAGTCAATTGAAAAATATTTATTGTGTAAATGCCATTAATTCCAGTAGGGCTTGCACTGGAGTTTTAACAGACTATAATCACTATAATATCCAAACTGCGGCTCTCAGCTTCATGTTAGAAACTATAATAGAAAGATACAAAAGTTTAATGAATTCACTGCAGGAGAAGCTGCAGTCAGATGTGGGAAGGTTTCTGTCTTCCCCAGGCTGTTCCTATAGCATATTCAAGATCGGGAGGTTCTGAATGAGTTCAAAACTAATATGTAGTATGAATGCTTTGGAAAGGCATTCGGCTATATGCAATGAGTTTATTGCACTTTACTACGTGCACCTAAAATTTATATCTGGTGTGATTCATTATGTCATTAATCATAGTCTTAGAATGCAGATTTTTCCACAAAATTAAATTAAGAGTTGGATCATTTGAAATGATGTGCCCTTCTGCTGGCATTCTTTGTAAATTAACTCTCAAATATATTGAGTGTATAAATACCACTGAAATACTGAAGAAAACAGGATAGTAAATAATATGGCTGAAATTGTAAGATGTTTACTTGGCTAGAATTTCTCCTGAAACTGTAATATGCACACTGAAATAAAAATAGCAGTGCCCCTTACTGCCTTAAAGACTAACAAAATTGCTGCATTAATAATAGCAGCAGAAGTGTTGTTTCAAGTTGGGCTTTAAACTCTTCAGAGATGGAAAGGGGGGAAATAGTAGAATTTGAGCTGGACAGAATTGTTCAAAATCAAGCCCAATCTCAGAAGCAAGGCAAGACCAGTGAAAGATCATTCAACATAATCTAGACCAAAGTGTGCCATAGAGAGAATCTGATGTTCAGCACAAATTACTCCAGGTAACTTAAGCAACTGAGCCAGGCCACATGCTACAGGGAAATGCTGCTAAGGGCCACCAGTGTTAACTGTTGTTGGTTTGTTTTAATGCCCTGAAAAGGGAAAGCCAGCACAATAGTCAGTAGCAACACAAAGAAAGAGCCAGACTGTTTTGAAGCAACACAGCAGGTGCTCGTGTTTGCAGTTTTTCTGACTCTTCTCCTGATGGTTTGCTTTCACAAAGGGTAGTGCCAGGCTCACAGGGATCAGGATGTGCTTAAACACACTGGAACAGCTCAGGCTTAGCAAGGGAGGGGAACCGTGCTTGCTTAAACGGATGGCATTAGCCTGAGATGACTTTAGAGTTACGCAACATGCTGGCCATCAGGAAACCCTGTGCACTGGCCTGGTAAGATTTCCCAGCTGCGATCAAAGGAGTCTGCAGCAGATTACATAAACCACTGTTCAACTGGGAAACTGCTTCGAAGAAATACCTAATAAACCAAATGAACAAGGGTACACCAACCTTTTTTTTAAAAAAACAACAACTTCTAATGCCTTTTCCACTTAAATAATCTGAACAGGGCTGAATGTTCCTGGGTCAGAAGACTATGATCCACTAATGGAGAGAGCTGACAGTGCAGCGTCCCATGTTAATTAAGCGCTATACTCTATCTCCCCTTGATTTTGTCCTCTTAATTACTCACCAGAATCCTCACAGAGATGTTTTCGTTCTTGTTGCCACCACCAGCAAGCTGTTTCGGTGCCACCCGAGAACATAATTCATTTCAGATGTTAGTCAACAGAGGGAAATGAGTCTGCAGAAAAATACTAGGGAAATCCTCTGTAAGGATGTAAGAAAAGGTTCATCTCGTCCAGCATTGTGTTCTCACAGTGGCCAACCAGATGCCTATGGGAATCCCACAAGCAGCTCTGGGGCGCAACAGCACCCTGCCCACTTGTGATTCCCACAGCTGGCACTCAGGGGCGTCTTGCCTCTGGCAGTGGAGGCAGAACATACCGTAGCTGTCAAGAAACAATAATTTGCTTGCTTTTTATCATGGCAGAAACTTGAAGAGGCTGACAGGAGAAGCCAGCACCAGCTTGATAACCTGGAAAGAGAGCAAAGATTCTTAAAGCGAAGATTGGAGCAGCTGCAGGGCTCTCAGGAGATCGAGCGAATACGAATGGACAGCACTGGATCAACCATTTCCTCAGATCGCTCTGATTCAGAGCGGGGTCAGTATTTCATCTGTGACTTTAGAGAAGGGTGCAGAATTTTTGAGGCTCCCTTTCCACGCATCTCCCCTCCTTCAGCCCACGAGCAGCTTGAATCTAATTCACCTGGCAAGGCAGCCTGCTTTCAGACATCTAAAACATTATTTCTTTCGTGATAGTTTCTTAACAAGGCTTACGGCTGGAGTCAGATGAGATGGGGTTCAAGATATCATTTTGACCCCATGCTGCTTTTCGTTTCCTGTTATGGTATTGGTTTTTGATTTTCACCACCCTGGCCCTTCACCTGGCTCTGTTCAACACAGAAACTAGTAGCACGAAGCACAATCCAGCGCAAAGATAATAGCTTTAAACCCCATTGATTTGCCATCTCCCAATGTGCACTGGAGTGTTTCATGTGTTGGATCCTCCAGTGACTGTGAAGAAGTGGGTGGCCATACCCAAATGTATTTCAAATTTTCTTCTTTTAGTCATGAGGGACCACAAAACATATTTGGGGAAAGCTCTCAGATTCATTTGTGGCAGAAACATCTCTGGATGCAAATGGTACCAGTGTTGTTACTATATTTAAAATGGATTTGAAAAGCACAAACTGTGAATACGAGAATGACATCACTTAGGTGTGACAAGATGATTTGCACTTCTTATCCTACATAGTACAGGCAAACCTCGGAGATATTGTGGGTTCAGTTGCAGGCCACCGCAATATAGCAAATATTGCAATAAAGTGAGTCACAGAAACTTTTTGGTTTCCTAGTGCATATAAAAGTTTAACTACGGTATAGTGTGAACATCTAGTATAGTGTAAAGTGTGCAATAGCATAATGTCTAAAAAAGCCCTCCAATGTATATATCTTAATTAATGTGACACAGAAGCACAACATGCATATGCTGTTGGAAAAATGACTCCTCCTTGACACAGGGTTGCCACAAACCTTCAATTTATTAAAAACACAGTATCTGAGAAGTGCAATAAAGCAAAGCGCCAAAAACGAGGTATGCCTATAATTGGGAAGCAGCGTTAACCAGAATGATTGTCACATTAACACTGATAAACTCGAACCTAGTCTGCCTTGGCATAATATCAGTATATGTCAACATGGGGTTCTTAGATGAGATGAAGGGAATAGCAAAAATATTGTGCCCCAAGTCATTGTGTCTGTGCAGGATCAATTAGCAGCAGAGTCTCATCTCCCTTATAACACCCTTGCTAATTTGCTCTTGCTATGCTGGACTGAAATAAGGCTGTATGTATCTGGCATAGCTATTATTTTAACCTGATTTCTACATAACCATTGAGAAATCTCATAAGTGGAGATGTTTGATATGTTTCTCCAGGATGACTCCAGAATATTATTATATAGTTTCCCCCTAGAAGTTTGTTTTATCTTCTGAGGATGGTGAGCCAGTGTGCTTGATGACCCAAAGTATTGTCCATATATTTTTAATGGCATGAGACATACATAATGTGCCATGCAGTTTGATACACTATGTGGATTAGTGTCCTCTTTCATTAAAGCCTGTCTTTTATGGTTGCCTAGAGGAATTTGTAAATACAGGGACACACTTGCAGGTCAAGGCTCTTTGCTGATTCAGTCATTCGGAGAAGTTTCTAGTCTATATTTCTCCCTGAAGTGCTAGTTTTCCATATTCCATATTTTTGTATTTGTATGCACTAGAGCATTTCAACATGTGTTGCATTCTGAGATAGTACAGTTCCATGCTCTGCTGTGTGCTTTTTCTAAGTGTTTGAGACAACAGACTGTAAAAGGAGACTCTGTGCTAGGCATCCATTGGTCAAGATGGCTGAAGGTCTGCATGTCTTCCTGCTCCACAAATGACCCTTTCCTAGACCTCATTTGCCCTTGCAAATTTAAATCTCTGAGAACTCAAAAATTTAGAATGAATCGTGCAAGTTAAGTGAGAGGATGCCAATTTACTTGTATTACTAATTCAAAGTGTAGAATGTGATAGTGTCTGGGTATAATTTGCATGCAACGATTAATGTGCCTTCCCTGGTTTGCAACAAAGTTCCTTGTTGTTGATTTGAGAAGGGGTAATCTGTTTTCTAGAGCAGCAGGAGTTCAGATTTACGATATTGTATTGGTAACTATCTGCTTAATCCAAGGCTGTGCCACTAGATATGAATTTTCTATCTTGAGCTAGCAGCTGAAAGTGATAATCTAATCAATAACTTTCTAATCAAAATGACTGAAAATGTACCAAGCAGTTAAATAGTTGTGTAGTAATAAGCTCCTTTCCTTGCTCAGGAGCGTTCACCAATAATTTAAAATGTTTAACCCAAAATCTGTTAAATTGGGAGTCCAAATCAGCTGACACCAAATGGGTTGTAATAATAATTCTTTCAAAACATTGATTAATATAACGAGAGTTTCCTGCCTTCTGTTCTTCCTTTTTCCTCAATGATACAACACTAGACATTTCCAAGCAAATCTCATGATGTAACCAGGACCTTTTGCCAGTCTTGACTGAACAGTGAACCTACCCTGACACTAACTTGGGGGTCTTCCTTCTTTTGCAGAAGAAATCGAAGTGGATGTGGAAAGCACAGAGTTCTCCCATGGAGACGTGGATGATATCAGCACAACCAGTACAAGTGACATTGATGACCACAGCAGCTTGCAAAGCATTGGGAGTGATGAGGGTTACTCCAGCGCTAGTGTCAAGCTCTCCTTCACTTCCTAGAGCATGGTGCTAGGGCAGAGCAGATGATTTCTTTGGGGTAGTTGAAGTTCACACAGCAGAGCTCTTAGATACAGTATTTTTCTTCTCCAAACCGCACTTCAACAGCTAAGCTTGGACAGATGCAACTCTAGAATAGCTCTGTGGGTCCACAGGAGGGTGGGAACCTAACAGGGGAGTCAGTCAGTCTCCATACTGTCATAGTCCAAAATACTGACTTAGTGCTGAACCCATAGCTATTTTGACGTCTGAAGCAGGACTCCAGTTGTGCACAGCTGGACTGAGATTTGCCCATGTATAAGTGGATAGCTTTGCTAAGAGATTATTTGATTTGGACAAGGGATCTTGGTGATTCTGGCCCGAATCCTTTTTCTCAGTTTGTCATACCTTCTGAGAAATGGAATTTTTTCCATCTTCCAAATTTAGCAAGCTTTGTTAAGAGCCCTTGTGGTGCTAAATATAAATAAAAACGTTAGTCCATTATTTCATGATGATGATCTAACGCTAGTCCCAGATTGTGGGACAAAAGTAGCCAAGGTGATACTAGTTTCTTGGACCAGCCTCTTCTGATGAGTTTGCACAATTTTATGAATTACAAAACTCCTTTTTTCATTCTCCTTAAAATCCGATCACTTGATTGAAGCTTCTTTCCCCCTTTAACCTGAACGCGAGAACTATGGGAAGTTCTTGTGTACTCTCACCAGCAGTAGCTAGTCCAGTCAACACCTTCTGCCCACTAGGTTTCTCCAGTCAGCTCTGATCATTATTACCTAAGAGATAACAATAATAGTTAGAAGCTCTGCTCATGCCCTGTGAAAAGAGAGGTGCTGCAAATCTGGAAGCAATTCTCATTCAGCTCAACTTTTCAGCTGGACATTGTTTCAAGGCAAGAGCTTGTGCCGCATTATTTAGCACTAGGGTGTTGAGCTGTAAAATACCAGCACACAGTGCAACTGCTCTCTGGATTCAATGGCTACAGCAGTAACTCCTTGTCTATAGAGTGATGCTTCTGACAGAGCGAGACAGACAGACAGACAGACAAGCCTGTAAAAGATATGATGTTCAGGAAAGGCACAGCCTCCATTCTGAGCCGCAATGATCCTTTTTTTTTTTTTCCTTTTGCAAATTATTTTGATGTATGTTTGTAAAAGTTGTTCAGGTGAGAGAACCTACATGCAACAATGTCTTTTTAGAACTCCAAGGCATGATTCTGCAAATGTCTTTTGTAACTAACACCAATGGAAAGGGACCCGTTTTTCTGCTGCCATGCACAAAAGGAACAGGGAACTCTCCTCGGGTTTTATGGCTCTTCCTTTTGATTTCCTTTATGGATTCCCTTTGCAAACTTTGCCACCTGGATCCAACCATAGTTGTGGGCCCACAGTTAATATGGCATGTGTCTCACAGTTCCTCAGGGGAAGCCTCCCACTCTCCCTGAGCAGGAACTTTTGCAGTTGTCTTGCTGTTAACAAAATAAGATTGTATCCAATTTTTAAAAAATGATTTTCCTTTTGCGATAAGCTTTCTAACCTGCACTTTGAGGTCTTCTTTGCTTTCACTTTTAAGTTTTTAACTACAAGGATTTTTATTATTGTTCCTTTACCAAGTTTAAACTTCTTTTTTTTAGAGACCTCATTTATGACACTTGTTTGAGACTTAAGTAATTTGCCTACCCCGTAATTACTAAGGGAAAAAAAGAGAAAAAGAGAAAAAAATGCTTTATAAAATTCATAACTTATTGCTGATTATAATTATTGGGTTGTTAATTTCAGTCCTGTAGATTTTTAATTTTATTATTCTTTAGATAGGGCTGGGCGACAAAAAACAAAAAAACAAAAAAAAAAACAAGGTAACCTCATTTAGCAGTGCAGTGGAATTGTGTTTAAATGTTAGCATATGGTTCTGCTTAATAGTAGCACTTTAACACCATTAAACATTTCTGTATCTGAAATGCACTGTGTTCTGCCATTTTGGTCACTCATGATAATATTTTAGAATTCCCATGTTCTTGTGCCTGGAAGTTTTTTAAAAAACCTATTGGCCATGTGATTAGATGACCCCAAATGACCTCTCATGTAGATCTTGTCTTGATACTGATATGCTGCGTGTATGTTTGAACCCACATGTTATCCATTCACCCCAGAGCTATTTACTGTGTCATATAATACAAGACACAACTTTAGAACCTGTGTCATGAAATAGAAGCATAATCCCACCAAGGTTATAGTGTGTTTTATAGAGCTGGGGTTTTTTATTTTTTACTTTGTTTGGTAAAGCCTGGATCCAGTTGTTGTTCTACCTTAATCTCCCCTAGGTGACTCTATAAACATTCTGGTTTACTGCATGTGGTACTCTCTCCCTCTAGTGGCTGGAATAAGAACCCATTAGTTGTAGTTAATGGGAGTAAAACGTTCAGCTGAACCAGTAGCAACAACTTTTATAGTACTGAGATCTGTTAATTGGCCCATAATCTGCATGTGTGAAGCTATAGTGTCCCAGCACAATTCTTTGGGACTGTCAAAATGACTGGCAAGAACTCAAAATGAGCCAAAATTGTAGTACTGAGTTGTGTGGGTAGCCTTGGTTTGTGATTTTGCAGACACAAAAATCTGTCCAACTGACATCCTTTGAGTTCATTTCTGATCACAGGAGCTCATGTAGCAGAGTACATGCTTTGAAGGTAAAAGGAGTTGAGTTCAAACCCTGACATGTCTGGTTGGAATTTTTTTTTTAGAAGGACTAGAAAAAAGATGAGCCTGGAAAGTTGCTGTCCAGATGTTTAATACTGATCTAAGTGCTGTTCTGATCTAAGTGCTCTAGTCCATGGGGTCACGAAGAGTCGGACACGACTAAACGACTAAACAACAACAACAAAGTGCTGTTATGTGTCAAGATCATGTAAAAAACAATTAGATGGGAAGAACAGACAAATCTCTTGATACATTACTTTGTTGAAGGGGTAACTTGACTGTTCCTGGACCCTCTTTAAGAATGTTTGGGGAGTAGGAATTTCCTAGCTCCATAGATTCCCAGAATGATTTAGAATGTTGGGGAGTCTACACTGATAAAAAGGTTCTCTCCTTCAGAAGTTATTCCTCAACAAGGCACCAGGAAGAGCTGTGTGTGACCTTTGGGTTAGAGCTAGACACACAACCTCCCTTTGTATAATAAGTAACATAGAAAAAAGATTCTATCTACACTAAATTCTGCACAAGCACAATATAAACCTAGAGGGTCTTTGAAGTGTTGCTCTAGAATCACATACAACAGTTTGTATGTTAAAGAGCCACTGCAACAAGGTACAACAGGCTGAATATGTTATGTTAGCCATTCTATTAAAAATAATAATGAAAAGGGTATGTTTGTGTAACTTAAGAATCATAGTGATAGCCAGAAAGCAGCTCAAACTTCAATATAACATCTAGAAAAGGCTTTATTTCCCCATGCCCGTCATTAAACTGAATTTATATCTTGAAATTTCCTCTTGTTCCTTACACTTGAGATACATTTATATGTATCTAATTTGTCTAATTTGTAATGTGACCCTATGCATGTTTCCTCAGAAGTCACACTGTGTTCAGTGGTGTTTCACTTTCAGATAAACGTGCCTATATCTGTAGACTGAGACCCAAAAGTTAAATGTGACTTTGCATTTGGAATGAAGATTGCATCAGCTGCAGGAATGGGCCATTTTCAAAACTGGTAATCCCATATAGGTGCATCACCAGGCCTTGAATGGCTGGGAAATTCTATTCACCCAAAAGTTAATGAACATAAAAAGGCTAAACTGACTTAGAATCATAGAGTTGGAAGAGACCACAAGGGCCATCGAGTCCAACCCCCTAATAATGACTTCATTATCACCAAGACTGTTGACATTCATGATGCTTACTGAGAAATATATCAGTCCAGGTTTGTCTTCATCTTGGTGAAAGCTCTTATTTCAGGTATTTGTCACTGTTAATGCTTGTGTGGGTAATGCCAAGAATGGATGTGTATCTTACTATATCCAGAAAATGCGCAAGAGTTATGTTTGTTTTCTGCCACCTAGGAAATGATGGACATAAGCAACCACTGGTGAGGTTGCTAGTGTCAATGTTTATTCTCGCTCTAGGATTAGGCATGGATATTTCCAAACCTTGCTATAGGAGAGCCATATTCCTGGAGATGCAGGGATTGAACTCTTTCCATGCAAATCATGTGCCCTATATCTGAGCTTTTTTGAATGTGATGAAAAATGGAAGCCGCAGCTGTACATGCATGGCCACTTTTCCCTGAACAGTCTTGAGTGAAGCAACTAGACAGCACTGAACTTCAAACTCGTGCAATGTGATGGACTATATGACTTGCAGCACACTATGGCACTTCAGTTCAAAGACAGTAACATACTAGTGGAATGGGCTAATATGGGCAATAACAACTTACAGTTAATTAAAATTCATGATTCTCAGAAACTTGAAACCCTCTTTTGTTGTGACTTCATCTTTTGCTCTTCAGACTTCATGCACTGAGGAGCTGGAAACTGCAGTTCCAGTAGCACATGATTGGTCATGCAACACAAAAGTGGAAAAAGGGTTGTGAGTTAAAGAAGATTTAACCAATGTGAACCCATGATCTTAGCTTCCAGAGGCAGAGCACCAGGACCAGTTGAGGTACCATGGTCTGCATCAGATCAATGGCCTTAGAGAGAAACTGGCAAATGTCAGAGCCAACTGAAAGTAGCAGTTGTTACTGTTCACTCTTCACCTATGGCTTAATACTTAGCAATTTTACAACGCTGGCCTCCCTGGTGCACAGTCTACACCTGCCATCATTAAATTATGCCACTGGAAAGTTCTAAACAATAAGAATTTACAAAAGAAGGAACACTAAAAACAGAACTGTCAACATCAAGAATTGTTCATTTTTCTCCTCTCTAGCCAAGTTGCAAAGAATTTTTTTAACTGTACTAAACACTATCCACTATTTCTCTGTTCAGCTGGTCAAACCAGTGTGGGTATATATAAGCCAGTGTCAGAACTATTTTTTTTAAATGCTAAAGATCCCTTTAAGAAAAACAGGAAATTTGGATGTAAATGCTACTAAAATAGCTATGAATATCTATGTCCTCATACTTCAGATACCACTAGCATTTACGTAGTTTGCCCTGCCCCTCTTGATTCCTTGTAGCACAATATGATCTTGGTTTTAGTATATTACTCTATTAACAACCACTGCATACAGAAGGAACCTGCTTCTATGACGATAACAGGACTAGATTAAAGCTCAGGGCCAACTCAGATGATCACTGTCCACAAAATAGCTGGGGGGACGGGTGGAGAGAATGCACAACCGTTCTACACTGGACTAACCTTCAGCTCAATACTAGGCAGAGGATCCAGCATCAGGAGTTCAAGAAACAATGGTTACTGCAGCATGCCAAAAGCTGAATGCTGCATGTGGCTGTAGGTGTATAAGACAAGCTGCTAAGGAAAACGGCAGGATTTTCCAGTAGCTGCTATTGCGAAACTTCTACGTGTGTGAATCAACCTTCAGCTCCTTTCCTATTTTCTGTACATTTAAGATAGATATTTAAGCAAAGTTACTTACCTGAAGTGGCTTCCTTCCCCACCCACCCCCAAATGCAAGCTACAGTAGCATTGTACAGTTTCTCAAATACACAGCTATCCTTAATTTCTGTTACAAAAGCAACAGGGACCAAGTCACACACAAAGAGTTCAACAGGCTGGTCATTGGATTACAGTGGGCTCAAGCATGCCAAACACTCTATTATACCGTGGCTAAAATCTCCAGTCAAGTAATGCTCTGCAAGATTAACTTGTCATATACAAACAAAAAACAATGAAATCTACAAGGCTATGTAGGATTTGAAGAGCTGAATAGTAAAATCAATTACTGAATCCAATGTGGAAGACACATATCAATTCAGACATTTGCTAGATAGAAAAATATCAGCAAGTCCTGCTAGAAATTTTACAGGAACTAGGCAACTTAGCAGGCGCTCCAACACACAACAAAATATTGCATGTCAGGAAGCTGAGTGTAAGTTACCGTATATACCCTTCCCTATAGGGACTTCAGCTGACCCCCTAAGGGAGGGACCAACCAGGTTGTGCAACATGATGCTCCAAATGGCAGTAACTAGGGGGTGTATTCAGGCAGGTGTTTCTTGCATAGCAGCTCATTGCTTGTTGCAAACTGCCAGAACAGATTAATCCCTTTTTTGAATGAAGAACATGCCAAATGAAGACAAGCTAACCCTTTATATGCATAAAATGCCTTACCCATTATAAAAACATGATTCAAATTCAACCCAAATAAGTAATGATAGGGCTCCTCCACAGAGAAAATGTGCTTCTCTGGAGATATTTCTGATAGTGCTCTTGTTGGAATAGGCTGATGTCCCTATTCAGCACCTACTGACGTGGTACATTAAATTGTTTTAAAATCACAACACCTAAGAAAAAAGTGCATTTTTTATCAATCACTGTTGTGCTACGTAGCTCTTGGATTTTAAAATGTCAGTCTTGCGGTATATAAACAATCCTGCTACTGATCTTCAAGCCTAGCCATCGCAGAATGCAAAGGAAATTGTAATTCTAGCATGACATCTCACTTTGCAAATCTCAACATGTTTTCCTAAACTTACGTCTTCTGCAGCTTCTATTACTTTGCTATTTTAAAAGAAAAGAGTTACTGCAGTGTAATCTTGCATAGGATTTATGTTTGCAACTATTATATTCTAATGTAAAATGACAATACAGGTCTTTAAACCCAGTAAGTACATTTTATCTTCAATCACATTAACCAGTGTCTGATGCACAAATTAGGTTTGTGCCATTATAATTTTTCCCAGCTGTTAAAAAAATACCAGCAAATCTGTTTCAGCCTCTACTGAATTATGGGTTTCCTTTGTAATTTGTGTATTAATGTACAGTGCTATGTTTCTATATAATGATACTGCACTGGTCTAGGAATGCAATTCCATGTTTAAACAGATATGTATCCTCTTGACAAATATTTTTATGTGCCAGTTTATTTTTAAGATTTCTGTTATCACTACTTTTGCTTCCTCTGAGATTTCCTGAACTTTGGTGCAGTTACTCTAATGGTGCTGTAGCCAACAGCTACTTGAGGAACTGAATGATAAACCCCCCCAACCAATCCTTGATTGGTGCTTAAATTGACCAGCGCCAATCGTCAAAACAATACTGAAACAGCATTATCTATAATGGTGCAGGGATGGTGCTGACAAAGATGTTACATTTTCCATCATTGTAAACATTATTCTTTTGTTTGTGGGCATCTATATAAACTTGTTTAAAATATACAAATAAATTTTATGAAATTTTATTTCTAGTAAGATTTGTTACCCTTTTCTCTTCCCACATCACTAGTGAAAAAAATTAATACTAGTTCAGTTGTCAAACTGCTGCAACAGCATAGCTCCATCTACGTTGATTAGTGGCTTACCTAGTCTACTGAAAATTGCAGCCCAGTTTTCCATACAGGTGCACAAATCTCCTGCAGTAAGTTAAAAGAACAGTAGGCTCTGCTGCACTGGCCTCCAGCTTTACCTGCTGTGAAAAGTAGTGAAATGCTTTCCCATAGGAAAGTTAGCTATTCAATCACAACAAACAACAGAATCAAGATCTTAATCCTGGCAGTTTCTGATCTCAGGACCCAGACATTCAGAATTTGAATGATCAGCTTCAAGGACAACTGAAAATCCTGCCTCAATATGCATGTCTTCCTAACAGGTAAATTGTCATCAAATGCATAAGCCACAGTACTGCTAGATAAAAATTAAGATACTGCTATAGTCCAATTTGACTAAGGAACATCTCTTTAGAAGGAAAAAAAAACCTTAGTAGTCTGTGGACTTCACAAATGTTATTTCAAAAGTGTTGCAACTCCTACAATTTTGACCATATTACGTAATTTCATACCAGATTTAATTTTTTTCACATTTTTAGATTCTTTGGAAGAAAGCCAAGAGGTTTTGAATTCTTTATTTTAATAAAAGTTAAACATACAAAACTGAAATCAACACAGTCATAAAAATTACCTCCTCCTTTTGTTAACAAGAAGAACCTCTCTCTATGGATGGATTCTAAGCTACTAGATATGGATTTTAGGCTCAAGTAAACTGTCAGACATTTACACTAATCAGTGCATCAACAAATGCTGATGGTTCCTGATCTTATTTAATTCAGAAAACAAATTACAAAAGGGAACTACAACAACATAATATACATGGGGAATGGAGTTCAGATTAATGAGCAAGAATTACTCTTGTACGAGAAATAACTAAATCCAGTCTTGTTCATTAACTTAACACCATATTTTACAAAAATAATTATCTACACTGTATACAGGGCTATACGTTAACTTTTTGTGTCAGACACATTTCAAGATTGAGAGATAGACTACAACCCTAAGCAATACGTATGGCAAAGGGAAGCAATTGCATCCACAAGATACAAATAGGCCTGGACTTTTACACATGGTTTCCCAAATAAAATCAAGGAGGGCCAGCAATACTAACGTAAGTTAAACCTTGTAAGAGGAACCTCCTGTTGCATTTAAAAAAGCTGGATAAGCACAAAAAAAATTCAGCACAATGCAGGTGACTTGCCATATTTACCAACATAAACGCACTGAGTAATTCTCAAGAGGAATAACTATTTCTATATGTAACATTTGACTCTTTGAACACTTAAAAGTGCTAATCAAACCTGCAAAGTGACTGAATACATCTTAGGAAGCCTACAGGTAGGTTCTCAAGACCTATAAATCAAAATGTTCTACTCCTGACAATAAATATGCTTACCTGCTTGGCACTAGCAAGTGCTTTTTTTTTCTGGTGAGAACCTCCACCTTCTTGAGCTGGGAGAAGGATGGTGGAATCTTCAAGACTCTGGATAATACCCAACTAAGTTAAAGCAGACCCCCTGATTTCAGTGGGTTTGCTCCAAGTATGAGTTGAATATCACCCCTTGTGCTGAATTCAGAGATTCCCCTAGTTTTTCTCCATACTCCAGAGAGGGCAAGAGAAATCTACATCAATTTATGATGAGCCTTGGGGAGAAGCAAGACGTCCTACTGCTTTCGAAACTCAGTGCAAGATCTGGGAGTTCCCTCCACCACCCTCCCAACCTTGCAGAGAATTTGCGAAGTGGGAAAACAGCACTGTATCTTCCTGCTTTTCAGGGGTTTTCTGAGGCTCAGTGTGACAGGGACAAGCCCCTGGTTCTGCCACTATCCAGCCTGGGCTAGGGGAAAATGACAGGGACATGCCCCTGAAGTCACACTAAGCTTTAGAGCATCTCTGAGACTTCATGTCAAAGCTCAAACCCCTTCTCCTCAGTTGAGTCAATCATGAGCACAAATTTTGCCTACCAAGACCAGTCAAGCTTTGTGGAAACCCTGTTTTGCTCATGAAGATGGATTTTGTCAACACTTCCGGCACAATGCATTCAACCTGTAATCTTAAAATTTGAACTGCACTGTTTCTGGCTTATGAATCATTAACTGGAGATTAGATGGCCCAGATTCATTACAAGCCAAGGAAGCAGATGCAGATTGTGATCAACTAACAATTGACTTTCAAAATAGAATAAAATCCAGAGAAAGTCATCATAATTGTACTAGCTCTGCAGGAGTTACAGTGCTTAACAGCTATCCTGCAATAAGATGGCAGGCCTGTAAGCACATAACAGGGAGCAAGGAAAGCTGGGATAACTATTTTATTTCACGACCATTTGTTTGATGGCATTCTCAACTAATGCTACAGGGGTGGACACTTGAGAAATCAGACACTTCAGGATACTGCAAAGGGCATTTCTTCAACACAGTCTGACGTGTGCACATTTATGCAATTTACATCTTTTAAGAGCAAAGGGGTCATCTGAACAGCTATTACCTTGCTTAAGGCTTGTACCAGCATAAGCCAAGTGATGTCAACAACCATTTTCACTATGCGCCAATAGTTTACTTTTAGAAAAATAGAACAATAAAAAGGTAAATGTAAAGCCCTGCAGAAGTGATGTTAAGTCATTTTCTCCCTCAATTACTGGGGCATCAAATGTCTGACATTGTACTTGGATGTATCTTGGTACTGTGTCATGGGTTTGTCTGCAATTCCACACGTTCCAACTCCAACCTTCCCTGTTACGCTCTCAGGAGAAGCAAAGATGCTTCGCTTTACCTGTGGAACAAATTAAAAGCACCAATTGTAACATTTTCAAATTTCAACAAGTCAGCAAAGGAGTGCTAATATCAAATGTTCACATGCATCATTCAAAAAGCAAAATACAACTAAATTTTAATGATCATTAAACAGGAACCTTTAACAAAAAAGCTGTAATTGGAAATGAAGCACTTCTGCTCTGGTCATGGCACTCAGCAAGTCATATTTTCTCCCAGTGAACCACTACAGTTCTATAAGGGTCCTTTCAATGCACAAAGAAGGGCTAAAGGAAAACAAAACATTTTTTTGCCCCTATAGCTATAAACTTCATAAAGTGTTACCAGCCTCAGTTGCCTGAAGTGTCTTCTGCATGCTCTGTTAAGGGTATCGTTACAATGTGGTGCTTATTAATGTTTTTCCTTTGCCACCAACCACTCAAAATAATTTAGCATGCAAGCAGCACACACTAAAAACCTAACTCACATATCAATGGGTCAAACAAAGTGCGAGTTATATTTGGGAATACCAAACTCGAAAATATGAAACATACAAAGAGCTTTGTACCATTATGGCAGCCTGAAAGCATCATAGTGCAAGCAACTATGCCACAAGCTTTATAGGCATGAACTTTTAACTTTACAGGTGCTACTATTGGAACGGTTGTTATCAGAAATCTGTTGTTCAGACACGAAAAATTATACTCAAACTTTGCTACAGAAATGGCTGATTCAGATATCCAAACAGCTGGAGTTTGCTCATGCTTACTTGTTTGTGCTTTGCTGGTAACCAGCACCCATTTGGGGCAAAAACCATAGAAGGGAGAGTCATCAGACAAATCAGATATCCCTTTGCCTGGCTTTTGCTTATTGGCTGCAACAGTCTCAGGCAGAAAGCATGGATTAGAAATGTTCCCATAGGAAATAATGGAAATTGCAAAGGCTTGCCTAGCGAACAATTTCCTGGAAATGCATTGTGCTCAGAAACTGGGACCTGTTTATCCCACCCTATGTGCAGGGACTCAAACTAAGTGTAGTGATATTTAACAATACAGTGGTACCTCGGGTTACAAACACCTCGGGTTTCAGACTCCGCTAACCCAGAAGTAGTACCTCGGGTTAAGAACTTTACCTCAACATGAGAACAGAAATTGCACACTGGCGGCGCAGCAGCGGCGGGAGGCCCCATTAGGCAAAGTGGTACCTCAGATTAAGAATGGTTTCAGGTTAAGAATGGACCTCCAGAATGAATTAAGTTCGTAACCAGAGGTACCACTGTATGTTAAGAATATTATAAACAGATCTCTCCCATTGTATATTCCAGAAACAAACAGCTTTGCCTATAATATTCTTTTGTCTTTGTTTGGGGAATTACTCCTGTGCTGCCATACATTTAACACTGCTCCTCTTCAGCAAGAAACCTCTATCAGTAAGCTACTAATGCAAGCATATACAAACCTGGCCTTTTTTGTTTTTTGAATAAGCTCTGTTGTTGAACTGCTGCCATTTGACTTTCTGGTCCTCTCGCTCTTGCTCCAGTTCTTTGATTCGCTGGGCCTTTTTCAAAGCTTTCTTCTTTTTATATTCTCGTTGCTGAGCAATCATTTCTTTTCTAAAATGAGAAATGGCACTGAAGGTTACTTATGTACCTCAGTTTCCTCTTCAGAAAGTCTAAGGGCAGTAATGTGTCATGGCAAGGTGGTTGCTATACAATCAGGGCAAATTTTCACAAAAAATCAAACATGAAGAGATTAAGCCGAGGTGGTTAATTCTGAGTTATCAATACTGCCTTACATCCACATCTTTACCCACCAGAACTGCCTTCTTTTTACAACACTGGCAGTTCAGCCACAGTATATGGCAATGGTTTTGTATGGGCATTACATCTACATTGCAACCAACTGGAAGCCCCACATCACCTTTGCTTTAACTTCACTTTTGTTCTCAGAACATGTAGATAAAAGCAAGGATACACTGATTAAGAGAGTCTCACCTTGGGCTAGGTGAATGTAAAGATAAACTCTCAGTACAATGGGGCTTCAGCTGTCCAGGCCCATTTCATTCTCCAGCTGTAGAAAGTGCTGTCATTCCTTCTGTAAAGCAATCTGTGCATTGCAAGTTTCAATAAAGCACAGCAAACCTACTTTCATGCACTACTACGAATAATGGCTCTCTTTCAGAAATCAGTTGAAACTAGCTAATGTCTTGCTAAACACAGAGCAACTCTAGCTCAGAATTTGTCCCAGGGGAAATATACTACTACACAGGCATGGAGCAATCATTTTGGAGTTCATGAGCCTAACCAACTCAGCATGATAAGCATTAAAGTTAGTAGCACAAACCATAACATCTTCATCATAATCTCAAACCACTATGTATATGTTCACAGTAGGGATTGAGGATAATTTAAGAATTGCATTTTTAGGAACTGACCTAATTCACTCCATATATTTCAATCCATATTTAAATATTCTTTTTCATTTGGATTAAAAAAATAATAATCACAGATTAATGTGAAATTGGAAGGGACCTATGAACAAGCACAAACAGAACAGAAACTGATAGGTAGCCGTGTTGGTCTGCCATAGTCAAAACAAAACAAATTACTTCCAGTAGCACCTTAAAGACCAACTAAGTCAGTTCTTGGTATGAGCTTTCGTGTGCATGCACACTTCTTCAGATACCTGAAGAAAGTGCTGTCATTCCTTCTGTAAAGCAATCTGTGCATTGCAAGTTTCAATAAAGCACAGCAAACCTTCTTCAGATACCTGAAGAAGTGTGCATGCACACGAAAGCTCATACCAAGAACTGACTTAGTTGGTCTTTAAGGTGCTACTGGAAGGAATTTGTTTTGTTTAGAACAGAAACTGACACATTTGACCATCCCTAGTTCTTAGTACCCGTTCAGTCCTAAGATGGCAAAGACTGTTTTGGGCTTTACAAGTTTCCCTAGGTTGGACCTCTAAAATTGGGGCAGCGAAGCCCATATCCTAAGGCATTATTTAATTTGGGGGGGGGAGAATAGACAATGTGCATTACCTCTTTCCCAAATCTAGGGTAACTACGCAGAGTATGGTTCAATAACATCTAAGGATAATGTTGACTTCTATGACTTTTTTGCTGTAAAATCACCTTTGGGAAGAGATGATTCATCAGCAAAGTAGCCTTATTGCTATATGACACACTGAGCCAACTAAAAACTGTTTCAGCCACTTACTTGGACATGGGTTTGTTGCCACTGTCTTCCTTTGCTTTCCTTCCCTCTTCCACAGGTTTCAGATTGAGCAAGGGTGTGACTTCAGCATTGCCATATCCCGAAAAGGTGACTGCAGCTGTGCCATTCTCTTCATCTATCTCTTCAATTTCAGCTTCATAACACCTGTAAAGATATCATGGCTGTAAGCATGTGAGTAATGGTTTACAACTCAACCCTACAAAACTTGTATTTGCAGTGATTAATATTAATATTAAGTTTCAGGACATTCTTGCTTCATTTTGGATTGGCATTTCAAGTCAAAACTCTTAAAACAGAAATTTTGTTCAAGAATTGTGCCTGGCACACAAACTAGTTACAATCCTAAAGTCCAAGAGCTCGTTAGTTTGAAATAAACTTCGGTTCTGAATCTTCTGTTACCAAATATATATTTTCACCTTCACACATTTAGCCTGACTTTTGTTTGATTTTGTGAAAACTAATTTGTTTAATAGATCTGGAGGATTCGTGTTTGGCTGTTTCATCATTTCTACTAATTTTCACCACCACAAGAGGCATTCAGCCACAATACCCATGTATTTAGAAGTTCTATGGGACTTACATCTGAGGAGATATGTATGCATAGGATTACAATGTGAGATTGTAATTTGACAGAGGTTTCACTGCCCTCATATAATCTCCCTCTCTGAAAGCAAGCAGTGAATTACTAACATAAGAAGATGGATTAAGAAAAGCATTAAACATTGTAGGGTTTGTGACAGTAACTTAAATGAAGATAGATAATCAAGGTAATTATCTATTTTTCTCAATCACATCACCTGATACTCAAAAGCAGTACATCCTTAAGTAAACTAAGTGGAATGTCTGGGTCCAGGCATCTCAGGGGCCTAAATGGAGAAGCGGAAGGCCATGGCAAGAAAGAGAACCTAACCTTGCAGAAAAAGAACTGCTGGTTGTCTTCTTCCCATAAGGTATTAAAAAATATCTCCATCAGCAGAAGGCAGGTCAAAGGCAACAGGACTAGGAGGAAATGTGTTGGTTCACACCATCACTTTCTGCTGTCAGCAAATCATACCAAACAGAATGACTCTGATGGGTTTACTGCTGCATCCCACTTCAGCAAAGACCAAGGTGAATTGAATTTCTTCTGGTGGAGGACCATCACTGATTCACTTTGGAAATGTGCAAAAGGATACACCCTAGTGGCGCATCACTATTTGTGAAGGGAGCTCTAAAAGTCTTTATTCAACCCTCTTAAAAAATTTGCCTGTGGATAGTTTTGGGAAGGATGTTAAATACCCTGCTTTATATTCCCTTACCACCATGTCTGGATGGGTGCAACAACCACAGATCCTCACAACAGCAACAGCCTTCTACATGTACACAATTGTGAGCAAGGACCTCTTCTTTCTCTAAGTCCATTCCTGCCCCACTTCAAAGAATAAATTTACAGTACTGAAAAGGGGGAGGAAGCAGTGGAAAAGTTTGCTGTCCTATACTTCTTTCCCTCAATGGTTCCCGAGTATCTTAATACAATCTCAACAGAGCTCCAAGTTTCGAAGTAAATGACATTCCTATTAACATTTTCAGATTAGTGATGAAATGTATACACAACAGATTTCAGTTACTGCATACCGCCTTTTTCGAAGGTGGCAAATTTTAAGATACTAGAAACTATATTGTATTCTACAATGTTCTAGTCAAATTAAACAGTTAAAACAATGGACCTAACTCTAAAGTTTAATATATTTTGTATTTGAAAAATACAAGATCCAATCAATGATTTTTACTGAACTGGTGCTCAGCCGAAGAGGAGAGTATAAACCAAAGGGAAGTATCTTACCATGGAACTGTATAATTTCATGTAACTTTTACAGAAGTTTGTTTCTACACTTACTGTCCATCTTCACTCCATATTGCCATACATCTGTCTCCAACCTTCCATGTGTGACTTGGAGGAGCAGAAGCAGAACTGTCAGAACTTGCAAGTGTTTCTGAAGGTTGTGTTGAAAGAAGGTCTTTGGTTAATTCTATAACTTCCTGGGGATGGAAAAGAACAAGTCGTCAAACACAGTTTAAGTAGTCTCACCCCTGCCCATGCATGAAGACTATTTACCAACTGCGGTATTGCTGGCAAATGGTAGCAGACTGAACAACACATGAAATCTGTCCGCATAATTTACTAAAGGTTTTTCTATAAGCTTTGGGAATCTGGTTTCTTAGCAAGTATCTAATACTACTCCCATAGCTCATCCCAATTTTAATATTGGGGGAGGGCAGCAGGGAAATTTCTTGTTTGCATTTTCCTCTTTGCATTACAAATGAATATTATATTTAATGGAAGAGTAAAAAGTAGACTGCAGAAAATGACACACAACTACAGAATGGGAGTTTTCTGCTCTCCTTCCAGTGATAAAACAAGTATTACTGAGACTTTTAAAAAAGAAAATTACTGTGCAATGAATGCACTGGCTAGTGGAAGAAATAGGTTTTTCAGCAAGTCAGTTTTCTTGTTTGAATACTGAAAAAGTGTACTTATGTGAGAATAGCCCACTATACACAAACCAGATATAAAGAATGAACGCATACAGAAAATACTTTTCTTTATAAAATACATATGAGCAAGGGCTCAGTAGTTTCCTGCATATGGTTTTTTTGCTATTTAGAGATTATAAATAAAACTATTAATAGGCTATAGCCACAGGTAATAAATTACATGTATTTTAGATTTTAAAATCTACTGGATTGTATCCAATACTGCTGAACCACTTGTGCAACAGAACTTCTCTTTCCTTTCCTCTCCCTTGTACCCACTCAAAATCTGTTGCAGAAGGTTGGGGTAGCCTCTGAAGCAGATTTGTGGGGTATCCAGGGAGAGGAGAGGAAGGTAAAACACATAACACATTGTTGTCAAACTAATTTCCCTCATCTACTTTTTCCTTCCTTCCTTCCTTCCTTCCGCTTCCCTTCCCCTCCTCTTTTTCTCTTGTCCCTTTAATATGTAATCATGGGGCGGGGCCTGTGCATCATTGAACTTTTGATTGAGATGAGCTTATCTGAGAGACAGTATCTGCCTGAAAGGTGGAATAAAAATAGAACAAATTTTAACAAGAAAAGGAATAATTTAATACATATGCACCTTTCATATCTGATGCGATTAAGACTTGTCTTTTGTCCTCAGATATTGGCAGCTGAACAATAAGCTTGTAAAAGGCTGCTCTTAGAAATGGCAAAGAAAACATGAATGAACAAACAGACCATATGACAAATTCATTTGCAAAATACAGTCTAAGAGGAACAAAGAGCTAGAACCACTGATGACTGTTTAGTGCTTACAAGGCACACCTGAATCATATTCTAAAGATAACAGCACACATAATAGTGCATTATCTAGTATTCTAAATTTGTTTCCTAAAAGACTCTAGTTTACCGTGTTTTTCAAAAAGCAAAACTCAAATGAACATACAGATTAACATTTACTCCAGGACAGTGCTTTTCAATTTGTGGTAATCATTCCACCCGGCTTAATGTGAAAGATTACAATTTTTTTAAAAAAGCATTTAGAGATCAGTGTTAAAGTACCAGTATTAAAAAGACTGTATACAGCAATGAGCAAAATATAAAAGTATGAGGTTCTATTGATTAATCAGCTATATTAATCTATTAAAACTTTTTAGCAACTAAAAAGGTCCCCAATTGACTGAGCAGAAGGTTTTTAAATATATGTATTTTTGGCACACAAGCACTCATAAAAATTGTGGGTGGCAAACACCATCTTTAAAAAGGCATTTTTTTTAACGCACAAGCAAATGCCTTTTCTGAGATAATAACTCTTACAATTCACATGTGAATCGTCTGAAAACAAAATGGCTTATTTGGTCATTTATTTTAGGGGTCAGCAAACTTTTTCAGCAGACCCCTCAGATCTTGTGGGGGGGCCGGGCTATTTTTTTGGGGGGTGGAGAACTAATTCCTATGCCCCACAAATAACGTAGAAATGCATTTTAAATAAAAGCACACATTCTACTCATGTAAAAACACCAGGCAGGCCCCACAAATAACACAGAGATGCATTTTAAATAAAAGGACACATTCTACTCATGTAAAAACATGTTGATTCCCGGACAGTCTATGGGCCAGATTTAGAAGGCAATTGGACCGGATCTGGCCCCCGGGCCTTAGTTTGCCTACCCGTGATTTATTTGACTTATATGGCCCCCTTCATCAAAAGATCTCAGGGCGGTTTATTGCTTCAGAACTCTTGTTTTTACTCAGGTGCATATTTTATGTCAATTTAATTGCCAAAAATTCATACAATTGAGATGCCTTTAATCACTTTAATGAGGTGACAGCCCTAGTTCTTTGTGAAACATTTTAAACCCCAACATTTAGCACATCTTGTTAATATCACCATGGTAAATTCTTTGCCACTGACAGTGTAGAAGATCCTCTTCACTATACATGTAAAAACATTTAAGTTACAAAGCTTTTTCTTATTCTCACCTGTAAGTCTTTTTTGAGTTTTAGTAAATCTTCATTTTCTCCATTTCCCGTCAAAGCAGCTTCAACTTGTTGGAGTTGAGCTTTATAGCTAGCTAACTGTTTTGCAAGGTCTTCTGACATCTGAAAAGGGAAAAAAGGCATTACAAAATACTGAGGGAAAAGTCTGTTTGAAAACAGTCTTGCAGAGGCAAAATACTTAGAATGCAAATCACTAATGACTTAGTGCAGCCTTATCAATAACAGAATATTTATGTAACTTGCCTTAGTTGGAAACTCCAGCTAGTCCACAGCAGGCTTCCCAAATAATGCCAGATTACCTTGGCAGTAATCAAGTTATAAGGTAGTCTCTTTAGTATGGTTTGTTCCCTTACTGCTGTGTTAATGTTACAATAACAGAATCGTATGGGGTATGTAAACACCTGTTTCCACCCTGGGAATTTACAAGAGATGCCCACCTTATGTCCCTGCCCTATACCTTATATCATATATTACATATGGTGGGAGGCAGGTAAACTATGTTTGTTTTTTGCCCAAAGTAAAATTTGCAAGTACTGTACTACTAAGCTGTAGTTGATTTCAAGCCACATGGGTTAATGAAATAGGGATTACTGGCACCGGCAAGCACTAACTGGCAACACTTCCTTTTTAGATGTTTACATTTTTTTTATTTATCTGTTGCTGTACGCCACCCTAATGGTCCTGTTACTTAAGGGTAGCTTACAAATAGATTAAACATTCTGCACATTCACAGATTCTCTGTTGTATTCAGTTTTCCAGAACACAGTCCTTGAGAAGTATGACTATTCAACTGTTCTTAACACGAGAGTCATTTTCAGCATCATACTGGACAACCAAACTCCTTGCCTGACCTTGACTAAATCCTTCTCTCTTAGCATTAGTCCCCGTAAGGAAATTCACAGCAACGCATGGATTGTGTTTATGGATCTTCTGCCACAATTTTGTTATCTAGCCTTGGACAAACCTCTTTCCTCAGTCTTTGTCAAGGTGACAGATACAAGATAGTAGAGATAACAGAGTGGGTGAGGCATGGAGCAGAGCAGGGGTGGAACTATTGAGCATGACACTAGTGCTCACTTTGGAAATATAAAAACTGAAGGCAATCCAAACACAGATCCTTTGTTAATACATAAGAACTATCCTAGTCCTTTCAACACAGGGTGTGAAGTTTAGAAAACACTATCTGTACAGAATTAGCAAAAGCCAAATTTGGTAGGAATGGCTGGAATAGCACGTGACCTGACGTACTATTTTTCAGGGGCTGTGAAGTATGGAAAGCAAATTCTGCATGCCAACACCATACTGTGGACAATACCCTCTTTATAATCACATTACACAGGATACAACCCGCCAAAAAAAGGACTTGACTCCAATTAAAAGGCCCATACGCCGAAAAAAGCCCGCCAAAGCGGTGCCATTGAAACCCAGCCATCCTGCTACAAAGGAGCGGAGGTTTCGGGACAGAATGGAAGAGCCGAGACGGACCTCCCGAAAAAAAGACACGGTATAATCCTCGGAACACAGAAGGCGAATCTTGTAAGCCGACGAAACGGGCCTCCACGTGCGGGAAGCCCGCAGACAATGGCTGGCCGTAGACAAAACTTCAGGCGGCGGAATCACTGGGGGCCGGGCGGCCGACGCGGCTGGGCCGGAGGGAGGGCCTGAGGGAGGCCCCGGAGCGAGTGAGGAAGGGGCCGGAGGCCTGGAGAGCCGAGCGCCGTGGGCGGAGAGGGGAGGTCGTGACGGAGGGTCGAGGGCTGAGGAGAGCGAAGGGCCTCCCCGCCTTCGCCCAGCGAGAGGAGAGAGAAGTGGGGGAAGGGCCGCGCCTCTCACCTTGGCCTCGCGCGCCGAGGGCCTCTCTCCGTCCCGTCAGGCCTCAGGAGAAGCGTCTGTGCTCGCGCGCGCGCACCCACGCGAGATTTGACCCCCCTCCCGACCCCCAACAAACGTCGCCCCCTCCCTTCTTGCTGCTTCCTAGCGACGACGCAAAGAGCCCGGTCGGCGGAAATGAACGCTCGCGAGATGGGGAAGCCGGACCTGACGAACAAGCCGGATCACATGACCACTCCGGGGGTGGGGGAAGCGCAAACCAAGAGGAGGATCGAAACCGATACTTCCGACTCCCAGTTGCGATTCCTTGGAATCCTCCATGTGCGGGGCGAGAGTGGCGGAAGTGCAAAGGAAGCCGCGTAATAAGTAGCGTTCGGCATGTGAGAGTCAACCCAAAAAACCCAATCTCGCCGCAGGGCTTATTATTTAAACTGATCGAATCTTCTAGGGGGGAATCGGAGCGGGATTTGTGCCCTTCTGAAATAATTATTTTGGCGGGGGCTCCGCTGCTTCTAACTGCCTTGTGCTCAGGTTCTCCTTCGCTGGTTTCTCGCAGGCCTCTGGCTGGCCACTGTGAGAACAGGATGCGGGACCAGGGGGGCGATTGGCCTGACGATCCATTGGCTCATCCTTTGTTCTTATGTTATGCACCTGGAAATAAACCCTGTTGGATCCCAACGGAGCAAGACTCTTAATCTCAAGGTCATGGGTTTGAGCCCCACTTTGGGCAAGTTTCCTGCATTTCAGGGAGTTGGACTAGATAACCCTCATGGTACATTCCAACTTTACAATTCTATTATTCTAAAATATAAGCCCACTGGCGGGTACATCCTTATTTTAATTATGCAACCAGATCAGCCTGAACAAATTTAAAAAGGAAGGGAAAGGGGGGCTTGGTTCCAAGAAAAATGACTCTGGCAATCCCACCCACTATTGAACCCAGTGGGGTTTGACTTTACGTCAAGGGTCAGCAACCTGCGGCCCACGGGGGTCGTTTAAACGGCCCCTGAACCGAGCTGCCTGCTCGGCAAGTCCCTACGCACTGCGTTAAACCGGCGCAGCACAGAGCAGGGACTCACTTCCATGGTGCCAGAAATTGCGTCTACGCAGACGCGATCCAGCCCACAGGGTGATCTCCGTGGGAGTGAACCAGCCCAGGAGAGGTAAACCTTGCCGACCCCTGCTTTACGTGATTTTGGCTTTAGGCGTGATCCCTGGAATGTAACCCTCATGTAAATTGCATACCCTCCAACACTTCTCTACTGAAAATAGGGACATTCTATTCTACATCAGGAAGCTTCTCCTGTGTTTGAACTCTCGGCACACATATCCGTCATAAACACATATACACATTGTGGAACCACAATGCTAAGATTGGAGACAAGCTTCTGACTGCTCTCACAACTTGAACTTTGAAGCACGTGTCAAAATGGCACTTGGAAAGTAACCCAGTAAGGATCTGCCCTTCTGTGAGATCCAGTATCCCACCCCTGGTGGAGACAATTCTGAGCTGGATGAACCACTGTTCTTACTCAAAATAAGGCAATCTTCTTTTGTTGTGACCCTAACACCATCCTCCAGTGGCGTCCATGTGGAGAGGGGGGATGCAAAATACTTTGGGGATTAGATGCCTTCTGTTCATGGTACTTAGGATTGTAATAATTATAAATCTGCCCTTATTCCCTTATGGGGGACACAAGAGCCCTTATAGTCTCCTTTGTAGGTTCTCCATCGGTCAGAGAAAATAACAGAGGCCAACCAGAGAATATTGAGAAGCAAAGCAGCTAGTAAGCCTGATCTTTATTAACTGTTGCAACAGGGTGCTCCCCTCACACACAGGAAAAGAGGAGGACCTAGAACAAAGTAGTGGCCGCCCTTATATAGACATTTTAAATTGCCCTCCCTGGAGTCCAAGATCACCCCTAGAAACATCATACATACATCACAGAAGGGGTGTAGCTCAAGACTACCCCCCAGATACATCCTACCTACATCACAGAAAACCTACAACAGAAATCTGAGTGCGTTTATCTCCTGTCTGGCAGGTTACTTATTAATGGTCACTTGACTGGATTACCTGGGGAGCCTGGTCAGTCTTTTGTAATGATAAATACTTAGTTTCCTGAGGCAGGTCACAGGTTCACCCTATTCATACACAGACATACCCTTAAGACAGGATTCGTGAATGAAAAGACAATGGGGAGGCTTTTCCATTTTCCTTCAAACTTGCAGAGAAATATTTGAGATCTATTTGGGAGGGACAAAATGGTTTCAGGACTTTTTCTGTGGGTTTTCAGACATGTGGTTTATATATGCAGTTATGAACATTATATATAAGGTCATATATATATGACCTTATTCAGGATCTGTTGTTTATTTCTATTATTCTCAATCATAATTTTATTTCTAGCTCAGATGTTTATACTGATCTTGTAAAAATAAAAAGACAAGAAGCCCCTCATCTTTTGCCTTACTGCAAACAGTCAAAATTGCTGCTAAATAGCAATGAAACTTCATATATGGCGACATAGATATTAAGGGTGTTTTAAGATGCTAGGAATACCTGCTGTCAGGGCTGCTTCAGCTGCAGGTCAGCATGGAGACTCAGAGAAAAGCAGTAAAGTTGATTCTTTATTCAAGGAAACAGAATAAAAACAGAGAAACGCATGGGCAAGACTGGCCCTGGTAAAGCAGTTGCCAAAATTGACAATCTGTGCCTCCCACTTCCCCCTAAATCTCCTCCCCATCTGGCTGTTTCTCCATGAGACTTAAACTCCATCAGGGAGAGGCCCACTGTGCTCTCTGTGCTCTTTGCTACATGCAAAGCCCTCCGTGCCTTTGGAGACAAGGAGCCGGGGTCTGAATACAGTAGGATTGGCAGACTCCTGTGAATCTATTGCAGCCTCAGCCCCCACCTCCTTCCCAGCTGCCTGTCCTACATCTGCCGTGCTTCTGCCTCTTCTTCCTTTCTCTCACTCAAGCCTGTTGCTTGTTCAACATCCAACCATCCTGTCCCACTTCATCCTCGGTCCTGTCTTCCATGTCCCACCACCACTCCCTTGGCTCTGAGCCTTCTTCTGAGACTTTGCTAGGGGGTTTTCTGGCTGGAGTCTCCCACCACTCCTCCACGTCCAGCCAGTCCCTGGACTCAACTACACAGCTGCAATTATAACGTTATAAGTGTGTTATAAAAATGTGCCACCAGATGGTGCTGTAGAGCTAAATGGCAAATTGCATATATATATTTATAGGGGGGGTTGTCGCATTTTTTTATCTGTGTAGATCCAGTGCCTGACACCTATTGATCTGAGACTCATCACTGAATAAATGCCATTAGTGCAAGGAAGGAAGTGGAAGATATAATTTTAAGATAAATACACACTTTAAGGATCATAGTCAGCTTAAAGGCCACACAAAAAACAAAAAAAACAAAAACACAGTTTTAAATATCACTTGTGAAAAACAACTTTTGCGTTTTTGCAGCAGCTCATTCTTTTCTCTCCCCTGTCATTGTCTGTGCCAAGCACTAGATGGCAGCTCTGCTGCATTTGCACAAAACCTTCCCTCCCTCCCAGTTTCTTTGACTGTGCTCTGTGTGTGTATATATATCTAATATAACTGAATGGAAATATATCTTTCTAGGGGAAAGCAATTCATTTATGTTGACTTGGGGTGTGCTTAGCAGCTCCTTTTTTTGTGTTATTACATTTCTTATTAAACTTTTTTTTTTACTAGATTACCCATCATCATGCATACGCTCAACACCAAGTATTGCAAATAAAATTAAGTTTATATGCTTTTAGGGCATATTTCAGGTTGCTCTTATGGCATCTTTAATCCCTTGAAAAACTGCCTCGGCTGCCAAGCCAGAATGTCTGGAAAGATTACACATTCTTTGAATGAAGAAAGGTAGGCCAGTCATGCAAATACTTTAGAGGCAACTACCCATCCTTCGGCGCACACACCTGAACTGCTCCTTCCTTTCCTCATTGGCAAAGATTTGCCACTGGCCCCTTTGTCTTTTGTTCACCTCTAAAGGCAGAACCACTACCTGCTGTCCTTGGAGTGGAATCTGTGGCAAATGCCCTCTCAAAACACACTGGACCAAACCCGATGCACTTGTGTTTGGTTAAACACACGGTTTTTAGTTTGGCCATACAGGTCACATCCATCCCATACATTTAAAATTCATTTATATCTCTTTAGAACTCTAGCCCAATGGTTGCCATTAATTTGATTCAGAATTGATTTTAGAATGAATAGATTTTAGAATGTATTTCAATTAATTGATTGTGATTTTATGTAAACTGTGTTACTTTTACAGTTGTTAGCCGCTCTGAGCCCGGCTATGGCTGGGGAGGGCGGGATATAAATTTATTATTATTATTATTATTATTATTATTATTATTATTATTATTTAACAGTCAAAATTTTCCCCCAGAGAAACCTGGGAACTGTTCTTTACTCCTTACACAGCTGCAATTCCTAGCACCCTTAACAATCCTCAGCAGTGATGGTGGAGTACATAGAGCTTTAAGACAAGTTTGAAATGCGTCTGGAAATTCAGCTCTTGTATGACTGAAAAATCTACATAATCTTGCTTATATAAAATAAAGCAGGTGGGGGAAATCATCACAACTAGAAACACATTGACATATGATCACCGGCGTAAGGGAACTGTTCTCGTGCTACTTTCCCAAAGACAAGAAGACCCAAACGCAAACATACACAATCAGTTAAGAAATGCTTAACAAATTAAAACACTCATCCAAACATTTTCATTTTAATCCATGGGGCAATTTCACTGCAGACCAGGGTGATCAAAAGAGACCATTTCTGCTTTAGGCATTCATATTACAGAGCTGGCTATGACTAATAAACGAGTTACTTCCCACAGTGCTACTGATGACCAATTTGTACAGCTAAAAGGAACAAAGCTAACACAGGTCGTGCTCAACATAAAGCAAGCAAATCCCAGGAATGAGTCAGAGATTGTGCATGATATTTTACAATAAATGAAGGGAACGGGCAGAACCACTTTTCTTATGTACATAAAGACAATGGAGCATAAGGAACAGCTTGCATTGACATTGTTCACTTTGCAGTGATGGGTTGTTGTTTTTTTGTTTAATTGAAATGGTTTCTATCAACGTGTGTGTGTTCTTGCATACACCCTGTGTAAATCTATTCCTCAATAGGTAAAACATAATTGGAAAAGAATAAATAAATTTATATGAGAATAATATTAATAATAAAAGATCAATGTCAAGGACATGGAAATACAGGTATTTCCCATTTCTGTTGTCCAAATTTAAAGTTGCATCTAGTTTTCTGATGACCAGGATCTTGAATTCTCTCAACCAGGCTGCAGTATTTTCCAGAATCACTGATTTTAGTTACCGGTAGTTTGTTTGTTTTTTTAAAAAAACAAATTCCTTCCAGTAGCACCTTAAAGACCAACTAAGTCAGTTCTTGGTATGAGCTTTCGTGTGCATGCACACTTCTTCAGATACACTGAAAGCACACGAAAGCTCATACCAAGAACTGACTTAGTTGGTCTTTAAGGTGCTACTGGAAGGAATTTGTTTTGTTTTGACTATGGCAGACCAACACGGCTACCTATCTGTAACTTTGTTTTTTAATTCAGCTAAGTTTCTGTTTAATTTATATCGTTTGCCCTCTTTCCCTGTTTCTTCAGCTTATGATAAGGTTTATTGGCGACCATCACTGATATGAATCCTGGCATAATTTTTGCATGGGGAGTTGGTAGGCAAATGTGAGGGATAGGTGTCTCTGGTTTGTATCCGAAGGACTGTGAGTGAATGGGGAAAATACACTGTTATGTACTGAGTTGAATAGGATCCAAAAGGCAGCAGTCTGATTGGTCCTAGAACAATAGGATTCAGAATGCAGCAGTCTGATTGGTCCTAGAACAATAGGATCCAGAATGCAGCAGTCTGATTGGTCCACAGAAGCCACCCAATCCAGCTCCAGGTAGAAGGGAATCCGCAACCTGATTGGCCTACAGGAGAATCCCGGAATTAGCCAATCATGTGGGGCCCATTGTGTAAATAATGTATGTAAGGCAACCGTTCTGGGGGAACTTCCATTCCTCCTCACTATGAGCTGAATAAAGAGCATGAAATCCACTCTCGACTCCGAGTATATTTCATGCACTAGTGCTGTTCAGTAAATTTTTGTGCAAGAGCTAGCCAAATACATCTCATAGTGCAGTGCTATCGCAGTGTTATCAGGGATTGTGTTACAATATATGCAGCAGTGAATGCAGAAAATATCAGCTGTCGTGTGCGTTCTAAGGAGCCATAAAATGGTCTTGAGAATAAACATGTGCAAAGTCTTACACGTGCATGACCCATTGAGCTCCTCTGGACTTGGAGCAGCTAAGTTGGAAAGTACTCTTTCATCAGCAGAATAAGCCTTTCTCCTAGCAGAAGCAAACCTTTGGTTCCAGTCCTATGGCTCGGAATTCCACTTGATATCATACTGTGATGACAGCACTGCTCTGCATTTCTCTGCTTTTGAAAGAACTAGCTGGCCTGTTGTTTTCAAGATGCCAGTGAAGAAAGCAAAGGCCACTGTAGTTTTAGTTTTCCTCTTTTTTCCAGTGTAGCAAGATTTAACATTTTGAACCTGGACAAACATCACAAGGATAGTATGGGTGAAAGAGAAAAAAAGCAAAAGTCTAATTCCCCCGTGGAGCCTCGTTTTTCCTTCATGACGCATGTCTTGCCAATATTTGAGCTGCCCTCTTCCATCGTCTCCCACAGCACCTGCTACTCTGGCCTGATCCCTTTGTGGAAAAGTGTATTTGAATAAAATCCCCAGGCAAGTGGCATGGCATGACACTGGATTAATGTAGCCCAAAGGGGTTGGAGCTACATGACTTCAGATGATGATGACTTCTGTGACATAAATTCTTCAGCAAGATCAGGTAAACCTGTCACTTTAGAGGAAACTTGGGGGTATTTATCTTACAGCTATGACTAATCCATTGCACTGTGACTCACTCTGTGATGCGTCATCAGAAACCTCTCAGACTTTCTAGCGGTTCAGTTAACAAACCAATACATTTAAAAAAATCAATTTTCTCAAGCTAATTGGATAGGTTGCCTTAGTACTCTGGTGAGCTGCATCTAATGAAACGGGAGGGTCAAAATGGCCAGAGTGCGGGTGGCATAAATCTGGGTCTGAACATGTGTGAGGTTGCATTATGGCACCTACCACATGGCAGCGGCGATGGCAAAGAAAAGTTACTTTTCTACCACTATTGTGTCCACAAGTAGCCTTCTGGAAGAGCTTTTCCAGGTGGAGAATGGGATTTTGTCCTCTGGCCAAGAGAGCATTGCTCTGACACCCTCAGCAGCACTTTAAGGACAAAATTGCCAGGTAGAGCATGTCCAATTGCGCTTTCCACTGCACTGTCTGCTCCATCTGTACCAGACCAGTTTTGATTATTGCGGCCTGAGGGTGTAGAGAAGCTGCTTGAAGAAGTGCAGCTGGCCACCTGCCCCTTGACTCATGCACATCTTGGCTTCTTACAGTTAGCCCATGGGGGTTGACTGGGTGGGTCCAGAGAGTGATCAAGTGCTTCACTGGACTATGGGGAGGTACCATTTGCCTTGAAGGAGGGGTCCATAAGAGAACCTCCCTGGAACCAGAAATATTATACAATTATTGCCCCGTGGCTAACACTACCTCAGTACCTATCTCCAGCACCTATCTCCAGCTACAGCTGGTTTCTCCAGCTGCAGCCTCTTTGGGACAGAAATGAGGTAGCCCTGGTAGTCATTGCTCTGGTAATTTCCAGAGTGGATCATTGCAATGCAGACACTTCACACTAGTATTTAAACACTAAAGGTCTTCTAGACTCCAGATATCCGAGAGACCCTCTCAGGTGTTGATAAGCCTGAGGGGCTGCGTTGGTAGTTCCACCTCCCTCAGAAATTCAGGGTGGTGGCGACCCAGCAGATGGCATTCTGTGTGTCAGTCCCTCCCTAAGTTGCGGACTTCCCTTCCCACAGAGCTGCATCCATCACCTTCCCTATACAGCTTTTGGGGAATACAAATGATGCACCTCTTTACCCCATGTGCCTTTGTGTGTTTTTTTCAGGATGCACCCTATTCTTGTGATTGTAATTTGCTTCATATGTTTCTAACACTGAATTTAAATTGTTGTAACCTGCCTTGGCACTTGCTGGTGAAGGGTGATATTTGAAGCTGAGGAAACCCCGATCGCTATAATGTTGATGGGTAAGCCATCAATACTCAGCGGCGCGGTTTGGTGCTAGTAACAAAATAATTAATGTGTATAAATATACATGCCTTGTTAAGACCATATCTACTTTAATTAGCTACATTAAATAAACAAAATTGGAACATGAAATAATTATGTTTTGCTTCCGATATGAGCTTAACGATAATATTAATTGCCTTTCAGCTTGAAAGACACCCAAGGTGATAAACAACTCAGGGGGGAAAATATGAAACACGAAGGCTGCATACTTATTTGATGTATATTGAACAACGCGGGTCTTACTTCCAAGAAATCATGCATAGGATTTGTCTACCCACCACTGAGTCCCCTTTCCTCAGAGTTATTGTTTATTCACATATATTTTGTTGGGAGAAAAATTGTTCACTTAATACAGAGGATGTTAACAAGATGCCCTCCAGATGTTGGAGTACAATTCCCACCAGCTTTTGCCTATGTGGCCAATGACTGGGGTGATAAAAGTTGTAGTCCAGCAACATCTGGAGGGAACCAAATGGACTAGCCCTGGCCTAATACAACCCAAGTCTTAAGGAACCTTACTGAGCCCAAAAAATTGTGATAAATCACCCTGTTATGTTTTATCAACTATTTTGCAATTGCTGATCATGTATCAAATAGAAACTAACCATGAATTCCTGGGCAGCTACCATTTGATAGCTATGCCAGCATTTAACTCCTGGTGAAGCAGGTCTCTTCCCAGTAGCTAATGTGTTCTCTTGGCCTTCCTGGGGAAACAAGGCTCTAATTTATTAATATGTATTGTTCCATAGTAGAATGGATATGGAAGTGGGAAATACTAGAAGCTTTTCAGCCAGTATTTTGGTCTCAGGAGTCCAAGAAGTCAAGACCATAGGTCAGGAAATTATTCACAAACACCTGAAACTATTGATTATACTTCTAGCAATGAAAGGATGTAGAAGTTCAAGATATGTGCAAGACTATGGAATTTAGGAATAAAATTTACCGCATCCATGACCTTAAAAGAGAATTTGTTAAAAATGATGTATAGGTGGTATTTAACACCCACCAAACTAGCAAAGATGTACAAAATGAAAAATAAGAACTGTCGAAAATGCACTGTAAAAGAGGGCAATTTTTTCCACATGTGGTGGTTGTGTGACAAAGTGAAGACTTTTTGGGATAGTGTGTATAACAAGTTAAAAAAAGATCTTTAGGTACACCTTCCATTAAAAACAGGTGGCATTTTTGCTACGAATGGTTGGAGAGGACATTAAAAAGGAAGGTCAGAAATTCTTCCTATATGCCACAACAGCAGGAAGACTACTCCTCGCACAGAGATAGATGGAAACAACAGGATATTCCTACAAGTGAAGAATGGCAACAGAAAGTATTGGAGTATGTGGAAATAGCAAGGCTAACTGGAGGAATCCGACAGCAGGACAATGAGAAATTCCAAAAAGAATGGTCCAAATTTATGGTATACTTAGAGAAAACTGTACATAAATAAAGACACTCACAGGACTGAAATAAAACTCATAACGTTTATTGTAAACATTTGGTTAGACCATAAGATGTAGTGCTGTCATAAAATAAGGATTGTATGTTTAAAGTATAATACAAAAACGTATTCAGGAATTATAGACACTTACAGAATGCATATATAGTAAACATGCTTAAGTAAGAGCAGTATGGAGAAGCCAGAAGAGGGGTGGAGGGAAATCAATTTGGATAAGGTATAGATTTTAAGGAGAATAATATTGTTAAGCTGTATTGTGTTTAAGATATTTGAAAAAAATCAATAAAAATCATTGAAGGGGAAAAAAGGAAGTTCAAGATATGTGATCTGTCTCAGTGCTATTCTACATGTTACACTAAATAATTAGGTAGCAGATTATAACGTTCATCATGTGAAAAGCAACTAGCCTTTAAAATGTTACAGGTGCCCTCCAGCAACCAGCAATCTTCAATGAAATTTGGAGGGTTTTGTCCTTTCCCATGCAGAAAGAGAAGGAACCACTGCTAGCTTATATCTTGCTCAGCTAATTTCTCCTGCTTCTTAATTGTTAAGGAAATTAATTGTTAAGGAAATGAGATGAAAGAAATAACAGCCACATGCCAGCATCTTGTTTTCTTGATATGAAGGCAAACACCTCCAAGTTTTCCTTGACTATCTGGAAGACACCCTTAAATTGTGAGCAGTCAAAGCCTGTATCCTTGCATTTGGTCAATGTAAAACATAGCCTGTCTCTGAGGTGGCAGAATTCTGGACTGCATCTCTAGAGATTGATATAATCCCAAGTGGTCTTTTCATAGAGCAACATTAAAATGGAGTATCCCTACCAGCAAGCAAGCACAATGGGAAGAGGGTTTCTCTAAAAGTTTTCCTGCAGTGCAAGAGCTTTAAATATTTCCAGCACTCCAAGACAATGGTATTTTATGCATATATGCACTATACAGGGCAAATATTTGCTATTGAACCCACATCGCTATTGCTCCAAATATGTTTGCAGGGAAGTTGCTGAGAACACTTTGCCACCAAACATGATAAACATCTATCAAGCTACCTTATTATCATGGTACATTCAATTGCTTTGGGGACTGGGCGTACAAATCCGGGAAAAAAGATTCCATTTGACACTCATCAAAGCCAGCAACGACGTCTGCTTTACAAACACTGCAGAATGGAGTCTCTTTCTTTTCAAGCTGTTTTCACAGTTGGGATGAAATCACAGCTGTATAGATTTGAGAAATACTGTAACACTGTGCCATTTCAATAAGCACTGAAGTCTTGCTTAGGACTTCAGATGCATACAAATCTCCACTCCTCCTTTCCATTGTGTTATTTGGGAGGAGAAGCGCGTACAACACTTGCTGCTGGAAGAAAGCTGTGGGCAGAACTAGACACACTGGGAGCATGCGCTAGCACTTAGCTTGGTTTGTAATCAAGGTCAGGAACTTCAACTGCAAGGGGGATGCCATGCTCAGCTTTGGCCTTTTCCACACAGTCACACAATGTCAGACACGCTCAAACACATGAACATGCATGCACCAGACATGTGGACACGTGTTTGCAAACACATGTGCAGCATTTTCAGTGCTCCCCACTCCGGCGTTGGGGAGGGGTGGCTGAAAAGATTCCTCTACTTGCCCTTTAGAGCCATGTTTCCCAACTTTGGGCCTCCAGCTGTTTTTGGACTACAACTCCCATCATCCCTAGCTAGCAAGACCAGTGGTCAGGGATGATGGGAATTGTAGTTCAAAAACAGCTGGAGGCCCAAGGTTGGGAAACACTGCTTTAGAGAATACCCATACACCCCACTGGCCTTTTACTTGTAAAGAGTAAGAAGAGGGCTTATCTCTGATCTTAGTGCTAGGCTCTAAAATAAGAGATCCCTCTGTCTGCTATTCAAGATAGCACTTCTCCCTGCCCCAGCGCTGGAGTGGGAGTGAGAAGAAATGCTGTCTTTTACTCTTAAAGTTCAGCCAAGACATCTTATCTCACAATCAGATCTGGAAATAAAGTTGCAGGGGCTAGCAAGCCATTTTCTGCAGTTTGGTGGGCTATAGCAAAAGCAGACCTTCTGCAAGTAGGCTCCCACACAACTGGGAATCCCCGGAGGTGGAAAAGCTGCGTAACCTTATACTTTTGGAGAACCCATTATTGTACAAAAAAGGCTACTGTCTAGCTTAGATTATTTTCAGAATAAACTGTTTTGTTTCTTTTATGCAACCTAGGTTTCTCTGCCTGCTTCGCTTAAACCACCATCCCTGAATTAAATATATCTTAATTGATTGAATACTCATAGTCCCAAAAAGTACAATTTCTGCATTGCAGGGAGTTGAACTACAGTGGTACCTCGGGTTAAGTACTTAATTTGTTCCTGAGGTCCGTTCTTAACCTGAAACTGTTCTTAACCTGAAGCACCACTTTAGCTAATGGGGCCTCCTGCTGCCGCCGTGCCGCCGGAGCATGATTTCTGTTCTTATCCTGAAGCAAAGTTCTTAACCTGAAGCACTATTTCTGGGTTCGAGGAGTCTGTAACCTGAAGCGTATGTAACCTGAAGCGTATGTAACCCGAGGTACCACTGTATATGGCTTTTGGAGTTCCTTCCAGCCTTACAATTCTATGATTCTACAAGTGCCCCTGCCTTGCTGGTTTACGCTGAGAAAATGGCAGATGAGCTGGATGTTGCTGTGTGGTGACAGAGAGATCCAGGCATCTCACTCAAAGCTCTTGTTTCTCCCCTCTGCCAATAAAAGAATTAAGGTAAACTGGAAAACTGCAATGTAAGAAATGACTGAAGTCTGGGCTGGGTGTGTCGTGTTAGCAACTAGACTTTTCCACACCAAACCCTTGAATGTCTTCTGACGAAAATGTGGGGGGGGGGATTGTTGAAACTTTCCAAATATTATCTGGTTCTGGTTCTTGCTACTTATTGTCCTTCCTGAAGCAAAAATGGCATCATCTGGTTATACTAAACTGCTGTTCTTTTGAGGATTTAAATGGGCTCCCATTAAATGGGAGGGTTTTCCCCCTGTATGTTTTCATTTGGGTGTGTGAGATAGCAGCCTGTCACTTTCAACTGCAGCTGTGAATTTAATGATAGTACAAATGAAAAGCTGCTAGTAATTAGGTTGCTGGGTGTTCCAGAAATTATTGGCATTTTAAATAATTTGGGTTTTTAAAAATAAATCAAGAAATGTGCAAATCAAGAAAGTGCTGTGGGGAGTGGGGGGACATGACGGGAAGGGTTCCCCCCCCCCAGCACCCAGGTGACAAGAGAAAATTGGAAGAATTTTATAGCTGAAAGAAATGATAGGGATATAGCTGTAGACTAAAGTGGAAAGAGTTTGGCTGGACCGGAATGTGGTGGTTGAATTTCTCATATTGCTGAATGACAGAGCCCTTTTCTCCAGCTGTTCTGTGCCACTTGGCTTTTGCAAGGAAATACAAGAAAGAATTACGTATTCTATAATTCACCAGTGGTCTTGGTCTTTATGTATTTTTATGCATTTTTATTTGCTGTACACCACTTTGATATATGCCACTTAATTTGTGGCATATAAGTATTCTAAAAAAATTAATACATGAGAGCTGCTGGTCCATAAGGGACCATGTGAGGAAGGATGGTCATGCGCATCAGGTGTGGGGAACCATTTTGGCCTGCTGAGCCAGATCTTCATCTCCCCAACTCCTGCAGGCTAACTCTGACAGTGGGTGGGGACCACTCACCTGTCAATCATCTGAGATCATGATGATGTCAGGTGCCTGACAAGTGGGCATCTGTCAGAATTGGTTCGAGGGAGTGGAAGGAAGGGGGTGCCTTTGACTTTTGCTGGTTTGGTTTGGATAAGAGCAGAATTCCTCCACTTCCACCCTTTCCTTGCTCTTTCAGCTGCTGGACATGGCTAGTAGCTCAACTCATCAAGCATGATGTGGCCTTGATGTCCCCTCCAAATATGAAGATGAATTTATCTATATAGTTTTAACAGATAATGTCTAAGGACTGAAACAGACATAATGGTGGCCTCAAGTAAAGGGAAGTCATAGGTGATACCGTCATCTATGCCCACACATGCCACATTAGCTGATTGGCCTATTGACAAGTAGATACAGTGGTACCTCGGGTTAAGTACTTAATTCATTCCGGAGGTCCGTTCTGAACCTGAAACTGTTCTTAACCTGAAGCACCACTTTAGCTGATGGGGCCTCCTGCTGCTGCCGCGCCACCGGAGCACGATTTCTGTTCTCATCCTGAAGCAAAGTTCTTAACCTGAGGTAATATTTCTGGGTTAGCGGAGTCTGTAACCTGAAGCGTATGTAACCCGAGATACCACTTTATGTAGGTTCCCAGGTCTCAGACTTTGACATTGGGATTTAGTTTGGAGGTGGGGAATCATCCTCAAGGCAACAATTTATTTAATTTATATATAAATTTAATTTATATATAAATTGCTGCCTCTTCCTACAATTATATACGTAAGCACTACGCAGGAGCAGTAGACTGGACTGGCCACATTGCTGAAAACCTGGTGGATAGAATAGCAAGTGGGGCTGGTGGGAATATGCTTTTTAAAAGTGTCTCTCTCATCATCCACAAAAGCTTTATAGTTTATCCATGAAAAGGAATTATCCCATTTTTCAGGGCCTTCACATCTCTAGCATCATTCCTTTAGTACTGGGCCATACTTCCAGGTCAAATCCACCTATCAGGTGTTTGGCTTTGATGGGCTGACAACCATGTGACACCACCAAGCTGCACCTCATGATGTCATCAAGCCCCACCTGTTGACTCTGGTTCTGAGATGCTGAGACTAGGCAACCACTGTAGCTCACCAGTGGTTGAGGACATGAAATATGAACTCCTGGCATGCTAACAATATGCGGACAGGCTGACTCATGGAAAGCATGTTTATACATCATAATTCTGTTTCAGCCTGTAATCTGCAGTACTTTTGCAATATATTTGTAAAGCAACAAAAGGGGAGATACACACGGTATATATTTAACTAGCATGCCTCTATCTATCTACCTACCTACCTACCTACCTACCTACCTATAATGTAAGTGTTATGTACTGAAGTTCTCACCCTGGGCCAGCAGGGGGATACTGTAGATAGTTTTCACTCAGGTCCACATATGCAAATAAGGGATTGAAAGTGACGTTCAGTGATTGGATAGTTACAGAAAATGGTTACTGTTACGTTCTAGTGGAGCTCTATATAAAAGCAGGCTGGCTGAACCCTTCAGTTCAGTTCTGTTCTGGCCTGTGAATAAACAAGAGCTGTTTGAAGAATCGCTGTGTCATCTGCTATATTCACCCACAACTTAACAGTAAGTGTGTGTGTGCATGATCTAGGGGTGGCATGTCAGCATGTCAAAGAAAGGGCTGCAGCTCAGTGCTAGTGCATCTGCTTTGCATGCAGGAGGTCTCAGGTTCAATGCCTTGCATTTCCAGGTAGGACTGGGAGAGATTCCTATCTGAAATCCTGAAGAGCTCCTGCCAGTCAGTGTAGACAGTACACAGCTAGATCAACCAGTGGTCTGACACAGTATCAGACAGCTTCCTATGGCCATACAAATGGGAAAGCTTTTCATACTGCAACTTCAAATCATCTCCTGCTTCACACTCAGCCCATTTACCCTATTTGCTTCTGCCAGTGATGTGCTTGCACCGTGCTGACCTCCCCACTGTCTCACCCCTCCGTCTCCCAGAGACCAAAGGATTACTGCCTAAAATATGACATATAAATGCTCCCCTGTGGTGAATTCACAGATTGCAGGCACAACACAGCACAATCTATAAAAATGACTGACGTATAAAACCTGCTGACATTTTTCACACTCAGCTCTTTCTGAGCACTCACTTCTCATTAGTCACTCACAATCTGCTCGCCTTCTCTCATGGTTGTTCCCCTATTGTTGGAATCTAGCCTTTTGTCAGCACTTAAAATATGCTTTGTTTCTCAGAAAATATATTTCTGCCACATAGCTTATCTGTTGGTTTTGTGATTATTGCATAGAATATGGTTGCATAGATGTTGTAGGAATTTAGACGTGATTCCTGTACTGCAGAGGGTTGGACTGGAACAGGCTTCCTCAACCTCGGCCCTCCAGATGTTTTGAGACTACAATTCCCATCACCCCTGACCAATGGTCTTGCTAGCTAGGGATCATGGGAGTTGTAGGCCAAAAACATCTGGAGGGCTTAGGCTGAGGAAGCCTGGACTAGAGGAATCTTGGGGTCCCTTCCAACTTTACAGTTCTATGAGTATATGACTGAGTAGGGATATGAATCTGGGTCTTTCTAGTCCTAGTTTAACATTCTCCCCATTGCATTCTCAGAATGAATGAGTGGCAATCCAGACAACTTAACCATTTCCCTGTATAACTGAACCATTTGGTAAACTTCTACAAGTTTATTTATCTCTTTGGATGCTAACTGTTCTCTTGCTGTACAACTCCAGAGTAGTGACAGGCACACATCAGCAATTTAAATCAAAACACAAGCACATGCTATAGGAATTTAAGGTCTCAAATATATAAATTAATTGTTCATAAATTTACAAGGCAAACACATACATAAGTATATAAAACCATGTGTCTGAAATAGTACAGGAGAGCAATCCCGAAACCATTTTGACTCTCCCAAATTGACCTCAAATGTTTCGCTGCAAGAAAGCTTCTCCATTGTCTTTTGCTTACCTGTCTTTAAGGGTTCTTTGTGAATAGGGTGAACCTGTGAACTGGATTCAGGAATTAAAATATTTACCATCACAAAAGAATGGCCGGCCTGCCCAAGTAAAGCAATCTGTGACCATTGTCAGGTATCCTGTCAGAGAGGATTTCTGTTGTAGATCGCCTCCTTCTGTGATGAATGTATGATGTTTTGGGAGGTTGTCTTGAGCTACAGGGTGGGCAATTTCAAAAGTTTGTATAAGGGCTTGCACACCATTGTTCTGGGTTCCTCCTCCCTCCTGCATGTGGTGAGTGAGGGCCCTGTTGCATCAGTTTAATAAAGATCAGGCTTACTTTTTGCAATTATAAATTTTTATTTGGACTTCCCATGCTTCAAGTCGGGGGGGGGGGCTCTGATAATCTTATACAGTATCTCTATTGCCTTGAGTCAAAACAAAACAAATTCCTTCCAGTAGCACCTTAAAGACCAACTAAGTCAGTTCTTGGTATGAGCTTTCGTGTGCATGCACACTTCTTCAGATACACTGAAACAGAAGTTCATTCCCACCACCCTTCTGAGTAATACCCCTCCCCACCTTCTCACTATATAGAAGGGTCTGGAAACTTCTGTTTCAGTGTATCTGAAGAAGTGTGCATGCACACGAAAGCTCATACCAAGAACTGACTTAGTTGGTCTTTAAGGTGCTACTGGAAGGAATTTGTTTTGTTTTGACTATGGCAGACCAACACGGCTACCTATCTGTAACTGGATCTATTGCCTTGAGTTTCCAATAGTTCCTTTAAATCTTCCTGTTGTTAACCTTCCTTCGAATAAAGATCAGGTTTACTAGCTGCTTTGCTTCTCAATATTCTCTGGTTGGCCTCTGTTATTTTCACCTACCGATAGGGAATCCACTTAAGGACTCTATACAGGCTCTTGCCAATACCCCATAAGGGAAAAGGAGGAGGTTTTTTTCTACATCGCACACAAAAATAGCAGCAATGTGACCCCATACTTACCATTCTTCCCCATGCCCACCATCCTGTTAATACTAATGCTGCTACAAATTTATGATGATCCTTTAGTTTTGTTGTGTTTTAAAGGGGGAACTAATCAATGCAGCACAATAACATTTTTAAATACTTATGTGGGAGAAACTACAAAACACGATAGTATATTATATCATTGTTTATTTGCCTCTGAATTGACAGCCACCCCTTCAGAATAAGGAAAACAATACAAAACACCAGATAGAGTAGTAATTTTATTGAGCCGTGACTCACTTTTGTATCTTTTCCATTTTTTAGAAAAATAGATTGACACCAATAGTACTGTAAGGCAGATATTGATGAGAAAAAGACAACAGAATCCTGTTTGGGGACTTAGGCAAAAGACTTAAGTTTTACAGAGTGTTCTCCCTCTCCTAAATCACACCCAAGTACCTCAAACCTCTTTGTCTCCTCACCACGGCCACCATCACAATTCTCAGCCTGAGTATCTCCTACACAATGTTTCCCTGGTTAATTAAAGTTTACTGCAAAAGGAGCCAGAGTGGGCTGAGAGCATTGATAAAGAGATGACTAACAAAGTAATCGGCATGTGATTAAAGTGTGGGTTGCCAGGCATAGATTAGTTCTCCTTGAGTCTCCCAGCTTTTATCTTGGCTCTACTAAAATAATTCTCTGTTAATGATAGTGAGGTCTCCCATCTCTTACACTGCATTTGGAGAGAAAAAAGCAAGACAAAAAGAACCGAGAATGTTTAAAAGCCTGTGATCCAACTCAGGTTGCAGCCAATCAGATGAACCACAGAGGTGGGTGGCTGCATTTTCTCTGTGCCTGGTGGCTAGAGAGTTCAGCAGAGTGTGGGAGGTTAAAATGAGTTCACAAAGGCATCTGCCTCCATGGTGTGCATCATATGCATTCGCCAAATGGATAGGGAATCGTGTCTCATTATCCCCTGGTTATCAGCTCGACATGATTGAAGCAGTTAAGTCATTGCTGGGCCTTTGCACAGCTAGACAAGATATCCAAGAGGCACTTCCTGATGTCACAAAATCGTGACTGACAGCTACCCTTTGACGGGATATTTCAAGCCTACTTGTGATAGCTGTGTTAAACATTTGCTGTAATATACACAAGCTGTAATGGAACCCATCTGCCTTCTAGATAAGAATATTAAAAAATAGCCCTGCTATCAGGCCAGAGGCCCATCTACCTGTGGCCCAACTAGATACCTGTGGGAAGCCCAAGAACAGGACCTCAGCTCAACATCAGTCTCACCACTATGATTGTCAGCATGTGAAGGCTATACAAAGCTCTACTGTGCAATGAAGTTGTCAGATGCCTCTCTGTGCAGAGGCAATTCCACAGCTTAGGCTACAGAGAAGGCCCTCTCCCAAACTACCACCACCTGAATTTAGGACAGTGGAACTACTAAGAGGGCCGCTTCTGGTGACTATCATACCAGATATGCGGTCTACTGCTTTGCCAGTTCTTTGCGCAATCTTCTGCCTTACCAACTAAATAAATCCCAGTTGAAATATTAGAATGGCCTGCCTGAAAGCCACTGGTGATGACTTTTGAAAGCTGTTTGCCATGCAGATGGCCTCAGTAATGTAGCAATTGCCAATGCTGGCATGATCTCCATGTGATCATACAGAGTGGCTTTTCTTCTGCAAGCAGCAGAATCTTGTTGTCGTCCCCCACCCCCATCCCGCACTACCTAGACTTCCTGTGGTACCTTTCTCTTTTTGTTATTTTCCACTCGGTCACATTTACTTGCGTAGCTACTGTGCAGGGAAGTCTCAAAATACTGTGTAGAAGACAGGATGTGAGGCACAGAGGAGTCTCTGAACTGTGTAGCAGTTCATCATGCTTCCTGCAAGGGAGCCCTGCATTTCAAAGAAAGGTTCTCTACACATTTAGAGAAGGCAGTTAGTTTACCTCTCTCCATGTGTTTCAAGACTATATGGAATTATTCTTAGGAAAGGCTATACTTCTGCACAGATTGATGGTTCTAAATGCTATTGTTAATAATAAAATGTGATTTGTTTTAGCTATGCATAGCAAATGTACAAATTCTTTTGTATATACATTTGCATATACTCTTACGTGTGTCCATACTATTGCAATAGTTAGTATAACACATGTGTGTGTGCTGTGTGTGTGTGTGTGTGTGTGTGTGTGTGCTGTTAAAATACATTGCATGTATTCTTCTTTTCAGCTGATTACATTCAAAAACTGAGAATCTTGCACATCAGCATTAATTTTTCTTGATAAACCCTCTCCAAACTGAAGTAGCCTAAAGTCCTATCAGCATGTGTTTTACAAGCATTCACAATCTCTAACATTTCCCATTTTATTGTGGAATCTAACTAAAGAAAAAGATTGAATTGAAAACTCAATTATTGCTAAGGTAGCTGCTGAACAACAAGATCATATAAAAAATATTAGTCAATTACAACATCCTTTTTTAAAAAAAATTAAGTGGTGCTTGAAGACCAGACTGCCCATCTCAGAACAGCCATGCATGCTTATTCAGTTGTCCACCCCAATGCTTTCTTAAATGGGGACAGTGTCTTTTCTTTATATGACAAACAGGTGCATGCAAGCTACAGGAAATTAAACTGCCCCTCATTCCATGCATTTTTGTTTCCAGTACAGTGGTACCTCGGGTTAAGTACTTAATTCGTTCTGGAGGTCCGTTCTTAACCTGAAATTGTTCTTAACCTGAAGCACCACTTTAGCTAATGGGGCCTCCTGCCACTGCCACGCCGCCAGAGCACAATTTCTGATCTCATCCTGAAGCAAAGTTCTTAACCTGAAGCACTATTTTTGGGTTAGCGGAGTCTGTAACCTGAAGCGTATGTAACCCGAGGTACCAGTGTATTGTTCTTCCAGCCTGGCCAGTCATTTCTGATATCATAGCCAAGCTTGAAGAAGAGCCTGAAACAATGAAGCACAAAGAAGTAAGGCTGAGTTCACATGTCTTTTGTAGGAGGGGACACTAACTCAGCAGTACAACACAAGCTTTGCTCAGGTTTGATCCCTGGCATCTTCAGGCAGAGTTGGGAAAGGGCCCTGTCCGAAACCCTGGAAAGCTGCAACTAGTCAACTCAGGCCAACGCTGTTCCACCTTGCACCCCCAGATGTTACAACTCCCATCATTCCCAGCCAGTTTAGCAAAAGGGATGATGGCAGTTGCAATCCAAAAACATCCAGGGATCCATGGTAGAAGGCAATGCTGAGACAGGCATGCCAAGGATCTGACAGTGGAAGACCTTTGTCCCCATGCCAGATGTGACCAGAGCAGAATTGGGGAGGAATTCAACACTGCACTTTTCTAATTGTTCTGTCAGTGAGAGCATTTATTCCTGCTGGATGGAATTAGCTCGTCTTCTCATTTAGAGTTTTGTGGGTTCTCCTGACCCTCCATAGCCAATTTGGGGAATGCATGATGGGGGGGGGGAGCCCCATCACACCAGGAGAAGCTATTGCCAAGGCTTCTGCTAGTATGCCAGGTTAGTTGAATCTGGGACAGGAAGAACAAATAGCTCCCTTATCATATCTAGCTTGGCCCCAAAGTCACAAACTTTGGAAGGGTTAGACCCATTGTGGCATTGATATGTGCCTCACTTGCAATTCAGTTTCATTTAGTAGTAGTAGATAATTTCCAGACTGCCCTTCAGTTTAAAACGCCTACATGCTTCCTGATGAAATAACACTGACCAACACACCCTCTGGTTTGACCTTCTTTCTGTGTGTTTACATAGCTTCACAGAGATCAGCTTTCCATATAACTAGCATCCAGCTGTAAATTCAACTACAGTATACGTTTTAAATAACGGCCTGGCTTTTCCGTCCATTGACAGAATCCTGGGTTTCCAAATAGGACTTATTACATATGTGTGATTAACTTAATTCTACTTGCAATCCTCCCAAATGTATTTCTAATGTAGTTTGGCTTCTCTCCAGCCTCTTCTAACTCAGTTGGTGTGTGTTGAGCCAGGAGTCATTTACATGCCAACTTATACATCCCTGACCCCAGCATTTTCCAATCAGCATAGAAAGGGTGGTTTTGTAGGTTATGGTTTCTTCCAGTTCTGTCATCTGACATGCAACCTATCAGTCTGCTACATGTATCTATAACTGCATGGGAAGCCTTATGCCACAATAAATCAGACATCAGCCGGAGGCAAAATAAACAGATCACTATGATAATATAAAATGCTGATAATATGGTTAGCATTCCAAAATAGGAAATTCAAAATGAAGGAATCTTTGGGTTCCTGCTTTTTATGCTGGGGAAGATGCATTTGAGTGAAAGGATATATTTTTGCAAAAGGCAGAAATGATTCATCAGCTAATGGGATTTTAATGCCTAGCAAAAACGTTGTATCATCATCCATCACGAAAGCCTGTGTTATACACACACGTCGCCCAGCTTCTAACACATTAGTACATGCTCATTCACCCAGTAATAGCCAAGCCACTCTCCCACTCCCTGGCAAACGCATCAGCCTCTGCTGCTGATAAACAGTGAACTGCTGTTCTGGACAAGGGACTTATTTGATGACAGAGTGCTCTCACCTTCCATGATGAGTAAGTTTCTTCTGTGCTTACTAACAGCTTAGGACAAATGGGCAAAGTTTTCTTTTTCCGAGTCTTTTAAAATACAAGATCCCCTCAGAGTAGTGTGTGTACATAGGTAAAAAGGTAAAGCACCCCTGGATGGTTAAGTCCAGTCAAAGATGACTATAGAGTTGCAGCACGCATCTCACTTTCAGGCCAAGGGACACCATGACAGAACACAGAGCACACGGAAACACCGTTTACCTTCCCACTGCAGTGGTATCTATTTACTTGCACTGGTGTGCTTTCAAACTGCTAGGTTGGCAAGAGCTAGGACAAAGCAATGGGAGCCCGCCCAGTGGTGGAGATTCGAACTGCCAACCTTCCAATTGGCAAGCCCAAGAGGCTCAGTGCAAGTAGATAAATAGGTACTGCTGCAGTGGGAAGGTAAACAGTATTTCCGTGCACTCTGGTTTCCATCACGGTGTTCCTTTGCACCAGAAATGGTTTAATCAAGCTGGCCACATGACCTGGAAAGCTGTCTGTGAACAAACGCCACCTCCCTCAGCCTGAAAGTGAGATGAGCACTGCACCCCGGAGTCGCCTTTGACTGGACGTAACCGTCCAGGAGTCCTTTACCTTTCACCTGCATGCATAACCACAAACCAGCTAAAGCCACAGCTTTTAAGACACAAAGTTTGTTGCAAATGGCAACCTGGTCACAACAGCAACAGTGTTCTAGAAAGGTGTACTACACTGTTCATGCAGTCAACCAACGGGCTTGTTGACATTTCTATGCAGATATAACGGCACACACTTATACCATTTAAGTGCTGGTAATTGTGATACTCGGCCATCTCAAGGCAGCAGGTTATGTCATATTCTATGCACAGATGATAAAAAATGACAGCAAAACTTGTATGCATTCCAGATAGTTCAAGTGTAGCCTTATCAATGCTAGCGGTGCACTATGAGAGTTACATGAAAGGGGTGGTAGCACATTGTTCTGTCCTAGACAAATGTCCCAACTGGAGGACAGGATTCTGGACCAAGTGAGGGGGATGTGTTATTTTCAGGTTCCAAGGAGACCATGTCATATACTACAAGTACCAGGTCAGGATCCAGGAAGCAATGTCAGGTCACACAGAGGCCAGGTTCCAATAAGGCAAGGTCAGACAAAGCAGAGGGTAGGTCCAGATAAGTGAGCTTAGCCAAAGCACAGGTGGCAATCCAAGTGGGTAGCACCCTGGACAGCTCCAAGTGAATCCCAGGCTGGAAGTTGGACTGCTCCAACATCAAATCAACTCAACTTTTGTGATTTGAGTGTTGGGAAAATATGGATTTGCACATACCCAATGTACCATGTTTCAGTTATACCTCATCTGTTGTTGATCTTGTGCAAGGAAATGGCGTTTTATTATAGACATGCACCAACAACAGGGTTGGTGACTTCTATTCTAGATAGCTGCACATGTTCTTTTGACATCTAAACTCAACACAGAAGATGCAATGGGCATATATTGGCTTAAGGTACAGTCCAGACAAAATTAAGCACTTTTAAGTCCCACCAGCTCCTAAGAGAAAAGTAAGTATATGTTTATTTCTTATGATGTAGCTGGGTCATGTCCATAAATAATAAGATTTCTCCAGGTATACACCTACCCAAGTGAACAACTTTCTTGCTCTACAGAGAACAGAGTGAGACTGAGTTGTCAGATTTGAGATTGCAAGTCCTTCAAGGCAGTGATGTCTTATACTTTGTAAAGAGCCGTGCACATTGATGGTGCCAAATAATAATATGAATAATTATACCAAATGGCAGATGCAAGAAGTATAAGCTATGCAAACATGACATCAAGGATTTGTCAGAGAAACCAGTTGATTAAGGATCAAGTTGTGAACAAGTTTCCAGAAATAAAACAAAAAAATGTTCCACATTTTCCAGGACCCCTCTGAGGGAATGCAAACTGAGCTATGAATGCACAAACTTTGCTACTTCCATATGAAAGAAGATTTATAATACATCCTGGGTAGCATAATAAGGAATCATTAGTATAGTCATTGTACTAGGAAATGCAGGTTCTTAGATTAAAAATGAGACATTAACACTTGCTAATATAACCACCATTAATTAGCTCATGATACATTTTGACATGTGTTCCAAGAATCTGCTAGCACTTTACAAAGAGGGAGTTCAGCTTAAATATAACACACAATTACATATTACACATAAGAGCGTCATTGTGATGAACAAGCAACTTCTGAGTCAACCAGTTTTAAGACCACACTTTACTTAAATGACTTGGCTCCTTGTCTCAGTTTCACTTGGACACTAAAGTACAGTGCAGGGTCCTACAAAAAGCAGCCTCATGTGGTGGCTGTTGACAGGATTGTGGTCAAATTTGACACTGAGAATCAAGAAGTGGAAAAACATATTGTTTAAAAATATAAAGGGCAACCCACCCACCCAGCAGCTCACTGAGGACACAGCATCCTCATATGCGGTTTAGGCAAATTAATAAAGGAACAGTCTAGCAATGTGTGAACTCAAAAACAAAAAAAGGCACTCATGATCTTTCTAACCAGGGTATTATTTCATGCAGAAAACTAGAAGTTGCTTTTTAAAAATGGAGTTTGTAAACATTTTTTTTACTGAAATCTTAGAATATGAAGGTGAAAGGGTTAAGCTTCAGAGTTATGAAAAACTAAAGTCCAAAGTTCGAGATTGGCTGCATTACCACCAGATAAATGAGACATTTAAAGAGGACAGGAAAATAGGATTTCAGAAGGAGAGGTCAAAGTTAGAAACGGAACTGTTAGAACCCAATACTAAGAATCTGTCAAGAATGTATAATTTGCTGCTTAAATGGAATACACAGGAGGAAACGGTGAAATCAGCTATGATTAAATGGGCACAGGATATCGGTCATGACATTATGTTTGCTGACTGGGAACAGTTATGGACCACTGGTGTTAAGTTCACGGCATGTAATGCCTTAAAAGAGAATATAATGAAAATGATCTACAGGTGGTACATGACCCCAGTCAAGCTTGCAAAAATTTATCATTTGCCCAATAATAAATGTTGGAAATGTAATGAGAATGAAGGTACCTTCTATCACCTATGGTGGACCTGCCCGAGGGTGAAAGCATTCTGGGAAATGATCTATAATGAAATTAAGAAAGTCCTTAAATGGACATTTACTAAGAAACCAGAGGCTTTTCTCCTGGGCATGGTTGGCCAATTGGTGCCAAAGAAGGATAGGATTTTCTTTATGTATGCTACTACTGCAGCAAGAATTCTTCTGGCAAAGTATTGGAAGATGCAAGAACTACCTACTCTGGAAGAATGGCAGATAAAGGTGATTGACTTCATGGGACTGGCAGAGATGACCGGCAGAATTCGTGACCAGGGGAAAGAGGCAGTGGAAGAAGACTGGAAGAAATTTAAAATATATCTTAAAAACTGTTGTAAAATTGATGAGTGTTAAGATGTCAAGGGGTAAGAAGCAGAGAATTACAGCTGTAACCAATAAATTTATGGGAATCTAATGAAGGGAACTAAATGGATAAATTGACTAAAGGGTTGCTAAAAAAAATTCTTTCTAAAATAAGGATGCAGCGAAAGGGAGGTATGGGGAAGTCGATTGAAAGAAGTTACAAGAAAATAAGACTATGAATTTATTTATGTTTGATTTGTTTATGTTTGTTTGTGTTTTGTGATGTGTTTGTCTTTTAATTATGTGTTTTAAAAATTGAATAAAAATTATTTTTTTAAAAAAAAAATGTAAACATTTTTAAAAGTGCTGCCCTTATGTCAATGTAGATAAAGCCCATCATTATTATACCCATATTTGAGGGTGTGCAATACTCTGTCATCTCTGCTTATCAGTGTCATTACTCGGAAGGCATCTGATCTGAGTTTGCTTTCAAATGTCTCAGCTGAAGGCATTTTATGTAAGGGGAGCCGGGAAAGTTGTCACAGTTAGCTCACTGAAAGGAACTTCATTAGGAAGAGGATTCCAGTTCCCTGAGAGATGTAACATTGTGAGAAGACTAAGTTACTTCATACATGCACACTCCTGCCATGTTCATCCTAGACAGCAAAACCTGAAGTAGGTTAAGTCTTTTGCCCAACTCAATCTGCTGGAACTCAATGTCAGAGTCAATCTTCAAGCACTTCAGTAAATATAGTGCTGATCTGAAGTGGTGAGGTGAGAGGGGCAGTGAAAAGGAGGAAGTGGAGTGATGTGGGAAGCTAAAGAATACTTCTTGCAAATGTCCTATTGAACTCAAGAAATCACTTCCTTTATGACATGGTTGGAAACCTAACTATTTCTGAGTAATCAAGCAGATGATGTTTCCTTATAATACTAAGAGGATAACCTGTATTATTTTTCCAAATAACTACCCTACAACAAACATACTAAAAAGCAATGTACTGTATTTGGTCAGATCTGGTCTAAACAGCACCAGAGTTGCTAACTCTGAACCATCTATATTAGAAATAACAAACACTAAGGTACTACTCAAGATCAGTGGAATCAAAGCAGATTAATTAACTGAAGTCAGTGTACATTTTAGCTGTCACATTATAGGTAGATCAATGCTTAGTGTCTTGTTATTAAATATACTCCAATTATGTATTTTTCCCAATTCAGAGTTGCATGTGCATGCACAACATTAATGCATACAGAAAGATTTCGTTCAGTTCAGTGAAGGAAATGAAATGAATTAGCACAGTAAAAATGAATCCACATACACACCACTATTGTGCATAATGCCAAGTTGTGGTTTAGTGTTACAAAATGAGCTTGAGTGAGCCTTGGGGACGATGGCCACATACTCCCCACTCTCCTCTCCAATCTTGACTACAGAGGGATCAGAAGTTACCCCTTCCATTTCGAATTAGCTACAATTCGGAGTTATGTCCAAACTCTGGTTTGCTGAAATAAACCTTGGTTTGAAATGGGCTCCTGCCTCCCCAACGAACCACAGTTAAGATTATCCACAATTTGTCAAGGTACAGATGGCATGACAAGGTTTGGCTAATTCAGCTTGTGGCAGTTCTGGAAGGAGTGAACTCTGCTTTAGCATTACATCTGATCCAGCCCATAGACGGGTGCCTTTCTGTGAAGTGAGGTCCAGGTGAAGTATTGCAAGGTCCTGTGCCAGGAGTTGGTTGCTGGAGTGTGGTGACTTTTATTGAATACTTCTTGCTCCTTATCTTTAACAAGAACAAATGCTAGAATGATCAGTGCCAGATCTACCATTAGGCAAAGTACTGTAAAGGCCTGCACATGGAATGGTGGGAGTCCTTTGCCTGACAGTTACCAGTGGTTGAATGGAGTCAGTGTGCTCTCTGACAAGCTGCCAACATAACAGGTACCTCAAGATCATTACTTAAAAGCAGCTAAGTAAGGTTTATAGTAACCTATTATGTGCTTGCACAAAAGGAGGGAAACAGCAAAACTTAAAGCACAGCTCCTAAAAGTGGTAAGCAGCTCAGCAGTTATTTAACGTGTGGAGATGCAATGTACTAAGAATGCAGTTGATGCTTCCCAAAGAAGTGTTTGCATATTTAGTTGAACCAATAATGTAGCGTGTATGATTTCTTGTAATTAGCCGGTGTGTGTGTGTGTGGAGTCCTTAGCTCTCATTACTCAGAAAACATCAGGTTTCCCCAATCAAAGGGAAGTGATATCTTGCAGTCATTAGGACAGCTGAAGTGGCTTTTCCCAACGCATGATTAGTCATTTGTGAATTTCTTCTAGCATTGGTGTCAGGGGCCCACTGCTGATCCCTGGAGTCTTTGAGCTTTCCTCCTCCTACTTCCTTTTGACAGTTGTTCACTTGCCCTCTCTATCCAGCAAGCAGTGAAAGGAACAAGGAGTAAGAGCAGTGATGTGGCTTCTCTTTGCCTGGGAGCTTATGGCCTATTCAGGGAGAGGACTCCACTGAAAGTACTTTAACCCATGGGCACTTCAAGAGCTGCAGCTGGTGCTAATTCAATCTTTCCGAGACACAAAATCAAATGAATCAGTTCTGGTTTCTATCAGGCAGGTTTGCACAACCCACCCAGCCAAACCCAACCCACCAGCCAAATATTGCAGCCTGCTAGTGTCTTGGCAGGCAGCAAAAACAGGAAGCATGGTTGGTGAGCTTTGTGGGGCAAGGAGGGGTCACAAGGTGTGCAATACTTTCTCAAGAGTGGTATGCTTAAAGGCTTCCTTACAGGAGTGGGGTTGGCCACTGTGAGAACAAGGTGCTGGACGAGATGGGCCTTTGTTCCAGCAGAGCTCTTCTTGTGTTCTTATACAGTGGTGCCTCGGGTTACAGACGCTTCAGGTTACAGACTCCGCTAACCCAGAAATAGTACCTTGGGTTAAGAACTTTGCTTCAGGATGAGAACAGAAATTGCGCAGTGGCGGCAGTGGGAGGCCCCATTAGCTAAAGTGGTACCTCAGGTTAAGAACAGTTTCAGGTTAAGAACGGACCTCCAGAACGAATTAAGTTCTTAACCAGAGGTACCACTGTATTGTTTTTTATGTTAAGCTTGGATATAGAATATACAGAAAGGAAGAGGATGAAAGCACATAAAAATAATAAGCTTAAGCTTGCCATAGGCAGAAAGATACCTAACTTGTTTCTTTTCATTTCCTTCATATGGAAACTGATGGTCTTATTGGTCTCATTGTGAAATAACAGATGACAGAAAACAAACACCAGCTTACATATTGGAGAGGAAGTTCTGGCTTTCTATGAAGCAGAAAGACCCTCATTCAAATCTTGCCTTCCCCGGAACTCACTAAAGTGGCCTGGTGATAGCCATTATGTCTCAGCCTCAACTGCAATCATGTTCACCTTTCAGGGTTGTGGTCTGATTGACATATTAACATGATGTTTTTGAATGCTATTTAAATCCTAAATATGATAATTAAAGCTCTGCTTGATATAGAGCAGAATCTCAGCAGTGAACTATGGCCAATTTGGGTGCATTTCATTGGTTTTTCCCTCTCATTTAATATGCTCACCAGGTGTTGGTAAATCTCTGCTGTTCACCTGTGATGCACAGAGAGTTTAAAATGAATCATCTGAAGAAGGAAAAAAAGGTGCCCAAAATAGGCTCTGAAAAGCCTGCATTTTGTGAAACTGAGCTGTTTCCCTCCCACACAGCCACATAATAGAAGCATCATTTAACATCGTACACTCAAAGTGCAGAGGTGAGGCAAGAGATGTGGAAAATCTCCTTAAAGATTCCCTAAAATAATAAATAAATAAATAGCACTGACCGAAATATGGTTTCCTAAGCAACTCTGATGTGTAACTAATTAGTTTAAGACCTTACTTTCTTTATTTACCTTCTGCTTAGGAGGTACTCTTAGATTCCTCTTCAGTGACAAGTTCTCAGCTTGCTCCTCCCTAGTGATAATGACAGTACTTACAGATGACTCATATCAACCAGCCTTTTGCAGACGCCTTTAAAAATATACATTTCATTAGATATAAAGTCGCCATTATTCCTTAGGGCAAAGCAGTCTTTTAAAATGTAAAAAATGAGAAGTAGCATATGTACCTGTTCTTCTGCTTTGTCTGTCTCCTTTCAAGAGCACAGTTGCTTTTAAATAGGCACTGTCAATCAAGTTGTGGGCATAATTATTTGATACTATCTAGTATTTCATAAATGGAACTTGAGTGATGACTAAAATAACAACTCTAAAATTACAGATTAAAAAAACCAAAACAGAAAGGTAAGGTTTGCCCTTTTATTAAGACAAGGCTTATGCTTGTATGCAGTATGTGTCTACTCTTATTAAGTCATAGTAATACCATCCAAATTTAAAGGACAGGCATGAACCTGGATTGAAATGGGCCAAAAGAATTCTTTCATCCAAGAGTGCTTGCAATTTTGCCACAATCCTCTTGATCACCTTCCTTAACTGGGGGTATTTGCAACTGATTGATAATTGTCACAAACCAGGGTAGAGTTTTTCAGGAGTGGTCAGATCGCCACCTCTTTCAGGACAGCTAGGAACCACTCCTCACAATTAAGAAGACCCTGGATCCACATGGTCAAACATCCCCAACAAGCTTTAATAAGTCAAGCAGGGCAATAGTTCAGGAGGCAAGTTGATGATCACATTGTTGGAGGGACTTTGCCCACAATATCAGGCTACATCAACTGAAACTCTTCCAAGTACGTAAGTTGCACTGGACAGCACACCAGAGGCTGCAGTGAGTGTGGACGTGGCAACAAGATTGCTACATGGTGCAATAGCAATGCACAAGGTTTTGTTTGGTTCTGAGTCCTCAGGACTTTGAGAAAAAGTAATCCAAACTTCCTCTTGTTATTTTTTTTTATTTCCTAGATCTGGGTTGAAGGGAAGGGTCCTGGACAACAGGGCTCAAAAGTTTCCCAAGCAGAAGCAAGAGGTTCAGCCTGTCTGGTGAAGGCAATGTGAGGTGGGAATCGTATCTCCTGCATTCCCCATGCTTCTAACTGCCGGTGCCTTTTTGCAAAAGAATGTTTGTTATGTGGTTTGAATATTTTCAACATTGTCATTGAGGGCTGGGTTTTGAAGGTGGGTCAGTTTTGTTCTGCCCAATTGTGTACTAAGTTTCACTTGCAAATTCCTGTTGTTTACACTCCATCAACAATGGTCTAAAAATACCCAGCATGATTATTTGCTCAGTGTCATATCAGATGACTAACGCTTGCTGTGACCTGTTAATCTATATAATTTTGCCACAGCTACAATCGTGTGTCTGACATAACTGTGGCCCACTAGTCAGCCTTGGAGGGTGAGACAAAGGAAATAGTTTCTTCTGTTCAAATTACACGACAATGGTATTTGGAGTGGGACAGGTTTTGCTTCTTCCTTCCCCTGCCCCACAAAGTCCTAGCAAGCATCAACCTAAGAGACTGATTTACAGGTTATCATATTTTTTTATTTTAAGCTCTATGAGGTATTTATGTTTAACCATCACCCAGAATCAGCTACATTGGGGTGTGGAACCAGTGACCCCCCCAAATATTGTTGGACTCTAGTTCCTGTTATCCCTAGCCAGTATGGCGTGGTAATAAGTGTTGGATATTACTGTTCAGCAACAACTGAAAGGTTACAGGTTACACACCCTCATAGGCATAGCCAGGATTTATTTTAGGGGGGACAATCTTGGGGGGTAGGAACTGAGATATCTGTGATGCAATTGGTAAGTTAGTTAAGTATTTCTACTTATTTACTTGATCTGGGGGTGTGGGACAGCTCCTTGATCTGCCTGGTAGTGATGGGCTGGATCACCATGACAGCACAATTCTTCCAACTGCTGTAAAACCAAAATCCTAGTTCCACAAAAGTCAGTGATTTAAACAGAGGTAGGATTATGCTGTTGTGGTAATCAATATTAAAGCGTTTGTTTTAAAATGGTTAAGTACAACTACAAAGCCCTGAGGAATTAGCATGATCCATTTCAAAATCTGTACAAATAAACCCCAACAAATCTTTTCAAAATCATGCCCAGTTGTATTAACATGATAATTTTTTTAAACTAGCAAGACTTTGCAATATAAAATTAAGAAAGGGAAACAAATGTTAAATAACTCAAGAACTGGGGGATAACCAAATGCACAAACGTGATGCAGAAGGAGGTGGAGGAGGTTGCAACACTGCAGAAAAGACACAGAGGATGATAAATTGGGCCGCTCAGTGATCTGACCCTGTTGCTGAGAAAGCAGAGATGTAAATGAGTATCTCAGATGTAAAACTACAGAGGTGATTATGTCCTCCTGGGTGGCACTAAGAGGGCATCAACTAAACTGTGTTAACAGATGTAGTTGTTTTAGAAGTCCAGGAAATCAGCTAAACCCCCAAGCCTACCCAAATCAAGCCAATAGCAATTGTGGTTTCAGAGGATCTAGTGGCAGGTAATACAGGGATTTCATTTCACAGTGATAAAATGGAGGCACGCGAAGCATCTCAGCTCAGTTCCATTTCAGGTACTTCAAAACAGAAAACCTTAGTCATTTAAGCCAACATTAGCAAGCAGATGGTAAACACAGATGACTATGCAGTGCATGCTCATCGCTTCAGAATGACCTGTGTGGGGACTTTGACTAGCTGGGCAGCCAGTGGTTACGTGTGGTGCCTTCTAATGTGCCACTTTGCTGCATTGCCAGAGCCTCTGGACAACTGGCTCCCCACACAATTAGCACTGCCACATGGAGTATTTTTAAACAACTAGCCAAACCCTCTAAAAATTCCCAGCTGCATATTTTGCAGCTCTTGTCAGGAACAGCTAGAGCTGTCAATAATTAATGGCATTTGTTTCTTTGTTACAAAGAAATCGGAGTGTTGATGCTTTGGTAGGTACAGGAGAAATTACCGTAAATAGATTCTATAGCTATAGAGGGACGCAGGTGGCGCTGTGGGTTAAACCACAGAGCCTAGGACTTGCCAATCAGAAGGTCGCAGTTCAAATCCCCACAATGGGGTGAGCTCCCATTGCTCGGTCCCTGCTCCTGCCAACCTAGCAGTTTGAAAGCACATCAAAGTGCCAGTAGATAAATAGGTACGGCTCCGGCGGGAAGGTAAACGGCGTTTCCGTGCGCTGCTCTGGTTCGCCATGTCATGCTGGCCACATGACCCGGAAGCTGTACGCCGGCTCCCTCAGCCAATAAAGCAAGATGAGCGCCGCAACCCCAGAGTCGGTCACGACTGGACTTAATGGTCAGGGGTGAGAGTTCAGAACTTAACTGGTTAAGTGTTCTGAGATGTGCGTCACTTTCTGACGTCAGCATGGAAGCTGGGAGGAGTCTGGGAGGAAACTGTACTTTCTTGTTGTTCTCTCTGTGTGTCTTGAGAGAGACGGACATGTTTTTGTTCTCTCTGTGTTTGAGAGAGAGATGGCTGCAAGCAGTGATGGACAAATGTTCCAATAAAGAGCTGTGAATAGACGAACCTGTCTGTGTATGCTTGCATGGAGAAAAAGACTGCTTTACACCGCTGTATGCTACTCTGCTAAGCCGTGGCTAAAGAGACAGCAGAATTTGTTGCGCAGCTAAGAAGGAAGCGTGCCGGACGCAGTAAATGACTGATTGGGATCGTAAAGCTATCAGTGGCCACGGCTCCAAAGATCGTTATCTCTACAGGTTATGGAGGTCAGTAAACGCTCGTAAAACAGTCGGCTTTGAGCCACTGGAATGCTTTGAAGTCGGCACGGAAGCTAGCCGGAGGTTGGAGGCTGCATTCCGTGAGTCTAGCCTGATGCCAGAAAGCGGAGGGAGTTTTTGCCTGCTTCTGAGAGGCAAGAGAGCTGCTGAGAGACAGAGCTAAACGCTAAGAGCAGCTGAAATCGTTCTTCCACGGAAGGGAGAGCCGGAGCAGCTGGGCCGTTTCTCCACGGACAGGAGCCGGAATCAGCTGGTACTGAGTAAGTACAGCTTGTGGGGCACCTTGGGAGAACGGGAGAAAATGGCAGAGAGCCAGGATATGCCGGTGGAGAAGCTCACTTTAAAAAGTTGGGCAACCTGGAGCAGAAGAGTAAGGGGCTGGTTCCTGGTCCATGGGCTTTGGGAAGCAAGCCAGAGGGAGCCAAAAGCACCACCCCTTAGCTGGGAAGATGGCCAGCAGAAAATGCTTCAGAGAGAGCTGGATATGCTCAGAGCATGCGTTCATGCATCGCTGAGACCCCATTTGGAGGGTGTACAGTCAGCAAGGGCTGCCTGGGATGTGCTGAAGGGCTTGTGTGAAGCTTCAGCAGAAGGCCAGAGCCCTGGAGACGCTGGACTGGCAGGCCCATTTCCCGATGTATCGGCCTCTAGGAGCGCTGGTGAGCAGATCGGGGGGGGCGAAGAGTTCCAAAGGCAAGTTTAAGAAACTTTCCACAGGAAGTCCTGAAGCGGAGAGGAGCTTCAGGGGGGGCAAGGCTGGTGGGAGGCGCCGTTCCAGGAGAAGGAAGGCCAGGCCAGCTGGGAGGAGCCCCGGGCAGTGTTTTTCCACTGGAGTTCAACGTCTGCGTGGCAATTGCCCCCACCGGAGCACAGTGCCGAGACAGGATGTGGTGAAGGACACTTCTCATGGGAATCAGGCGGGTTTCCATGGCAACAAGCCTGCAAAGGCAGGCAGGCGTGGGATTGAGTCCGGCCGTCGTGGTGAACAACAGGAAGAGTCTTATCAAGTCACTGCGAGCATGGCTTTGTTTGAAGACAGCTGTGTGGAGTTTAGCTTTGTCATTGACTCTACAGCTAACCGCAACATGGTTCCAGAGACCCCTGCAGTCGAGATGTGGAATTGCACGGCAGTTCCAAAAGGACAGGGACAGACTTATAAGTTTGCTAATGCCTATCTTTCTGTTTTGCAGGAAAGGATGGAGTTTTGTATTGTCCCAGAGGTGCATCACTGTTTGTTATCTGTGCCTTATTTGTTGAAAAAAGGGTTTCAGGTTTGTTTCCAGGATGATGTCTGCACAATCTCCAAAGGGGAGAGGGTACTTGCCAAGGTTAAGAAGGGGCAGAATGATCTTTTCATTCTTAAAACGTCTCTTGGGGGTGAGGGGAAGGTTGAGAGAGCACAGGCGCAGCGTGCTACAGTTCCCACTCATGTTCAATGTGCTTGTGTATGGCATCAGAGGACTTTTCATGGTTCTCTAGAGGATCTGCAAGTGCTTCCTGAGGTTACCAGAGGGTGTAAAATTAGAGATTGTGGACGTGCCATTAATTGCGCCACTTGCAAGCAGGCGAAGAAGAAAGGGTGCAGTTACCCAAAGGTGGAACGGGTAACCACTAAACCTTTTCAGCTGGTACACATAGATCTGTTCAGTCCTGTCAGGGAACAGAGTCTAGGGGGGGCCAGGTATCTGCTAACGTTTCAGGATGATTTTTCGCAGAGCACCTGGACTCACGGCCTCAAATCCAGGGAGGATGCAGCACAGCTGATCAAGAGCTGGATTGAGGGGGTGGAACTAAGGTTCTCCACCAAGGTGAAAGCAATCGTCAGTGACAGAAATGCTAGGTACACTGGTTCTGCTTTGCAGCAGTTCTTTCACAAAAGAGGGATAAGTTACACAGTTACTTCACCCAGTAAGAGGGGGGTGGCAGAGCTGAGGAGTGAAGCTCTGGTTAAGGCTGCACAGGTGATGCTGACAGAAGCTAGGTTACCTCCAAAGTTTTGGCTGGAGGCAATCCGTTGTGTGTCTTTCACCTGGAATCGTGTCTACAACTCACTGGTAGGTGACACACCGTACTCTTTGTTGAATGGCAGAAAACCCCAGGTTCACTTTCTGCGCAAATTTGGATCTCCTGCGGTTGTCCCTGTGCCTAAGGCTTTGCAAGGGCCAGATGGAGCCAAAGTCCAGAAAATGATCTTCTGTGGGTATGAGCCAGACGCTCGTGCATGGAGATTTGCTTACCCGTCAGGTGATCAGAGTAAGGTGCTGATCAGTAAACACGCTGAGTTCTTTGAGCAGGATGAAAGGCCAAAGATTTCTGCACAGCGTGATGTTCTTTCAGAATGTCTCTCTGATCCAGAGGACAGTTCTGTTGAGGAGGAAGAAGAGGCTGAGTCTGCTGATGACGACCAGGTCACTGACCAAGGTCAGGAGCAGGATGGGGCGTCTCCACGAGTTGTTAGAAAAGGACAGCCCAAGAGTGAGCCTAGTTCTCCTGTAAGTGTAATGGAGAGGATTCGAAGACGCTTTAAGTCAGAGGGGGAATCCTGTGATGCAGAGGACACACCTGCTGGTGACAGTGAGCCAGAGGAAACACCAGAGTTTGTGCCCAGGCGATCCAGTCGCACAACCAAGGGTATTCCACCTGAGAGGTACCAGTCCACAGGTGCGTGGGTAAGTTTCGCACAGTGCGATTCTGAGAGTTGTGAGGTGGTTCCACAGATGCCTAACAGGTACGCCAAGGTAGGGCGCAAGGCATTGGGGAAGGGATTGATCTCACAGGGTGTTGCTGAAGATGTTACACAGGTCTTGTCAGAAAGCAACGCAAGGGGGTGTGTGAGAGTTCAGAACTTAACTGGTTAAGTGTTCTGAGATGTGCGTCACTTTCTGACGTCAGCATGGAAGCTGGGAGGAGTCTGGGAGGAGACTGTACTTTCTTGTTGTTCTCTCTGTGTGTCTTGAGAGAGACGGACATGTTTTTGTTCTCTCTGTGTTTGAGAGAGAGATGGCTGCAAGCAGTGATGGACAAATGTTCCAATAAAGAGCTGTGAATAGACGAACCTGTCTGTGTATGCTTGCATGGAGAAAAAGACTGCTTTACACCGCTGTATGCTACTCTGCTAAGCCGTGGCTAAAGAGACAGCAGAATTTGTTGCGCAGCTAAGAAGGAAGCGTGCCGGACGCAGTAAATGACTGATTGGGATCGTAAAGCTATCAGTGGCCACGGCTCCAAAGATCGTTATCTCAACACCCTTTACCTTTACCTATAGCTATAGAGATTTTATGAAAATTGCAAACAACAACAACAACAACAGGTAGAATAAAGCATCGTCTGAATGCAGCCATAGCCATTCCCTCCCCCACTGCCAGTGTGGGAATGCAGTTGACCTAGATCCCTGAGCTGAACTGGGCAGCCTCTCAATTTGTCAGAGCTGAGTGGACTCTTTCACAAAGCCCTGAATCTGGGTCTGAACTGAATCTTGTTCCTGATGTACATCAAGAGTTCCACCACCTTTAGTGCTGCTAATGGAAAGGCCCTGTGCCATGTCATCAGTGGGTAGTAGGGAAAATGTGCATGTAAAACAGCTAACACTTTGGAACTGTTCCATTTCAGAGCACTTTAGGGGTTCATTGATTAGTGGTGTATTTGTCCACTAGGTCATGCTAGGTCATGTGGATTGTTAACTGCAGGTTTTATATAGGTTGTTGGTTCTAACCTGACTGTCGTTTAGAGATTGCTGAGATTGGCTTGCTTTTGACATACGTGCTATGTGCTGTAAGGTTAGGGTTATCATAAATAAGTCAGCATCAAAACAAGCAACAACAGCCAGTATGGAACTGATAACCCACATTATCAGAACATTAGCAAATAACAATGTGTGTCGTCACAAGTGAAAAGGTTCTGTTTTAAGTCAATCAACCAGTACATGTTTCTCTGTCACTGATTTGGCTTACCAGCTGCCCAATTCCCACTCACTGGTGGTCTCAAAGCCGTTACATGGCTCTTATCTTACCTGTGGCTGTCATTTTGAATGCTGGATCCAGAGAAACCTCAACAATGTGCAAATCCTTAAAATCAGGGTTGTATTCCATGCATGTCCTTTCACATTAATTTTAAAATAATGTGCAGTCTTTGCCTTGTTGATGGCTTTCATGATAGGTTCATGTTGGGCCATCATCAGCCAATAGCCTCCATTCTAGCTAGCTCTGCCATGCATAATCTAAATCCAGTGGGTTTCTGTGTTTGGCCCAGTTTAATCAAACCTTGATTAATTCTAGCTTTTACTAAACTCAACAATTATTGATGCCTTGCAGCCACTAAACTCTGGTGCCCAAACACATAACAATAAATAAAAAATTCACATTCTATCCCCACCACTTTCAAAATGCATCCAGGGTAGAATTTGATGGGGAATTGCCAAACATTCTAAATTTTAGCACTCAATCTGCCAATTGTCCTGGCTTTCAAAATAAGAGAGAAAAACTCATATTTTCTGGCTAAAAATATGAGCTCTCCATATGGCACATAAGACTGACAAAACAACAAAAATGTATGCCTTCCAAACCACCACAACATGCTGTTTAAAGAAGTTGGGCGATGTGAACTTTAACAAATACCTAAAAATAACTGACAACAGTTCCTGTCAATGCACTCAGAGAAAGAACTGTTCTACTGCAGATTTTCACCTCCTCCTCCTCTCCTTCTGCTTTTCTCCCACTTAAAAGAAAAACCTGCATTCTTGTCTGGTAAACTGTGCAGTGGTAGTGCGAACAGGCGCCAACAGAAAAAGCAGGAGCACACAAAGGAGCACACTGAGAATTGCAATAAATTATATTCCTCGGTCCCTTCCTTGGCCTGAGGTGGGGAATGTTTATCGATGGAAGAGGAACAACAGATGGTCTGGAAAGGAGCATTTTTAAAGGAGCATTTTTTTAAGGTTGCAAATCAAGCTTTGTACACATTACTGTTCACTCCGGCGCGCTCCCACCACTGGTGTTTGAAGCCAAATACATACAACCTTAGCCACCATCCACATGTATCCTGTAGTTTCTTGAGCACTACACCTGTTGGATGTGTCTTCCCTCAAACCAGTTTCCATCGGATTTGAAATGGAAGCTGTGGTTAAGCTGAGTGAGGGGTGCACATTTCAGACATCTGATGTGCATGTGCAGATGATAGCTGCATTGAATTGTATGTTAGGTGGTTGCATGTGCAGAGAAACAAGTCAGGTAATGAAGACATCCCCATCCCCTCTTTGGTGTGTACATAAGAATTCAACTTGAAGAGTGTGTGTGTGTGTGTGTGTGTGTGTGTGTGTGTGTGTGTGATGACCTATTTGTGGTTTAGGCAATTAACACATACATGCCTTGAGTGAGCAAACAGCAGGAGCACACATATTCTTCACCCTCAAGTACAACCCTGCATTGGCACTCATGTTACAGCCTCATAATCTCCTGATGCCCCAAAAACAAACACACACACAAGCAATTCCAGGTTTCTGTACTGGTTTGTCCCCCCACCTTACTTTTATTGGAAGAACAGGATTCGAAATCATCTTGGCAGGAAAAACTGGGCCAAAAGTTAACAACCCAAATTTCAACATACTGTAGGTAGGTAGGTAGGTAGGGTCCTGAATTTAGATATGACAAACCAGATATGCTAATACAGGCTAGATAACCTGGCTTGGCAGCAGTAAACATGAACAGAATCTAAGCAAACTAGAGCCATTGTAGTGCGGTGATTAGAGTGTCAGCCTAGGACTTGGGAGACTGGGGTTCAGATCCCCACTCGGCTATGGAGCTCTCTGGGTGATCTTGGGTTGCCACAGTTTCTGAGCCTAACCTACCTCATAGGATTGTTGTGAGGTTAAATTGGGGAGGGTAAGAACAATGTACACCCCTTTGAACTCTTTGGAGGAATCATGGGATATTGGTGGGATGGAGAGCTAGAGGATGCAGGGGCCAGAGATCACCCTCATTGTTGATCTCTGTGTGCTTATCACAATAAGGCAAAGGGGAAAGGGAGAGGCATAAGGGCTGAAACATCATCATTTAAGGCTTTATGACTATGAATACAAAATCGGCCATTTTTTTTTCTTGTCAATTTCTGTACAATTCAATAAATGTGCTGCTTGTTCCTCTTTTGGAAAAAAAATGTGCTCCCGTCCCTGCCAAAGGGATGGTCCTGTGTCAGAGCTCATTTGCCACACAAATCTCAAAAGTGAACAATACATCTCTGCAAATGCCTGAGAAGCAAGAAAGCAGAGCAGTCATCTCCCAAGAAGTGATGAAGGTATGCTGTAAGGGCAGTTTGCCCTCTTTCTGGAGGCTGCTTGGGTTATTATTTCAAAGAGACGGATGAAGTCAGCACCTTCAAATAAACATGGTGTGTTCCCTAAATAAATCAGGCTTCAGCTTTTAAGAGGCCAGACAACATGATGGTGTCACTAACATCATGTGTCACTGCTGTTCTCTTCTGAAGAACATTGAATGGTGAAAGATAATTAGCATAACACAAGTTCAAAAACATTGCATGAGGAAGTGACACCCCGTATCATTCATCCCTTTTCTGATGGAAGCATTTAAATTAGCAAAGGGCAATTATGAAATGAGTCAGCTGGTCTGCTTGAGGGTGACAGTTTGGAACAGGATGTGGGGCCATTGGTTTACCATCAGTGTGAGAAAGGGAGGGAGGAGACATACAGTCAGATCAGTTTAAGGGCAACATTTAGATGCCAGAAGTTTGCTTTAAGAAATGTCCATGTAGTCCAGAACATGGAAGTTCTGAAGAACATAATTCTTAATTTAGAATACCATGGCTCTTAACAACAAAAAAGGCACCACAGCTCTGCAGAGCCCTAGTGTAACTATCTAATGGCTTGGAGGCATCTACTGTGTGCAGAGAACAGATTGTTCATTAAAAGGGAACACTGACTGAATGAACCAGCATGGAGCGTAATATCACAATAATGGGAAAGGGGTATCTACCTTCAGTATCATCCTAAAATTGTTTGAAGCATTTCCATACCTTTCCAAACTTTAATTTTAGATTCAGGTAGGTAGCCGTGTTGGTCTGACACAGTCGAAATAGATAAAAAAATTGTCCAGTAGCACCTTAGAGACCAACTAAGAAGAAGAAGTGTGTACGCACACGAAAGCTTATACCAAGAACAAACTTAGTTGGTTTCTAAGGTGCTACTGGACAATTTTTTAATTTTTTATATATTTAAACTTTAATTCTGTTTGCAGTCCTTGGTTGGCTCAAACAGCCTATGTTGGCTTATTCAGCATAGCTAAGACCCAGCATTTCACATACCACTCCCTCAGCTTCAGATTTTTTTTTGATTTTCCAGTACAATTCTAGCTGCAAAAAATCATGTAGAAAAGTAGCATTTCCTTGTCCTTAGGGACTTCCCTCTTTAATATAGTCAATAAAAATATCCTAGGAGACTATTTTCTCTCTCCTAGGATCTGATTATTTAATGTTCCCTGGATCTGTTTCCAGTATTCCTTATAACATAAAAAAACCAAACTCTTTTAATAGAGGAGTTGATGCAGAATGGAAGAAAATATGTTGAATAGGGCACTACATCATGCACAGTGGGGGAGCTTCATGATCCGGCATCGGGGGGGGGCAGAGAGCAGGTGGGGGTGTGGCTGGCACACACCCCGGGGGCATGGTACACCGCTTGCAGGGGCCGTGGCGCCCAACGTGGGGGGGGGGAGCTGCGATTTCACCCCACCGGGATTGCGCTGCTGGGGGCGGAGCGCTCCCCCCACCCCCCTCTTCCTCCGCCAGTGATCATGTGTAGCAGAATTCCCTTTCTCTGTGATCAGCATCAACTAAAATGGGTTGGCAAGAATCATTTCAGCAACTAATGTTGATTAACTTTCTTAGTCGGGTGGTCTGAGTTGTCACTGAGGACTGCTTACTGAGCTGCAGGTAAATATATAACCAGTAAATCTATTTTCATGGATGTACAGGTCGGGAAGCATTCCCTTGCTATGACTTTCTTAACAATCCTCATTTTAGGTGATGGCCAGAAACTGCTTTCAAAACTCTTCCTGGGTCCTAAAAAATCATGTGCTAGCAAATGAAAGGAATTTGATCAAGTGGAAGAAGATCTGTCCCAACTCATTTGAGGAGAATGTCCCCCAGTCCCTTTGGGGTAAGTTGTCTTGCTTTCTTCACTTCCTACCAGACAATGGTGTGCTTGCCAGTAACCTGACAAAGAGATATTGCCACATGGAAAGACCTGGTTTTGGCAGCATGTACAAAAAGGATGCATCTGATTTCTCAGTGACTAAGGGCTTATCTGCACAATCCTTTTTTGAGTTCCAAAAGTGCTACCGTTCTCTGGATAGAAGGCAGAGTTCAAACCATTAGCCCTCTCTGGTCAGACCTCACCTAGAGTACTGTGTCCAGTTCTGGGCACCACAGTTCAAGAAGGACACTGACAAACTGGAACGGGTCCAGAGGAGGGCAACCAAAATGGTCAAAGGCCTGGAAACGATGCCTTATGAAGAACGGCTAAGGGAGCTGGGCATGTTTAGCCTGGAGAAGAGGAGGTTAAGGGGTGATATGATAGCCATGTTCAAATATATAAAAGGATGTCACATAGAGGAGGGAGAAAGGTTGTTTTCTGCTGCTCCAGAGAAGCGGACACGGAGCAATGGTTCCAAACTACAAGAAAAAAGATTCCACCTAAACATTAGGAAGAACTTCCTGACAGTAAGAGCTGTTCGACAGTGGAATTTGCTGCCAAGGAGTGTGGTGGAGTCTCCTTCTTTGGAGGTCTTTAAGCAGAGGCTTGACAACCATATGTCAGGAGTGCTCTGATGGTGTTTCCTGCTTGGCAGGAGGTTGGACTCGATGGCCCTTGTGGTCTCTTCCAACTCTATGATTCTATGATTCTATGATTCTATGATTCTCTCAGAATGGAAAAACCCACGCTTTCACCTCTGCAGCAGTTTAATGACTTTTCGGGGCTTCACCATTCGAGACGTGGTGTATTGCACTCACAAAAAGCAAATCTTGCTGCTGCCAGAAAGTTTGAAAAGTGCTTTGCAATGGGAAAAGCCTGCATCAGTGAACTGCCTGCCCAGAAGCTCCCCCACAGCCAAAGCATACAGACTACTTCTGTGATACTCAGCTACCTACTCACTTGGGAGCAGGGCTGTCCTGGAGAGGAGGGCAAAAAGGGGCAATCTCCCCAAGTCCCACACTTTTGGGGTCCTACACCTGTCACCTGCAGTCACATCAAACTTGCTGCCTTCCACCCACTCTACAAAGTTAGCTACTTCCTTCTGCCACCTCCCCTAACATAAAGCCAGCCCCCCCCCCCCCAATAATTACTGACTATGCCCGTGCTTCCTTCCTAGTGCAGGTTGTGGCCTGGGGGGGGTGGTAGTGGGGAGGTACAAAAGGTGGTACAGTGGTACCTCGGGTTACAGACGCTTCAGGTTACATACGCTTCAGGTTACAGACTCCGCTAACCCGGAAGTAGTACCTCAGGTTAAGAACTTTGCTGCAGGATGAGAACAGAAATCTTGCTCCGGCGGCGCAGTGGCAGCAGGAGGCCCCATTAGCTAAAGTGGTGCTTCAGGTTAAGAACAGTTTCAGGTTAAGAATGGACCTCCAGAACGAATTAAGTACTTAACCTGAGGTACCACTGTATTCAACTAAGTTTTGCTCAGCACAGACCAACTGAAATTAGTAGGCCTGATTTAGTCATTTTCATTCATTTCAATGGGTCTACTTTGAGTAAAGCTCAGTTGCACGCCACCAAACAGTGTACTTGCCCTGGAGGTTAGTTTATCCAGTGGACTATGAGTCTGTCGAGCTGGTAAGACGAAGGGTGGAATCCAACAAAATGTTAGTGCAAGAAGGCAGTTGTTCATCAGCCTTTGAGACCTTTGCTAAAACATTACACTATTAATGAAACAGGTTCAATGTATTAAATTACAAAGGTTAGAGACCACCTGAACCTTTATTCCCCAATTCAAACGTTGAGATAAATCAGTAGGAGCATCCCTGGTTGTCTCTGAGTTGGTGAGGCCCATCCGACATCAACACAATAGGGAGCTTTCCATGTTATTGTCCCATTCCTAGAGAATGCTCTCCCAACAGAATTTCAGCAGGTGCCTTCTCTATCAAATTTCAAACATTTGTTGGAGACTTTTATTCACTGCCAGGCACGTGCAGACTATTAAGAAAAACATTTTCTGTAAAACCAAGCTGTTTAATTTTTGTGTTGTTCTTATTGTATTTTAATGGTTGTAAACAGCTTTGATACTTTTAATGACATTGCACTAGCAGGTTCATTATTTGTACACGTTGCATGTACAAATATTGGGGAGACTTGCCCAAGACAGTGCAGTTGATGCCTATTGATGTGTCAGAGAAGGGCTTCTAGCCAGACCAGTGATTCAGGGAGAGGTAGAGAAGCATGTCATAGAGAGTTCTCCGAATCTAATAGTGGGATGTGGTTCCCAGAAGATGCTTACTGAGTTACATATTGCAGCATCAGAATGTTGAAACTACTAGCACAGACCAGAAGCTTACTGGTATGGTGGTGTCGGACACCGAGCTCCTTAGAGGCTACTCGAGACATTTGCATTAGTTTTTGAATTTTCCACACTTCGTAAGGCCTGTCAACATTTCTGCATTCTTCAAAATATAACACCCACCACTTTCTCAGTGTGAGAAAGGCCATGTTTTGTGTGTTTTTTAAAGGGTGCTCTTATTCTGTGTTTCTCTGTGGGAAAGAAAGGTTACAGGTTAGGCGCCTCATTAGCCATTTTTTAAAAGGTTATATATACACACCTGGAGCCCATGAAAGCAAATGGGGCTGAGCCATTGAGATGTGCTATATACAGACACGCTTCCCCTCTCTGTCCTGCAGTCACAGTCTGTAACGTCACGACAAACTGGGTTGCCTGTACCTAGATCACAACAATAAGAGCTATGTGGAACTGCAGTAACACACACACACACACAAACACACACACACACACACACACACACACACACACACACTGGGATGAGTCAGAAAAAGTCTTCTGCCTTCCTCGAACCCGGCCTTATCATATCCTTAAGAGAAGACAACGCTACAATTCTAAGAACGATTGAATTCTGATCATCTGTCTCATCATGTGTTTTCTAAGGAAAGGAAGCTTCACGTTATGAAACAAATCACAAAGAAATATCTCTGTGGTTTCCCTGAAAGAGGAATCATTTCAAATACAAGACCAATAAATGTAACGAGCACAAGAGTTTTTTTTTCCTTCCCTTCCGTTACCGTTCATCCTGTCTCATGCTGTGCAGACTGTCACAAATGCACTGGATATTCCATTAGCCTGATTTGAAAGGAGGGGGGTGGGGAAGGAAGTCAGTAGTTTGAGACCTTCCTGAAAGGTCAAGTACACTCACCATCACCTCAGGATAACCTTATGATTCCAGATGAGTGGGCTTTCAGCTTTGAAGCTACCACACAGGCAAGCAGTGTGGTCGTCATTAAGAGCCAAATGGAGTGGAAAAAGACCTTCTGTCAAAGTGTCTGACAAATGCGCACAAAATCAACTTTGTCGGCCAAAGTGATGAAGACTTGCACCGCAATAACTTTACCATGAATGTGCCAAGCTGGAGTCTTTGCTACAAACAACTAACACAGAAACCCACCCAGAAGTCATTTCTCCTGTACCTTTGCCCTTTAGTAATTCTATGCCTTTCCACTCGACAAAATCCTGAAAGAGCTTTGTCGTGCAATTTTGTATATGTTGACTCAGAAGTCAGTCCCACCAAGTTCAGTGGGTCTTCCTCCCAGGGAAGTAGGTGTAGGATCATAGCCTCAATTTCCCCAAGATTACAAAACCCTTTCTCCCAGACCATCTCCCTTCTAACCAAGTTTTTATTTAAAAACATATGTATTTAGAAATGTTGTTTCCTGCCTTTCAGCTACAAGAGCCTCCAAGGTTGCTATTATGGTTATCCCATAGTCCTATGCCCTTTCTAACAATGTTACTACATGACCAGTCTGTTTCCATACTAAGCCCAGCATGAAGAGCTAGGGAACTTATCCCACTGATATTTTGTTGAACCATGTGTACTTTTTGTTCTTTTGTGGGACTAACATAGGTAACATTTCTCTGTGCCATGGTTAAAATGGCATGTAGCATCAATAAATAGAACTGGAAAAGTCTGGGCTGTTGAACATTTGTAAGCGGCATATATTTTATTCTACACAGGTGCAATTCTTGTGTCCTCTAAATGTGCAAAAAAAAATTTACTCTCAAAAGCTGCGGAGCAATAGAGGAAAATTGTGTTTTCTCTCATCAATGAGATCTATTTTATGAGCCATCTTTGTCACATACCTGAATCTCACCATGTACTTCTTTCACACAAAAATCAGAATGAGCCATTTGTGTTCGTAAATGGCTTTCGTTGTGTACTGCTTATGCCAATTATTTTTTGTGAATTCAGAGAAAGCTAAAAGGTAGAAAAAATTACCTGTTTTGCTTGCTCTACTGAATTCAGAGAAATCTAAAAGGTAGAAAAAATTACCTCTTTTGCTTGCTATACTGTTTTGAGCGGATGTTTTCTAAATTGTAGACATATTCTTTCATTGTGATAGATTGTAATCATTGTCTATCAGGCTATTATTAAATCTGCATTAGAAATAGTTGAATAAGGAGTGTAATGTTGTAAAATTCCACAGAAAAGTTTTTGTTACAGGGCTCATTCAGAGTTGGGTGGGATCCAGGAGACAAACAGAAGACTGTTCTCTGGAGTCTTATTGTGGTTCCTTATTATGGACTCTTCCTCTGTCTCAGCTTCCATTAGGCAACCTAAATGTGGATGGTATAACAGCATATACTAAAAATAAACACACAAATACCACATCGGTCTATAGCTGTTGTATGGCTCCCTGAAGCATTGTCCTGACACAAGAACCCTGCTGGATCAGGCCAGTGTCCCTCTAGCCCAGCACCCTGTTCTCACAGTGACCAACCAGTCTCCTCACTTGTGACTGTTGTGATGGATAGCCTTATCCTCCATTTTGGGATAGGAGAGCTGAAAATAATGCCAATATATTTCACCTCCGGCAACCAGTGCACCCCACATGGGTAGATGAGTCTAAAAAGCTCGGGACACAAATCCTCACAGCCCTCCAGCAGTGGCTCATTTACCAAAATTAATGTCTTTAGTGTTATCTCTAGAAGTGTATACAGTGGTACCTCGGGTTAAGAACTTAATTCGTTCTGGAGGTCCGTCCTTAACCTGAAACTGTTCTTAACCTGAGGTACGACTTTAGCTAATGGGGCCTTCCGCTGCCACCACGCTGCTGCTGTGCGATTTCTGTTCTCATCCTGAAGCAAAGTTCTTAACCCCAGGTACTATTTCTGGGTTAGCGGAGTCTGTAACCTGAAGCATCTGTAACCTGAAGCATCTGTAACCCAAGGTACCACTGTACTCGATTCTGACCAAACTAAGCTTTGTTCTAAGGAGGCTTAGTTTGGCCAGAATCCAGTATAAACTTCCAGAGTTAACCCTTGTCAGCCTGGGAATGTAGCCCATCTAGGAGAAGGAATACTCTGATCCTAATCCTTTGCTGCCTAGCAGGAAAAGGCTAAAGAGCAAACCCTACACCACCTAGTAATTATCTCTGCCTTCAAAATACTGTGAAACCATAACTTTCATTTGGCAATAACACATATTGTTTTGCTATATTCGGTACATTATCTTGGCATAAAGTTGTCTTGTCTTTATTTTTGTTTCCTGAATGTACCGTAATACAGTGGATTAATGTAGCCATTACGTCAAATGCTGATACTTTATCGAGCCATTCTTTATGAGGTGATACAATCAGCATTCTCCACTTCCTCACCTAAAGAATTTTTAGCTATAAAAAGTTTGTAAAGCACATCCAATGCACATTTAAATCAAATGACTCACCCCAAGGAATTCTGGGGACTCTAGTTTGTAAGGGTGATGTGAGGGAGAAACTGAAGTTCCCAGGATTCTTTGGGGGGGAATTATGTGCTTTAACTGTATGGTGTGGATCTGCCCTGTGTCTCAAAGATCACTGGTGTCCTAGTTTCCTTGGACAAAAGGGTAACTAGAAAATGTCTCTGTAAAATATATACTACACAAATGTTCTCTACAGTTGTGTGTTGCAAGCCTATCAAAAAGGCAGGGCAATTGAATAAATAAAATATTCTGTGAAGATTCACATAAAAAGCATCAGTAATTTTTTTTTTTTTAAAAAAAGGCAAAGCTTATTTTAGCAACACAATGGCAACAAAGAGAATAACCCTGGGAATCATTCTGCTGTGCTCCTCCATTGTGCCTTCCTGCATGTCACTGCTTCTCATCTGTTAACTGGAGAGGAACACCAAACAAAAGTTTCTTTGTCATGAAAATCAGCCGTGAAGTTCTGCCAACTGTCAGTCAGTGAAACAATTGGATTTAGAACCAGATGTGCCACTTGCCAAAAAAAGAAAAAGAGGCAGGGGGGAGGAAAGAAGGGAAAGCAGAAGAACACTGTTGGCAAGGCCTGAACTGAACCCCCCACCCCACGCCCCCCCCCAAAACCTGATTTAGCCTGCAGTCCTACCTATGCACGCTTACCTGGGAGTAAGATCCACTGCACTCAGTAGACACCACATGTAGGATTGCACTATTAGACGTATGAGTAGACATATACATGATTGCAATATTAGGCTGCAAACCTATTTCACCTTTGGCTCAGCAAGACTTAGCATCTTGGTAAATAAAGAAGACAGCACATTTGGCCCTCATTTCTGTGGAAAACTGAAAAATCAAAGAGTACTAAGTAACTGACAAGTGTCAATTTAGGGCAGGGGTCGGCAACCCGCGGCTCCGGAGCCGCATGTGGCTCTTTTACACCTTTACTGCGGCTCTGGGGTGGATACTAGTGAGGGGAGGAGGCGCATTGTGCGCCCCGACACTCCCCACTGTGGCGGGCGCTGTACTGGCTGTGATGTTGCATGGGGGCGGTGCGTGCGTTAGTCACGCACCGTCCCGACGTCACCTTCCCGCCCGCTACATTGTAAGGGGCATGTACGCTGGTCACTGCATTGAAAGGGGGCATGTACGCTGGTCACTGTTTTGAAGGGGAGTGAAGAACACACACACAAAAAAGGTAACTTGTTAATTTAATGTTTATTTCTATGAGGAGGAGTAATTCTGAGGGGTCAAACAAAGAAATAATTTAAAAAGTGACAAAAAAGTTATTTTTATAATGACGAGTTTTGCAGCTCCCAGGTTTTTTTTCCTTCGGAAACAGGTCCAAGTGGCTCTTTTTGTCTTAAAGGTTGCAGACCCCTGATTTAGGGTGTGTCTTCACTGCAAATGAACTCGCTTCTTTTTGGTGTGGTCCTGCTGTTTCACCGTTTCTGGTTAAATTCTTTGGTAATATACATCTGAGATAGCCTTTGCAGATAACTGAAGCCTAGATGCAATCAATATGTGAGCAGAATTGCAGAGGCAGGTCTTGTCCCTGGCCCTCTGTGGATGGATTGTACCTTGTGCAAAGAGCCTATACATGATTTCTAGGCACGGAGGCTTTGTACAACAGGTACAATCAACACATGGGAGTTTGTAGTGCTTGGAAAGTTCATTTTTTTAAAATAACCAGCTAGTGCTAGTACTAAATGACTTAGGCCCCAGGTATTTCTGAAAGACCAACTTCTTACATACAAACCCTCTCAGGTGTTAAGATAAGCGAAGGGAAGTCGAGTTCCACCACTCTCAGAAGCTCAGACAACAGCATTCTTTCTGTCATCAGTTCAGCCCGGACACTGAGATCCAGCGCCGAGGGCCTTCTGGCGGTTCCCTCATTGCGAGAAGTGAGGCTACAGGGAACCAGACAGAGGGCCTTCTCGGTAGTGGCGCCCGCCCTGTGGAACGCCCTCCCATCAGATGTCAAAGAGATAAAGAATTACCTGACGTTCAGAAGACATCTTAAGGCAGCCCTGTTCAGGGATGTTTTTAATATGTAATGCTGTATTGTTTTTAATACTGATTGGGAGCCGCCCAGAGTGGCTGGGGAAACTCAGCCAGATGGGCGGGGTATAAATAATAAATTATTATTATTATTATTATTATTATTATTATTATTATTATTATTATTATGTCAGCCCCTAAATTGTGAGATTCCCTCCCTGCATTTGGCAACTTCACTATACAGTTTCCTCATGTGCTGAAGATGCATCTCCCCCCACCCCCCGGTCTGTGCTTTCATTTGGCCCATCAGCAGTGCTTTTTTCTGGGTGGACACAGGGGTACGCATACCCCTAAACATTTTGTGAATCTAAGTTTTGCCTCATTGAGGGGCAGTATTTCAATATGAGTAGGAAAATGAGAGTACCCCTAAACATTTTTTTAGAAAAAAACACTGCCCATCAGTGTCAACAAATCCTGAGTTGCGTCTCGAGATTACCTCCTATCCCCGCGTGCCCCCTCCCCTGAAGAGATGTCGCTACAATTCCTGCCTTCGCTCAATCTTCAGCAGCTCAACATTCAAGATTAAGGTTGTGCCACCTGGGACTGTGGGTGGCGCTCCCTGGTCCCCATAACCCAGCTCAGAGGGAATAACCAGCTTTCTCTTCTCACCATCACACATCCCAAGCAGGCCCTGATCCCTTTGATGACTTGTCCGGTCCCCAAGGAGAAGATAAACTCTGTCCCATCCTCCAGCTTGCCCATATAATGCATGTGGAGAACATCACCCTTGCGGGACTTGATGGGGCAGCTGTCCACCTGCTTCCTGACCCCAATCTGGAGCTTCCGTTTGCCTTCCATGCCCAGCACTAGTGAGAAGACCGCACACAGTGTGAGAGCGAGTAAAGTTGCTCCCTGGCTCACTTGCATCGCAGAAACTCCTCTCCTTTCCTCAATGGATACCACCCCCCTCTCAAGATGCATCTCTTTACATTGGCATTTGACTTATCAGATGTATATTTTTAGGATTTACCTTTGCTTGTGATTACAATTTACTTTAAACTGTCTCTAATGTTGCATTTTAAGTTGATGTGATCCACCATGGGTGAAGGGCAGGTAATAAGCCAAACTGTTATTATTATTATTAATTCAAGTTAATTGTACCAAACTAATTCATTTCAAAGGGACACGGGTGGCGCTGTGGGTTAAACCACAGAGCCTAGGACTTGCCGATCAGAAGGTTGGCGGTTTGAATCCCTGCAACGGGGTGAGCTCCCATTGCTCGGTCCCTGCTCCTGCCAACCTAGCAGTTCGAAAGCACGTCAAAGTGCAAGTAGATAAACAGGTACCGCTCTGGCGGGAAGGTAAATGGCGTTTCCATGTGCTGCTCTGGTTCGCCAGAAGCGGCTTAGTCATGCTGGCCACATGACCCGGAAGCTGTACGCCGGCTCCCTTGGCCAATAAAGCGAGATGAGCGCCGCAACCCCAGAGTCGGCCACTACTGGACCTAATGGTCAGGGGTCCCTTTACCTTTACCTAATTCATTTCAAGCACTGGGAATCTGACAGCAGGACCTTTCACCGTGATCTACTCCTCTCTCCCTTCTCTAGACATTGCTTGTACATATATTTTAGACATCTGCACAGGACTTGTCTGATCCATAATTATAATCCTATGATCCCAAATTGTGTTAATTTTTAGCAATGCAGATTTCCCGAGGGATGCCTGACTATGGTTTCAGTTTTCTTTTATCCTCTTAGAACCATTCTCCCAATGCCCCACTTCTTCATACTTTACTCATTGATGAAATTTCACACAATTATGTATTCCTCTTCTTTTTCTATACTTTTGTTTTGACCTTGTAGACTATTGGTGGAAAATTGGAGCAACAGCAGAAACAAATTAAAATTAAACTGATGAGCATGCATCACAACCTTCAGATGTATTTCTTTTATATTCCCTCTGCCACCTGAAACATGTTCGCATTTCCAACCCAGTAGAATGAAATCTGAAATTAGAGGTGATTGAAAGATTCAAAAGAGCTCTCTCCCTCCTACACAAGTGCATGCAATTTGAATTGCATCTGCATGAAGGAATGCAGAGTGAAAATGGGATATAATTGCTGGGGATATTTTCTGAATTGTAGGTGGGAAGACTATGGTTTCCATAGAAATAATGTCACAGGTGTTAGGAACTCCTGCACTAAAAAAGAATCAGCAATTTATTATTAATATTTGGGGATGGTTTCTTTTCTTAAAAACACACAACACAGTGTTATGACTTATGACCAAGTAAATTAAATTGACTTACTTGTTGCACTACTGTTTGGCTATGATTTAGCTAAAACTGGGGGGTGGGGAGTGGAGTGCAGCATTTGGTCTTGTAGATCTCATGAAGCCCCTCCTATCTTTCTCCCCATACTTCAAGCACCATTAACTGCTATTGTAACTCCTTTTATGGATCTTTTACAGATTCCTCTGTGACTCAAATTAGCTAAAAACATTTTCCATGGAGAACCAGCTTCAGCCCAGCCATTCTGTGTTGTACCCCTCTCTGTACCTTGACACTGTCTGGGAATCATGAAGAAGACCAATTTAACTGAGCATCTAAATGCTCCACCATTATCACAAGGATTAAACCCACAATAGGAAAGCCCAATGGATTGGTAGCTGCTACCAACTACAGTACTGAATATAGATTAGCTTGGCAAAAAGTCACAACACAAGGATGTGGGATGAGATACTATATAGTGTTTGGATTCTCCTTGGATCAATCACACCAGCTGCACTTTAAACAAGCTGATTTATTAACAAAATATATAGATCATGGTATTGCAGCCAATATAGATAAACAGTAAAAGGTTGTTCTAGCTTCTAATCTTGCCTAATTAAGATAGGCAGGTAGCTTCTTTTAGGTGCTACAGCATTAGCTGAGCCAAGAATGAGCAGCTACTTTCTCTCTATCCTCCCGGCAGATGAACAGCATGCACTTCATGGAACTTCATCTGCTAACTCCAATGCAAGATTCCTAGTGCAGGACTTAGCTAAGCATTTACAGATCTTTGCCTGTGAAATTGACACAGAGGCCTAAATTGCATTGGGATGTTGGCAGTGGTGAAACAAAGGTCACAAAGGTCAACCCTGATTGCCCATTGAAGGAGGAAGGATGGCAGGAAGGAACACTGGGGCCTTCGGTTGCAGCAGAAGGTCAAGCTAAACATATTAGGCATTTTCTATAATTTAACCCTAAACCTCCCAACTCTCTGTGACACACTCCGAAACACATTATTGGAACTTTGGTGGTGGCTTTCTGGTCCTCAAATACTCTTCTGGCTGGCACCATCAAATCTTCTGCCAGTTTACAATGACAAGCATGGAGGGCTGGCAGCATCCCGTTTGTCTTTTACTCTCTTTAACAAGGCAGTCTAGCTATTGTTCCTAGAACAGCCACAAGAGCTAAAAAAAAAAAAAAAAGCACTTACAAATTGAACATTACTATTTCCAGCAACTTATTTCATTTATTTATTTATTTATTTCATAAAATTTGTGCAGCACTTGATTGTAAAAAACTTCAAAGCGGTTTACAAAAGATAAAACAGTAAACAACAACTCCTCTGCTTTAAAACATACAACTACTAAATCAGATTAAACTTATGCTTAGGATCAGTTACACTTAGAAGCTGATAGTAGTTTGTGTATAAACAGAGCAACAAGAAAAAAATATAGTTATATATATTTGTTTGACAGATGTCAAATTGATGATTATTCAATATGCAGCTATCAACCCTATAAGCTATGGATCTCCTTACAAATTGATTGCTAAATTACCTTGGCACCTAAATCACTTTGCCTGCTGTATTCTTTCATTCCTGTTCCACACATTCATTCTTGTTCATTTCATAAAGTATTGTGAGAACATGGAAGATTTACTATACTGCATTGGGGGATGGGGGGAGGTATGGTCTGAAGGCTAAACAAAGTCTTAGTGTAGTCAGTGCCTGGGTGGATGACCAATTGGGAACCACATGGACACCACCTTGAGTTTCACAACAGAAGAAAAGGAAGGTTTAAATGCACAAACATTATTTTTTTTTAAAAAAGGATTTACATTTTTAACATTAATGGGCAGTTGCTCATCACTGCCAACTTACAGTGCAATCCTATGCATGCCTGCTGAGAAGGGAGTCCCATTGAGTCCCTATAAGTGGGTTCAGGTGTGCAACCTTAGATGTGACAAGGTAAACCCTTTTTCTTAAAAGAACCTACAAAGTGTGATTGATATTTTAAGAATTACTCAGTGAAGATTTCTGTTCAATTAAATGTTGCCTGAGTTAGCTCAGCACAACTTTCGACGGTTGTTTGGTAAACTACTATTTGGTTGCCCGTCAAAAGCTAATCTAAGTAGACCTCTGTACATGTTGAGGAGAGCCATTTGCAGTAGGACTGGGGAGAAACCTTCACACATCCCTATATCTCATTGGGTCACCTTGGGTCAGTCAGACTCTCTCTTAGCCTAACCTTACCTCATATTAATTTATCTTACAATTGCTAAGCCATCCTTCATCCAAACAGATTGCAGGTCCAGTAAGAAGGAAAGAATTGTTATGGCCAGCGACTACCCTGGGGGCAATACTAAGATTGGTGCCCTGAAACATATTACGGAAGTTTCGGAAAATCCATGGATATGAGATGCTGAAAGGCAAGTGGGGGGGGGGATCTTCTAGAGCATGGGTAGGCAAACTAAGGCCCGCAGGCCAGACCCAGCCCAGTCACTTTCTAAATCTGGCCCACGGATGGTCCGGAATCAGCGTGTTTTTACATGAGTAGAATGTGTGCTTTTATTAAAAATGCATCTTTGGGTTATTTTGTGGGGCATAGGAATTCGTTCATTCCCCCCCCCCAAAAAAAATATATAGTCCGGCCCACCACATGGTCTGTGGGACAGTGGACCGGCCCCCTGCTGAAAAAGTTTGCTAACCCCTGTTCTAGAGTAATTTGTGAGGTGTCTGTAATCTGATGCTGGGTACATTAGAAATAACCAGTAAAATGTATTTCCCCCTCAAAGCTGCTGCTCCCTTGGTGGGTAACGATGGTCTGACATACTGCATAAAAGAGGCATTGATTTTTTTCTCCCTCAGGTAGAAAATGTAACAGTGCCTCGTGCTCCTTGTTGTTTTCTCTGCCCAAAGTAGATGGTGGTTTTGTACGCATTGAAAACATGGCCACGTCTTTATCTGAAAGGATTCGTGAGCCTAATTAATGGCCGACAGTCCTTTCTAAATGTGTCTCAATTAAAACTGTACAGAGATATACAGTTCGGCAGGGAATTACCCCTTACACATGGAACAGACTGCTGCCATCTGCAAAAAAACCTTTTTTGATGGTTAAACTTTTTTGATGCTGCAACATTTGAGGGAAAATATCTCACAGGCTCCTGAAATGTTTTTTGAAGGTTGTGTATCAGTGCCATGACAAATTGAAGGGGTCTAAGGCAGCCACCCCAAAAGCCCTTGGGGTCCTAGATATGGCCTGCAGGACAAAGGTTAGCCTGGTTTAATGGGTACATGTGAATCATTATTGGTTGCATTATTTAAGTGAGGAAGTAATTGTTTGCAAAAGTATGTCCTTATTAGTATCTTCATAGTTAGGAGACAGGAAGAAGTGGAGGAAAGAGTGGCTTAGCACCAAAAAAAAGTATCTGGAAATCCTGGCTGGAAAACAAAGCTTGTAAACAGAAATATCCTCTATTCTATTCTGAATTTTGGATTTTTCCATGATAGCACTTTAAATACACACACACACACACACACACACACACACACACTGTGCATAGTCATTTACTTGTGGGATCCAAGACAATCACTAGTGAAATGCAAATTTCTCCTTAACTAGTTGTGCTATTGTTATTCTGTGTCATGTCAAATATGGTCATTGTTGCATTAAAGTCACACAGGCCTGCTAAAAGTGTCATGTATGACATGGGGGAAATTGTGTAAATTGGGTGTCTGTGCAGTCAGACATCTGCATGGAGCATCATCAGCATACATGATGTCACACACACACACACACACACATTGCGCACACACGTTGCACACCACCCCAATCTCTGAGCGGTGTGAGATTGCAGGGTCCGTGTTTCCTTTAGGAAATGAGGCACAGCAGAGACTGTGGTGCCTTTATGATATATGGTTTGTTGTTGTTGTTGTTGTTGTTTAGTCGTTTAGTCGTGTCCGACTCTTCGTGACCCCATGGACCAGAGCACGCCAGGCACTTCTGTCCTCCACTGCCTCCCGCAGTTTGGTCAAACTCATGCTGGTAGCTTCGAGAACACCATCTAACAATCTCATCCTCTGTCGTCCCCTTCTCCTTGTGCCCTCTATCTTTCCCAACATCAGGGTCTTCTCCAGGGAGTCTTCTCTTCTCATGAGGTGGCCAAAGTATTGGAGCCTCAACTTCACAATCTGTCCTTCCAGTGAGAACTCAGGGCTGATTTCCTTAAGAATGGATAGGTCTGATCTTCTTGCAGTCCATGGGACTCTCAAGAGTCTCCTCCAGCACCATAATTCAAAAGCATCAATTCTTCGGCAATCAGCCTTCTTTATGGTCCAGCTCTCACTTCCATACATCACTGCTGGGAAAACCATAGCTTTTACTATACGGACCTTTGTTGGCAAGGTGATGTCTCTACTTTTTAAGATGCTGTCTAGGTTTGCCATCGCCTTTCTCCCAAGGAGCAGGCGTCTTTTAATTTCGTGACTGCTGTCACCATCTGCAGTGATCATGGAGCCCAAGAAAGTAAAATCTCTTACTGCCTCCATTTCTTCTCCTTCTATTTGCCAGGAGGACCAATGGCCATGATCTTCGTTTTTTTGATGTTGAGCTTCAGACCATATTTTGCACTCTCCTTTTTCACCCTCAATAAAAGGTTCTTTAATTCCTCCTCACTTTCTGCCATCAAGGTTGTGTCATCTGCATATCTGAGGTTGTTGATATTTCTTCCGGCAATCTTAATTCCGGCTTCGGATTCATCTAGCCCAGCCTTTCACATGATGAATTCTGCATATAAGTTAAATAAGCAGGGAGACAATATACAGCCTTGTCGTACTCCTTTCCCAATTTTGAACAAATAAGTTGTTCCATATCCAGTTCTAACTGTAGCTTCTTGTCCCACATAGAGATTTCTCAAGAGACAGATGAGGTGATCAGGCACTCCCATTTCTTTAAGAACTTGCCATAGTTTGCTGTGGTCGACACAGTCAAAGGCTTTTGCATAGTCAATGAAGCAGAAGTAGATGTCTTTCTTAAACTCTCTAGCTTTCTCCATAATCCAGCGCATGTTTGCAATTTGGTATCTGGTTCCTTTGCCTCTTCTAAATCTAGCTTGCACTTCTGGGACTTCTCGGTCCACATACTGCTTGAGCCTTCTATGTAGAATTTTAAGCATAACCTTGCTAGCGTGTGAAATGAGTGCAATTGTGCGGTAGTTGGAGCATTCTTTGGCACTGCCCTTCTTTGGGATTGGGATGTAGACTGATCTTCTCCAATCCTCTGGCCACTGCTGAGTTTTCCAAACTTGCTGGCATATTGAGTGTAGCACCTTAACAGCATCATCTTTTAAAATTTTAAATAGTTCAGCTGGAATACCATCACTTCCACTGGCCTTGTTATTTGCAGTGCTTTCTAAGGCCCATTTGACTTCACTCTCCAGGATGTCTGGCTCAAGGTCAGCAACCACACTACCTGGGGTGTATGAGACATCCATATCTTTCTGGTATAATTCCTCTGTGTATTCTTGCCACCTCTTCTTGATGTCTTCTGCTTCTGTTAGGTCCTTACCACTTTTGTCCTTTATTATGGTAATCTTTGTACGAAATGTTCCTTTCATATCTCCAATTTTCTTGAACAGATCTCTGGTTCTTCCCATTCTGTTGTTTTCCTCTATTTCTTTGCATTGCTCGTTTAAGAAGGCCTTCTTGTCTCTCCTTTCTATCTTTTGGAAATCTGCATTCAATTTCCTGTATCTTTCACTATCTCCCTTGCATTTTGCTTGCCTTCTCTCCCCTGCTATTTGTAAGGCCTCGTTGGACAGCCACTTTGCTTTCTTTCATTTCTTTTTCATTGGGATGGTTTTCATTGCTGCCTCCTATATAATCTTGCGAGCCTCCACCCATAGTTCTTCAGGCTCTCTGTCCAGCAAATCTAAATCCTTAAACCTGTTCCTCACTTCCACTGTGTATTCATAAGGGATTTGGTTTAGATTGTATCTTACCGGCCCAGTGGTTTTTCCTACTTTCTTCAGTTTAAGCTTGAATTTTGCTATAAGAAGCTGATGATCTGAGCCACAATCAGCTCCAGGTCTTGTTTTTGCTGACTGTATAGAGTTTCTCCATCTTTGGCTGCAGAGAATATAATCAATCTGATTTCGATGCTGCCCATCTGGTGATGTCCATGTGTAGAGTCGTCTCTTGTGTTGTTGGAAAAGCGTGTTTGTGATGACCAGTTTGTTCTCTTGACAGAACTCTATTAGCCTTTGCCCTGCTTCGTTTTGATCTCCAAGGCCAAACTTGCCAGTTGTTCCTTTTATCTCTTGGTTCCCTACTTTAGCATTCCAATCCCCTATAATGAGAAGAACATCCTTCTTTGGTGTCACTTCTATAAGGTCTTGTAAGTCTACATAGAATTGGTCAATTTCAGTTTCTTCAGCACCAGTAGTTGGTGCATAAACTTGGATTACTGTGATGTTAAAAGGTCTGCCTTAGATTCGTATTGAGATCATTCTATCATTTTTGAGATTGCATCCCAGTACAGCTTTCGCCACTCTATTGTTGACTATGAGGGCCACTCCATTTCTTTTATGGGTTTCTTGCCCACAGTAGTAGATATGATAGTCATCCAAACTGAATTTGCCCATTCCTGTCCATTTTAGTTCACTGATACCCAGGATGTCAATATTTATTCTTGCCATCTCATTTTTGACCACATCCAACTTACCCAGGTTCATGGTTCTTACATTCCAGATTCCTATGCAATATTTTTCTTTACAGCATTGGACTTTCCTTTTGCTTCCATGCATATCCGCAGCTGAGCGTCCTTTCGGCTTTGGCCCAGCCGCTTCATCAGCTCTGGATCTACTTGTACTTGTCCTCCGCTCTTCCCCAGTAGCATGTTGGACGCCTTCCGACCTGAGGGGCTCATCTTCCAGCGTCATAACTTTTATACGCCTGTTGTCTTTGTCCATGGAGTTTTCTTGGCAGGGATACTGGAGTGGCTTGCCGGTTCCTCCTCCAAGTGGATCACATTTGCTCAAAACTCTCCACTATGACCTGTTCATCTTGGGTGCCCTGCTCGGCATAGATCATAGCTTCTCTGAGTTATTCAAGCCCCTTCGCCATGGCAAGGCAGTGATCCATGAAGGGGATATATGGTTTATTTACACCTATATACAACATGAACCTATATTCACAGCATTAACACTGCTGGAGGGTCTTGCTTCTCCCATAGGCAATGCCTTGGATCCCAACAGTGATCAACCATCGTGCTCTGACTCCCTCTCCAGCTTGCTGCCTTTACCAGCCTGCAACCTTTCTTCCCCTAGGTCACATCAATTCAAACTCTGCCTTTGTCTTCTGACTGACATGAGTTGCTGGAGGGACACCCCACCCATTTGCCACCTGGCTCAAAGCCTTTGCTTTGCTTTCTTAGTGGCTCATCACCTTTCCTTTTACAGATAGGTAGCCGTGTTGGTCTGCCATAGTCAAAACAAAACAAATTCCTTCCAGTAGCACCTTAAAGACCAACTAAGTCAGTTCTTGGTATGAGCTTTCGTGTGCATGCACACTTCTTCAGATACACAGAATCTGAAGAAGTGTGCATGCACACGAAAGCTCATACCAAGAACTGACTTAGTTGGTCTTTAAGGTGCTACTGGAAGGAATTTGTTTTGTTTTCACCTTTCCTTTGTTTTTTTAATCGTTCATCTCCCAGGCAATTATCTCATCAGGAAACTGGCCTAGATCATATTTTAACAATTGCTGAATCCAGGGGTTCAAGAATTTAGGGGAGACTGGAATGCACAAACTCATAGTGCGCTCTCTCTCTCGCTCTCTCTCTCTCTCTCCTCTATTACAAGAATTATACCAGTGACCAGATAAGTGTCTGAACCAAGCCATAGTGCCTATGACATTATAAGTGATGTGCAAAGCAATTGTTATTGCTGTTAGGGGAAGTCTACAATTCAGTGCTAGAATACATGCTCTGTGTGCATTAGATCCCAGGTTCACTCCCTTGCAGTAGCAGACAGTGTAGTGGGTCACCACTGCTCACCAGACCTCTGGTCAGCAACATTGCTGCTACTTACTGAGAGGTAGAGGGGGAGGGCTGAGTCTGCAAGGAAGTTGGCGTGGTGCAAATGCACCAGTGGGAGTGCTGGATTGGCTCTGCCAGTGTATTAGCACCACACCAACCCTGCTATCTCTTCATCCATTCCTCCCTACCTCCTGGTAAGCAGCAGCAACGGGACCAACTGGCGATCAAGTGAGTGGTGTCATCCCCATCCCAGGCTGTCCACTACTGATCCATAGCATCTTCAGGCAGTGGCAAGAAAGATACAGGTTCAAAACCCTAGAAAGCCACTGCTTGTTGAAGTGCAGGCAAGACTGAGCTAAACGGACCAATGGATTCAGTAAAATGCAACTTCCTATTATTGTAGTAGACCTTTAAAAGCAAAATGCATTCCCACTACATGAGTGTAACTCTACAGAATGACAAAAACTCAGAAGTACTACCCTTCTCCTTGTACGGCACGAAACTACCACTATTTTTATAGATCTTTGGCTTTTTAAAAGAAAATGTATTAAATTCATTTAAAGTTATGTGTTCTCCTGTTCTAGCACTAAAGTATACATCTGCTTTCATTTTTTTTTAATATAAAAAGGAGCAGCAAGTATTTCAACAATTCTCGTTGCAGTCTGACTAAACTCCGATACCCATCTGTTACATCTGAACAACATGGTATTGTGCCAGAAGTTTGAATCAAAGTTGTGAAACTACAGCTGGGGCACACTATAATTATCAGGAAAGAACCTGTGATTCCTTTTGTGCTCAGATTACATTCCTGGTTTCAGTTTTTAGACACACACAATTTTCAGGTTACATGTTGCAAGCAAGTCCTATGGAAAATGTTACTTTGCAAGTAGCTCTGCCATTGTCTGATGATTCCAAAAGGTGACATTTTCAATAAAATTATGAGTTGCTCATTTCAGGAACTGACAGTCTCCAAGATGAAGGAAATTCTTATGAAAAGTATATTTTTATACTGTAGAAATAGCAGGGGGGGACAGCAATTCTTTGAAACTTCATGAGATTTAGAATCTATAGTATGAAAGAACTGCAATCTCGTTATGCCACATCTAAGTATTTTAGCACTACGTTCGGTAAAAGGTAAAGGGCCCCTGGATGTTTAAGCCCAATCAAAGGTGAGTATGGGGTGCGGCACTCATCTCGCTTTTCAGGCTGAGGAAGCCAGCGTTTGTCCACAGACAGCTTTTCGGGTCATGTGGCCAGATGACTAAATCACCACTGATGCAAGTGGCAAGTGCCAGAGAGCACAGAAATGCCATTTAGCACCACATATATTACATAAGTGATGCAAAATCATATTTGACAGCTATGGTTGGATTGCTATTCTCTTCATTATGACAGATACAGTGGCCCCAGTCTGCGTGTAATGAGAAACCATGGTTTATTGTTAAGAGAATAAGATTCAGGCTTTGGTGCTCACCCTTGCCCTATATCCTCCACAATGCCCATGAGTTCATTCCTAACCTTGCAGTCACCCTAACCCACCTCAGCTCATCCACTAACTGCAAAGATGTCAGTGTTGGGCAGGTGACTCCACAGCTCCAACACACCACACTGGCAACTACTGGAAGATGGGAAACATCTTGTTCCACAGTGAGACACAGCTTAGTGTTGTGTCAGAGCAGTAAATGGTGGGTTAATCTTCACCATGGTTAAGAAATGTCTGTGGTGATGAAGCGACTTCCTTAGCACTACATAGAATTCCTCCCAATGTCTTTTTTATCATTCAAATCATTTCTGCATCACTTAAAATATAAAAAATGCCTCAAAGCAACAATGGAAGCATCAAATGGAAACAGCACAGCAAATGTTACAAAGCCCCACTGAATTCAAGAGGACTTGCTTCTGAGTAGACATGGCCAGCAAGCACACATGAAAACAGGAATGTGAGCCTATTTTTTTCTTTTTGTTGGCCAATCTGGGAAAGTTACAAAACATAAACAAACACCACATGCTCAGATATGTGATATTAATAACATCCACTAATCACCAAAGCTATTATTCATTTTTCTTCCTTCCTTGGTATTTTTGGGATTTTCCTTTGTCCTGCTATTTCAACATTTACAATTAATCAACATTATTCCTACAGTAGTAAAACTAATTGTTCTGGAAATGACTCACTGGGAAATTCTAAGGGCAAGTGATTTTAGAAATGCCATAGAAGGCATCTTTTTATGTTTACTGATGATGGCTGGACCACGTTGTCAAATCTGTGCAAAATGCAAAACTTTGGCTGCTTAACTTTCTCTCAGGTGTTCACCCACACTAAAACCTACTGTACCTGCCTAGACTATCACTTTGCAAAATCAGAACTACAAGTGATGGGGAAGCTGTCCAAGATCTGGAATTAGTACAATGCCCAAATGAGGGAGAAATGAATCTCAACAGAGATACAGTGGTACCTCAGTTTAAGAACTTAATTCGTTCTGGAGGTCCGTTCTTAACCGGAAACTGTTCTTAACCTGAGGTACCACTTTAGCTAATGGGGCCTCCCGCTGCCGCCGTGCGATTTCTGTTCTCATCCTGAAGTAAAGATCTTAACCCGAGGTGCTATTTCTGGGTTAGCGGAGTCTGTAACCTGAAGCGTATGTAACCCGAGGTACCACTGTATATGAAAGAATAAAGGAATTCCTGTGGGACCAAGACCCAAGATTCAACAGGCCTAGAAAACTGCATTGCACATTTGTGGGGGCAAGACCCATCATAATAGGTAGGCCATCAATATGGTGTTTGCAGGTACGCATCATGTACCCCCAAAGAATTTCCCTACCACCCACAAGGTCTCATTGTCCCATGCCTCTCACTTTGCTGAAATTAGGCTTTCTGTTGTAGCAAATAAAATCATTTTTTCAACCTTAATAGTGGTTTGCGGGGGGGTGGGGAATACAAGTGGGAAAGGGAGAGTTAACCACTGTATGGTTGCAGGGCATTTCTGGTTGTGTGGCTATGATGTATCACACATTCGTAACTGTGTTCACACATACAAACACACCAAGTTGGCAACCCTGCCTTAATATTTTGCGATGAACACCAAAATGCCGAAAGACCAGGCCATATCATTGTTCAACATGATGTTTGTCCTTCTAAATTTAAATCTGCAGAGGCCACTGCAATTGCAGGCTTGCCATTGTTAATGTCAGCGCATCCATCAGATCACAGAAAAGTAATGTGGGACGTCAGTTCCTCAAGTGACCACATTGCTTATGCTGTCTATTCTTTCCCAGCATCACTGTAGGCAGTTTTGTGTGTGTAAGGAAGGCGGGTTGCTTTTCCTAGAAAATTCCATACTGGCCAACCAACAACTCTTTTATAATTCAGCCCCCAGCCAAATCACTGTGTTGTGGAAGGTATGAGTTAAGAGTCTAATGTCTGCTTTCAGGATAACTGAAAATCAATGTGAGTGACAGTTTTGTATCCTTTTTTCACAGGTGATTATGTGTCTCTCCTCAACGAAGTTTGCAGAACTGGAAAAGCACGCTACACCCTGACAGTTCCTCTTTTCTTCTGTCTTTATTTTTTGAGTCACCGGAACTTCCTGAGCTAAAATACACACCAAATAACTGTGACCTAGATTCTTTTTCTCACCAAGGCTGGCATAACCCGTTAGGTCACCTGGGGAAGTGGAAGCACTGATATTAGCAAAAGGAAATAAGAAATTAAACCCACTTCTCTCTGAAGGTTAAAATTCAGGAGCGACATTTCAAAATGAAGCACTGAAAGTTCAAAACACCAAATTTATATAGAGAGAAGCATGTCATAGAGCAGCAACAGCCAATGTGATACCCTCCAGCTGTTTAAGACTACCACTCCCGTCGAGATAAGGACAACAGAGATTTTAAGAACGACTGGGAACCATTTATGTTATATTTACAGAAACAATGTAAAGATCTGGACTCACTAGCAGGTTTTGACTAAACACTTACAATCAACAAAATTAAATACAGGAATCATAAGGAATCATAATGATAATTAAGTTGAAGATTGTTAAATTAAGATATGTTAAAGTAAGCAGGAGAAGTTAAGATGTAAAAGAATCCAGAAGAGGAAGTTGAGGGAAGTTGCGGGGGGCAGGGATTCAGGAATTGGGTTTTTTATGTTTTGTGTGATTTGATACGTTATTTGAATGTTTAAAATGAATTTTTTTAAAAAAAGACTACCACTCCCATCAGCCCTGGCTACCATGGTCAATGGTCAGAGTTGATGGGAGTTGTAGGCTAGCAATATATGGAGGGCACCACATTGGAGAGAGCTCACTGCCAGTTTGGAACTGCTAATGATTAAAAAACAAACATTGCATGTTTAAATTTTAAATTAATTATTTTAAATTAAACTAATTATAATTTGATTTTCCAAGCCCTGCAGCTTTGCTGTACTCTGCATCCTGTAATTCAGTAGTGGGGAACCTTTAGGGCCAGATGCAGAAGTGGGCGACTTTTACCATGCAAAAGCCAGAGATTTCTTTACCCCCCACCCCACCATCCTCCTGGTCCTAGGCAAGAAAAAGGCACAAGCATAGCTCAAAGAGACAGTTCAGCCAGCCAAAGCAGTCAAGGAGAGTGTGGTCTGTGGGAGGGAGTCTTGAAGGCCAAAGAGAGAGCATGGAGGGCCACGTTTAATTCCCAGGCTTGAGTCCCACCCCCCACTCCATCCAGCTGTAATTACAGTTTTTAGTTCCTATCCTATATATTTATTATTAAGTCACCATTAATTACTGGGCTTTGATCCCTGGACTCACAAGGACACTCCATTTTCTGCATTTCAAACACATGTGTGGTTTCTACATTTTGATGCTTGCTTTCAGCATCCCTGAGAGGAATAAGTTTGCTGCTGATTTGCCAGAATATCTTCTGGTTGTGCTGACTTGATATTTGCTCTCACTGAGCTCATTAAGCTAACAAGGATTATTTAAGGAATACAAATTATCTGCATTTGTAGAGAGAGGGTGAATAGGCTTACCTAACTGGTGCATCTGACACCGGGCGCCTCCAGACTGTCACAATTTTGCAGGAGGGAGCCTAGAGTATGAGTTTGTGCACTTAAAGTGGATCAAAAGGCTCTTCTGTCCTAGTGCAACAAATCCACATTAAAAAAAGAATCAGCCTTTTTGTGATTTGAAAAATGATGGGCATTAAAACTTCCCCACAAGCAAATCAGAATGAATGGTCACTAAAGACCAGATATAATATAAACTCCACATAAGCTTTGTGCAAGCAAATCAGGATGAATGCTGAGTAAACAGGTCTTCTGGGTGGTCTCATGGCCTCTTTAAAAAGACTTGCTGTTTACCAGAAGCCACCAAATCACTGCACCTCCAACTCACATCCAACAGAACCGGTCCAGCAAGTTACTGTGGTCGATAGCATCAAAAGCTGCTGAAACAGGGCTTCTGTTGCACCTTTTCAAATAAAGGTCATTAGGGACATTTTAGTTTGACATTTTAGTCAAACTAGGTTGGGAGCCAAACTGAAATTGGTTTAGATAATCATTTCCAGTGGGGTTTTTTTTCTAAACAAATGTTTAGGGGTACTCTCATTTTCCTACTCAATGAGGCCAAACTTAGATTCCCAAAATGTTTAGGGGTATGCGTACCTCCAGAAAAAAAAAAATCACTGATCATTCCCATCCAAAAGCATCTGAAGTTAGACAGCAGCCAACCACCCTCTTGAAGCAAAGCTAGCAACCGTACAGCAGTTATCCCAGATGTCTGGGTCCAAGGTGGGTTTGGTAAGCAGCAAGTGCACCACAGTCTATTTAATGCCCAGGGGCATCCCTCCTTTCTATAAATATGTATATGGACACACCCAATAATTTCCCCTCATCTAGGCCATATAAATCAACAAGAACCAAGAGGGTGTGGCTGGCCTCAAACGTCTTATCCATGTCCTCAGGCTGCAAGAGCTGAAAAAGATCCCACAACTTCTAATGCGATGGTACTTTGGACGCCACTACAGATATGCTAGCCAGTGAATCAAATGCTGATTCAGTGGTTGGTCATGTACTTCCCCTGCATCCTTCAGTTCAAGAGCCCAATTATTTTCTCATTCAATTGAATGTTGGTTGGCCAGCTTGGTTTTCTTTTTTTAAAAAAGGACACAAGACAATACATCTTTAGAAACCTTAAGTTGCTCCAGGGAGGAATGGTGAGTTCATCACCCAGAGGCACAGACTAGTCATTGCATACACGGCTGACTTTTGCTGGAAACAGGTAGAACTAGTTATCTTAAGCTTGAACCTGAAGAGGAGGTTGTTTGTGTGAACAAAATGCAGCAAGTGTGCAAACAGAGGAACACTTCTGCTCAATTTACGTATATGCATTCTTATGCAGCCTAGTTGTCAGGGACTGGCTGGATACCGATGGGTGGGCAGCGGGGGATGGGGGACTGAACACTGACTTGGAAGAAGGGATTGGTGAACTGTGGGAGCCTGTAACAGACGGGACTTCATCGAATGTCAGACAAAGGAGAAGCTGCAGGACTGGAGGGAGCGATTGGTCAGGTCCTGCTCCTTTGCCTCCCAAGACCAGAAGAGGATTGAAGCAGGAGGAGGAGAAACAGGTTACACGCAGGCAGACCCTTTGCCTGCATGCACACAGCTTGGATTGGGGAGATACATAAGCCAAGGTCAGGGGCCAACTGCCTCATTGGTGCACCCTAGGAGTAGCTGAGAGATGATCCTGGAAGGAAGAACAGCAAAAGAGGCTTGAGCCAAGGAGTCAGCCTCTTTTCTTTTGGCCTTAGGCCCACCCCGGCCGGCCGTCCATTGTCCTCCCTGGCCGAGGGTGGGTCAAAGGCTGGCTCAAGCAGGTGGGTGGCACCCTCTCGGTGCTGCAAACCCCGCCCACCTGTGGGGGAGGGAGGGCGGATATTGGTGCACACCTAGGAGTAGCTGAGAGATGTAGGACTGGTGGACATGGATTGTCCTAACTTGTAAGTGTACTTTTGACAATAAAGAATTGATTCCTCCCTCTGGACATTCCGTACTTGGCAGTACCACAGTGACACTAGTTTTTTCATCAGTGATAAGATAATCATTATGTATCCTCAGATCTACTAAAAGATTGTACAGTGGTATCTTGGTTTCCATATGTTTTGGATTACAAACACGTCAAACCCGGAGGGGCGTGTCCCAGTTTGCAACCTTTCTTTGGATTACAACCTATTTTTACGGATTACGAACAATTTTGGGGGGGAAGCACCATTGGCGAAAGCGCACTGTGGGTTACAACCTGCTTTGGTTTACAAACAGACCTCCGGAATGGATTGTAAACCAAGGTACCACTGTAATTGGTTAGCACTATGCATAAGAGGTTGGTAGATGTTGTTTCTATATTAGCAGAACCCATAAGGCTTTGGATTCTGCTTCCCATAAAGCTCACACCCTTTAAGAAATTTTGAAAAACTTGTGCACACATCTTTCACAACACATTCAAAAAGCATAGCAAGAGTCATTTCTGAAATACTTTTCTTACTGTCAGATTTTAGACTCACTAAGAATAAGACTATGCATTGTTCCATCTTGAGCATGCTGCTGACCTCCGGAATGTCATATATTCAGTTTGAGCCAAGGTCCTTATTGCAACCACCCTGCTTAGGAAGCACTTTCCATCTCCTGCTTTCTGGGAATGCTCCCAGTGTGGCCCTGTGCAGGAGAAATTTGGGTATCTCATCTGCCACAACTTCTTAAAAACAGAGATTAATAGCTTGCTACAAATCCTACCCTAGCGGCAGTATTAAATTTGGAACTGAAGAGCTTATAAGCTTCACATTATTATCACACTCTGCCACTCAGTCTTTAGCATTAAAGACTCTGATAAAAGTTTATCGCTTATAGCGTAACATATCCACCCAAAAGCAAGATGATATCCTGATGAATCATCACCATGCTTTGGTCACAGTGACCTGAAGAGGAACTGTCTCTTGAGGTTAATGGGTCCCCATGAGCCAATCAATGTTTAGCCCCAACTTCCAGCCCTAATTCCAAATGGTATTCTATGTGAAATGGAAGCCTTCTCTGAGATAAGGCCCTTTAAAACACTTTAAAGGCTATATAATCTACTGGAAGTACTTAGTGGATAGAAGGACTCATTATTATACTTCTCCAGGTAAAGCTAAGATGGGGAGTGGGAAGTATGATGATGCAGAGAGACATCACTCTCAAACAACCCTCTAGGCACAACATAGCGCCTTATGGCAAAAAATACAATTTTTTTCCCAATTAGCTGCTCTTCAATAAGAAACTATATGGTTGTGTAAACAGGCAAAACCTCCCCAAATTCAGACATACAGGAAAGATTATTAGATCATGTGATTTTTCTAAGCTCTGCATAAATTTCCTTAGAGCCAAGTGCGATTTGGTGGACACTGGACTAAGGAAAGCTTTGTTCAGATTTTAGTTCAAATGGTGAAAAAGGAAAGAGGAGGCAAAGCATAAATTATCCAGGCTTGTACAAACTTATCAAGCACAATTACTGGTGTGCTTTGAGAAATTGCCAAGAGAAAACTGGAAGACTCAGCCATGTGATTGGTGCCCTTTAGGCGCTAACAACCAGCATGGCACGACTGCAGAGCCAGGGTCACTACAGCTTACCTGCGTGATCCTGGGGGTGGGACAGGGTGGCAGGGGTTTGGGGTTGCACAGACACATCAGCAGGAACACCAGGTTGGCTCAGTGTGTTGCTGACCTCATCAATACTTTGCCCCACCCCTTCACCATCCAGGTAAACTGCAGCAGTGTCAGGAGGTTGGCTTCACGCCATGACATCAGGCTGCCATTAGCTCATTTTAATTGCCTTTGACTTGTGTCTCTGGCCTCCTGGTTTGTATTTGTATGGCAGGTGGCACTGTGGGTTAAATCACAGATCCTAGGGCTTGCCGATCAGAAGGTCAGCGGTTTGAATCCTCACAATGGAGTGAGCTCCCGTTGCTCGGTCCCTTCTCCTGCCCACCTAGGAGTTCGAAAGCATGTCAAGTGCAAGTAGATAAATAGGCGGGAAGCTAAATGGCGTTTCCATGCCCTGCTCTGGTTCGCCAGAAAGTGGCTTAGTCATGCTGGCCACATGACCCGGAAGCTGTACGCTGGCTCCCTCGGCCAGTAAAGCGAGATGAGCGCCGCAACCCCAGAGTCGTCCGCGACTGGACCTAACAGTCAGGAGTCCCTTTACCTTTATGGTCATTTAAAGAGACACAAGCATAAATGCCCTTTAGCCACTGTTCCCTGTCCTTGGGATTTAGTGTCTGTTTTTCTATCTACTCTTTCTCATTCACTCACAGTTGTTCTGGGATTTCTATCAGCACCACTTCCTCCTCAAGTCCTTGGGATCTTAGTCTCTCTGATTATTATCATGCTTTGCCTTTCCTCAGTCAGCTGCCACACCCTGTTGCTTCCTTCTGTCTGTGCATAACTGTGGGGCTTCTTGTTCCTCAGATGTTACTTAAGGGTCATGCATCTCTTTGTGTTATGTACTGAGTTGAATAGGATCCAAACTGCAGCAGTCTGATTGGTCCTAGAACAATAGGCTCCAAAAGGCAGCAGTCTGATTGGTCCTAGAACAATAGGATTCAGAATGCAGCAGTCTGATTGGTCCTAGAACAATGCAGCAGTATGATTGGTTAGCAGGAACCACCCAATCATGCTCCAGATAGAAGTGAATCCACAACCTGATTGGCCTACAGTAGAATCCTGGAATTAGCCAATCATGTGCAGCCCATTGTGTAAATAATGTATATAAAGCAGATACTTTGAGGGGACATTCATTCATTCCTCCTCACCACTATGAGCTGAATAAAGAGCATGAAATCACTTTGCGACTCTGAGTATATTTCACTTTGCCTCTTAAGTCCTACAGAACTTGCTATATGTTTTAGGACGCAGGCTGGATTCACCATTTGGAATGTTGCCAGGGTTTTTGCCTTTGTAATAATTTTTTTCTTATCAGCTCCAGCAAATCTCACAAGTTCCTAAAATATCCAGGCCAGGGCAATAATTTCGCAGGAGCATCTACAAGCATGTTCTAGAATGCAAACTTTGTGATATATTTCTCTGCCTCACACATGTGTAGGAAAATGTCTGTATTAGTAGAAAGAGTGCATAAAAAAATCATGCATCACTGAAAATAACATATAAATAATGACAATATATTAGAATAAACTACTTGCAAAAAATGTGCATATTCAACCAAATTGCATAGATAAATCGGAAAATGCACACTAAAATGCTAATGAATTTTTGTGAGGACTTTTGTTCTTTGAAAAACCCAACAAACCATGTGGAAATGTGGTGAATTGCATTTAAGCTTGAAAAAAATGAGAAACTGATTTATCCATTGCTCTGCAAGTGAAAGATGATAAACCAGGAAAATTTAATCAATGGGCAGTTGGGCTGCTTTGCAGGTGCACTAGCCATATTTTGTTTGCATATGCAACCTCCTCTCCAGGATTAGGGAAGTGGTGGATTCCTCAAGAGTCAATAAATTCCTTCATAAATCCTCCATAATCCTGCGGCTTTTGCACTTTTAAAAAGATGCTATAAGAGGCAAGCACTATGAGGCTAATTCTACGGCAAAAGAATTCAGGATATGGTGGTGATCAGGTGTGACGGAGATGGAGAGGGGCTCAGCTAAATTAACTACTTCTTTTGTTGGACCAAATGCAGCTATCTGCCTGTCATTATATCTTACGTTTTTTGTGGATTTTACACATCAGGAATTTGGCTTCAGGACCATCCATTTGCTGAGCTGACTCACAGCCAAGTCTGCAGTGTGTGAAAGTGTGCTCATTCTCTCTGCTGAGCAGATACTGACCTTTGTTGTAGGAGGGACAAAATTCAGCTGCATGACTCACTGACTTAAAAAAAATAATACTGTTCTTATTTTGTTACATTCATTATCTTAGGTCTTAGTCTGCTTGATTCTTTGTTGTTTATTATTATTATTGCAGCGGAAGGAAAGACAAAAAGGAATGTAATTTTAGCAGCTGTCCGTCCCAATTTTACAACAATCTGTAAACCGCTCCCTAACCATGTCTCTATCCTATAAAGAAGAATGTTATCCATTTGCATGAGCGTTTAAAAACCAAGCCCTGTATTGCAGATATGCTTAAAATTATAAATGCTTGCAAATTTGGAGATGAAGACTGAGGAGGGCATGATAGCATTCTTCAAATATCTGAAGGGCAAAGACTTGTTCTACCTTCCACTGTCAGAGGCTTCATGCTTCTGAATACCAGTTTCTGGGATTCACAGGTGGGCAGAGTGCTGTTGTGCTCATATCCAGCTTGCAGGCTTCCCACTGTCATTTGGTTGGCCACTGCGAGAACCAGATGTTGGAATCAATGGGCCATTTGCCTGATCCAGCAAGACTCTTCCAATGTTGTTCTCTGCTGCCCCAGAGGGCAGGCCTAGTTCTAATGGACTTAAGTGACAGGAAGGGAGATTTTGGTTGAACATTAGGAGAAACTTGTAAATGGTAAGGGCAGTTCAACAATGGACCCTGTTACCTGGGGCGGAGGTGTCTTCCTTGCCAAAAGTCTTCAAGCAGAGGCAGGCCAGCCCTTTGTTCTGGCTGTCTTGAGCAGGGTGTAGACCTGTTTAGAATTCTCCCTCCCAACTCTCTGAATCCTCCTCATTGGACTATTTAGGGGGAGGTAGGAGGAGATTTCTAGAAACATATTTCAGTAACTTTGAATTTCTCTAGAGCATACTGATAACCACCACCTCTAGTTTCTCAGGGTTCCTCTTTTGACTTCTACCATGTTGGCACTCACTCCTTGTTTGCAATTATAGGGAATGATAAGCAGATACTGGGTCAGTCTTGCTTGTTGTCAGCAATTGCACCCACAACAGGTACTGAATCAATGACCTGAGGAGTGGGTGGTTGGAACTTAGCTTTGATGTTAGCCATACCTGCCAAGACAGCTTCCTGCTAGAGTCAGCTGTAAATCAGACTTGAAAAGGGCTTCCTTGATGATGTGAACAATAAACAGACCTTCTTTTGCTCTTAACAAAGTTGTGGTTTTATCAGTATCCCAAGAACCAAATTGGCATCTCTCTTCTTCCTTGCACAAACTTCAAGACGCAGATTACTAATCACTTTTGAAATAGGAAAAAAAAGATCTTATTCCTTAATGCATTTATTAAGTCTACCAGCTACTCAAGCATTAGCAGTTTTCCTTCTCTCTGCCCCTTCCCACCCTGAGTTGAGAAATAACTGGAAAAAGTTGTCCTGACCTGCTCTTTCGCATTTACAACAATGAGGCATCAAGCTATGGAGGCGAGTGAGTTTACTCTTAAAGTGCCTTGCAAACAATTCACAATCTAAATCGCTATTCCCTAGAGTTGATGTTAACAGATACACAAAAAAAGAGAAGGAAAAGTGCCACTGGAAGGCTACTTGAAAATGCGATCAAGGCAGAGAAATGGGCCTTTTTCACCACCCTCACTGCCACAAAGTTATTCCCCACCACCACCACCACTCATGCTCAGTTGGCTTCATGGCACGACTTTCACCACTTGCCCTCTAGCCAATGTCCAGCTTGTTTCATCACCCTTCATTCACTGATATACCAATGTGCAGAATGGGCTCCACAGCACCAGAGAGAGAACTCAGGCCAGGAGTCCAAAGGCTTCAGCCTGATCACCTGCTCTATCTACTGGAAAGGGTCACAAGCAGATAAACAACTGTTATATAGAAGGGCAAAATAGAAATAAAACTGCAAGCTCCCTCAACAACCCGAAATAACTTCCACAAGGACGATTCCTGGGAGAACAAATCAAGCCATAATTTAATCAGCTGTTTCCTGATCCTCTTTGCCATGGACAAGAATTTTGCCACTGTGATCTGATTTCCTGGAGTTTTATCTCTCAACTCATGTAAAAACTTACTGACCTACCAGGTAAGGAGAACAGAAAAGGAGCAACAAGCTGGTTATTAATTCCAAAATAAATATTGCAAAAAAGGAGATGACTCACAGCTTCCATTTCATCATCATTACATCGTTACATGGAAACACTCTCGAAGCCATTGAAAGGCCCACATCCTGCCCCAATAAAACCTGGGAAGGCAGGAGGTCTTTTAGGATGGGATCCAGACTTAGTCGTGGTTGGAGAAGGCCCACTGAAATCAGTGGGACATAAGCTCACAATGAGTAACTGAAATACCATTGATTTCAAGCTGCAAATATGAGAAAATCTGGACCCAACTTTAATCCATCAAAATAAAATATTAAAACACAATAAATGCAAATAGACTAAAATGTTAAATAAATGCATTTAATATCAAAGGCCAGTGCTTGCAAGTTTTGTTTTTTAAAAAACCATTTAAGATCTGTATGAAATGTTTTGATTTGAAGATGTCAAAATCAATTAGTTACAAATCTTCATTTCTTTGCTGCCTGGTGTCTTAAAGGTACAGAGTAGATTTAAGACAAGCACTTATTACTTTCTTGTGTGGCGTCTATCAGTCTGCAGAGCCCTGGGATATTGGGAAGACATGATATCCCAGTGACTCTCAGTGCACAGTGGTATAGGTGTAATTACCATCTCAATATATTTTTGACCATTAGGTTGCAATTAACATACCTCTAACTTCCTTCCCATTTGATCGCTGCAGTTGAGAAACTGGGTCAGTAGCTGTGGATTGTTACACAAGCTAGAGCTGATTATTTTATGTTTAATAGTCACCTCAGGCTTTCTCTCTATGAAATATTCAGCGCATCCATGTGTGGCAATGATGTAATTAGATGGCCGCAAAGGTAAGGGCAGCACACTTTGGGAAAGTAAAACAGTACAGGAAGCAGCATCGCAGGATGAGTTCCAGGGAGGCCATCATCCAGGGAGGGTGTCACTTGTCCCTGTTTTCCTAATGGGGCTCCCGTGCCTTTAAGCAGCTAAGCAATGGGAAATTTAACTGTGCATTTCCATACTAGGAAAGCCACACCTGTTGAGTTTTTGCCAAACATGCAGCTGTTAAAGGTACAGGCTCTCTGCCAAGAAGAAGAAAGCTGACAATCCTAATGCAGAGAGGGGCTGATTCTGGATGCAGAGTTCATGTTTGGTTTTGAAGGGAGGGGGGCGGGGATGTATATTTTGGTGAAAGGTTTCTCCACCTTTCAAGGCTGTCTGACAAGCAGTGCTTTCCATGATCTGCAGTGGCAGTGATGTGGAAAGCTTTGCCTGCTGCTACCGCTATTGGGACGCGGGTGGTGCTGTGGTCTAAACTGTTGGTTTCTGTTTCCCTCACTGAGCAGCAGCTGGTTGTCACAAGACTATGTTTTCATTCCACAGTCCAGATACTGTTGGATTCTCATGGAAAAGGGAGACTGGATGTGACGTTCACTGGTTTCCTGTTTCGTTGTTCTGTCATTCTTTGTTGGGAGTTGCTCTCTGCTCTCACAGAGGCAAGATGTACATTTGTGTGTTCTCAGTATAGCTTACAAAAAAAGTTAGCAATGTAGCACTATACAAAAAAAGTTAGCAATGTAGCTTCATCCTTTCGTTTGCGGACTGGGATTAAACTCTGCTGGGCTCAGGTCAAGATGAGCTGTATCAGCTCAAGGGCCGGAGCTGAATAAACTAACATAAACCACTGAGTCTAGGGCTTGCCGATCAGAAGGTTGGCGGTTTGAATCCTTGCAACGGGGTGAGCTCCTGTTGCTCGGTCCCTGCTCCTGCCAACCTAGCAGTTCGAAAGCATGTCAAAGTGCAAGTAGATAAACAGGTACCGCTCTGGCGGGAAGGTAAATGGCGTTTCCGTGTGCTGCTCTGGTTCGCCAGAAGCGGCTTAGTCATACTGGCCACATGACCCGGAAGCTGTACACCGGCTCCCTCAGCCAATAAAGCAAGATGAGCGCTGGAACTCCAGAGTTGTCTACAACTGGACCTAACGGTCAGGGGTCCCTTTACCTTTACTGGCAATACTGCGCAAAATGGACCAGTGGTCTGACTGAGCATGAGGCTGCTTCCTGTGTTCCCATGCCTCTGTTGAGAATCACAAGTGGGGAGAGCGCTGTTGCACACATTTCCTGCTTGCTCATTTTCCATAGGTATCTGGCTGGCACTGTGAGAACAGGATATTGGATCCCTGGCCTGACACAGCAGGGGTCTCTTTTGTCATGCAGCTGTTAAAGACACAGGAGACCAGCTTTGGGGCAGGGTGGGACACTGGACCCTATTTATTTTCAAAGTGGGAATTGGGTTATCTACATGCAGACATCAATGAGCGCCAAATGGGAGGGTGAACTCGGAGGAGGTTTTGGCAACAGGGACAAAACAATACCCTTGCCAAATAATATTGAAGGTTTAGAACCAATTACCTATGGGTGTTATGGGCTCCCCCTCACTGGAGATCTTTAAATAGAGGTTAGATGGGCATCTGTTGGGAATGCTCAAACTCAGGATTTGAGCAAGAGATTAGGTTACAAACCCCTCACCTCCCACCCACCCCAGCTCCACAAGGGTCATCTGTGTAGTGTAATGGTTAGAATCACGAGTTATGATCTGGGAGTTCAAACCTCCACTCAGTCATGAAGCTGACTGGGTGACCTTGGGCCAGTCACAAGTTTCTCAGCCCAACTTACCTCACAGGGTTGTTGTGTGGATAAAATGGGAAGAACCATGTAAACCACCTTGAGGTGGTATATAAATGTAATCAGAGAGTAAGCATACTGCCTTCACAAAGCTGGAGAATATTTCTGGAAGCAGAGATTAGCATGCAGATCAAATTTCTCAGCTAGCCTGGATGAGACTGAAGATAGGGATGGAAATCTAGCTGAAGAAGCAATTACCCACCCACCCGCTGAGGACAGGAGGAACCCAACACAATGGAGACTCTTCATGGGCGACATAGGAGCCAACTCCTAGGGGCTGAGGTCCCATTGCCCCCTCATAAAATACTTGAGGGCTCCCTCAAAGTTGATAGGCATTGCCATTCAATTGGTGTGCATGCACAGCATCTTGTGATCGATTATGTGGGACAGGGTTTACCTGGTGCCCCAAATACGTTATTCAAGCTGGCACTCCTGATGGGCCATCATTCAATATGAAATTACCCAGGCCAAAAGGCACACTAAGCAAACATATGACAAAAAATCTTAAGTGTTCTGGAGCTTGTGATAGCCTTTTTACTGCATGCATGTTTGTGTATAAAATTGTTTCATTATTTTTTAAAACAAAAAAACCTGAAAGTTAATTTTCTAAACCTTTTGACAGTTTTCTGTTAGTAAAAGGTTAAATGCTGAGGTCCCAAGAGAATAGCTGTGTAGGCTGAGCCCACCCTTTGAAATAATTAGGAAGGTTGGACCCACCTAGACCCCTCCTGAATTCCACTCCTTGCAATTGCTGTCTTAAGCAGGGAGACAAGTCAACACAGGCCCAAATCCCCTTCAGTACAGCTAAGCCTTCCATAATACAGATGGCCTCTCTGGCACACCCCATTGGGAAGAATGTATTCTGTTTCTGTATGTAATCCATTCCATTGCCCCCCGCCTCAAAAATGGCGAAACCAACTGCCTACTAATCACTGTAACTGTATTATATGCGTCTGACATAGTTTTCTAAGGTGTCTCAAGTCAAGTTTTCCCGTCTGGCATGAATTCCATTTACCGTAGTGATGACATAACAGAGGACCTCTCTTATTCCCAATCTTGAGGCACACCCCGTAGCTAGAGAGAGAAGAATGCAGCCGGCTACGTTCGAATCACAGCCGCAGCATTCCTGAGGCACCTTTATGAGCTTCTGTCTCATGATGAAACAGGAAGGATGAGTTTCAGCTAAAGCAGGCAATGACTGTGCAGTGATTATATGAAATGGAGACTATTGATCCATCTCCCATCGCGTGCAATTCTGGTTTTGCTGGGAGAAATGGAAGCATTTCCAGCTACAGGGTCGTCTTCAAGGGGGGATGTTTGCTGCAGTCTAAACAGGAGTCCAGAGGGTGTGGGTGTGGGACTGGAGATGACAGCACATCCCCACGGATTTTTCAACAAGTAGGGGGTGGCTCCCGGCCAAGAGGATTCGGTGTAGGCCGTAGGAAAATTACATAACTTCTTGTATGGCTTTGAGTTCCCATTGCATTTTCTCAAATTCCACAGCTGGGAAGAATTACAGTCATCCCCAGCCACAACCATTTGGATTAGGGCAGTGGTGTCCAAACTTTTTTCAAAGAGGGCCAGATTTGATGAAGTGAAGGGCCGTGAGGGCCAACCAAAGTTGTTGACCTTTATTTAGGATTGAAGTTGTTTGAAGTTGTTGAGGTTTTTTTAGGGTTGGAGTTGTTGAGGGTTTTTTGGGATTTTACCCCAGGAAATAAACTGTCACAGGGGCTGGATTAAACCAACCAGCGGGGCCCCCATCTCTCACTCTTCTTCCATTTCAATGTGAAAAGCAGAGTCCTCAAGGATTTTTCTGACCGCTGGAAAAAGTCAGTTTGGTGCTAGGAGACCTCATGCCTGTGCATGCCCTCCAACACCCCACAGAGGAAAATCGGGACATGTTTTTTTTCAGAGCCTCATGCAAGGCAAAATAGGACATCCCAGGATCCAGTCAGAAGCTGGGATGCCTTCCATAATTCTGGGATGTCCCGCTCAAAGCAGGACAGTCAACAGGTATGGCCTGCGCCATTTTGACTTCTGTGTTGACAACAGCAGTGACACAGTACGAACCTAAGAGGAATCCCGCTGGCTCAGACCAAGGATTCACCAAGGATTCAGTCCAGCATCCTCTTTCCCACTGGGAAGCTCGAGCCAAATAGCCCTCTCAAAGTGCCACTCCCCAGCAGCTGGTACTACAAATGTGCCACAACCACAAACATGTGTCCTCTAGCCATGCACATGCATGCACACCCACTTCAATGCCTCCTCATCAGCATTTAGGCTTCACAAAGGGGTTTTCACATTCTTCAGGCCTAATTATTGGGTGGGAGTGGGGAGTGAACTTTACGAAGAGTGCATCTGGGAAGCCTAATTTCAGCCGGAGATGGATGAGAGGGCACCAGGGTTTTGTGGACATATGTGCGCCGCCAGCAGATGCCACAAAGGTGACCCACGACCAATTCTGTATTAAAACAGAAAGACCAGGTGCAATTCTCCTGTGTCCATTTTACTTAGAGATCTTTCGATAAACACTGTGGGGAAAATAACAGCCTTTCTGATTGCTCCTCTTTAGTAATTTCACTCTCTTGCTGGGAGATGGAGAATTTCCCTCTGCTTAGCTAGGGCACTTTGCTAGCTGTTCCCGCTGTGGGACCAAAGGGAGGGGGAATTGTCTTTCCTATCTGCACTCAGGAAAGGTACAAGCCAGCTGTGAACAGTGACACACATCACGGATGAAGTGAAGGCCTTGCACAGACACAGCAGCAGGTTGCTTCTTGAGCTCCCCCACCCCCACCTCCTGCTTGCCTGCGTGAATGAGTCTTCTCACTCTTGAATTGCTTCTGCACTACCTGCTTCCTTCAGAACTGGCACCGGAAACTTATTCTGCGCAAACCAGGTAATGTCACTTCCAAACCATTCCACGTTTGTGTGTTTCTCACATTCTTATCCCCTCCCCAACCCCAAATCATCATCTGTAGCATTAAGACAAATAAGAAATCTTTGCATGCAAATCTTTGCATGTTATTTCCCTGTCCCTGGTGCAGTGCAGTACAGTAGTAGCCCTATCTCTGTGGTTGGGTGCCAATGGGGTGCCAGTAACTTTTGAAGAAGTGAATCACCTTGAACACAGAAGTCCACACAATCTGCCCATCTGAGACTGTTATTCAGCAGAATGGACAGCAATATGGGGTGGGAGGCAGCAACTTTACCAAATGGTTAGAGATGAATTGGACCTCATTTCAGCCTTGGAATGACTCCATGCAATCTCAGCGAGTGATAGCCCTGAGCCTGAAGGGGGTTCAAAATGCAAACGTCACCATGCCTCCCAGGCCCAAGCTCACATTAAACTGAGTGCAGATCTTCCAGTGTTTGAGAATAATTAGAGACATCTCCATTTTGGCCCACTCATTTGCTCCTGAATCTGACACAAATATTTCATTTCAATTTTCTCCCACCTCCCCAATGCATACATTCCAAGAAAGTGAGAGCTCTAGAAGTCAAGCATCTGCTCCAGTGGCAACAAAAAATGTCTCTCACATATTGTTCTCTACAGCCACAGCAGGCGCTGTAACTCTCCAGCAGTTTGACACACACTTCCATTGCCTCCCAAGACAGATGGATGCCAACCAACATGTGCTAATAACAGAGCCTTATCAGTGGGTCCACCTCACCTCTTACTGCCCCAAATACACCTTTGGGTCTGGCTAACATACCATTTCTAATAAAATTCTAGCATTTATTAACCCTAAGCCTTTAGCACCCACAGGGCAGGACTGGAACGGATAGGTAGAAATTACAAGGAAGCAGATTTTGCCTAAATAGGAGATGAAGTTTCCAAACAGTAAGAACTGTTCAGCAGTACAACAGACTGCCCTGGGAGGTGTTGGGCTCTCCTTCCCTAGAGGTACTATTTGAACAAAGGCTGGACAGTCATCTGTCAAGGAAGCCCTGCTCACATCCTGCACTACAGATCCTGCACTGCACAGGAAGTCTAGATGGCCTCTGCTGATTCGTGATTCTTTAGTCACCCCGCCTTCTTTACTACCCATGCAGGAGGCAACTGGAAAGATTGTATTTATTTACTGGCTGTACAGAATGTCTAATGTGCATGACATGGGAAGCACAGCAAGGGACTAAAACAATGAGGGACACAAGGTCAAACTGCCTCAGTCCACACGTACATAACGAATAGCCAAGTAAGGCGTAAACCCCCCAATTTCCCTCCACACTCCTTTTGGAGCTTCAAATGCACATTGGTGCTACAAACATACATGATTTTGAACTGGCCTGCCACAACAACTAACAAAATATTAAACAAGTCACTGTTGAGTGTGCTTTACCAATAGCAATGCAACCAAAGAAATGGATAGGTAAGGGAAATGGTTGCTAATATCAACCAAATATCCAAATATCCTTCCAAATATCAATGAGAGGTGGGAGGTGTTTGGGTTTCCAGCTGAGAGCTGCTAGAAGCATCTTGGTATGTAGCATTCTCTTAATATTTTCATCAGAACAAGGATTTGGATTACCGTAATGTTTGAATCAACACTGAACATTTCCACAAGGCATGACCCACATCTAACCACGGGGTAGATGCAAGTTAAGCTGGGAAACATTTTGAGGTGAGTCCAAGATTTTGCACTGTTGCCAGCTTGAGGGGTGGCTGAAATGTATAAAAAAAACCACACTGCCTTTAAAAACCAAGCAATTTCAAACATACCGAACCCCTTTTAATAAAAAATGTAAGTTACTCCGGGAAGTGCTTCAAGGAAATATTCATGATCTCCCACCCTCTTTGACCAGAAATACGAGAAATTGGATTTCTAAGCAGAGGTTCACATGGCTTATGACAGTCTGAATAAGACCCTCAGGAAATAGCACAACTCTGGCCTAAAGAAACAAAGGCCCAATTCTTATGACCAAGCAGTCACATGGAGGCCGATCTGTATGGAAAATCATTCATGTGCAGCCACAAACATCTTGTAAATGTGGGTGTGCGGTGGCATGGTGAAAATCGGAGAATCGGCATGATGAGTGGCTACACATGAATGGCTCACCCTACAAAAAAAGATAACAAAGAGGCCCTCTATACATTATAGCCGTGGTGGGAGAGAGGCTGTATCCCATGGTGCTGCTGTCATGCTTAAAGGGCCAACACCATATGGGTGGACCCAGTCAGACAAGTTCTTCCCATGTAATCATCAACCCAACTGGGACTGGGTGGAAAGCACCCCCACACCATTGGTTCATTCAAAGGTACACAGGCCTGGCACCAGCATATGGCATTCCGGGGGAAATACTGGGCCACTGGCACTGTTCCTAGGCTGTCGCTGCTACTGCAGCTGATGTGGCTCATCTGAGTGGTGGCAGGGATTGAGAGGATGGCAGTTGCAGTGTGTGTATTCTCATGGGAGACACCATCTCAGATACAGTGGCCCTGCTCCTGGCCCAACTCCCAACAAGGCTGCAGCAAGGGCTTGAGAGGGAGCACTGAGCAGGGCTTCTGGCCTAATGTGAAGCTGGAGACCTTCCCAGAAAGCATATGCAATAGCAAGATTATGTTGTTATATCACAAGACGATTCTGATTGGCTACATGGGCTCTGCATATTAGAATGCCTAAGCAAACATGAATGGCTTTCTCATGCAAAGAGAGAGCCACAGTGCCAAATCAGTAATAACTCAGGAATATCTCTCTCTCTCTCTCTCTCTCTCTCTCTCTCTCTCTCTCTCTGTTTTGTTTTGTTTTTTGTTTTGTTTTGTTTTGTTTTGTTTTTGAGTGTAATTGTGCCCATTTATTTCTTTATTGTAGCCTTGTCAGAAGGCTTTTTTAAAAAGGGGGAAGAAAGAGATGAAGTAACAAAAACAGCTGTGCGGTTAAAATTTCCACTCGTGGAACCCTCCAGATTCCCATTAGGCCAATCAGCTTTGTTTAAAATAAGAAAGAAAACCAGACAAAAGTTTCCTGTGCAATAGTAGTGATGCTCTTTTTTATATCTATATCTGTCTGAAGAGATAAGGGAACAAAATAGTTTAAAAGAATAAGCTGGCAGTGGGTTAGAGTAATGGCCCTGCAGAGTTGGTTAAGAAACTACATGACCCTAAAATACACCTTGTCATCTGGGCGTCTTTTCAGGCAGATACAACATAGAAGGTAGTTCAGTTGCTTCAGGGACAATGGCAAGAGCCTGCCCAATGGTGAATATTCTTCTCCCATGCCACTCTTACACAAAAGCAGTTTAAAAATCCATGTTGTGATAACTATGCCTCAGAGAGAAAGGGAGGAGGGAGAGACTGCAGAGGCCTTGGAATGGGCTCAAGGGCCAATATCACCAAACGTATCTTGAGATGCGTAGGCAATGTAGAGGAAGCTGTCATCATCTTTGTTGGCTGCATGGACCTCTGAAACAGTCAGGCTCAGGCAGGGCAGGCTCTTGTTGTCCACCAGCAGGTAGAAGGCTTGAGTGGCTGTCAGGGACAGGCGGGCCCTCAGACTGTAGACAAACTGAGACATAGATAGATCCCAGCTCAACTGAGGGAGTATCTTCTCCTTCTGGTAACGCTCAAGCACCACCGGAATCTTGCTTGGATACTTTGTCCTGATATCAGTTGTTTCCTGCATCTGAGAGGCTAAACTTTTCCTCTGCTTGAATGGACAGTCGTCACTCTGGAACCTCAACATCTTTCTTTAAAAACACAAAAGACCCTTTTCTCCCCCTCACCGGCCCTTTCCACTTCCACTCTACAGCACTAACTCCAGGCATATCTCTCTCTGTGCATGTTTTGCGTGGCACAGAATCTCATACATAAATACAGAACTTCATAGTAAAGTGCTTTTTAAAATGTCCTTCAAATTTCTTGTAAGAAAAGTAAAATATTGAAAATTAAGCGGTTCTTCTGAGATTGCATTTGTGGGTTGGGGAAGAAGCAGATCAAGAGGGAATCCAGAGTTTAGCAGCGAGATTGCACCATCATTTATAATACAATCATCACTTTTGAGTTAACCTAGGCCTTTTTCTTTTCAATAGACAGGCCAAACTGCAGAATTTGGAACCCAGCATAATGAGATTTTAAGCAGAACCCTAAACTATATGATTATACTCAGTCCCAACAAAAAGCCTAGATTTGAAAGGGATCTGCTAGGGTTCTCACACAAAACCCTTTCAAGTCTGAATCTGTGGGGTTTGGGAATAGGTGACAAGAGGATGCCAGCTTTGTTTTCACAAGCGCATGCTTGTTCTGTGGCTTCATCCCTTGATGCAATCATGAGATTTGGTAACAGCAGGGGCATCAGGCCTGGTTTGAAGTCTGAGTAGATGAAGAGAAAGGTGCTGGGAAGAAAGAGCCCTAAAGCAAAATCAAACCAACTTGCAAGCTCTGATGTCCGCCAAAAGAAAGGACCACATGCCCTGTGTCTCTTTTCTTTGCTCATAGCATGAGCTGCCTCCATGTAGAAGCATGTGATTTTGAGCGATCTGAAATTGCTCTGTGAAAAGCGTCTGCTATCAATTACTTATTCATGTTGTTTCCGACAGCTAAAAATAAACCAACTTTTGTATACGTACTGTGATGCAGGAAGTATACCAAACAATGTGAGGGATTAAATTGAAATTTTCAGAGCAAAACTACCAATGCATAAAGACCAATCTGGAGAAGAAACTTGTGTGTGTGTTTGTGTGGCTGGAGTGTGGGTGCACATTTCATACTTTGTCTTCTGTTTGAGTATGGATGTGTGGCAACTTAGACCCACCTTTTTTCTGAATAGATTTTTTTTCTTGCTCATTATCCTCCCCACTCCCCACCCCCCCAATACTAACTAAACTTCCCTATGCTACCTTCAGCCTTGCTCAGTCAGCCACAAGTTACACCACTCTCACCAATGGATCCCCTTCTCTCTTTATCTTCTGTCAAGTTGGGTTATACTGGAGGAGTCCAACACATTTTTCAGTTGGAGCTGGACATCAGCATTATTCAAGCCTGTGGGTCTGCAGAAAAGGAAATTGCGAAACATGGACTATCCTTTTTCAAATCAAGAGCACTGTGGCAAATTATCTCTGTGGGAACTGAGAGCACAATCTAGAAGCCCCTGGTATTGCCACATGCAGAGATGAACACATAGGGGTGCTGGCCATGCTGGAAATAACAATGCAGCTTCATGCACTTCTTGCATGGTAGGCACCCTCTAATTATATTGTCACAGCAAATGCCACTACTGAAAAAAAAAGCCCCACAGTAGAAGTGTGCACACACAGAGATGCTGATTTCACCTTCTGAATGAAACCACTTTCAAAGTTTTTCTTTAAGCGATAAGAAGGCTCATGCAGGGAGGGATATTCGCTTGGACGCACTAGCCCCAGGCCACATGGAATTTTACGTACACAAATGTAAGACACAGCAGATGTAATTTAAGGCATTACAGAGCAGCCCTTTGGAAAGGGATATAGAGCCTATGCTTTGGATGTAAAAGCCTCAAGGACAATCTGGGACCTCTCTGGTAGCCTGATGGGGTAAGACCATTGCCTAAGGCCTCAGAGAGAGGTGGCTTTACATATGCAGCAAGCACTCTTTGCTGTTAAATCATTTGCTCTCCCATCCCTAAGCGGACGTGTGCAAAGGAGGCAGGCTGTTAAATGAACGTTCATGAATTACTTATCCACTGCTGTGAATTTATCAAGCCCTGTACAAGCAAGGGGACCAGGCATGTTTATAGAAACCCATTCCACCTTGTCCTTCTGATTCACTTTCCATTCTGCCCCCAAGCCATTCAAAGCCTGGAATCAAGAGGAGCCGGAAAGGTTGTTCCAGGATTAAGTGAGTAGTCTGTGCCTAGTCATAACAGAAAAGCATTTAATTGAACAGTTGTTGGGCTGCATTAACAAAGACTACTCAAGGTACATGAGTTATGCATCCTTTCTTCTTTTCACCTTTCTCTCCCCACCATCCAGTTACCCAATTACTTTTGTTGGGCTAAGCATGTGACAACATCACAGCATCTACAAAGCACAGATGTTGTCATGGCAATGGCAATGGCACTAGCACATGACACAAACACACAGGTTGCTGCTTGAAATGCAAAGTCTTGTCTCATGCACACCCTGGGCTGGTGGAAATTGCAGCCATTGGTTTGGAAGTCCCCACAAAGGGCTTGCCCGCAGGATGCTCTTTGTCTGGGCTCAGCGATTGCTGGAGATTTGGCAACAGGATTTTAGAAATGTATCTCTGTGTGAAGTTACAGCTTCACCTTTCCAGGCAAAGAGAATAAAGAGGGGTTCTTTTTAAGGAGAGGAACATCAATGAAGAAATGAATGTACACTAATATGAAATAATTTTCACTAGTCTACTGGGGTGGGGTGGAGGAACATGACCTGGAAGCAACAGTTTCATTATCAAGAATGCCAAGAACTCACATGGAAACCACACTCTCTCAGCGTTTGGTTACCATTTGTAATATGTGGTATTAACACTGGACTGCTTTACAAGATTGTTGGAAATAAATATTTGAGATCCACTGAGCAGTAAACATGATTGGATTACCACATTCTGGCAACATCTCCAGCCCATCTGGTCAGTGGCGTAGCGTGGGTTGTCAGCACCCGGGGCAAGGCAAGTAATTTGCGCCCCCTAACCCATGGATTTGTGCACCCTAACCCTAACTCCCAGATGTTGCGCCCGGTGCGGCTGGGCCCCCCTGCACCCCCCACGCTACGCCACTGCATCTGGCTTCCAATGAAGCAAGGAGCTGAGGCCTTGGAACACACAAGGCAAGGTCGCTACAAACCCAGGTTTTAAGATCAGGAGAGGCAGCCCTCTTGGAAGTTCCACCTCCCTCATAAGTTTGAGGGACTGGCCCAGGAAATGACATTCTCAACGTTGTGGAATTCCCACCCCACAAAGGTGCATCTGATATCTTCACAGCTTCGCTGAAGGTGCACAACTTTCCCCCTGACCTTTGGCTTCCAAGTTGTATGTGCTTTCATTATCCACCATATTCCTGTAATTATAATTTGGTTTTGTCATTTCTATTTCTCAATTTTAAATTGTTTAAGGTGCTCTGGAACCTGCTGGCGAAGAGCGGGAAATGTACCAGCTTGGCCTCCTGCTGGTATCGGCTTTAAAATGTCATCTTCTATCCTTTCATGATCCCTGTTCCTCACCCTTCACACAGATGCCCTGGGGACACAACTCTTACCAATGAGGTTTTAGACTTGGGAACTCTGGGCAAACCTTTCCTGAGGACTTGTGAGTGATTTCCTGTCATTTAGGCTTAAAAACAAAAACAAGTCTTTTAAAGGGATCTGTGGCTTAGTGGAGCTTAATTAAAGTCATTTCCTATAGAGTGCCCTGCTGCTTCTTTTAGTGCTGCTTGGAGAGGCTCCTTCTTCGTGCTGATAAATGAAGCAGCACACGGCTGCTCTCTAGTTTGTTTTCTCTAGTCTGGCTCCCCGTGTTAGGGAATGACAAGAGGTAAGCTGACATGGGACAAATCTGCAGGCCAGAAAGGAGATTTGGCAGACCTAGCCCCTCAAGGGGGCCAAATGAAGAGCAAAGCCATTCTTTCAGCTGAACCTTCAAAGGAGGAAACGAAGTACAGACCTTCCAACGCTATCACTTTTTAGGGCAGACTAGGCTATTACCATCTGATATATTTCCACCCACTTGGCAATTCAAGACGAAAGACTACACAGTGCATGTACCTCACTGAAGTCTGGATTTTGGGGGAATTTGGATAAGCACAATAAACATGGAAGGGCTGAGATAAAAACTGGATAAGTTTTTAAGAGCTCCTCAGCAAATTCATTTAGATTAGCTTTGCAAGAGCTGGGAGGTGAATTAATTAAAAACAGAACTTTTAAACAGCATAGAGCAGGCAAGGGAACTACAGTTAATAAAAAGTATCTCAAGTTTATAAATTTAAACTTAGGTTTAAGAAACCTAAATGGATAAAAATACATGGCTGGTGCAGGTGTCTATGAGTTCAGGCACATTATGAACAATGAAAGCAGGTAAAATGGTGCTATAGTGGCGTTGAACGGGGAATAATTCCATTTCCTATCACAGCATATTGGGCAAGGCAATAATTTCAAGAGCTTTCCTCAGCTTCACAGGAAGTCTGGATTCCCTCATGTGACAAAATATTTGATAAAAGCATGGCAGATTTTCAACATCAGGCCTGGAAGACTGTATTTCCTTATAACTCACCTTTTATTTTGTAATGTTTTCGGCCTTTGGGATAGAATCCTCTGTTCAGCTTTTGTGATTTATCTAACAATATTAGGAATAAAAGGAAATGGGACTTATAGTCAATCTCTCTCAATTTGGGCAGTGGTTTCAGAGGACAACTGCAACCTCAATGGTAATGCGGGCATTTGAATTTGAATGGACCACAAGCTTTGCCTTGTGGAACAATTTTACATGATTGTTCAAACACGGTCATAACCTGCTGACTATAAAAGGAACACAAGCTTCCCAGTATGAACTCGGACCATTGTCCATCTAGCTCAGCATTGGTGACACTGACTGGCTCTCCAGGATTTCAGGTAGGAATCTCTCCCAGCCCTACCTGAAGATACTGGGGGCTGAACCTAGGACATTCAGCGTGTAACACAGATGCCTTGACACTGAGCTGTGGCCCAGAATGAATTAATAATCTAAAAGCATCATTTGCTGTAGATGTGACTATTGCTTTAAGACAAGGAAGAGAGGAAGAGAGATCTTTCCTAAAAAGCTTTACAAAAAGGCAATTTAAAAAATAATAATCCAGCAAAACTGCACTCGCTATATTCCTACATATCAAGCCATATTTGTACCAAGTCAACAGTGAATAGTGGTGGAAAGCAGTCTGATGCAACCAACTCTGCCTAACCCCACAATAGGACCATTTAACCTGCTTTCATTGTTCATTTATGTAATGTACAACACAACCATGAAGGGTTAAATGGCACTGTTGAGCAGCAAACAGCAGATAAGGTATGAACTAAGAAATCTTTGGTTCAGATCTTAGTGTTGCCATGATTGACTGGGTGACTTTAAGAAACCGACTCTCTTATCAGTGTGCTGTCTTGAGTAGAGTGTTGGAATTAAGATGGTGAGTCCTGAATTCTTCCCTGCTCTTCCACAAAAGTTAGTTGGTAATGTTGGGCCCAGATACCTCTCTCTTTCAACCAACCAACATTATAGGACAGTTGTGAAGATAAGGGGGTGAACCACGTATTACACCCTGAGTTCTTTGGTGAAAAGCAGAATAACACCCCACCCCACCCCCCAAATGAATACAGTCTCAGGTCTCCCAAAAATGGCAATAAGAGCATTGGTTTGTGCCCTAAGGCTGCTGTAAAGATTTGTGAAGCAAAGCGATTTAATTTCACTGCTAGATTTTATAGCAAAGGAAAATGTGTAAGGACAGAAATGCCTACCCAGATATTTAGAAAGCTAGTATAAGTTTTAATTAATTTTAGTCTACTCTATTGAGATTTTACCTTTTTGTATGCTTTAAATTATGCTTGTAATTTTCTTAGTGATAATTTTATTGTTTTATCTTATTTGTAAACCATTCTGAGATTTCTTCTACAATTCCAAAGGCTGTTGTGAAATGAGATGGCAGAAGTGTGTCAGCTGCTCTAAAGGATGGGATAAATATATCATAAATAGATTGCCATGTCTATGGAGGGTGTTCTGTTTATTCTTTCCTTTTCAAAATCCAGCTAGACATTGACACTATCCCTTCAGGGAACATAGCGAAATATATCCTGGGCTTTCTTGATGTCACCACCCCCTTTTCATTTCTAATCCCTTTTAATCCATTCCCCCCAACTAGAAAGTGAATTTGTTGGCTATTTGAGACTCCAGATGGGAATTGCTATTCAGAAAGAGAGCGCAGAAGAGCAGCGTGTATCTGTACCGTTTGTAACTCCTGGGAACATTTTGATTGTCATATTTCAGGAGCTGATAATAGACATGGCTAAATAGGATGTAATTAAAAAGCTGCATCTTCTGTCTTGAATTAATGTGGCACTTCTCCCCTAAGAACTGTAGAAATAATTAGCCTCTTCAAGGCTGCATGTTAATTATCTGCTACAAGCCCACTTTCTCTTATATAATGGGGAAGAAGCACCAACTTGGCTAGCCCATAACAACTGACTGATGAAAGTGATAACTGTTAGGCATTCAGCTCTTTTGTCTCTAATTACTTTCTTTATCCAAGGAGATGTACAAGGATTAGACTGTTTACCTGAAGTAAAGAGATCTCTTCCTCTCCCTCCCTCTCTCAGTCTTTTCTTTCCCATTCTCTCCTATATTTACAATACGGTATTAAGCAGGTGCTACAAACCTGAAAAGATTCCAAGTCCATATGCTCAAGAAAACAGGATTCATGCTAGTATGTTGACCAAGGGTTTGATTCTTACTTCTTTTCTGAAACTTCAGGTTCTGCTGAAAGTTACATGTTGAGAGGAGCCTTCCTTTTCCTACATACACACATGGCCAGGCATTAGCCATAACATCAGGACTTTTATTGTAGTTGGTTATGAAGTTTTCTGTCTTTTAAGCCAATGTTCTGCTGAGTAAAGAGTCCTGAGTAGGCAGGGCTTTTTCACCAGAACTCAGTTCTGGCACTTTTCAGGTGGGCGCCATTGCCATTATGAGAGAACAAGGGAGGTGTTTATGGTGAGTTCCAGTACCTCTTTTTCTAGAAAAACAGCACTGTAGGCAGCAATGGAAGAAATGTGTTCTGAACATAATTTTTCACAATTTAGAGATCTGGTGGAGTATCTTCTGTCACTCCCGCCCATCACCTATAAATTGTGCTCAGAAACGCACTTGCAGATCCATTGCAGATCCTTGGGTCCCAGCAACCACTCCCAGCCACCAGTCTGGCAGCCGCATTCTGGATTCATTGTGTTTTCATAAAAGGGATGCTTTTGCATTTCTCATCCAACACAGCTAAAATTGGGAGCCACACTTGTATTTGACAGAATAGATAAATCTCATCTTACGGCCACAACACAAAGTGGTCTGGTTCAGGCATAAAACTAAAGGATGATACCTCGATCTTTAACACAAGTGTTGAAGCTGAGTTTATTCAGTGGGTGAAGAACCCACTAAGAGTGCTCATGTAATGCTACATCTGTCATCACCCTAATGCACTTTAACTATGACTACTTCAGCTACTAAATGTACCCAATATAAGGCATGTTGGCCTGGTTACTGCACAAAGCACAGGTATTAATACAATCCCTGCCTAGGGGCAGATAGGATGGCTTTGAAGAAGCAGCCAGGGCCAGACACATCAATACTGGGATCAAGAACCAGTAGAGGAGCAGCCATGAAAACAAAAGATCTTGTAAGATAAGATTTTTTTTTTAAGGAAAGGCTTGTTTTGTTTATTTCTTATCTAAAGGCATAAGTGTCTGTTGCCCTATACAGTACATTGCATAATTAGACCTGCTTTCCCCCATGTTGATAATGAGGATGATGAAACAAACAAAAAACTTGCATGTAGCAATTATTGTATGTAGCACTTACAACACTATACCTCAAGTAACATAGGACTGAAACATTTTATTCTATTCTCTCCCTGCACAGAATGAAAAGAAATTGAGACTGTGCATCCACTTCACACAGCCAACCCTGTCTCAGATGGGCATCCCCCACCCCACCTGACCTCTCCTCTTCTGCATCTTCCCTCTTCTCCTTGAAAAATTTCCTGTTATTTTTCCGCCTTCCTGCAACAGGATGTAACATTCATCACAACAACAGAGTAACCTTCTAGGCAGCAAGCTAGAAGGTTGTATTTTGTTTTCCAAATTCCTTCGTGTAAACTGGCTATCAGAAGAGAGGTTAAAATCTGTGAAATGTGATCATCTCACTCTTTTTTCTTAGTACCATTGTGGAATGTTCAAGTGATTAATCAGTTTAGTATCTGTACTAAACAGATAGTGAAAGGCATAGAGTAGTGAAAGGCATCTCCACACGTGGCACACTAATGTATGTAGTAGTGCCCTAATACCGTTTTTTAAGCAGAACTGCTTTGGGATGAAAGAGAAGAAAGGTAGCTGGGGAGGGAAAAGGTACTTTACCCTTTCCCCATCCACCATTTCTCTATTCCAGATTCCCTGCAGATTACCACTCCTGTTTGAAATTTCAAATTGTTTGTAGCATTTTTATACCCCCCCCCCCCCGAGCTGGATTTAGGTTTTATGAGGCCCTAAGCTACTGAAGGTAACGGGGCCATTTATATATCCAGCTGTCCTTTGTCAACAACAAATTGTCACTGTTTTGTGTTGAATATATGCTACATGGTAATTTATGGACCTAATAAGTATCTACACTGTAAAGCCATTTGCACATAACAAAATATGTATTTTATCAAAGTAATTGTTGAAATGAAATACAATTAAGAAGAAGTGTATTAATAGTGAAATAATTATTAAGCTCTAACTTAAAATGTTTTTTTTATTCATAACAAACTTAATAATGCAAACACATTGGCATTTGGCAGTAGCAAAAGTTCCTTTAGAAACACAGCTGACAAAGACTCATAATCTTGTCTCTAGAAACTTGCTATTACATGAAATAAAAATAGGTGTAAATATATGATGCAAACTATTAATAATTATAAATAGCAGAATGTAGGCGCCCTATATATAGAAATGAGCAAACCAGTGATATTTTAGGGAGCAGGCTAGCAGGCGGGGCCCATTACTTACATCATAGGCACCTACACAACACAAAACACTGTTGGTGTATATAGGTTTTTGTTTTGTTTTTTATCTTATATTTTGGAACTGTACATCCAGGTTTTTTTCCTTTCATTTTTTTAGGGGCCCCCAAGAGAGTGGAGCCCTAAACTATAGCTTGTTTAGCTTATACGTAATTCCGGCACTGCTTCCCCCTGAAGGCTTTTCCTCTTATTTGAAATGCTGTGAGGGATCAGCCATGATGGTGAGGCAATTGGGAGTCAGAATACAGTGATGTATGTAGGGAATAGTTAAGCGGATAGTTTAATGTTCATGTGGATAGTTATATGCAGTTTAGAAATGTGTCTTTTGTGGGATAGTAAATATTTAAAAGAGGGACATGGGTGGCACTGTGGGTTAAATCACAGAGCCTAGGTCGGTGGTTCAAATCCCCGTGACGGGGTGAGCTCGCATTGCTCTGTCCCTGCTCCTGCCAACCTAGCAGTTCAAAAGCATGTCAAAGTGCAAGTAGATAAATAGGTACCGCTCCGGTGGGAAGGTAAACAGCATCTCCGTGCGCTGCTCTGGTTTCGCCAGAAGCAGTTTAGTTATGCTGTCCACATGACCCAGAAAAACTGTCTGCGGACAAACGTTGGCTCCCTCAGCCTGTAAAGCGAGATCTGCGCCGCAACCCCAGAGTCGTCTGAGACTGGACTTAACGGTCAGGGGTCCCCTTTACCCTTTTTAACCAAGTGCTGGGGGCAGGTTCAAAAGAGAAGTGGCAGTTTAACCCTTAGTGTAACCTATCTCTTTCTTTCTTTCTTTCTTTCTTTCTTTCTTTCTTTCTTTCTTTCTTTGCTTAGCTTATTTGGTGGGTTTCTATATGAAAAAACGAGCATACATTTGGTATGCAGAAGACAGCACCACCCCAGGAGGTGACATCATCTTCCCTGCTGTGTAATAATAAGTGCCAGTGCTTTGACCCTGACCCTCCCTGCTTGGCTACGCCACTGGTTACTGCCCTATTTGGAAGCTATTTTAAAACTTCCTGTTACTTTTGCTTTAATTTTCAGCCTGCAACTACTCTATTAAATTACAAGACCAAAGCAGCCAGTAAGACTAGCCACAGCAATTATATAATGTCTGTATGCAGGAAACACCCCTTAAGAGCCTAATTTGATTGCCGTTTCAATATATCCTGGCTGGGTCTAATATGTAGGTTACTGGATTAGGTTATGTCACAGTTTGAGATGATCTGGTATCATAAATCTGCCACTTAAAACTAATTAAGTAACTGTGAGTATTGTTTTCAAAAGAGGATTGAGCTAGTCATCCTCTGTTCCCAGTGACACCAGCAAGACTAGTTAAAGCTAGTGTCAAAGAAGTGCCCATTTAACATGCCACTATGCGCAATTCATTTTAAAAAATAAATAAATCAAAACTTTATTCTAAGATAAAAATAACAGTCCAGTAAAAAAGAAAATAAAAGGAAAACCTTTCTAAAATAACCCAGCTTCAAAGTACATTATCAAGTAACTCCCAATAAGTTAGATGTCACAAAACAATAAATGACAATAAATGATCCAAAGAGAATACAAAACAAATAAATACCAAATAAAGCCATATTTCATTGGGACTTGCCATCTCCGCGACAGACTTTTCATATGAATAACAAGCAGCTGCCAAATAGAGGCAAAATCCATAGGTTTAGCAGCACCCTCAGATACTGCTAATTTATGAGTCAATTTTTCAGAAATAAGGATAAACATGACTTAAACCAAGTATCAAAAAATTGATAAAAGACATTATTTGTGGTCTAAAGGCACTATTATTTCAGAAATTTCCTTCATTGTCTCTTCCCAAAATTTGTACACACGTTTACAAGACCACCGCATGTGCCAATAGGTTCCATTGCATTGCATTCCATCCCCTCCAACACACAGGAGAACCTACTCTAGTTTTATGGGCGAGACAGACTGGAATAAAAACAAAAACAAGAAACTTGATTCCAGGTTATTTTTAAGAGGTTTCATTTTCCAAGGCACCTATGGTGAACTCCCAAACAAAGAAAATGAAATGAAAATAAACCCATCAAGATAAATTCTTCGTTACCCCTTCACAGATATTAAAATTCCAATGCAATGAACCATAAAGCTATTGTCCAGATTGCTGCTAGGTGTGGGTCCCAAAATGGAAAGCCTTCCAGGAAAAAGCAGAGAGGGGTGGAACTAGAAGGAAGAGGAAAGCATTACCTGGAGACAAGACATTCCATAAACAAAAGCTCCCAGACATGAATGTTATTCCTTTTTGCCTCCAAATAGGTGTGTCTTTGTTTAGGACCACAAATGACATTTTCCGACACAGAGATAATATCAGAGCCAAACCATGGAAGATTTGTGACTGGCTCCCCTGACCTCAGGGCTTTATTTGAGAATATACAGTACTATATCACTCTCCCTAAAGCTACACCATGTCTTTTCAAGAGAAGTAACTGAGGCCTTTTCCACACTTACCTTTTGCCTCACATTTCCCAGGCACAGGCCTGCACTTTAAAGCTCCACGTCCAAGCACTCATTCCACACACCCCCCACACACCCTGGAGCTTTCCCCACAAAAACCCGCTCTTTAAAGCTGAAGCGCAACAAGCAGCAGTTCAATTTTTCCACGGATTGCCATTTGCTCCAATTCAGTGGTAAAGTTTCCGCAGGGAAAGCTCCAGACTCAGAGCAAAAAATAGAGTGCTTGGACACAGAGCTTTAAAGCACAGACCACGCATGGAAAGCATGGAGGAAAGGTACCGGTAAGTGTGGATAAGCCCCAAATCTGACCCGATTGGATACAAAACCACCCCCATTTCCTCTGCCCGCTCCAGTCCAAGTTCTAGCATTGCCCGACATCTTTTTCTCCCTTAAAACTAGTCACAGGGGCACCAGTTTGGACTGGAGCTGTGGCACTGGAGGACCATTTCCTCAACTTAAGCCATCAGACACGCAAGCTGCTATTAGCTATATACAGTGGTATATAGCTCGGGTTACAGACGCTTCAGGTTACAGACTCTGCTAACCCAGAAATAGTACCTCGGGTTAAGAACTTTGCTTCAGGATGAGAACAGAAATCGCACAGCGGCAGCAGGAGGCCCCATTAGCTAAAGTGGTACCTCAGGTTAAGAACAGTTTCAGGTTAAGACTGGACCTCCGGAACGAATTAAGTTCTTAACCCAAGGTACCACTGTATTGGGGCCAGATGAGAAAGAGAGAGATCTACCCATATCATATTTATATTTTATGCCCTCTGAAGCTCATAGTTGCTTTGAGTGGATGGAGTTTGATTGAGCAGATGGCCTAAGAAAAAAGTTTTTAAAAATGTATCCTCTCATTGCCCTATCCCCCCATCCTCAGCTGCTACTTTTAATCAAAGGAAAAGACATCAGGAAATCAAATCATGGGCCTCTCATGTCACATCTAGTTTGACATTCAGTCTTAAGAAAATTGTATGCAATGGCAAGTGTTTACCGAAGTGCATATGTCATGAAGCCATTGCCAAGTAAATAAATCTTGCGTCATAAATGACAGTCTACACCAGGAGTGGAGATCCTTTGGTCCTCCAGATGTTCCTGAACTACAACTCCCATCAGCCCCAGTAAGGGGGTGGTCAAAAGTTCCCCACACCTGTCTACACAATTTTGTTTCTCCATATGGGAAAAACATTACAGCAGAACACTGTGGTGCAGACCAAAGGTCTTGGAGTTCTGCAGTAATCCTCCAATGCCTTCTTCTGGATATCTGTCCTCCAGGACACAATATCCACCATTCCTGTTCTAGCAGGACATCATTTGATGCCATTAGTACCAACAGAAGCCACTGAGAGGTCCAGCACAAGCATCAAGGATGCAGTCCCCATGCCCAGTTCCCAGCCAAGGTCATCCCCCAACACAACCCTAACTGGGGGTCAGTCCCTCACTGGGTCAGAAACAACATGAATAGAATATTCTTACTATAGAGTTTGTTTAATAGTCAGAATGACTGCTGGGAGGAGCACAGAAAGAGGAAACTTATTGGTCTCTACAGGCACAGCAGGCACTGTAACTCTTCAATGGTTTTGAAATGTAAAATTTGTTGTGAGCCTCCTAGAGTGGCTTGGGCAACCCAGTCAGATGGGTGGCATATTTTTTATTATTATTATATTATAATATTATTATTATTATTATTATGCCAACATATATAAACACATTAAAAATTAAACATTAAAAAAGTCCCTACAAAGGGCTGCCTTCAGGTGTCTTCTAAAGGTTGTATAGTTACTTAACTCCTTGGGCTCAGGGGTTGCATAACTCCATACCCTCCAACATTTCTCCGATGAAAAGAGGGACATCCTAAGGAAAAGTGGGACATTCTAGAATCAATTCAGAAACTGAGATGACTTCTGTAAATCTGGGACACTTGGAGGCTCTGGGTTTTTGCATGCACACCCAGCAGGGTCCAAATTCTGAGGATCTCTGGGGTACATTGCCTGAATGATGTTTCCACACAATCCTTTTTCTTTTTCCGTTCTCCACAGCTGATTGGCTATTTTCAATCTGCACTACCTTCCCCCCAACACATATACCCTGTGGATGAAAATAGGCTGGATTACTCCCAATTCCAGATCTGTGTGACTAATTCCAGTGTGTTCCATTCTTTTAAAGAGGCAAGGCTATGGATTTGAGGGGAGTGATGATCAGTTCATTATTTCTCCAAACAGGGAGGCACACTCTGCCATTCCCCTTTCTAGAAGCTGATCCATTCTTCACCTGAAAACAAACTGCACGGCTGTAATCATGGCCAGACAGTCACCCAGCCCAGCTATTATAGAAGTGCCCATTCAGCAACCCTGACACCAACACCTGCTCTTCCTCCTCCTCCTCCTTCCTCTGCAACCTCCACTGTCCTCATTTGTGTGGCTTCCTAATCTTAATTACCGCCTGCCTGCTGTTCTTTCTTCCTCAGCTCTCAATTGCTAATATCCGAGCACAAAATGAACTCCAGGCCCATAAAATACACTTTCAGCAAACACTGGGAGAGCAGAGCACTTAGTGATCAGAGGCAGGCGGCAGCAAGGTCCTTTGTCAGAGGGGAATTTTGCAAAGAAGCAAAAATAAAGATTCTGTGCTTCTCTTTGTAGTTGTTTGTCTGTTTGTTCTCTCTCTCTCTCTCTCTCTCTCTCTCTCTCCCACCCCCAACCTTTATTTTTTGTGCTCCAGCATACGACAGCCACTCTCCAACCAGTGGCTGCATTGCAAACCAAACAGGAGCTTTCGAGTCTGCCTTATCTCTGCTTTATTTTTAGGTGAAGTCACGTTGTTGTCTACCGGCTGAAATATCTTGCAGCGCGAAACGGACGTTTGCTACGGGAGAACCCTGGGCTGCTGCGCTAGCACACTTGGAGAAGACGTCACCGGGCTGGCACCTAGTGCAAATCTTCAGATCTGGTCCGCTTGACGTAGCCGTGCATCTGTCACTGCTTAGGCAATGAGGCGGAAATGCTTTCCTTAGCCCTGGCTCAGATGCCTGTCTCCTGTCTTCTTCATTGAAAAAAGAAAAGTCGACTCCAGCCAGCTTATCTGCTCTGCCCATTCATGAGAATAAAGAACAGCCGCTGCTCTATGCTCATTGGGCAGAAACAGTGTTCCCTGGATTGCCTCTGACAATAAAGGTTTAAGTGAAGGCTATTGCCTTGAATGCCTTTGGTGCACATAACTGGCCCTGTAATCCAGTATTAATTCCTTTGCCCTTGAACCTTTCTGGTGCCCAATACAAGCTGTGGCTTCTACTGATTCAGCTGAGGTCTTATGCCATCCATGTGCAACCCACACAGCACAGGAGGGAGGGGAGGGGTGAGGGCAGGGTGGCCTTTACCTAACGGTGAAACTAGTTTGTGTCAGTTCCAAAGGAACAGGTCACTTTTTTGACCTGCTAACGTGAAAGTGGGATTTTTAAAAATGCCATATTGATCCTATATAGGGCACATACAGCCACCAGAGTCATTCTGTCATCAAGTACCGCAGTTCCACAAACCACCCAAAGATTGTCTCTTCCACCTGCTGACGTTAAGCCTCTGTAGGCATGTCTGCCATACATTTCCACCACATTCCCATTTCTGTTCTTCCCCAGGTTAAAATGCAAACCATGATCAATTAAAACTGTGCTAGGTGGGGAACATTCTTAAGTTAATCAGAGATTACAGCTGCTAGAAAGGAAGACCTCCCATCCTGCTGGGTTCCCAGCAGGATATGAACCCAGACCTCATCCACTTCCTGTTCCGTTCCACAAGATAGGATTTGAATGGGGGACACCAATGACACAAAGTCAGAAAAGCTAAAGCACAGAATGAACTCAGGCTTGCTAGAGAGGTTAAAAGCAACAAAAAAGGCTTTTATGGGTATGTTCGTAGCAAAAGGAAGAACAAAGAAACAGTGGGGTCACTCAGAGGAGAAGATGGTGAAATGCAAACAGGGGATACAGAAAGGGCTGAACTCCTCAATGCCTTCTTTGCCTCAGTCTTCTCCGATAAAGAAAACAATGCCCAACCTGAAGAATTTGGAGCAAATGATTCAGCAGAGGAAACACAGCCCAGAATAACTAAGGAGATAGTACAAGAATACTTGGCTAGTTTAGATGTATTCAAGTCTCCAGGGCCAGATGAACTGCATTCAAGAGTATTAAAAGAACTGGCAAATGTGATCTCAGAACCACTGGCACTCATCTTTGAGAATTCCTGGAGAACAGGCGAAGTCCCGGCAGACTGGAGGAGGGCAAATGTTGTCCCTATTTTCAAAAAGGGGAAAAGAGAGGACCCAAATAATTACCGCCCAGTCAGTCTGACATCAATACCAGGGAAGATTCTGGAGCAGATCATTAAGCAAACAGTCTGTGAGCACCTAGAAAGGAATGCTGTGATCACCAATAGTCAGCATGGATTTCTGAAAAATAAGTCATGTCAGACTAACCTGATCTCATTTTTTGACAGAATTACAAGCCTGGTAGATGAAGGGAACGCAGTGGATGTAGTCTATCTTGATTTCAGCAAGGCATTTGACAAGGTGCCCCATGATATTCTTGTAAAGAAGCTGGTAAAATGCGGACTTGACTATGCTATCACTCAGTGGATTTGTAACTGGCTGACTGACCGAACCCAAAGGGTGCTCATCAATGGTTCCTCTTCATCCTGGAGAAGAGTGACTAGTGGGGTGCCACAGGGTTCTGTCTTGGGGCCGGTCTTATTCAACATCTTTATCAACGACTTGGATGATGGACTCAAGGGCATCCTGATCAAATTTGCAGATGACACCAAACTGGGAGGGGTGGCTAACACCCCAGAGGACAGGATCACACTTCAAAACGACCTTGACAGATTAGAGAACTGGGCCAAAACAAACAAGATGAATTTTAACAGGGAGAAATGTAAAGTATTGCACTTGGGCAAAAAAAATGAGAGGCACAAATACAAGATGGGTGACACCTGGCTTGAGAGCAGTACATGTGAAAAGGATCCAGGAGTCTCGGTTGACCACAAACTTGACATGAGCCAACAGTGTGACGCGGCAGCTAAAAAAGCCAATGCAATTCTGGGCTGCATCAATAGGAGTATAGCATCTAGATCAAGGGAAGTAATAGTGCCACTATATTCTGCTCTGGTCAGACCTCACCTGGAGTACTGTGTCCAGTTCTGGGCACCACAGTTCAAGAAGGACACTGACAAACTGGAACGTGTCCAGAGGAGGGCAACCAAAATGGTCAAAGGCCTGGAAACGATGCCTTATGAGGAACGGCTAAAGGAGCTGGGCATGTTTAGCCTGGAGAAGAGGAGGTTAAGGGGTGATATGATAGCTATGTTCAAATATATAAAAGGATGTCACATAGAGGAGGGAGAAAGGTTGTTTTCTGCTGCTCCAGAGAAGCGGACACGGAGCAATGGTTCCAAACTACAAGAAAAAAGATTCCACCTAAACATTAGGAGGAACTTCCTGACAGTGAGAGCTGTTCGACAGTGGAATTTGCTGCCAAGGAGTGTGGTGGAGTCTCCTTCTTTGGAGGTCTTTAAGCAGAGGCTTGACGACCATATGTCAGGAGTACTCTGATGGCGTTTCCTGCTTGGCAGGGGGTTGGACTCGATGGCCCTTGTGGTCTCTTCCAACTCTATGATTCTATGAAAGGGGGAGAAATGGTGTGCAGCTCATGCTTCTTACTTTGGGCCACCTGTTTAACCTTTGCAACACAGCAATTCCTGCATTTACTACACTCGGGAAGACACAGCCCAGTAAAGTGTATGTTACTCCAGTTACAATGGTGAGAAAAGGAGGAGTATTTTATAAGGCTAGCTAATAGGAATTACATCTTGGAAGCATATCTGGGCTGGGGCTCAAAGGCTAAGCATTTGCTTCCACCTTTGCAGTGCGAAAGCCTTGTCACCCGATTTTGGAATCAGGGGCATGGTGCCATTTGATACATTGCTATTCAAGATTTACTACGTATATAATGTAGTATTGTATACAATAATGTATACAATTACTATGTATACAACAGATGCTAAGGAAGTGGAAAAGGACAAAGAAGGCAAAAGCAGTCCAGAATTATATGCAGTAGTTACGATCCACCCACCTTTTCTACCCATGGAGAGAGTTTCCTCAAGACATTGATAGGGAAGTCCTAGACGGGGGACTCTGGGGGATTTCTTACAGTTCTCATATCTATTTCTCCAAGGAATGAACACCCAAGTGAGCAAGAGGAAAGATGCACTGCTTAAGTTTTTTCCCTTGATTAACCTGTCCCACCTTTTCTTTCACTTGTTTCGCATACTAATTCACATTGCAGGCAGGCAAGATAGAATGGAAACTGGGAACCAGTCCATTCAATTAGTTTACGTGATCTTCTAAAATATATGCCCAAATGTTTTGCTTTCCAGACATTTAGCAGCAATAATGGAGGCAGGCATGCTTTCCTTCCTGAGAGGCAGAGTCCCTCATTAGCCCTGAGGCAGTTCCTGGGAGACCTTCTCCAAGAGACCATCCTGGTCTGGCACCAGTGGGACAATAATAATGTTTCCTGGCTGTGCCATTGTTCTTGGACTCCCTGCTGCTTCTCTACCCCCCCCCCAGCCCCGAACAGCATAAGGGTCCAGTCAACAAAAAATGCGAGCACTGGGAAACAAAACACAACAAATGTGCCCATGACTGAAACATTTGTTAGGCATCAGCCATACAGCTAATTAGTGAGGTACTGTATTTCCATACTGTACTTAATTTTTGAGGTTGCATAGGGAGAGTTCCCAATGAAGTGTAGCACCTGGCTTGACCTGCACCACTTCAGCTGGCAGGTGAGTTCTCAGAGGATGGCATTAATGTGGGTGAAAATCTTTGCAGATAGAAATCTAACATGTCAGGGAGAAACCCAGGGTGCCACACTTTTCCTTGGCATCTAGTTTTCTATCTGCAAGGATTTTCCCCATTTTGTATGGAGGATCATCCAAATGACACATGCATGTATTTCTGTGATCCTTTAGGAACAATTTTTAAAACATGGTTTAATGACAGAAACTGCAGTTTGAAACAGAAGACAGGCATGGAAGGAGCCAGACCTTCCCTCAAGGCATTTTTCAATAAACAAACCCTCCCCAGTTGCTTTTAGCCTTGCTGGGGAATTGATACATATACTCAGTGTTTTTTTCTTTAAAAATGTTCAGCGGTACTCTCATTTTGACTCAAGAAAATCACCATTTTATAGTTCAAATCAGGAAAAATACAGTAAATGGACAAAAGTCAAAGATTCACAAATGTTTAGGGGTATGCGTACCCCTGCATACCCCCAGGAAAAAACCACTGCATATAGTTACATCTCCCTGTCCCCACCATCTGGATATATATATTGGGGGGGGGCAATTTTCAGTAGTGAAATGCCACAAGAGAAAACTGTTAAGAAGGTCTGTCTCCACCAACCCTTAATGGTTTTCTACTCTAAATTTCAGCCTCCCCAGAAAGTACCACAGAACTATTCATAAAGTGCCCTTCCTGAGAAAGGAAGAGACTGATCGACAGTGGAATTTGCTGCCAAGGAGTGTGGTGGAGTCTCCTTCTTTGGAGGTCTTTAAGCAGAGGCTTGACAACCATATGTCAGGAGTGCTCTGATGGTGTTTCCTGCTTGGCAGGGGGTTGGACTCGATGGCCCTTGTGGTCTCTTCCAACTCTATGATTCTATGATTCTATGATCAGAAGCAAGTTTTTGAGAGGAGGCAGGCATGAGAAGGTGGCTGAAGGGTGTTGTAGGTGGAGCAATAAAAATAAAATAAAAAATAAAGTGTCCTTCCATCCTTTAGAACTAGGCCAAAGTTTTCAAAATATTGTGCGTTGATAGAGGAAGATATTTTGCACTTAGGGTTTTGAGGAGACTGCTGCGTTAATGCCTCTGACGCACATAAAACCATTTTACTTCCTGAGCCATTTTACTGTGCAATTGCTTTTAACGAACTGCGAAAATTGCAGCATTAGTATCTTTTCCTAAGAAAGTCCCCTGCACCTTGTTTCTCCGCCTTTTAATGTCAGATAAAATATACTGAAACTAGCAAATAAAATCAGCCCATTTGTATGACTTGGTTAGGTGCTAGGAATTAGCCGGCAGACTTTAATCCAGTGGCTCCTAGTTAACACTGCCTTTGCCTGGTAAGCTGATTATGATAAATAGGCATGCCATGTCTTAGAAGGCGGCTGGAATCAGATCAGCCAAATGCAGGTGGCCAGTCAAGCATTTAAACACACACACACACTTACTTAGGAGGAGGACTCTGAGTTAGCTTTGCTGACGGATCTCAGCAGGATTTCTCAAGAGTAATTCATGAACTGAAGCCACTGACCATCCGAGTTTGAATGTCCCTAGTGAAGATGCTATGCAATTGTTTGGGTTCAAGTGAGCACTTGCTTGGTTGCTGCTGTTATTATTATTATCACCAACAACTGAAGCAAAGTGCTGCCCCTTGGGAAGAAACATACTTCTCCATGCACATAGCTGAACTATAGAATTTGCTCCCACAAGAGGCCACCAACTTGCATGGCTTCAAAAGAAGATTAGACAAATTCATGGAAGGCAAGGATTTCAATGGCTATGGGCCACAATGCCTATGCTCTGCTTCCACAGCCAGAGGCAATAATGCTTCTGAATACCAATTGCTGGAAACTGCTGGAGAGGAAAGTACTCTTGTGCCCAAGTCCTGCTGAGGCATCTGGTTGGCCACTGTGAGAACAGGATGCTGGACTAGATGGGCCATTGGTCTGAACCAGCAGAGCTCTTCTTATGTTCTTATATCAGCCATTAATTCACTGGCTAAGGAGCCTCAGGTTATGAGCAAATAATTCTGAGGGTCCTAAATGGAAGAGAAGAATTAGCAGATGGACAGACTGGGATGAAGGGAGCATCAGAAGAGCACTGCTAAATCAGACCAAAGACTCCAATAATCTTTCCCACAGCCTCTGATCAGATGCCTATGGAAAGCTAACAAGCAGAACATGAGGATAAAAGCCCAGTGGTGCCACTGAGGTTTGACTTTAAGGCAGAGGTGGGGAACTCCTTCCAGCCCGAAGGACACAGTTTAACAATGCATTCTGGGAAGAAGAAATGTCTCTTTCCTGTCCTGAATTTTCCACCATTGAGCTTCACTGTATCATACTGAGTTTTGGTATTATACTGAGAGAGGAGAGACTTTCTCCACAGCATGCATGGACCTGAAATGCAGCTGTACACTGTATTTAAAATCTGTAACATTTTAAGAAGCACAGAACAGGGCACATGGGACTGCCAGACCCAGTCTCTCATCTAAGCAGTCTCCAAGCGTAGATATTCTTAGCTCCCAAAATAGAACAGCATCCCACACAATCTGACCATTTCCCATTTATTCATTACTTCCCAATTAGCTGAGTGTTCCTCCACCCCTGTCTACTTTACTAGACTAATCTAATCACTACACAAAGAAAGTAAGTGAAGCCAAGATCATCCAAGATGTAGTGGGAAACCAGGTACCAGTTCACTAACTAGAGCTGGGCATTCAAGATTGATAATAAAGCTTTGATCTAATATTCTCTTGCCCTCTTTCCAGTACGCAATCTCAATGAAATGTGTTATCTGCATTTCCTGTCTGGTCCTTCAGATGTGGTTGATATGTGAGATAAGCACATCCCTCAGAGAGTTCATCTCCAAAGCAAAGGCTTTCAAGGTGTCACATAACCAAACCATAACCAGATAAGTCATGTAGGAGGGAGTTAAGCCTGGCTTTGCTGGTTAGTTTATGTCCTTTAGCTGCTCCTCTTTGACTGGGAAGCTCCCCCTTCTCTCTCTCTGCTATGCTGATTCAAAACAGGCCTGACACATAGGTGCAATCTGCATTAGAACTAGCCAAGGCTAAACTTAAATGAGTAGCGATACAACTCGGCTTGTTGCTAAAAAAGCGATACGGCTTTCCGCAGAAGCCTGCAAGTCACAACATGGAATTTTGTCTTTGGCAAAGCTTACGTGGTTACTGGAATGTCATTGCATGCAATCTGTATTTATTAGGTCTTAATTAATTTACTGGAATTTCTGCAAGCCATTGTAAGCTTTGCACATCACAAACAGGAGAGGAGAGGAAGCACTTACGATGGTGTTTCCTGCAAAACGTCCTTGGGAGAAGATGTATGTCAAGACTCACCTTAGACCTTATACACAGGAAGTGCCAAGGGAGAAAGCCATGCCCTCTCTTCCTACTTCTGTGTGACTCACTAAGCCACTCTCAACAAACACTGTCAACCTAATCCAGCAAAGGAGATTCGTGTGCAGAAGTAGGCTTACGTGTGTGCAGCTGATGTGGATGCACATCCACCTCCTTGTAACCTCAGAACCCACCTTTATCCTCAATAGTACTGATGCAAAGGCAGACTGATGCATCATCCTCTACACCCCTTCCTTACCATTGCTCACCCTTTCCCACTGCCCACTGAAGCTAATGGGACTTTTCATTTTCAAAAAAATAAAATAAAATGAACTGATCTGGTCACAGCTGAGTATGTCCTTGGAACATCCAACCTAGATTGCTGTAACATGCTGAACATGGGGCAGCTGTCTCTGAAGAGTGTTTGTGGACTGGGAAATGGTCCAAAAATGCAGCTGTGGGAGTCTCCACCAGGATTCATCAGATGGAGCTCAAGCAAGTGCTCCAATATTACAACTTCGTTGGCTTCCATTCTGTTTCCAGCTCCACACATTCAAACAGCTGGTGCTTAAGATACTGGAAGATACCTTAAGGCCCTTCTCCTCCAATACAAAACTACCCCTTCTCTCATGTCTTTCTTCTTCTGAGGCTCTGCTTTGTGTCACCATCAGAAGTAAAAGCAGGTAGCTGCATGGGACATGGCCTTTTCAGTAATTGCATCCCTGCTTGGGAACTCCATTCCCCAAAAAGGTCATTTGGCTCTAGCACTCCTGCTTTTCGATGTATTGTGAAGACTCTGCTGTCGCAGGCAGCTTTTGACAGCTTGTTAAATTGAGTTTGCGCTGATGCCAATTCTTTTGTCCTAGGAGGAAAGGTTACTGTGTTTTGGGCTTTTTAGTTTTTTTTGGGGGGGGTGAGTAATGGAGTACAGGATAGAAGCCCTTGCTGCTTCCATGCATCAGTTCAACATGCAAACACAGCTACATGTGGTCCAGATGGAATGGAGATACAGAGCTGTGAGCTGTTTGCATACTGATAACGCCAAGCCCAAACTCCCTGCACCTAGTGGCTTCAAACAGATATTCAATAGCTTTGCCAGGGAGTGGGATGAGGAAAGGAACACTGTCAGGCCACGTAGCACAATTGCCCTGGAGCTGATAGCTCTGAAATGAATGAATTAAATAAAACAGTTACCCCCACAGCAAGCAGAAAACTATTACAGAATAATTAACAAAAATGAAAACACTTGGCGGTTGCTCAACCCCCACCCCGCACCCTGAAATGTCTTCTTTTGATTTCACTCTTTAACAATTCTGAAACCTTTGAGACTAATCATGAGAAGATGGTGCTTCTGTTGGAGTCACTGGAAGGAACAAAGCTGGGAAGAAGGGAAGACAAGATGAAGACAAGATTAATCTATATGAAAGAAACAGCTCAAAGGTAAAGTTTCCTGTTGACCACAGGAAAATCCGATCAAGCTGTTTCCTTCCTCTGTGCCTTTGATGTAGAGTGGCAAATGTTTGAAGCATCTGTTTGTTCCCCTGGCAGCTTGGAGTATCCCTGAGCCAAGTAGGTAAACACACTGCAGAGAGCTTCCTCCTACACCTCTGATGTCACCCAGATTATACTGAGCACCTAAGACCATCATGTGTGCTTCTGACTAAGCCCTGTTTGCTTACTGTAACATTTTGCGGAGGGTGGCGGGGGGAGGGCAGGGGGGAGCAAGAAGCAAATCCGGGCAAAGCAAACAGCCTAGCAAGCCAAGCTGGTTCAAAGAAGGTTACCATCCAGGGTCTTGCCATCTCAACAGTGGGGAATGAAATAAAAAGAACTGTGATGTGGCAGCATACAACATATGTGCACTTTTGGAACAGATAAACCCTGCATGCTCTGCTCACACGCAAGGTGTTCCAGCGACTTCAGGATAACGAACGACCTGCAGGATTAAAGAAAGCACACTTTGATCCCCTTCTGTCATCTATGACATTTGCCCAAGGAAAGCGATTGGGATGCAGCAACCTTGCCAGTGCTTTTTTAAACAATTAAAAAGAAAAAAATCCTGTTGTGCTTCTTTTGCTGTTCTACTTGGCAAGCTAGACTAAGAAAAGCTTCACCTAGTTCACATAGCTGCAACATGCAGATTTGAGGTTCAAGATACCGAAATAGAATTCCAGACTCTTGTTTCAACAAGGGAAATAATTAGAGTTTCCCAGCCTAGTTGCCATGGCTGCAATTCTCACCTCTTCCCTAGATTTGAACCTCAGACAGATGAAACAAAATATAATGTTCTGAGCCTACTAGCACCTACATAAAAATTTGCAAAAGACAAATAGCTGGTGACAATAAATGCTGGGGATGGAGGATGTGTGGGGATCTGGCACCCCTATTATCCTCCTCGGTGCCCTAGAGCTGCCTGACAAGGTGTGAATGCATGCCTGTGTGATATTATTATTATTATTATTATTATTATTATTATTATTATTATTAGATAACTTTTATATTAAAACCATAATCCTAAGCTTTGCACACCTGTGGTAGCTGGATGAACATTCAGCCTCTAAATCCAACAAGCGGTTCCGGTGGACAAATAAGCTAATTTAAATTGCAAAAGTGAAAAGATGCTTAGCCCACTCAGGTGAGGCACGGGTCCCAGGGTCAGTACTGCAGACGACAAACGAAAAATTGCTGGACTTTATTTTTTTTGTTAATGAATAAATGTTACACTTCCTCAGTATTAACTAAGCTTTAACACTTTCTCTATTAATTGTTTGCTTTCTGGTTTGTCTGACTTGCAAGGGGGCAAACTTGTACTATTAAAAGCAGGCCAGACTGCTGCTAAATCAAGTTAGAAATATGCTGTAGTGTGGGTGATGCATGCTAGCCCAGGTGGGAAGGAGCAAAGGGGAACGCTAGATTTCATTTATAGTGCTTTGTCAGTGCCTGTGCCAGCACCTTAGGCAGCTGCAAGAGGCCGTAACACCTGGGTCTGGGAGCTGCCTGCTGTTTTAATTGCTCACAGTGCCCCTGAGCAATGCTCACAGGCCATGGTGCAGATTGCAATACTGCTGCTGCTGCTGCTTCCAGCAGGTATGCGCATCAGGGGAGAAAAGCAGGAGCAGCCCACCACAGGGCACTTCCTCAGCAGTGGGAGGGAGCTGGTCCTGTGCTTCATATTGTTGCACAGTTATTAAAAACTACAGAAGAAGCACCATCTCCATCTGGAAACAGCATCCTGCTAATATCAGCATGGTTTTTAAAGCCCATGTGTGCTGAATTTGCTACATTCTGCCCCCCTCCCAGACCACAGCTACACATGTGCAAGCTTCCTTAACACATGAACACCAAAGGGCAGACGTACACATAGCCACACACATTTCCCCAAAGTTCCCCCTCCACAAATGTATAGCTTCTCCTATATTTCCAGCTTAAAATAGGAATTGTATCTAGCAGTGATTGTCAACAGGTGAGAGAGAAGTCTTGATCTGAACTTCTCAGTGTTTAAGGGACTGAGGAATTCCCCCACTAGTGCCAATAGCAAACAGCAGTTTCAGAGGAGCAATAATCATTTGGACCACAGCAGGAAAAGAAAGGGTTACACTCTCCCCACCTGCTGCACAGCATCTGCTACTGTATTTAAATGCAAACATGCAAAGATCAGTCTAGTTTTTTGCCCAAATACAGAATTGTCTTCCTTGTATGTCACACTGCCCTGACACAGAAGCATTTCAAGCCATTGGTTTAAAGAGTTTCTTCAGAGTAAAACAACTAATAATTCTTTAGCAATAGCTAGTAAATACTGATAAACTATTTTAACGAAACACATGGCACCTTACTTTTCACCAAAACATATGGCTTAAAAAGATCATTCTTTTAAATAATTTATTATTCTCTCTTACTTTTTTTTTAGTTCCTAGGAATTTACCCCCCACTCCCATGGCCATACATGAAGTCCCATTCTTCCTCCTCTGTTAGCAAGGTTTTTATTTGTTTATTAACATGTCCTAGAAGATTAAAAAAAAAAAAATCTATACACTTACAAATTTTCATTATGACCACTGTCCTCTGTTCCCTCATCTGTTTACTTTCACACAGTTGGCCTCCTGCTCTAGCATGGTCGAAGTGGCATCCAGGGCTGTGTAGGCCTTATATCTTTAAAGCACATTTGAAGCACAGTCTCCCCCTCAAAGAATTCTGGGTTCTGTAATTTAAGGGTTGTTGGGAATTGCAAGTCTGCAAGAAGTAAACTACACTGCCCAGAATTCTTTGAGGAGACAAACGTCCTTTGAATGTGTTTTAAAGGTACAGTGTGTATGCAACATAAATCTTATATGGCTCCAAAAACCCACCCCACATGCTCCCTCTCTCTTTTTTCCAGATTTCCTCACCTCATGAATGTCACTTGCTCAAAGACTGATTGAGTTAGCATTTCCTAACCCATCCCTCATGATCTGGCAGGGACTTACATTTTCCTGACAATCACATGTTTAGCAGCAAGGAGTATCCTCAATAAGAATGTTGCCTGACTATATTCTATAATTCTATATGCATGCATACATGAAATATGGCACGGACCCCCTTAAATATATGATGGAGGAACTGAGAATCAGGGTCATACTGCTTCAGATTTCAGCTCAAAATATGATGACTGCTGGACAAGCCCACATTACGTGCGCGAGCTGTGGCCCCAGTAATTGTCCATGGTTGTTATGCCTCGAGCATGAAAGGGAGTAGGAATCCCATACACTCTAAGCATCTATTTCTACTGCATAAGCTGCAGCCTCAGGTCTGTTGCCGAGGTCTTTATTACAGTCAGAACAACGTTCCATGATTAGGCTGATGTAATATTCACTTTGCCAGTGTGATGTTTTACACTCTTGCCCCAGTGACATAACTACAGCACACATACACATGAGGAGTGCTTTTTTCTGGGGGTAAGCAAGGATATGCACACCCCTAAAAATGTTGTGAATCTTTGTACTTTTGTCCGTTTACTGTATTTATTTCCCCCGGTTTGAACTATAAAATGGTGAGTCATAATGAGAGTAGCCCTAAACATTTTTTTTTTAGAAAAAAAGCACTGCACATGACCATACCCATAAAGCTATGCTTCAGTGCAGCTGAATAACCATAGTATAAAGGCACAACCATATGGTACTTTTGAGGAGCTATCAGGGTTGCACAATAATGCTAAACCTTGCAAAGCTTTTGACAGGACAGCAGAGCAGTCGGCCAGGCACTAAAATGGATTTCTTCCTACTTGGAACCCAGCAAGATGGGCTGCATTGTTGGCGGTAATAACTGGCAGGTTTCCCCCACCCCTCTCTCATTGATAGTCCAAAAAAGGACCTTTTAAGTCCTTGAGATCCTACAGTAATCATAAGTGTTCAACAGATCTTAACAGACTCAAACGAAAGATCAACACTTATTGTACACATCCTCCAGGCCAGTTGAATTAAAATTCCTTGTTCTGCAGGTGCAACAGGATATGAATGCATCTGGTTCTGGAAAACCATGTCCATGGATATGTATGTGTATATGTGTGTAAGTGTGCGCAAGCATCATTATGTGTCTGTCTGTATACAAAATGAAATCATAGCTCCATCATTTTGATATCCGGGCACATCATTAATTTTAAAAGAGTGCGCTGTCAGCCACTGGCCTCAAGCCCAGCTATCTTTACCTCTGCTGACTAATTTCCTTTTCCCACACCTCCAGCTGCCTGACTAAAAAGGAAAAGAGAGAGACAGAATAGGCTACATTTAATACAACATGCATCACTGCTTGTTTTGAAAGTCTCTAGACTTGGGATGAGAAAAAGAAATTCAAAACATGGGGAGCCTTCAGCATGAACTCCCACATCCACAGCTCTCATAATAGCAGCCATGACTGGGCATATCATATGAAAACAGCAGCCAGCCTACAATTGTAAGTATGGCATAAACTTTAGATGAGAAAATGATGCTTTAATAAATCAATATCCCAAGTAAACAGTGTTGAGGGGTCATCATCAAGGCTTCCAGACAAAAATGTCTCTCCCATACTCAATGACCCAGTTTGGATCCTGTAAAATATTTCACATTGAGCATCTCCATGGGTACAAAGATTTTGTTTCCACCTTACAACCTCCCCCCAACTCTTGAGCATGAAACTGTCATCTGTGCATATGCAATGGCTGTCTTGCTTAACTGCAAAGTAAATGTGACTTAAGTTTTCCTTTCGGGTTGATGCATTTCCGCTCAAATCAGCTTCAAACAGCCATATTTCTCAAGAAACTGCAGGATAGCTCTGCATCATGGGTAATGTCATGTGTACAGTAGTGGGAGTTCGGTGGAGCCAGAATAACTAGAACTGTGAAGACAGTCTGAATTTATGAATGGGTATTGGCACTGTTCATTGATGCAATTTGTGAGTTGTGCAAATTGTGTAAAGCTGGACCCCAAGGCACCTAATGATATGCATGTCTCAGCGGATCTCAGAGTGCCATAGAGCTGGCAAGTAAAATTCCACTTTAAAATATCCCTATACAGTCAAACCTTGGTTGTCAAACGTAATCTGTTCCAGAAGCCCATTTGGCTTCCAAAATGTTTGACAACCGAGGCGCAGCTTCCAGTTGGCTGCAAGACCTTCCTGCACTTAAGCGGAAGCCATGTCGGATGTTCGGCTTCCAAAAAATGTTCAAAAATCAGAGCAATTACTTCCAGGTTTTTGGCATTTGGGAGCCGAAATGTTCCAAAACGGAGGCATTCGGGAGCTGAGGTTTGACTGTACCCCTTGTGGTATGTATGTTGCTATAGGCTGCATAAGAAATAAAATATCAGAAAATTAGTGATTATGTATTTTTCAAAGTATGTTGTAAGCGGCCTTGATCATGGTTTTAACTTTGGAAGGGCGGCATACAAATAAAATGATTGACTGAAAAAAGGATCTGCATCACCTATGGCTCTAATATACCAGACAATGGCTAAAAAAAAGGTGTTTTAAAATAGGGTAGTATGACACAAATCCCAGCCAGGCATGTGCAGATATGGGACTCATAAAAGGTTCATTCAAATATATAGCAGCAGTCCAGAGTTGGAAGATGCTGATGTTATGGATAGTGCACAAGATAGCCTGTCAGAGATATGCACAAATATAACAGAAATCTTCTCACCTGCACCTGGGACTTTATAGTATCATGTCTTGTTATAGAAGGTTACAGTGGTACCTTGGGTTACATACACTTCAGGTTACATACGCTTCAAGTTACACACTCCGCTAACCCAGAATCAGTGCTTCAGGTTAAGAACTTTGCTTCAGGATAAGAACAGAAATTGGGCTCCAGTGGCACGGTGGCAGCAGGAGGCCCCATTAACTAAAGTGGTCTTCAGGTTAAGAACAGTTTCAGGTTAAGAACGGACCTCCAGAATGAATTAAGTACTTAACCCGAGGTACCACTGTATACTGTTTAGATGTGTAAGTGTTTATTTTGGAATACCATTTGTTTCTTATAATAAACTTCCCCCCAAAATTTTTTTTTTAAAATACACCAGGGAATATTTGGCTGTGTGATGAGCCAGCAGCAGTGCTCAGACTATTCAGATATGAGCCACACCTCTGCATCCTGTGACTCGGTTTCCCAATGACATGCATCAGGTCATATTTGTGCTTTGTGAATATGCAAGTATGCAATCCTTAACATGCTTTCCTGGGAACAAGTTGAATTGAACCTGTGGGACTTATTTTTGGGTAGACATGAATAGGATTTTGCTCTAAATATAGCAACAGCAGGCCCAGTGTTTGGGGATGGGGTTGCAGCTCTCTGGGACCAAAGTTTGAAATCTTAGAGTCAGAGGTTGAAGTTAGAAATCATTTCAGAGACTTGCCTAGCAACATGAGTAAAGTCTAAAACAGAAAAACGGAAGCTTATAGCAGTGAAGGTAGACCCTGAATCTGTCCATTACGGCACACCCATTTCCTGCCAGAACCTTATACAGTGGTACCTCGGGTTACATACGCTTCAGGTTACAAAATCCGCTAACCCAGAAATATTACCTCAGGTTAAGAACTTTGCTTCAGATGAGAACAGAAATCGTGCAGCAGCAGCGTGGCGGCAGCAGGAGGCCCCATTAGCTAAAGTGGTGCTTCAGGTTAAGACCTCCGGAACGAATTAAGTACTTAACCCAAGGTACCACTGTATAACTCAAGAGTCAAGAGAGAAGGCTCTACATAGTCAGATCAGCAGAATGGATCCATTTTAAGCAATTTATTTAAGCAGTTTATTAATGCTCACATAATGAAGAATCTTGTTTGGCATCTGCTCAGTTTCACAATTAAGAGCAGCAGCGGCCTGAAAGCAACATGTCAGGATGCTGGCTCCCCGCTCTACTTTTTTGGATCAGCTTGCTTCTTTTGTGTTAGATTCAGGTGCACAGTCCTGCACTGACTGTGAGCATAAGGGCAAATACATATCCATGCAAACCAGGACTAAGATTCAGGGCACATACATAGTGTTAAGTTGTGGGAGAACATATCAGACGACACCGCAATTCTTCCAAAGCAGCTCTTTATTTGTAAGCTGGAACAGAACTAACTGAGGAGCTCAGTCAGCCTGCTTATATAGAGCTCCAGAACAATGTAACTGTTGCCATTTTCTAAAACTATCCAATCACTGAACGTCACTTTCGATCCTTCATTTGCATAACTATCTACAGTATCCCCCTGCTGGCCCAGGGTGAGAACTTCAGTACATAACACATAGGACATTCTAAAGTGCATTCTATGCACTCCAAGACCTTGTCAAAGGCTTCCACACCTCCTCCTCCTGCCCCCACCTCTGCTGCACCACCATCTCCCAGGACCAGAAGATGATTGAAGCGGAAGGAGCAGAAGGTTGCACGCACGCATCTTGGATGGGGGAGATACATAAGCCGAGGTGGGGAGGGACCTCTCTGTTGCAATGACTGCCTAGGAGTACACCTAGGAGTAGCTGAGAGACTTAGGACTGATGGACATGACTCCCCCTAACTTGTAAGTGTACTTTTGACAATAAATAGTCTATTCCTCTTGCTCTCTGCAGCCAGAAGCTTCATAGCCAGACACTGGAGAGACCTGTCAGGAGTAAGCATGGACCAATGGTATCAAATAGTATGGGAAACTGCCCTATTAGAAAAACTAACAAATAAACTACAACTGACATGGGCACAAAAAGAAGACGACGCCTTCATCCCAGTATGGCTCCACTTTATCACATACATAGCACACCAAGACACCAACAAGAATCCGCCAACAACATACAAATAAATCTGGCTAACCTGATTAAAACACACACACACACACCACTCACACACAAAAACAAATCTCACTACAGCCAACCAACTACACCCTAAGCCACCCTCAACCTCTCTCACCACCAAGGAAATACAACAAGCTAATAGTAAGAGAGGGACGCGGGTGGTGCTGTTGGTTAAACCACAAAGCCTAGGACTTGCCAATCAGAAGGTTATGATTCGAATCCCCGCGATGGGGTGAGCTCCCGTTGCTTGGTCCCTGCTCCTGCCAACCTAGCAGTTCAAAAGCACGTCAAAGTGCAAGTAGATAAATAGGTACTGCTCCAGCGGGAAGGTAAACAGCATTTCCGTGTGCTGCTCTGGTACACCAGAAGCGACTCAGTCATGCTGGCCACGTGACCCGGAAGCTGTATGCTGGCTCCCTCAGCCAATAAAGCGAGATGAGCGCCGCAACCTCAGAGTCGGTCATGACTGGATCTAATGGTCAGGGGTCCCTTTACCTTTTAATAGTAAGAGAACCCATACAAGTAATGCTGACACAAAACTCCACACATACACTAAATAGGAGAATAGAAGCATAACTACCCAACTCCCCCTCCCCCTCTTCCCCCCCTAACACTAATGTCTCACAGCAAATGAAACTGACCTGTAGAAAACACAACTTGAAAAAAGAGACAACACACGTATTTTTGTAAGATTTTGTAAGAAATTTTTAATAAAAAATATATGTAAAACAAAAATAAAAATAAAGAGTGAATTCCTCACACTGGACATTCTTGCCTGACAGTGCAGTGACATTGAGTCTTCTTGCCAAGAAGAGCATCCCATGTTCCTGCTCCGCTAAGGTGGAAGTGGGAACTCTGCAGGCCCCGAGTGAGTTTCTTGCCTTCAGCAGCAGCATTACTCACAAATAAGCAAGTCATTTGAATGCTCTGCCATTTCCCCCTTCACTTCTGCCATGACTAAGAGAATAGAAACAAACACTTCCCACATGAGAATTTGTGTTGCTGGTGCTACTTCGCATGTTAATGCTGCTAGATGAGCCATGGCGGAGCAGCTTGCACTTAGCAGCAAATAAGTATCTGTGCATAATCTCGGTTTGCTAATGGGCTTCCTATCCCATTGATCTTCTGTGGTCACTTAACTGTGATCCTGATAAGTGTCTGTGCCGCAACTAATTGCATCTCAGAATCCCTCATGTCTGTACTAAAAGTAGCTGGCAGATCTTTCTCTGAGATTTCACTGTTTGGAACAGGATTTATGAAGTGGCCAAATAAATTCATCATCCAGTTTGTGCCACTTTAAATAGGATATATTTCCTACAAAGTTAGCCCTTGAAGCAGGCATAGGTAGAGAATTACATCAGGAGAGACTTGTAACGCCTTGAAGAGCAACAAATTTATTCTGGCATTTATTTATTTATGTACGTAAGGATCCATAAACCACTCTACATTCTGAGACTTCCTAAGACACAATGCAGATAATAAAACAGCATTAAAACACAAAACCCAGAAAGAATGAAAAACTACAGAAAAAAAAAAAAGCTTTTGTGGATTAGTCAGGAGTGATGAAGCTGTGGCTCTCCAGATGTTGCCCTATAACTCTAATCCACCCCAGCATGACCCATGGTCAGGGATGGTGGGGATTGTACTTTGGCAATACCTGGAAGGCCACAGGTTCCTCAACCTTGGACCCACCATTAGATGCATCAAGTGTTGTTCTGGGCCAGGTATGAGCAGCGTTTCTCAAACTTGGGTCCCCAGCTGTTGTTGGACTACAACTCCCACCATCCCTAGCTAGCAGAACCAGTGGGATGATTGAATAAAAGATAGCTGAAGCGCACACAATGGCTTCCGCTAGCACATCAAGGCTTCTCCCTTTCCTCTCCATCCCAAAAGCAGCATGTGGGGGAAGGAGACAGGATATTTTTCACCAGGCAAGCAGAGATACTGGTGCTGATGAAGCAACTTCCTTAGTGCCACATTGAATTCCTCCCTCTGAGTTGCTGGTATATTATATATAAAAGGGTGTATGTGGTGAAATGTAAACAGTGACATTGGAGGGAAATGAATTAACAGTGACCATTCACAGTACAGGGTTGGTGATAACAGAAACATCCTAGCACTGGTAATTAACAAATGTAGTGTGATTTAAAACAAAAACCATTGTCTGGATTCAGGCCACAGGGAGCCTCTCAATAAACTATGTCAGTAGCTTCACATTGCAGTCTCCCTTTTCAGAATAGACACCTTAAGGTCAACAGAAAAGCTTCCTGGAAGATTGAAATGTTCCATCGTGATTACACAAATATCTACTTCACTGTGTGAAAACACAATGAGAAGCTGTGTTTGGTTGTGCTGTCACCATGTCTGCATCCAGTGTAATAGACAATGGTGCTGTTGTCACATTCAATAATCTCTGTGTGGTTTGCCTCCTTTATTCTGTATGGGTGTTATGCTATCTGTATATGAAAATAATGATTGAAGTGACTCATGAGACTGTGGGTGACACCTGCCTGCTTGCCCAGGATGATGGGATGATAACCATTAACTTAGATAGACTTCCATGAATTTATCCAAGGCTATCAATGGTTATCAACTATGAAAGCAGCATTAGGTCTCCATGTCTGGTTTCCACTGATAGACCTTGAGGTGATCCAGCAAGACAGTTCTTATGTTCATAAGTGACAGGCATTCATCTGCAGCAAGAATTGGGTTTCTTGTCAGAGCAGTGTAGCAGCTCTGACAGGTGGACGAACCTTATGCCAATCTTCCAAATCCAGAGCTTCTTGGAAACCAGAGCTAATGAGCTTCATCTGTTAGAAATGACAAGCATACTAGATTCAAATATGACAGTAGTCCCAGTTGATAACCTTTTCATGATGAAAAAAACCTGGACAAGTCCCCACACAGTCCAAGTCTAATTCTAAAATATGGCTACTATAGAAGACATTCAGTACTCATAGGAGTAGCCTTCCTCAGTCAGGCTGAGGCCCAGAATATTGCTTCTGATGGTACTTGATGCTTCAGAATGGTACAAGAGCACGGGGCAATAATGGAGCAAGTCATCTCCCAGTTTTAATTGAAAGCTTCCAGGATCCTTAGGCTAAAAAGTACGGTATCTCAAGAAGGAGGATGTATGCCTTCATCACCCTTGTTAATAGTCATTTGTATTGCTACCATCTGCAGTATTAGCCATCACCACATTTTTGACAGAGAATTGCACACATCTATAGTGCACCGAATAAGCTGCCCTTAGCCACAGCTTGTTGGAATCCAAGAGTAAACCATTTATCCCATATTTGCCCTGTGGCTCCTTCTACGTTTCCTGTAATAATCTGATTCTAGCTGCTGCAGGAGACAGGAAGCTGATCTTGATGCACCATCGGTCAGACTCAGTTATTATGGCATGCTATATTACCTACTTCCTTTCTAAGGCTCTCAGCGTAGCATATCGTGCAATATCCTGCAGGCCCCGGTGTGGCACAAAGAAAAACAATATGTCACACATATGATGTTTGAATCCAGTTTGTTCAGAATGCTTTGGTAGTTTATGGGCAAACAAATAGGTGACATGCAACCATAGATAAAAGCTTATCAATAAACACTGATAAATATCTACATTTCAAATCTGGAGGGAATCCAAGCTGATCGCTTTACCACAGTCTCACTGCTGTTTAATTGTCTGGATTTTTAATGTGTTGTTTTACATATTTGTTAGGTTAGGCACCTAGAAAGTTTTGCACTGAGAGGCAGGATATAAACCTGAAAAGAAAATAATAGAACGAAACCTGAAGAGGATCTTCTCTTTAAAAAAAAATGTGTGTAGAGTGTACTATATTAAGCAACACAGTCAGGACAGCCAAGAACTGGGATTTCAAGTAATGCTTCATTTTCAAACATCCAGTTTGGCTACTCCCTCTTGATTATTTTCTCACACTTGGTGAAATGTGCTTTGCTTTATTCTGCAGGGTGAGATGAAGTTTCCTGCTTAAAGGTGCAGCACTAAGTAGCCTAAGCTTGACAAGATGCTGGCTGCAAGAAATGATTCTCAGCTGATGGTAGCCTAATCAGCCTAATCAGCCGAAGAAGAAGAAGAAGAAGAAGAAGAAGAAGAAGAAGAAGAAGAAGAAGAAGGAGGAGGAGGAGGAGGAGGAGGAGGTGGCGGCTGTGATATTCTCGAGCAAGCAAGCAACAGGAAATTGGGACCCAAAACTAGGGACACCTAACAATCATAGGTGACTCCAGGCCAGACTGAGTTACCAGTGTTTGGATTTCTTATTCCATGCATCTGAAGATGATTGAATAAAAAATCTATAAAAATTCTTCTTTATATTCAAGAGCTGTGTTAGCACCAAATTTCAGGAAAAAGCCTATGCAGGTCTATGACGCATGGTTGAAAGAAAATAAACTGGAATTCTAGGTACTCTTACTTAGGAGTAAGCCCCACTGAACACAGCGAAATTTACTTCCATGTAAACACACACAGAACTGGGCTATACATATCACAAGACCAGGATCACCAGTGATTATGGCATTGTATAAATTAAGTAGGTGTCAATTAGATTGGAAACTCCTGGGAGTCCCTATGTCAATCATTCTAAGCTTTCTATAAGATAATACTCTAATTGTTTATTTCATTTTTTATTTTTTTAAAGGCTAGAGTAGCACACTATTCTTATACTGGATACAAGTGGGACCTGTAACAAAATGTTACAGTGTGAAGTGTTGCTAATCAGAATTCTAGCCACTCCGCCTCATCCCTGCCCCCCCCCCATCTTCCCCAACAGTCAACCAGGCCACTGAACATGAACAGGTCTCACTGGACTGTGAGGGTTTTTTTAGGGGGGAGGGGGGATCACCCTAACAACTTTTTGACTTCTGGCGACCTTAGGGTCCTCCCAAGCCTGCTGATATTTCCCACTGGTTTGTGGGTGATGCATTTTGCTTACCTAAGAAATGGCATATACAGCCTCAACATTGGAAACAGCGAAGTCATTTTGGTAGAAATGAATTGTACCAGAAGCCACTGCCCTTAACAGCCATAGTCTATGCTAGTGTGCTCTGAAGGTAGACTAGATGTAAAACCACCACCTCTCCTCTGAGAACAAAGCTGCTACTCCCTTCAGAAGAAACCAGGAAGTATTTCCAACATAACAAGGTGGGAAGTTGTAAGGTCAGGGCTAGGTCTCTGGGCTACCACAGTATTGCATAAGAGATGACTGTGGCAGTCAGTGGTGGATAAATGGGACACAGTTGACAGTTCCTTACGTGGCATGCTAAAAGCTGAGACCCTTAGAACTGTCCATTTCCTTCATACAGCACTAATCAGTCCGTCTGACAAGCAAGGTAGAGCTGGATAGCTGTTGGCCTTGCTTGCCAGATGCAGGATTTAGATCTGGATCCAGGAGTTACTTATTGTGCTGATGTAGCTCTTGATCAAGCTATTAGTCATCATGGCTGCCAGCAGTGAAAGATTATCTTGAATGGAACAAGCAACTCCCCAGTCGGATGTATGCCTGTGCTGTATGTTCTTCATACAATTCAAAGGAATGTATTCTTTTTATACAGCTTGTTTCCTGCTATTCATTTTTGTCTAAATCCTGGGAAATCTGAATAGAAGGTTCCTGCAACCAACCAATTCCTCCCTCCGAAAAAAGCATTTAAGAACATTTTCCACCACTCCTACTATTTTCTGAACTCTCACCCCTACAGAATCCTCCTCCCACATAAAGTTTTTTCAAGCAATCTAATGTAGATGAGCTCCAGGCTGTCATTAGCACTCTTAACTCTGGGGAAGTCCTATTAATATGTTAAAGAAAGAAACATTTCCCCTGGGAGGATTTTACATACGCACTCCTGAGCAAAGCATTGGCTAATTGAGTCTGCTAGATCAAACCTATCTGGCACTTCCTCTGCGAATAATTCCTTGAGCTAAACACACTCTGCATCAGTCTCAGACTGGGAGGGCCACCCCACATCCGAATAAGCTCTCCCTGGGAAAGAGACTGGTAGATAACATTGTACCCTGTGATATAAGATGACACAACCATTCTGGCTTCAGCTTTGAAGGGCTACAAAGGACTTTGGCTTAAAATGGTTTGTGCAACTTGTTAAAATGAAATAAAAAATTGCACCCCGGAATGTCAGAGTGACATTTGTGCCAGACAAGAGCTGTTTCAGGGGAGATCATGCTTCTTGACAACAAAATTTCCATTCCCTAATTCTCTCAACCCTCCGTTGTAATCTCCTATTTCCTTACGTAGGCTCTTATTCGAAAAGAGAGGGCGTTGATATTTGTTCCATACCAGGTCTGTAGGTCTACATGGGAACACAACATTCCTAGTATCCAGGCATATTCTTGGGCTGGTTTCCGAGAGAAAGTCGTGGGCTGCTGGAAAGGAAATCTGCACACTTGCAGCTCACAAATCAGCAGGGATGTGAGAACAGAGGATTTAACATTTGCCATGGAAAATTTCTTCACATCTCCATCCCACACTGTATTTCTTGCACCCACCAGGCACCTTGATAACTTGAATTGCTTTAGTAGCATGATATAAGGGCTTTTTCCAACGATACATGGCAATCCAAATTATTAATTGCTTTCTACGATCTTGAGAGAGTCAGTTGAGAAGGATGACATTTTAACTGGTGGATGAAGAGTTACATTTCTATCCATAGTCAGCACCAGCTTTTCTAAGCAGCTTCTCTGCTGCTTAGAATACTGCAATTCTTAATGCCCCCCTACCCTTGCAAACTGTTTTATTTTCATTAACATCTTTTTTTGTTCAATTTATGTAAGAGACCCCCATACCAAACATTCATCTCACAATCACTTTTTTATTTTTTTAAGAACCAGCGCCTTCTGGAACTACCACATTTTCTTCTTTGGGCTGCCACAGAGAAAGGGCATTTGTTAGCCTTTTGAATTGAAACTCCAGTAGTGGTGCTAGTGAGTTTTACAGGTGAGTCACTGTGAGGAGGGGATAGAAACAGATAATCCAGGCCTCACTTCCATCCCTGTGTTACCAGGGAGTGACTTTGAGGTAGCTGTAACTCCCTATGAGACTTATGCCATAGGCTGGCAATGGGAGAGTGGTAACTGGTATTCCTCAAGGGAGGGCTGTCACCATCTGCAGTGATCATGGAGCCCAAGAAAGTAAAATCTCTCACTGCCTCCATCTCTTTCCCTTCTATTGCCAGGAGGTCATGAAGAGCCGGATGAGGATGAGAAGAGTCATGAGGACGCACGTGGCACTGTGGGTTAAACCACTGAGCCTAGGGCTTGCCGATCAGAAAGTCGGCGGTTCGAATCCGCATGACAGGGTGAGCTCCCGTTACTCAGTCTGGGCTCCTGCCAACCTAGCAGTTCGAAAGCATGTCAAAGTGCAAGTAGATAAATAGGTACCGCTCTGGCAGGAAGGTAAACGGCATTTCCGTGCGCTGCTCTGGTTCACCAGAAGCGGCTTAGTCATGCTGGCCACGTGACCCGGAAGCTGTACCCCGGCTCCCTTGGCCAGTAAAGCGAGATAAGTGCCGCGACCTCAGAGTCGTCTGCAACTGGACCTAATGGTCAGGGGTCCCTTTACCTTTACATGAAGAGTTGGACACGACTAAACAACAACAAAGGGAGGGCAAGTTGGCAATCCCTAGTTTTGGGTGAAAGGGTAAAGAGCTCTGTTAGGTAGTGGTTCAGTGCTCCAGGGGTCAGAAAACTTTTTCAGCACGGGGCCGGTCCACTGTCCCTCAGACCTTGTGGGGGGCCAGACTATATTTTGAAAAAAAAAAAAGAACAAATTCCTATGCCCCACAAATAACCCAGAGATGCATTTTAAATAAAAGCACAGATTCTACTCATGTAAAAACACCAGGCAGGTCCCACAAATAACCCAGAGATGCATTTTTAATAAAAGCACATATTCTACTCATGTAAAAACATGCTGATTCCCGGACCATCCACATGCCAGATTTAGAAGGCGATTGGGCCGGATCTGGCCCCCAGGCCTTAGTTTGCCTACCCGTGTTAGGATTTGCATATACACTACTTTTCAGGGCCAACTGAACCTTCCACAGAAAAGACCGATTATATTTCTCTTCAGACAAGGATTTCAGCGGCAGAGAAGATGTGGAAACCTGGCAGCACCTATCCACTGATGTCGCCTCACAGAACAGAAGGGACTGAGTTTTAGAGCACTGTTCGTCAACATTTGCTCCAAAAACATGCCCATAAATTATTTTTGTGGTGGTCTTGGGAATGAATTGAAACTGCACTGAAGACCACAGTTTAAGAATAATTGTCACTGAGCAAATGTTCTCACTCCAGGAACGTTCTCACTTCTAAAATGCCTCATTTCCACATCCTTTAGCTAAAGAGTGAAAGAGGTAGCAATAAAGTGCAAATAAAATCACCATGAAAAACACTACAAGCTTCCAAAATGACACTGAGTTCCTGCTGATAAAGATGTTTACAGCAAGCTGTAGCTACAGGGAGAAACATTACAATTTGTGCTTTACAAACTTTAATGGGCAATGCCAAAAATATTCAAAATACGAAAGCAATCTCCAGCTACCGGCTGATCTATGGAAGAGCTTTCGGTATTTGCCTTGAAATAACTGAGGAACAGTTTACTAAATTGCAGTGCACTTTCCTTGGGTTAAAGCTTAAAGCTTAATTTTAAAATGAGGTTAATAGGTAGCTAAAGAAAGAAAAGAGGTTAATTAATATGTAAACAGTCTTTCAGGGTTTTGTTTCTTTTCACAAAACCTGAATGTTTGTGTAATCTCAAAATCAACTGGTTTTAAAATTTCAAACAATTTTTTTATTTGTAGAAGATCCCCAATGTATGAGGGATGTTTTTAAATGATAGGACAAATTTTCTAATAACCATAATGTGATCCAAGATCAGCCCATCATAGCCTTTAGAGTGATGAGCTGCGATGACCCAGAACCTGCCTCTTATTGCCCATCATACAGTTATGAGATGCTGACAAGGAAGAAAAGGAATTTGTTCAAATATTCCAACACCCCCTTCCCTTCTGGCACCTCCTGATTTCATCATGGGTGGCATTCATAAACCCTCTCAACAGCAGATCTTTATACTTGTAAATTCAGTACAAACTATCAACACAATGTGGCAAAATCCATAAACCTGTCTTATCGAAAAATTGTGCTTAAGAGGTGATCTTCAGGTCAGCAAGTACTTTATTAATTCTTTCTTTTTTTTTAAGGGGGTTGGTTTCTCTGTGATTCATACCTGTGTGGGGCAATTAAACAAAGTGAGCTATTGTATTGGAATGCAAAGTATGCTTTTGGCACTATATTGGGCAAGGCCTATAAATTCTGAGGTTTTTGGCAATGAGTTATACAGCTACATTCATTTTGAGGAATTTATCGGGTTTTGATAGCTTGTACTTTGTGAATTATTATGAACAAGGAGTTTGCTTGCCAAATTCTATTCTTATCTTAGTATTATCATTCAATTCCCCTGTTTTTTTGGCAGTTCCTTCCAGAAATGCCACTGCGCAAGATATTTAAGTCCACTTCACACCTGTCTTTAGTGGCACCGCACCCTTTTTCATTCAAGTCCTCCTATCCTCACATCCTCCTGGAAATAACACCCCCGCCGCCGCTGCCGCCTTTCTTCTTCATCCATGAATCACCCTTATGATATTGACTCTATTTCCCCCTAAAACCTTGGGAATAGCAATTCCTTCCTTAACAGGAATAATACATTTCTCTGCTGCCCAAACAACATATGTTGTGGGCTGAATATTGTAAAATATAGCAGGGGCCAACTTGTACATCCTGAACTAGTCAGCTTTATCTGGCATCCCACGGTCTCTCTTACAGTGAATGGTTTGCCAATCCGTCAATTTAAGCCCTATTCAGGTAATCAAAAGAACACATGAGGACACAAACTGGAGAGAGGATATAGAGCCATACCCTAGCCACAGCCCTAATGTCCCTGTGTGTGGCACCCTTACATTCCTGCACTTCCCACACTGACCAGCAAGATTGGAAAAGAGATTCCAAGTCCGCTTAGATGGGTGTGCTTAGAATTCACCCTGCAGTAGGACCTTCCCATTCAGGGCAGGGAGATCGGAGCAGGTGAGGCAGGGCGTGTGGTGGTGACTTGGTGGGGTGTGGTCACCCACACCTGCTGTACCGTCTGTTCCCTTGGGGCATTCTTTTCATCCCTGAATAGGACTTTGGACAAAGTGAATCTGAATAGGGCTGGGTACAGATAAGGGCCCTTCCCCTCCCTCTATCTCTCATAACGCTAGAGAATCTGTTGTCCTCTGACAATGCCCGATATCAGGGGAAGACAAAAAGGAAGTATGTCTTCAAACAGTGCATAGCTGTTAAGATATGAGAATTGCTGCTCCTTGATGTGGTGGCAGCCACCAACTGAGATGGCTTCAAAGGTGGAATAGATACATTCACTGCAGTAGATAAAGGCTATCAAAGTTTACTAGTCAGGAAGGCTGTAAAGAACAGAGGGGACATGCCACTTAATGTCAGTCTTTAGAGGAAACAGCAGTGGGAGAGGGCTCTTTCCCTCAGGCCCTGCTCATAGGCTTCACTTCAACATCTAGCTGGTCACCATGGGAAACAGGATGTTGTACTAGATAGGCCTTTGAGCTCACCCAAGAGGGTTCTTCTGAAACTTATATTGGAGTTTCCTGTGAGAACTGACTTTAAGGTTTACTGCACCTTCCTTCATCATCAAAAAGTTAACGTTCTCTGGCCTATGTGCATGAAGCTAGAAATTCTGCTTTTGAAAACTATTGTTTTGAAAAAGAGAGTTACTGGGCCAGGAAACCTGGTTGAAGATCCTGGCTCTTGTATGCACTGCAGTGGAATCCTTCTACTGCTTTAGGGCCTAGTGGGTGGTCATTAGTCATGAAGGAGAGTACTGTTGCTCTTCATTTCCTGTGAGACAAGCATAGCTATTGGATAGTGTCTGTGCCATTATTAGATATGAGTGAGAAGCCCATGAGATTTCACTGGTGGGAAGGAAGGTTGGGGTGACCCCTTATCTGTTCATATTTCAAGTGGTGTGTCATTCCAGTCCCACATTTCATAAAAATATGCCTCTGGTGCTTTTCTGGGCCATGCCCATCTGGTGTTGGCCCTGACTCTCTTCCTCCTGCAACCTCCCTCCTCCCATACTCCTCTAGTTCTCTTTCTCCCCTACCTTTCGTAGTGTTCTGCCATTCCCATACCTTTCGTAGTGTTCTGCCATTCCCATAAAATCAATTTGCTGCTGTAGGCAAAAGCAAAGGGCACAAACATAAGGGGCATCGCTAAAGTGGAACTAACTAAACCTTTTCCCTGGTATCTCCAGCCATAAAGGGTCTCCTATGTGTAGAGGGATACAGTTTCGCATCCCAATTCATACTCAACACCATTCTTGTGAATTTTGTCCTTTCCCTTACATAGGTGAATTGATTGCACTGCAGTCTATTCTATTTCTTCCTTCTGGCAAGAACAGAAGCAGCATACAGCCAGGCACGGAAAAAGTCATGCAGTCCCACGAAATAAAGCGCATTCACTCATCTGACACAGCAATGTGCTCTGATCTTGCAGACCTCTGAACGCCTCTAGAACTGACTCACATCTCTCCCCTTCACTTCCCCTCAGTAAGACTACTGCCCTTTCCAGTACTGTACTTGGGAATAGGATATTGTCCTCCTGGCATTGGATTAATGCTTGCCTGAATGTAGAAATAAGTGTGTGGGTTTTCTTTCTCTGAAGGGGCTCCAGGGCAGAGCTAGTAATTCCAATTTTCTATGCTGTGTGTCAAGGTTTGCTGGAAAGAGAGGGTGAGCATCCAAAAGAAGGTAATGTTCTGGCACTGCTCAGATGACATACCTCCTTCTGCTCTTAAGATGTGTGTTGCATTTAGGAGATTTGCATGTTTTGGATGAATATGTGATGTTGCTTTAGAATATTATACAGGCAAAGACCGACTTAGGTGCGTCCAAATGACGTGCAATTGCGCGCACGCACGCGCGCGCACACACACACACACACACACACACAGTGCCGAACCCAGAAGCAGCACCAAAACATCATAAAGACAATGAAAAGGGCCAGGCGCAGTGTGGGCTTACACACATTTTGCTAACTGACACAAAGTCCAGAACATAACCTCCATGCAAAACAAAGGTTGCCTGTATTATTAAGTCTGTGAACAAAGGTAGACACATACATGACCCTCAAGGCACTGGGTGATAAGACCTGCAAGATAACCCTGGTGTTAACAAACCACCTGCATAGATGGCATATTTTAAGTTTACCAAGAATGCCCTCATGACTAATGTATATGCACACCAAATCAGGGCAGCAAGAGCATGGAAAGGCAATGTTCTTTGTCCTGCAACAGAAAACCTTTACTGTGTAGATCATTACTACTACTATTATTATAATTTAAATATATATCCCACGCTTTGTCTCAATGTAGCTCAGGGCAGCAGACATAATAGAAGTTAAAATAATGCAACTATATATATACACTGTGTGTGTGTGTACACACACACACACACGCAGTCACATCCCTTGTAGCAAATATTTTTTTTTTATAATGATATTTATTAAAATTTTTGTTTAGACAATAAAAGACATACATAATAACATAGTATTTTCCAATATCCACATTTCATTCTCATCTTTGGACTTCCTCACATCTCTTGTTCCTGCCTTCTAATCTCATGTATTTGCTAGCAAATTGCTAACTTGTTTCAATTCATGTAGTGTGGTTTTCCAATATTAAATCTCAAGTTTTAAAGTTTAACTCACTTTTTTAGAACTTTGGTTTTAACATACTATTTATCCAAAATTTATCTTTTCTTTCAATTACATATAGGTTTCTTTTCATTATAACTAATTTGTTGGGGCCATCTTGTTACCAATCTTACATCTTTCTTAACATTCATACAATTTACAATGTTTTTGTAGATAGTCCTTAAATTTCTTCCAATCCTCCTCCACCAGTTCTTCTCCCAGGTCTCGGATTCTACCAGTCATCTCCGTCAGTTCCATATAGTCCATCAGTTGCATCTGCCATTCTTCCAATGTGGGCAAATCTTGAGTTTTCCAGCATTTAGCAATAAGTATCCCTTGTAGCAAATAATTATCTAGATTACCAGAAAACGTATTTTTCAGCCATCAAATGCCTAGGTAAACAAGAAAGTTTCAAAACTCCCCTGAACAGCAATATTGTGGAGACAGAATCACATCAAAAGGGAAGGCATTTCAACAAATGGGGAATCACCACCAAGAAGGCCCCATCACATATCAACGCCAGGCAGCCAGCACCACCAGGTCCTCCCTTAACAATCATAGTATCGTAGTTTCATTGCTGAGCAGCTACATGCAGAGCTCAGTGGAGTAGGAGGCCAGCCAACCAAAATAGTCTCTGAGGTGTACTTACCTGGACATAGAGTCAGCATCCAATGTCAAGTTCAGTCCTAGGGTCAGGCGAACAGCAATCCATGTGGTCTGACAGTCCAGGGGTCAGAGAAACCAATGATCATAGGGTCAGGGGACAAGGGTCAAGACAAGCAGGAAGCAGCAAGATAGGGTGAAGAACTACAAGAGTTGTTACCAGCATTTGACTACTGCTGAAAGCTATGCTTAGGAAGGCTGAAGTCAGCTGGTTCTAATCAGCACCTTTTCCTCTGCATCCTTGAAGGCTGATCAACTTCAGGTGGAGTCACTCCACCTTCCACACCTTCAGGCGGCTGTTCAGCAGGTGAAACTGACTCCTGGCCCACCATGACACATAGGGCTCAATGTGGTTGATATTGGGGAATATGTAGGAAGCCTTCTTTGCAGGTGTTAAGAGTCTGGACAGGACTTGCTTTAAAGAGTTGTGCTCAGGATTAAGCTTCTTTATAATTCATGCTTTGTTGAGTATAAATTGTATGCATAGATGTGATGTGTAGTACAATATTACTAGCCCCCAAGCTGGCTAGGATTCTACATAAATGAATCATATTTACAGCAGCCCGTGCAAGTGACCAAAGCCCGCATCCATCTCAACTGAATGACTTGATTCATTGTGGGACAAGGTTCAGCTGTTTGTGATAATTTTACAGGGGCCCCTTCTCCTTCTGTCATAGCCCTGGGACTGGAAATGCCAGAGGTACTAACATTCTTCTCCATTTACAGGTGTCAATATCACCAGGAGCCTGGTCATGGGGAGAAATCCCACGGCAGCAAAATGGGGAAGAAGGAGGAGATATTGTTTGACAGGAGAAAGAAGGGGAATTTCCTACCTAAGCTGGGGTATTTTTCTTACACAGCATTTCCCTTAATAATAAAAAGCACCTCCTTTTTCACTTCTCAGTTTAGCAACCTGCTAGAAGTGAAACACAAGCACAGATGAGTCACGCCAAAGGGGAAGCATCTGTTATGACCCTCATTCCTTAATGCCCCTATGTGTTGGCTTAACCCCAGGCTTTCTAGAAAACGTAATAAAACGCTTTCATGAGAACAGGGTGTTTTTGTTGTTTACCCTGCTGGTGTAGGCGCCCATAGGAACTGGGTTTTACAGTAGCAAAGGTTAGATATTGATACTGGGTTTTCATATGGGAGCTAATGGGCTCAGTCCCAAAGCATCCTTCTCTAGTGACAGAATGATTCCTCATCTTATGATCATCTATTAAAAGCTATTCTAGTGGCTCTCTGAGGTAGCTGTGAGCTCTGCCCCTGATGAAATAGGGGCAGGTCACCAAGCAGTTACATTGATTGCAGCTGTTACACAGTCCATAGTGTATGAATAGTCCATAGTACAAGAATAGCCAAGATAGATCCCTCTGAAGATTATGGAAAACAACTCCCATCAGCCCCAGCCACCATGGCCAATGATCAGGAATGGTGTGAGTTAAAGTTCAAAACATCTGAAGGGCACCATGTTTGTTATTCCTGCCATAGTTTCTTAGAAAGGTTACCTCACTTGAATGAAGACTAATATTGTATATATACTTGTAAGAACTTTGTGACTTCAGAAGATAGATCTTTAAGGGGGGAAATGCACATTGGGAATAATGGAATAGTGTTACGGGTTTCATTAAAGCACTGGCTAAATCAGGGGTGGGGAACCTACTGCCCTCCGGATGTTGCCCTCCCAACTCCATCATCCCTTATCATTAGCCATACTAGCTGGGGCTGATGAGAGCTGGAGTCCAGCAACACCCAGAAGGCTACACGTTCCCCACCCCTGGGCTGAAGAGTAAAAGATCAGGGTGTGGCTCACAGAGAACTTTAGCAAATGATCAGGCTGCACTTGACGCTTAACTAGACACAAGAAATATTAGGCGAATGTTGTTGCCCAGTGTTTGAGCTGTAAGGTCCCAGATGCAAACCTTGGCGTTTCCAGTTAATAGGATCTCGGATAAGAGGGCCGAGAGATACTTTTTTTGGTGAGACCTACTGGGCTGGGTGTATCCTTGATCTGACTCTGTGTAGAAAAAGCTCTTTACAGTATATATCCTAAATAAAATATATAGGAAAGAAAATTTAGGAAAGCCATAGGCTCATACTTCTGAGGAAACCTGGATTTCTCTATGTGAAAGGAGAATATGGTAAATGGTGGCCCGATTGCCATCTTAAATGTATTCCCTTCCTTGCTAAGGCAACCAGCAAAGGCTGCCTAAAATTGAATCAGAAGAGTGATTTCCCCTTGGCTTTCCTCCCTCTGTTTCACATATTACTCCAGGGACTGTTGATATATGATAAGGGAGGAATCTTTAACAAAAGTCAAACTCGCTGTGATTTCCCCAGCTCTGTCCCCAACAGTATTTTTGTGAGAAAGAGAAGCCTTTAAGCATCTGTAACAATGACATCTACGGACAGCTTCATGAGAAGGAAGAGTCTGGGGGTAAGTTTCCTGACATTCCTTAGGCATCCTGTGTGTCAGGGCTCACTCAGGCTGACATCCATATAAGACCTCCCTGGACTGCCATACAGGAAATGAGAAAAGCGAAAGAACAAGGAAAGGAAAAGAAGTGGGGAAGGGAGGTACTTTCTTTTAGAGGGCTTTGCCCAACATTATTCTTTATAAACTATGGCCAAAGCCACACATGCCACTTAAAAAGCACGTTTGAGCCTGTGTCCTGTGAAAGACAGAGAGGAGTTCCCAAACTGTGGTCCACAAGCTTCATTCATGTGGTCCATGGCATGTCTGTGGATTTCTGATTGAATGTTCCTCATTGATTTTTATTGTATTTTACTGCATTACAATTTGAATTCTATGGAAGTACAATTGCTACAACAGGCAGAACAACCATTAATTGGTCTGCCAAGACCTTCTGCAGTTTTCAAGTGGTCTATGGAGAGAGAGAAAATTCCGCTCCACTGACCTAGGGGAAGATGGTTTTATAACCATATTTCAATCTTTGTGCATTTTTGTGTCACTTGTGAGCACATGCTTTCTGTCTCAAGGTCATTCTTAGTCCTCTACTACCACCACCATAGAGTTGTTATCCCTATTTGGATAGAGTATATTTTCACCTTTTAACTTCTCCTCCCACTACGGAAGTGCTGAGCTATGAGCAGAAGCACTTGTTGGCCTCACAGAGGGGATGCACAGTTCAGGTTTTTCCTTAAGTGCAGGAGACTGATCAATTATGAAGGACATGGGCCAAAGAGGTCAGAAAGCATCATTTTATTTTTTTAATCTCCTTGCTTTCTGCATTCAAATGTATTTGTACAGGGAGTGAGTGTCTTTCTCAAGTTCTGACTCTTCTTCCCAATGCCTAGTAATGCACTGGGATCTCTCATATATTTTTATGAACTGTAAATGCAGCACACACATCAACAAAAATGACAGAAGCTATCACACACCCTGGGTGGTGGGTTTTCTTACCCAATGATATTACACCCATGCTGCTCCAATAAAACAAAATACATCTGAGATGTATGCTTATTCTTCACACACACACACACCCCTTTCCCTCCAAAGAGCTCAAGGTAGAGTACATGGTTCTTTTCCTCCTTGTTTTATTCTCACAACAATCTTGTGAGATAGGTTAGTCTGGGAGTCTGTGACTAGTACAAAGTTCCTCAGTGAGCCTGGGGATTGGTACCCTGGTCTCCCAGGCTCTAATCTAACATTCTAACTACTGTACCACAGTGGGGACTCAATTTGTTCTATTACCATGTCCGTGAAACTGGAAACCTATCCCTTAGCTGTCTCTCCTTTCTAAGGTGTTTTGTTTAAAAAGCCATACACTGGAATGAACAGTACAGTTTTGATTTTTTTCATAAGAGCATAGGAACAGCCCTGCTGGATCAGACCAAAGGTCTGTCTAATCTAGCTTCTTGTTCTCATCAACTAGTGGCCAACCAAACACATATGGAAAACCCACACATACAGGATGGCTGAGGAATGTCAGGAAACTTACCCCCGGACTCTTCCTTCTCATGAAGCTGTCCATAGAGGTCATCGTTACAGATGCTTAAAGGCTTCTCTTTCTCACAAAAATACTGTTGGGGACAGAGCTGGGAAAATTACAGCGAGTTTGACTTGCAGAAATGAAATTGACTAAATTTTTGCCTCAGATACAAGGATGGGTGGGTAGGTAATTCAGAGAAGTATGGCTACGCTCTGTATTACATCTGAGTCTCCTGGCAGGCCAACACCAGGAATAGGCAGGCCAGTGAGGGAATATGTTTTCCTGTACTAATTGGAAAGGTGCATGGTGACTTTTCAGTTGAGGAAGGCAGAACTTGTGAATGGTGGTAATCCATATTAAGAGAAGTGGGAGAAGACTGCCAAGGGATAATCAAAGGATTTTAAAATACACAGGTGCCTTCCTCCTAACATGGTCATCCTGGTCTCCCAACTCCGGCAGTCTGCCCTAAAGACTAGTTGAGATCAGTGCATGACAAAGCAGCAATTGCCCGTATGGTTTGCATGAAATCAAAATGGTACATTCTTTACAAGCCTGGATGAAGCAATGTGTAAACAACACATACGTAATAAAACCATCCTCAAGTCATTGCTAAACTGTGTACTACAGTGATTAAGAGAGTTTGCTTCTTCCCTTTTCACATAAAATGTTTCACTCTACATAGGACTTTATGTGAGCTACTCCCGTTTTCAAAGGGATACTTTCTAATAATAATAATGTAGTTTCTGTCAAGAAAGGCATACCACCACACATCTACCCTACTCCTGGTGCAAAGAAAACTGTGCTCCCTCTGGAACCTGCCCTGCTAAAATGGAGGCATCCCAAGGTGTCTTGTGTGGGATGAGAGGTGCTAAAACCAGCCCTCCCCCAAATCTATGCTAAGCCCTTTGCACATGCCTATATATCATCTGTCCATTTAACAGCTGTGCGACAGACAGAAATTCAACAGGGGCTGTTTTTCATCCATTTGCATCCCCACTTTTAGCCATTTTAATAACTGCGGCCTGCACTGGGCAGCTTAAGGGCCTGCCCACTGCAACTTGAGCAGCGAGCAACCTCTGCTCCCCGCAGCTACCACCATCATCACCGCCGCCATCACACTTCCTTCCCTCTCTTAGTAAGTCGACGGAAGCAAGTGATGATTGAGTGAGTGTGAGTGTGAGGAGGGCTTTCTGATGACTAGAGAATTTCTGAGGCGTTCTTCAACTTCCTTTGCTTCAAGAAGTCTGACTAACGCTTTACTGAGCATCGCCTCTGCGTTCCCTCTTCCTGGGGGAGGGAATCTCCTCTCTCTCTCTCTCTCTCTCTCTCTCCACGAGCGGGCAAGGCTTAGCAAGAAAAGGCGTGCCAGCTTGGGAACGTTTCTGTGACGTCAGTCGCCTTATATGGACAGCGCCGCGCGGCTCCGGCGTTTCATTCAGATAAATTGCCTCTTCTTGTAAGCGGAATCCCCTGACCGGAGTTACGCGAAGGGAAATGCAAAGGCTGGGAGGGGCGCGCCGCAGCCAGGAGGGGCATTAAAAGGAAGCGGGTTGGCAGCCCCTCCGGCCCCGTTTTAAAAGCAAAAAAAGGCGGGGTGCCTGTTTCCAGACCCGCTTAGTTTAATCGCTGCCTGGCTGCGCTACTTTCCCGAGCCTCCCCGAGGGAAGGGAACTATAGGGGGCAGAAGGCGACGATGAAGGTAACCGCTCTTGACTCCCGGCAGCTCAAGCAGCTCCTGCGGAAGGAGCCCGCCGGCTGCCTGGTCTTGGATTGCAGACCGTACCTCTCCTACTCGGCCTCCTGCCTCCGCGGATCGCTCAACGTGAACCTCAACTCGGTGGTGATCCGCCGCGCCCACGGGCGGCCCGTGCCCTTGCACTTCGTGGTGCCCGACGAAGCGGCCCGAGGGCGGCTGCTCCTGCCTGGGGCTTGCCCGGAGGAGGAAGAGGAGGAAAGGGAAGGGGACGCTGCGGTGCCCTCCCGGCGGCTGCTGACGGCCGTGGTCGTCCTGGATCAAAACACCCGGCACTGGCGGAAGCTGAAGAAGGAGAGCACGGCGCAGATCGTGCTGAACACGCTGCTGGCCAGCCTGCCGGAGACCGGAGCGAGGGTCTGCTTCCTGCGAGGTGAGGGGCGGCCCGAGGGGGAGAGGCGAGGACGGGGAGCCGCGGGGGCTTGGGAGGGTTGAGTTTGGCGGGAGCCTCTCCTCCCGGCCAAAGAGTTCTGCGAGTCGTTTCCCTCGCCTGCACGACGGCTAAGGAGCCGGACCCCCTGCCTGCCCTAGAAGGCGAGATCTCGGGGTAGGAAAGAGAGGAGCGATCGGGAAGCCCGAGAGGTGTAACCGCCTTCTGTTGCTCTGCCTCCTCGCGCTTTTGGTTAGGACGTCCGCCGACCGAAGTCTGGTCCTGCTAGGCTCGCCTCGCCTGTTTTCTTAACTTAATTTAACGCGAATGCAATAATAGTTTCACGCGAATCACCCCGTCCCCTCAGCATCCGATGCCAGGAACCTGGAGACCCCCCCCCCCGCCGCCCGTTAGTGTTTGAGGAGGAGACGCTGATGTTGGATAAGGAATGCCGGGCTGCAAAGCTTTTGCAGATCTCGAGGGAGGCAGTGGGTTCCTCGCCTAAAGCAACGTGTGTCTTGGAGAGTGCGAATGCACTCGCACGGCGTAGGGAATCATGACTAGAGGCTTGCTGCTGCTGGGTGGATATAGACAGAGAAATGGTTTGTATTTTCCCCTTTTCATAGTCTCCCCAAAGTTTTCCCCATCAACGGACAAGAGATAAATCGGCTGGTGGTGAAAATAAAACAACTTAAAATTGAATAGGTGCATTGAAATGATGTTCAGTTGTCTAGTGAAGGGAAACTTGCGTGACTAATTACGGTCAGCATCCTCACTTCCTCACTGGGTTAAAATATCAAACGTTCATCTAAAGAGAAATGTGGGATTGGGGGGATTCAGAGTTGTAGAATAAATTACCCCTGTGGACACGGGCAAGTATCCCAAACTCCAAAATGCTGGACACTATTAAAGTGTTCCTGGCCTGCTCAGTAATACTATAATCTTTGAGTAAATTTATCGGAAATGCTGTATACTAATACATGGGATGGGTTGGAGGTAGAAACCAAGGTTTATAATACATAATAATGTCCCTGCTCTTTTAATAAAAAGGAGTTCAGCAGTGTAAAAACTCAGCAGTGCCCTCTAAAGGGCAGTTTCCTGTAAATTACGAAATTAAAAAGAAATATAGATGCCGATGCGCACTCTTCCAGTGTCTCCCAAGACAGGCAGATGCCAACGGTCATAGATGCCAACCTCTTTTCCACCTAAATTGTAAGAGTGGGAAAAGTAAACAATTGCCCCTTTGTACGTAGCAGAATAGGACCGAGAGTTAATATGGGAGCTGGTCCTGTTAAAGGTCTGCATGTTTTTATGCAGACTGCCTGCAGGTTCGATCCTCCTTGTGTGAAAATGGCAGTCTATTTTTATCACTGAGCATGAAGCAAACTTTCTGCGTACAGTGTGTGCCTAATTCAAGTGGACTTCACATTTGCCCTTACCCCTATATATAAAGAACGTAGATGTACAGAAAGATTGTGGAAGTCTTGTGGCCCCTATCTATGGAGCTAAGCGGGTGTGGGGCGGAGGAATGTGGTAGTGGTACCGCTTTCTTTCAAGGAGTGACCTTTGCACCACAAACTTCATGAGGTGAAGCTGCTAATACGTTCTCTTCCAAAGCTCCTTATTGCCACCCTGAAGCTTGGCTGCAGCTCTCTTCACCCTCCTCCCCTACATATTGCAAGATAAGAGACCTTTTTATTTTAAGACAGTGTTCACAACTTGGTGCAGCCAGTGGCGTAGCGTGGGGGGTGCAGGGGGGGCTGGCCGCACCGGGCGCAACATCTGGGGCTTAGGGTTAGGGGGCGCAAATCCACGGGTTAGGGGGCACAAATGACTTGCCTTGCCCCGGGTGCTGACAACCCACGCTACGCCACTGGGTGCAGCTTTGGGTTATTCGGTGGCTTTGCCTACAGCAGAATATTAAATTCTTCTGGATGCCAATCATATCAAAGTCCCGTCCCCCGCAAAGACTTCCTGCCATCCAGTCCTTAGGCATGCTGGTATGGCAAATTCTGTGCGGCTATTTGCTTTGAATTCTTCCAATCCACATTTAAAGAGCTTGCTTTTATTCTAGGCCATCTATGTAGACCCCATACCTTTAAAGCATATTCTCCCCCCTCCCCAAAGAATTATGGGCACAGTAGCTGGTTAAAAGGGTTGCTGGGAACTACAGTGCCCAGAATTCTGAAGTCAAGAACACACATTGAATATACTTTAAAGGCATGGCATGTAAGCAGCCAAAACTGCCTGCCGATAGCAAGTGATTTTATAAAACGAAAATGAAGAGCATTTAAGAGTGTGCTGCCACAGTAGGAAACTATCTTTTTGAAAAGCGAGCCTATAGTCAGAATGCAATCTTAAGTTGCACATCCTTAAATAGAACGCTCTGTTGTTGCCACAGGTTTCCATCTTCCAGAAGCTGGCTAAATTGGCGAATTCTGTGTGAGTCACAAGCTCTTGAGACTCTTGCTATATTTTTAGTTCCGTTTGAATGTTCACTATGAAGTAACAGAAGAGTCCTGGGGTTTATCCCAAGGGTTTTGTCTGAACTGTGACATGAGAGAGAAAATTCACGGTTGAATGGAATGAAGTTTTCCGATTGGGGTTGGACTTGGGCAGTCCTAGTGAGATAAAGGTGTGAGTCAGAACTCTTGTCAGCCGCCATAAACGCAGCCTCGCTCTTCAGGGAATTGTTTTTACTGCAGAATGACACAATCCTTTTCAGCACCCCCCCCCCTTTTATATAAACTTCCAGCCCTCATTAATTCATTGTATTTCATATGCGGCAATGTTTAAATTTGTGATAGGTTTTATCGTTTGAATTGTCAGCCTTGGGCAGGGGGCATCCTCAAAGGGTCTAGTGTGGGCTCTTTCCCCCACCTATAAAATAAGCAGTCATTTTTCATGAGAGAGGCTGCAGCTGTAAATGTCAATAAAAATAATGCTGGATTCTTCTGCCACTTTGTTATGCATAGGATTTTAATCATTGGTGGTGAAAATGAAGCCTACCCCTCTCACAAGATGAGTAATGTAGCATTAGCAGAAATAATAGCAACAGAGTTCAGCCAGTGGGGGAGCAGAAGTGTGTGCCTGTGTTTGTGAGAGAGAAAGAGCTGGAGGACTTGAAAAGGTGACTCACTTTAAGAACTGCCTGCAAATCTCCTGATCCCGAAGGCTCCTGGTTTACTATTAGCCTCCTGAGCAAAGGCACCAGCCACCCAAGAGAAATCCGTTTGGCTGGTTCCCTTAGTTTGTGAATCCATGGGCATAGAATTGAGGAAAGCTCACCATATAAAATCCCTATAAATAAGCTGTCAGGAGTTATAGAAAGAGGATGTGGAATGAAATAGCAACATATTTAAGAACAAGGTCGAGGAGAAAAGCTGGCTTCTAACAATAACAGTTTTCACGGCCTTCTTGAAAACCGATACAGAGAGCCCTGTTCAGGTGACCAAAGTACTCTGAAATGAGCTGTTGCTCCAGAATAGTAGTGTCTTCTCCCATTCTGCTGAGTGATCGGGAGTTTTTTTTTTTCCATTCAGCAAATATTTGATAGATCAATGTAATCTTTTTTTAAAACAATATTCAGAACTTTAGTTGATAAGGGGACACATTCTCTGTTAATGTTTTTTTTAAGGCTCAGCTAGTAGCTTTTAACAAGGGTAAACTGGAATTTTAAATGCAGGATAATTAAGCTTCTGTGTTCTGGCTGGATTAAATGAATCTGTAAAAGAGGCTCCATGGAATCTACGGAAGCCCACACTTCCACTGATTTTGGACTGGTTCCTTAGTTCTGTATTTCCTCACTGTCAATATCCTGCTAAGAATGTTTCAGCAGGCAGCTACTCAAGGACCTAGATTACAGGGGTCAGCAAACTATCAGCAGGGGGCTGGTCCACTGTACCTCAGACCTTGTGGGGGCCAGACTATATTTTTTTTTGGGGGGGGGGTGAACGAATTCCTATGCCCCACAAATAACCCAGAGATGCATTTTAAATAAAAAGACACATTCTACTCATTTAAAACACACTGATTCCGATTTAGAAGGCGATTGGGCCGGATCCATCCCCCGGCCCTTAGTTTGCCTACCCATGGCATAGAATATGTAGCAGAATAGAAATCTTAAGAAAGAAGGGTTTAAAATGCAGGCTTGTAAGATCCTAGGTGTGATTCCTTAGGTAGAGTTTCAGAACGTCAATTTATCCATTGCTGCAATTTATCTTTGAGAAGATGTAGCAGTGCAGTACAGCACTTTCCATGACAGTTATTCACTGAAACAAGTTATGGGTTTTGTTTCCCAAGTAAACATATCCTTTCAGAGACCTGAACAAAAGACATAGAAATCCACGTAGTATAACATGTTTGAAAGCACAGGTTTGCTCAAGGTGTAGCTGATTTGCATGCTTCACAATTTCATCCAAGGTCTGAGCTTAACAGATACGCTCATTTTCACTAATTGTGCAGAGAACTTAACTAATTTATCTCACAGTTTAAAAAAAAAAAGCACTCATCTGGGGCTGTTTTGTTGTCTGATCCCATCATAGGACTTAATTAAGTTTTATGGCTCTTAATGGATCCATTTCATTTACCATAACACAACGGAATGGAAGTTATTAATCAGTACAGAACAGCCTCTCGGAACTTGCCCTTCCTCAAATGGATACAACACATGAAGCTGTACGATAATAAATGTCTCAGAAGTAAATGGAGAATTGTTGGTGTTAGTCTTAATCTTTGAAACAGAGTCAGCTGATTTCTGCTGGCAAAGAATCACAATCTCTGTCACTAACCTTTAACTGCCATACTGTTTTTCTTTTAATTGTGGCTATTTAGCTGCAGGGTTAGAAAATGGGATAGAAAAGCTAGGAGCCAAATGGCTCCTGGGATCTGGGTTGTGGGCGCCAAAACAGAATGTCTAGTCACCATGGGTGGGGGGGTATGTCAGCAACACTTTTTATTTATTATTTTGATGAGCATGAATTAATACGCAAGTGACACATTGTTAATACAGTCATACCTCGAGATAAATACGCTTCAGGTTGAGCGTGTTACTTCCAGGTTTCGCCGCTTGCGCATGCACAGACGGTCAAAATGACGCCATGTGCGGAAGCGGCGAAACGCGGCACGTGCAGACGCGCTGTCTTACGTTCTGTTCGGGATGCAAACAGGGCTCTGGAACAGATCCCGTTCGCATCCCGAGGCACCACTGTACAGTGGTACCTCAGGTTAAGTACTTAATTCGTTCCGGAGGTCCGTACTTAACCTGAAACTGTTCTTAACCTGAAGCACCACTTTAGCTAATGGGGCCTCCCGCTGCTGCCACGCTGCGGGAGCCTGATTTCTGTTCTTATCCTGAAGCAAAGTTCTTAACCTGAAGCACTATTTCTGGGTTAGCGGAGTCTGTAACCTGCAGCATATGTAACCTGAAGCGTATGTAACCTGAGGTACTACTGTATCACATTTTTAGCAGAAATTGTTAATGCAGTACATGTTTAATTTGGTATTTACAATAAAAATATTGGTACCATACCTCAGTTTTCAAAACGCTGTATCTTTATTGTTAAACTCCTTAACATAAAGTTTGAGGCTTCAAAGCATGTGCATTTCAGTAATCCTTGAGGGTCAGCCAAGTGGAAAAAATGGCACCCAGACTTTTGGAGATGCTCGCAAATGGAGAATCTTCAGGCACAAAGCGCCTGGCACCCTGCTAATTTTAAACCCTGTTTAGCTGTGGTAGGAGAAACTTCCCCACTTATTTATAAAAATGTTCATCATGCAGTGAGAACTATCACAGCCTCAAATTCATTGACGATCAGGAACAATTAAACTATTCCCCCACACACAGACTTCTGAACCCTATTAATTGACATTTCTTTGTTTGCTTCTTTCTCTTCAGGAGGCTACGAAACCTTTTATTTGCAGTATCCTGAGTTTTGCATAGATGTAAAACCCATATCCCAAGAGAGACCTGAAATGGAGAGAAGCACCAGCAGCCTCTACGAGAAGCCATGCATCCACCACAAACCAGCATACGATCAGGTGTGTTGAGGGGAAGATATGACTAATCCCACCCACGCTCTGGCTCCTCGGGGGCTCTTCCTGTCATCATCCTGTTCGTAGCTGACTAGTTCACTCTCTTATTCATGTCTGGCAATGTGACAAAAGGACTCGGCGTGCATGTTTGTCATGTTTCAAATAAGAAGTCTGAGTGTGATGCACTTTTGAAGACAAGTGGCCTTAAAACGAAGAGAGATGAGAGATAGATGCCGTCAAAGCCACCTATTTCCCCCTCTCTTCTTCTTCCCTAATATGTAAAGAGTTTGTAACTCTTAAGAACTGTATAGTGACACCTTCCTGTTCACACCTTTCCCCCAAGGAGCTAGACATGCTTCACTCCCTCACAACAGTCCTGTAAGGTAGTTTAGCCTGAGAGACTGCATATGGCCAAGGGTTCACCCAACAACCTTTCAAACTGAGTGGGGATTTATCACCTTACCTCTCCCTCCCATTGCAAGCCAGCTGTAAATTTATTCTATTTACAGCTATTCTATTCTATTCTATTTATTGGAAGATACACACACACACACACACACACACATATATATATATATATATATACACACACACACACAATGTGCTCCTTTAGTATTCCCTCCCACCACCTGTACCTGTTGCTGGGGCCTATGCTTCCCCTTCTCATCTATAAATGGTAAAATATTTTCTTCAGAAAGACTAGGAATGGAAAATATTTCTACCTAAGTATTTTATTTTTGTGGGGGGGGGGGGGAGTCAAGAGTGGGAGACTCTGCAGAACTTAATAGTAGTATTTACCTTTCTATCCCACATTTCTTCCGAGGAACTCGTATAACAGTTTTTCTCCTCATTTTATTCCCACACCATCCCTTTGGGGTTGTTTGGCTGAGAGTAACAGACACATGGTCACCTCCAGTCAGCTTCAAGGCTGAGTGGATTTGAACCCGGGACTTCCCAGTCCTAGCCTTGACATCCGCAACCACTGGGCCACATGGGATCTGTTACACATGGCATACTTTGTATTCCCAAAGGTGATATATTAAAAAGAGGTTTTCCGACACCTTATGAAAGATGAATGGTGCCTTGGCTTGGTTTTCTGGGCACTAAATATAACGCTGTGACGTTTTCTAGCATGTAGCTTCTTTTCTTGTTTATCGCCTTCTATTCACAAAGGGGGAGAAGACTTGAGTGGCTGAGAGCAGCAGGGGAGAGTGTTGTGTTTCTGACGTGGCAGGGCTGAGGGCCCCATGCTGAGACTGCTTTGGGAGGCTAAGACAGCTTGAAGTCAGAGGAGGCACATGCCAGCTGCCATCCTGCAATTATTAATTAGGCACGCATGAAAAGAGTGTCATGCTAAGCCCAGTAATGTGTTCATGTTTTTCTTTCAAACTGAACTTTAAAACAAATGCACACAGTGCATAGCATTGTCAAGATATCTTTGAAGCTTCTGGTTAAAGTACATCATGCCTACCAGGCTCCATCAAGAGACACTGAACAGGCTTTGTGTCTATATTTTTAGTATGATTATGTGGGGGAAAACTTGCCCCTGCATTTTTTTCATCATGGTGACGGAAGGGACAAGTAAAAATCCTTTTGGTGTGTGCTTCATGGGGGGAGAGAGGCATAAGAAAACCCACAAGTGAAATTGCTTGTGATACCACACGTGGCAAATGTGAATGAGAAAAACCAAATCCGCTGATTTTTCGTAAGGAGTCTTCTGTTACAGTGGTTTGCTGGTGAGCTACCATATTAGCCTATATGGGTGGATAAGTGGTTGACCAGGACTCCCTATCAGAGTCCTTGCATTGCTCACAACCCATAGGTCTTAAGGGGCAGTCCCTGCCAGTACGGAAGTAGCAGGGCTGGCAAAGCTCTCATTGTGCCAAGACCACAGCAGTAATTCTACCCCCGCAGCAGGAACTGCACCTCTTGCAAAGTACTTCCTGTCTGGGTGCTACAGCTCTGATCTCAGTGATGTCTGGAAAACACCCTAAAATTGTCCAAAACTCAGCCCCTGCTGTCTGTGTTCTACTGCGTCTCTGTGTGTGTGGAAGAAAAAAAAAGTAAACGAGAGCCTATAATTATATGCGGTTCCTTGCCTTCCAGGGTGGCCCAGTGGAGATCCTTCCTTTCCTGTACCTTGGCAGTGCCTACCATGCTTCCAAGTGCGAGTCCCTAGCCAATCTGAACATTACAGCACTCCTGAACGTCTCCAGGAAGAGCTCCGAGCCCTTTACGGATCAATACTGCTATAAATGGATTCCAGTGGAGGACAATCACACAGCAGACATCAGCTCACACTTCCAGGAAGCAATAGAATTTATTGGTAGGTATATTTCTCTATTGAAGTTAATAGTGACCACTATGGAGGCCGCCTTCAGAGACCAAACCGCATGTCTAGAAATATGTTTTGTTGGGGCTAAGGAAAAAGCCCTTCCAGAGCCTGTGATCAGGCTTCACAGCTCTCTCACTTACCAGGAGGTGCATCTTCTTCCTGCCCCTTCTGTAGGGTGGTTAAAATATTTCATTACAGGGAAGCTTTGAGGGATAAATGGCTGTAGAGCAGGGTTTCCTAAACTTTGGTCTCCAGCTGTTTTTGGACTACAATTCCCATCATCCCTGACCAGTAGCCCCATATATATAAGGGGGGAGGCTTTTTAAAAAAGAAGAAATTTCACTGTGTTAAACTCATTTTTTCACAGTGATTTCACTGTGTTAAACTCATTTTGCTACCCGCCTTGAGCTAATTGAGGAAAGGTGAGGTACAAACTACAGAAAAACTACTGTGACATAGGCCTCTGTGCGCTAGATGCATCTCTCAGCCGGCAAACATGCAAGCGAACTGTAAGTGAAGCTGCATAGTGGGGATGGGTGGTGAAGCAAGGAGTTCTCTGTGACAAGGGAAGGAGTATTTAATGTGCATGACTGGAAAAGAAGAGTCTGGGGTGCTGACCCAGGGCTATTTGAGATATGTAGAGAGGGCAGGATTACTAAATGATAGAAATGACTATGTCTGCCAGTGTGCCACAAGCAGTGTAACTCCGTCCGTTGCTTAAGAAAAAGCTGCACAAACCTGTAGGCATGGTTCTACAGAGACCTTGTTTTTTGTCCATTTTTTTAAAGGAGAAACAACAGCTTTTTCCAGTTTACCTGAGCAGAATGGCAAGGAGCCGTAAACCAGGAAATCCTTGGTTCAAATTTTGTTCCTAAAGCTAGCCACTGTCTCTGTCCCCCAACCTCAGTATGGGTTTAACAAAGCTGACCTACCTTATAGTGTTGATGTGAGAATTACTGAAAATGTTAAGTGCTTTGCATTTAGTGCAAGTACTATTAATTTAATGTCTGTTAATACAGTACTGTACCCTAAGCTTGGTAGCAGGAAGCAGTTTAGGACACATTATTGCATTAACAAGCATTAAAATAATGATTATGTTAAAATATATGAAACAGTAACTCCATATTGAAGATGAGAAGTTTGAGGATTCAAGAAATGTTAAGATAGATGGATACTTCAATTATTACGGCATGCCTTTGAGGATGTGACCCAGAGCAGAATGCAGTAAGATGAAATGTGGGTAATATATTTCTCACGCCAGCCAAACAGGGCAAGTTCTATTTTTAATCAACACGTTTTGCACAAGGAGCTTATTTTCAGAATTTTCCTTTTAATCTTATAACAATAATTGAATTGTGTGAGTAACTTGGGGGCCTCCCGTTGCGTAAAATGGTGGTTCTGCCTCAGCCATTTATAGCCTGACTTAAATCCAAGTGCCACTTATCAAGGGTTATAATTAGAGATGTTAGGCTACTTTATTGTGCATTTTGTGGTAGAAACCCCAGGAACCCAGGGACTTTACATCCCTGCTCAAAATGCATGCTGTGTGTCTACCAAAAGGGCCCACAAAAGGTGGGGACAGAAGCAGTACATTTCATGCTCTTACCCAATGGAAAAATAGGCACATCTCCTCATCAGATGGGAGGGAACATGCAGCAAGCCCACACCTTTTGCTGCAAGGTCTGTGCTACTTTCAAAAAGAACCTAACTGTGAATTCAATTCTTTTGTGGCATTGTAGTGTTTGCCTTATTACACATCTCTTGCCATAGTTCCACTAGATGAGGGGAAGGCAAACCTCTTAACTTTATCCAAATGTGATTAATCTACCCTATAGCTATTAAGTTTTGTTATTTGAACAAATGAGTTAAATGCTTCAGCCAGAGTTAGTGAATAAAGTGGAAATTTCTTCTCTGGCATTCTGGCATTAATTCCATTTGTGGAACACCTTCTGTCAGCCCACTACCTCTTTTGGACAATTGTTTGCAGAATGTTGTGCTGCCATTGTGGGCATCCACTTATAGTGACAGCTAACATATTCAGTGCATCATCACCACCCTCATCTGTTCTTCTTTTTCTTTAGATTGCACCAGACGGGCAGGGGGTAAGATCTTGGTGCATTGTGAAGCTGGAATTTCCCGCTCTCCCACTATCTGTATGGCGTATCTGATGAAAATGAGAAAGTTCCGCCTGGAGGAGGCTTTTGATTACATCAAGCAACGTAGGAGTCTGATCTCACCAAACTTTGGCTTCATGGGCCAGCTGCTACAGTATGAGTCAGAAATATTGTCCTCGGCTCCCAGCCCTCCTGTAGCTTCTTGCAAAAGGGATGCTGTGTCTTTCTTCACCGAAGAGCTGGCTTTGGGCAAAAGCTTCGAAGGCTCCTGTTTTGCTTTTCCTACCTCAGTTTTGAATTCCGTGCCCATTCACTCACCTGTCCACCAGCTAAATATTGCTGCATCTTCATCCTGCTGGACTCTCCTGGGAACAAGAGACAATACAGTCCCATGAGCCTGGTAGAGAGTATAATGATACATTTCACCTACATGCAATACAGAGGACCTCATGAATTTCACCTAGAACTGGACACTTGAGGGGCTGTCTATACCTGGAAGGGGGAAAAGTCATTTTACATTGAGATGGAGTCTTTGTTCAGTACATTTAAGTTTGGGGGATAGCTATGCCATTTCAGGTTGTTAACTTGTGCTGAGTCTAGCCAACTCCTGCTGTAGCTCAAATTGTCCTAGGCTTGTGTTTTGAACTAGAAGATCATTCTTCCTCTTCCCAGAAGTAGATGCCCTTCGTTATGGCTGAGAACATAAGTGTATGGACACTGGCTAGATCAGGCTTTCAAAAGAAGGAATGTTTTTTAAAAAAGAAAAGCTGTGCACTGTTTAAGGGTTTTTTAGAATAAATTCTGGACTGTTTGTGCACACACTACTATACTTCCAGACTACGCTGGGGTAGAGAGAACACCGCATATAGTCTGTCTGGTCTGATTGCTTCTCCGTTGCTGTCTCCCTCCCTCTCTTTTAATTATAGCCTTGTTTCAAAAGTGTAAGCAATAAACAGCTGTGTCAGGAAAGCAGAGCTGTAATGAAAAGCACAATTTACAAAAGAAGCAAACACTGACATTTCGGTGATGGCAGAAACTTGAATGTTTGCTTTTTCCTGTTTTGTGTGTTTTTAATATGTACTACACCATAGGCTGCAAGTGGGTTAGAAAGTAGGAGCAGAAGACTTCTTTCTTCCCACATCCAATGACCATTGCTTACTGCTGTACAACTGGGGTCAGGTTTATCCTTCCCCAGAGGCCTTGGGTGCTTGTCAGTTTCTAGTCTGGATAACAAAATGAGGTAGTCTTGCCAAGAGGAACTTGTGCACGTCCCAAGGCTGTGACATCATAGGGGTTCCACTCTTTCTCATCCAGTTGAATCCAGCTTGTGTTTCCAGAGATGCCTTATTTCCAGGGGATGTTTCATTCTTAAAACACCATGGTCCTATCAAAACACAAGAGGTTTCCCCTGTTCCACTGGGGACACCTGCTATGTTCTATTTCAGAATCATCCAACACTATAGTAGAACCCTACCAACTCTGTAACTGGATGTAGCAACACATATTCCCAAATGGCACCAGTAGAACTGTGTGTGGCTGGCATATGGTGGCCATGTTGCACCTACCATTTGAGTGAAGTATAGTCAAATTCAGGCTGATGGTGTGCACAGAAGTACTGTTACTTGGGGGGGGGTGAATTGCTGACCTTCCAGGTATTGTTGGACATCTGCATTGGCATGAGCTTCAGACAGCATGGCCAAATCAGAGGTGATGAGCGTTATAGTCCCGCAACATCAGGAAGGCTACACATTTTCCAGTCTGGCTAATCTGTTCCTGAAATCCCACAGTTGAAAGTTCAAGTAGGGTTCTGCAATGCAGAACCTGTGTTCTACAGCTTTATTTTGGCTTGATGCAAATGGCCAAAGCACAGACTGGTTCAGTTGCAGTTCAGTAACAGCAATGCGTAGGACATACTGCTGAGCTAACAGGCTGCAAAAAATAAATGGGTGGAGCTGCACAGGTTGTTCACAGGCCATATTGTCACCCCGCTCCAGACTTGGACCTCTGTTGAGAGATGACTGCCTCCTCTTCTAACAGTATGCACTCTACTAAAGAGCAGCAAAGAAGGAATTTTAAAAGAGCAGGCAGTTCTACAGCAGTTGGTTATGTAAAGGAATGCTTGAAATTTTTTTAATGCTTATCCAATGAAAATTTCTTTTTCTCTTTTCATTGCAATTAGATTTACTACATTTTCAGATTTTAAGAAAAAGTTGGAAGGGGGCAGCTTGCAAACAATGCATCTCCCCATTGAAGTGTTATCCATTTATATATTACGTGGTCTTGTTGAACGTCATGTGGCTTGCTTTTCCCTGTACTGATTGATCTCTTCCATAACACATTTTTAGCTGTGGAATAACATCATTTCCAAGCGAACTGGGGTCCTTTTTTCCCAGGGGATCTGTGTGTCTAGCTTGTATGTCTACAGGTGGCTCAATGTGCTGCTATTGCTTTGTTCAGTCACATTTTTTTCTAAATGTGAGAAATGGCAATAACTGCCTGGAAAACTTGTGAATGTGAATATGAGACCTTTTTTTAAAAAAAAAAGAAAATAAAAACGTAAAATAAATAAATAACAGAATTTGAAACTTTTTGTTCCGTGGATTATATGCACCAAGTCAGACAACATGTGAAAATATTACCTGCAAGGTTCAAGATGCAATTCATAGAATGGAAAACTAAATGCCAACTAAAATACAGAACCCTTGAAGCTCTATAGTGATACTACTATACCATGTGGGGGCAGGGAAGCCTGGCCTGTGTGTGCAAGCATGGGCACACACACCATTTTAAAAGCTCTACCTAATTAAAATATTCACAACCTAGTTTCAAATGCATGTAACTATCATGGCTTTTACACCAAGGACTTTGATTGCTGCTGTTCTGCGAAGAGAGTAGGAAACTGCTTAACAAAGCTCTCAATACCCTCAAAACTACAGCAGCTACTTTCTGAAGGAGAGTTAGTTAGGATGATCAAGCCAATAAAAAATAGGTTTCAAGCCAGTTGATTGAATGTATTTATTTATGCCTACCTATGCCCTCAAACGGAACCATGCTCTGGTGAGAGTTCTATAAAATATGGCTCACCAATGGATTTTTATGAGGTTCAAGTATTCAGTACCCATGTAAATAAGAGTGTGCTCTTTAGAAACCCCTCTGTAATGCACTGGGCTTCCACGTTGGATAAATCGAATACACGCAGGTCCCACTTTATGAACACAATGTGTTTCCTGGGAAATGTTCATTAGGCAAGTGTTTGCGTAAGGAGTCTGCAATTTCCCTTGATTCCTATGGGGAAATTTCTAATGCATTCCCAACCATAAAAGGTGGGGGGGACGGGGGGGAACCCAAAGGTCCTCTGATTTGTTCAGTCACTCCCCCTCTGTTCCTCAGCCAACAAGGAAGTAAAAGATGCTTTCTGTTCCAATATCTGAATCTGCAGTGTGTATAAGTGACATTTGGGTACTAATGCCTCATGTTTGGGTAACAATATTTGCAGAGCAAGTGTTCATAAAGCAGGACTCTCATGTATAGAACAGTGCATTTCTTACACTATATTGGGCCTTGGCATTTTAAATACAGTTGAACCTTGGATCTCAAAAGTCTTGGCTCCCAAACAAATCTGCTCCCAAACAAATGAAGCCCAGAAGTGAGTGTTCCAGTTTTGGAACATTTTTTGGAAGCCAAACATCCAGTGTGGCTTCCGCGGCTTCCGAATGGTTTCCGAATGGTTCCAGGAGTCAAACGGACTCCTGGAACGCATTCTGTTTGAGAACCAAGGTACAACTGTATGGGCTAGTTCCCTGGCATAATACTACTAATCATTTATGTAGGTCTAAATCCAACACAGAATTAGGTATGCTAGTCAAACATATGTATATGTTTTAGTTTAGGCCACAGTGATCTAGGGCAGGTGTCACTCAGTCTGCCAGTACATCCTATGGTCTTTGTGAAAGGTCTCTGGTTAATACCCCTCAAAAACCCACAATGCACAAATAGACTGCTTACTCTTCCTGCTCAGTTTCTGTTTGAACAGGCTCAGCCTCTCCTATATTGAACATGCTCTTTTAAACACTGGATATGCACACTTCCATCTCTGCGATTGAGCATGGCGGTGGCTGATGTAGGTGATGTTTCTCAAAATTTCAGATGTGCCCACTAGCTCAAAAAAGCTTGGCAACCCCTGATCTGGGGTGTTCAAAGCATTTCACAAATACTCAACCATGCAACCATCCCGTAAGCTATGAATATTATTTTTGTTTTGCAGAGATGGGACTGAGATCAAGAAGTAACAGCTTGCTTAAGACCACCTGTTGCAATTATTGCTGGAATCAAGATTTGGTGTGCAGATGTCTTGGTTCACATTATGCTGTAGCAGAAAGATAAGGAATACAGTTGCACCAAGGATGAATTAGGTTCATCAGTTGTCCTTTCTTATGCCCCTTCTTTTATGCATTGATGATGAGAAGGGATGCCACCTCATTCTTACTGTTGCAAGAAAAGGCATTTGCCATGAATATGAGGAAGTAGGAATTTGGGTGTGGGGAGGCATTACCACCAGCCTCACGCATTTCAGTTCTCTTGACATTTGTGCTCTATCACATCGCCAGCTTGCTCTGAGACATGAGTAAATTAAATTTTCCAAATGAGGACTATGAATATAGCTGAGGAGGTGGGGTTGAGTCATCTGAGTGAATCAAATGAGGGCACACAAGTAACGGGGGATTGCAATTGCAGCATCCCATTTTCTATCTGTATCGAAATGATGGGGCCATTTTGCTCTGGCTTTTCCAGCTTGCAAACAGAGCTGCTCTGCTATTCAAAGAGTGTATTAAGATTAGGAGAGAAATTCCATTTTCCATTACCAGCAATGATGCATTTTCCTCCCTTGTCTGCAGCCTGATATATGTGCAAACTGTGTGGGCGCTTCACAAAAACTATATTGAATTTTACAGACACTGGCTCTGGGCTTGGACAACCTCACCTGATTCATATGTCACAGAGAAACAGAACCGGATGTCATCAGCATACTAATGCTGAGACCTAACAGCTTCATATAGTTAAACGGTACAGGGGCAAGATTTGGGACCCACAAAGCACTGTTGTGGTGGTGCCAATAGGCAGTCCTCTAATGCTACTCTCTGAAACCAACCCTGCAGGTAGGAAGAGAATTGCTGAAGAACACTGCTTGCAATTTTTATCTTGCAGAGTCAGTCCAAAAAGAGACAGTGCTCAATGGCATTAAAAAAACTACTGAGAGGTTGCATCAGAATAACACAGCCATGCTCCATCTATCCCTCTCTTGAGAAAGGTCATCCACCATGATAGCCAAAACCATCAGATCAGAACCTTGACTGAAATGGGTCTGGATCAGCATTGGGAAACTCTTGATTTTCCAGATATTGCTGAATTACCACTCACATCATCCCTAGCCATTGGCTATGTTTGCTGGGTCTGATGGGAACTGTAGTTCAGCAACATCTGGAGGGCCAAAGGTTCACCACACCTGGTCTAGATAATCAGTAGCCTCCAACAATACTTTCAGTTGTGCTGCCACAACTGTCTCAATTATGTTGCTCGAAAAGTGGGTGTTAATGACAGGATGATAGTTGTCTAAAACTATTGAATCCAGGGTGGACATTTCCAGGTTGGTAATACTATGCCTCCTTAAGAGCAGCAGGCACCATTTCCCTATATAGAGATGCATTCACCACGCCTTGGACCCATCCAATGAACACACACATCCCTCTAGCAATCAGCCAAGAAGGGCAATGGTCTGGATGGAACCTGGTCAGCCTCATTCCTACAAGCACCTCGTCCACATCATCAGAGTGCATCACTTGATGCCACAAATGAGAATTGGATATACCACTGGATACCTCAGATGGATTTGTAGTCAGAGCAGCATCAAGGTCTCCATGGAGAAGAGCAATGTTATCTTCAAAGGCTCTTCTCAAAGAGTAACAGCAGGTTGCTGAGTGCCAAAGCTGCATTCGTGGAGGACAATGATAAGGCTGGCCCAGGCAGGCAGTTTCTTGTAAATAATATAATGTTCCATTAATCCCACAACTCATTTTGAAAAAGAAAATAAATCTTAGTGTTATGTCTATAGGAACATGTCTGTCTACCACAGGAATTGGGAAGGAAATCTTTAAAATAGGCAGCTACCTTACATTGCAGACCCCAGTGTAGAAGATCCATAGAACTTTTCATAAATTAAATAAGTGTGTGTGTGTTTCTTTTCTTATAGTTTCATATCCGCATCTAGTGTTCTATATTTTATTGTATCATATTTGCAAAAAAAAGAAGACGAGAATAAATAAATCCTAAATCCACATTACTTCAAAACCCAAATAAAAGGAGGAGTTTGAATTGCATCAGTGGGGGTGCTGGGGAAGAGGAAGGACCTGGAAGACAGGCGAATGACAAAATCTGAACCTGTACTTCTGTTTTGCAGTGCCGTCTTTGTCATCACATCCAGGTTTCCATCTGCTGGATTCTGATATATTTAAGCACTAATAGAAGGTGATTGGGCCTGATCTGGCCCCCGGGCCTAAGTTTGCCTACCCGTGATTTAACGCATTGCCTGGTCAATATGTACATTCTCCACTTAGAAACTGTGACATGTGCTGGCAAGTTATGTAACACATCCTCAAATTATGACTTGAGGTTATGCAGATGGAGTACACAATTCCCCACTCACCCTCTCAATAGGTGCACATTTTCCACAATGCCAGGCAGATGTGCACCGTGGCTAGCTTGTGTGCGCATTATCCATTCAATTCATACTGACTCCAAGTTCTTTATGGTGTAAACCTGCAATGTTGGCTGCAAATTGTTGGCTGATTCTTCTTCCCTACCCTCTGTAAAATGTCATGTACTTGAAATCAAAAGGTACCAGTCAACACACTTTCTACAATGGCTTAATAGTCTATGCCGAGCACGTTGTCAGCCACTCTGCAGCTAAGTAAACAATGTCAGGCCCCAGGTGGGCGGAAAAAAATGTCTGTGCTACTGAACACTAAAGAGTTGACATGGTTCAGCTTACTAAATCCAGCTGTGAAGAGCAGCTGGTTTTCTGGCCTTCAGCAGGGTGGATGCAGAGGGATATGCTTCAGAGAATTGATCAGGGGGGCACTCCTAGGGAAGAGGAAAGACAGAAGATGTTTTGTTCTGCCTGCTATGGCAGTCATAAAGTGGGCCTCTGACAGTTCTGATTGCTCCCAACAGCTGTGAAGAACACTTGCTTTGCTTTTTGTTCTTTGGGCATTTGCCTGAGATGACTTGAAGAAGTGGCTCGAAAAAGTGGAGAGGAGGGGCAGCAGGGGGAGAGGAAGAGAGAGGTGTGGGGAGAGAGAGAGACCTTAAGGAAGGAACAGGAAGCTCTGAAGAAAGTGTATGGCTCATGGGATTCTGTTTTTGCCTCTTTTTTTAGGTCACCAAGACAAATGGGAGATGTTTGTGAACCTTCCTTGCAGGGCGCTACTGCCAAATTTCCCACTTCAAGCAACTTCACCCCATTCTTCTTTGTCTTCCAGCCCACTTCTTCCTCCTCTTCCTGTGAGGGACACCCCCCCTCCCCAAGAAAAAAAGAGAACAATCCACTCATAGAAATTCCTGCCTCAGGCTGGGAAAATCAAGGGAGGCAAGAGAGGAAGTGGTGGAGCATGAGGGGCCTGGAAGAGAGAGCAAGAATACATTAATGAACTCAAGCAGATAAAGCAAGAGAAGCACAAGACACTTATTGAGGCAGAACATTCTCTTTCGGAGCTTCTTCTTATGTGGAGTCACCATCATTGTACAGGTCACCATTCATGTCTCCTGCTCTCCCCTTCCCTCCTGCATCATGTGCTCTCACTCTATTTCTATCCAGTAATAGAAATAGAAAGTGCTCAGGAAAAGGTTCCTAACATAGATGCAGTAAAACAAGGACCTCAAAGCAAAGGGTACCAGCACATAGACTGACTAGAGGGGTGGGGCAGGGAATGCATGGGTCTTTATTTATAAGGCTTGCATGGATTTTCTGCAGCCCTGTGGTCAGTATGTGTTTGCAGCTGGCAAAAGAGACAGATTTGTGGAGACATCTTTGGACGTGGATTTGATGCGCAACGTGGAATATAAAAGGGTTATGTGCATTCATAGAAAACAGGTCAATTCACAGTTACTGGTTATGAAACTGCATTTGTAGGGTAACAAAACTCGGGAATGGAATATCCATGTTAAACAGCGGAATACCTCTCTGTACAAGAGTGAACAGCAGGCAACAGTTCAATCAAGCCTTCTTTGCAAGTTTCCCAAGAGAATTTGGTTGGCCAAATGGAAGAGAGAACACAGGCACGGCCAGTGGTCAGGGTTGATGGGAGCTGTAGTGCAGCAATATCACATTGACTACTCTTGAATCTTAGGTAGATGGAACTGGGAGCCATCTACCTGGGATTCACTCAGAATCTGTTTTATGATTTCATACCCTCCAACATTTCTCCAATGAAAATAGGGGCATCCCATTCCATAACGATAATTTTACTATTTCTACCTCCCCACACCTTACTGGGTTGCCCCAGCCACTCTAGGCAGCTTCCCACATATATAAAACATAACAAAACAGTAAATAATATAATAAAACAGAACATAATAAAACAGTAAACATTAAAAAAAAAAACATTCCCCATACAGGATTGCCTTCAGACGGCCCAGGGGTCAGATAACTCCACACTCTCCAACATTTATCCAAAGAAAATAGGGACATCCTAAGAAAATGTGGGACATTTTGGGATCAAGTAAGAAACTGGGATGGCTTCTCTAAATTAGGGACATCCCTGGAAAATAGGGACACTTGGAGGGTCTGTGATTTGCGCCCTGGAAGCGCAAGAATGTTCAGCCTTTGTAGTATAGAAAGAAGTTCCAGCTTCCCCAGTGCTGTGGCATATCTTAAACACAATTTTGCACAAAGCAAGCTCGACTTAGTTACAATTGCATATAGAGAAGAAAGCTTTGTTTCCTGGTACACCTAATGATCACCCTGCGCTGACTGATTCAGATGAGTAAGAGTGTTGTGGAGCAGTTTAGAGAAACCTTTGAATCGCAAAGGATTAGATGACCGTAATTAGGGAGGTCTCTTCACCTCCATATGAGCTAAGAGGGCTTTAATGGTTTCCTCCCAGGTGAGGCCATGCTCAGGAAGAGAACCCTTTGGGGCATTCAGGCCAATTGAGGAGTATGAGTCATAACAGCAGCCTGTAGAATCCAGCTGCTTGTCGTACCAGAGGCAGCATGCCTCTGAAGACCAGTCGCTGGGAATCACATGTGGGGAGATTGCTATTGTGCTCAGGTCCTGCTTGCCAGCTTCTCATGGTCAGCCTACTGTGAGAACAGCATGCTTTACCTCATCCAGCAGTCCTCTTCTTATGTTTATGGAGCTCTCATCCACAGAGCTTTGTATGCATGGACTTTGTAGACATTACATCAAGCAGTTGTTATCCCAGACATTTCTGTGTATTTTCCTGTCACTTTCTTTACTGCAAAAAGTCTTGATTATTATTTTTTAAGTGGGGGGTATGTTTCCTGTGAAAGCCAGCTTCACTTTAATTGTGCAGCCTTAGTATTAGATTAGTGATAAGTGTGCGGTTCATGTGCCCATTAATGACACCATAGCCCCACCCAGGCAAATAAATTAGACTATACAATAATGATAATATATTTCAGAATGAAGGTCAGACTGGTTTTTCTGGCTTTTATAATATTTAAGGACACAATATTTCTGGAAAAACACTCTCAGTTTTCAACATTTGCCAAATGTTTTTTGGTCCTCGTACCATATAAGACCTTCAGTAAAGAGAAAAGAAATATGTCTTACTAATGTACATTGTGCTAACAGAAAACACAAGCATATTTCCAAAGCACTAATTGGAACATGGTGGGGAGAAGGTCCTAAAGTAGGCCAGAATAAATAGATGTGATCCCCTTGACAGCCCAGACTTGTTTCAGCTCGCACTTCTAGCATCCAGAATATCAATCTGTAAATAATTTTCAGAAAACATTTTCTATATTTTAGGAGACTTGACATATCTTAGGTAAGATAGGCTGCAGTCTTAACCATGTCTACTCAAGCACATTTAATTCAATGAGGCTTACTACCAAGTAAGTGGGGCTAGGGTTGCATACTTTCTCAAGATACAAAGCTGTTACTGAACTGGTGTGGGTGGTAAGCAGAATGCTCTCAGACTGTAATGCCCTAGCTTGACTGGAAATCATAAAATGGACTGTAAGGTCTGGCAATTCCTTAGAGACACAGGACAGGCTTAGAGACACAGAACATGCACAAAACAGGTTTTGATATTGCTGGCTCCAATGACATAAAGTTGATGAGTCAGCTCTCTCGTAAAAAGACAAGGCTAGCTTAAAATATCTGGAGGTAATGCAATAATAATAATGGATCACTTTAATGGATTTTTGGTGTACCTTACCACATTTTAAAGCTCTGTATTATTCTGCAATAACAAAAGCAAGGAATTTACTTTTCTGAAAACTCCAGACTGATATTTTAAATGTGGAACAGCTGGGGCCACAAGCCTTAATATAAAATAAAAGGAAATGATACATTTATGATGCAACCTAGTTTATTTAAATGATTTAGTAGATGCAGACTTTGGAAGATAACCAACTAAGTCATGCTCTGAGTAGACCCATTAAAAGCAATGGAGATAAGTCTACTCAAAATAGGACTTGGGGCTTGTCCACACTTATGTTCGTCCTCCAGGGGGAAAAAACCTCTTTACTCTTGAATGGGAACAAACATCAATGGGGTTTTCCGTGGGTTGGTGTTTGCTCTGATTCAGCAGTAAAGAACCGGTTTTCCTGGGGAAAGTGGCGGGGTAAACAGAAAACTGCTTAGACCCATGCCTAAAAAGCACCAGACAAGCAGAAAACATCTTGAGCCGATGCTTTCCAGGCACGGTACAGGTACGGATGAGCCGTAACATTGGATATTACCCATCAACATGATAAAAAAAGAGGTGGGTTTTTTTCACATCGTTACACTGAATGGCTACAAGAAGGTACATTAAGATAACTGAAAACTTTAAAAACTGAAGTTTGGATATGCAATTCTGTGCAGGAAAATATCATGTAACTGTGAAGACTATTGCAATGTTGGGAAGGGGAGTAGAGAAGAGGCAAGAAGGTGGAGTAGAGAGAAACTATGTTTTTCTGAAATGTATTAAACTCATTTTGATTAGGGGTTTTGTGCATTTTGTATACAGTATAACTGAGTTAGAGGACAAGTAGGAATATGAATAAATTCATGTTGAGTAGGACTGTTAATTTACTGCAATGTATTAACAAAGAAGGCTGATCGCTGGAGAATTGATGCTTTTGAATTGTGGTGCTGGAGGAGACTGCAAAAAGATCAAACCTATCCATTCTGAAGGAAATCAGCCCTGAGTGCTCACTGGAAGGGCAGATTCTGAAGCTGAGGCTCAAATACTTTGGCCACCTAATGAGAAGAGAAGACTCTCTGGAAAAACTCTGATGTTGGGTAAGATTGAGGGCACAAGGAGATGGGGACGACAGAGGACGAGATGGTTTGACAGTGTTCTCAAAGCTACCAGCATGAGTTTGACCAAACTGCAGGAGGCAGTGGAAGACAGGGGTGCCTGGCGTGCTCTGGTCCATGGGGTCACGAGGAGTCGGACACGACTAAACAACTAAACAACAACAACTGATGTCAGCAGCACCCAGTAAGTGCATGCTTTGCCCAGTGTTCATTGAGAGAAGACTCTCTGGAAAACCTCTGATGTTGGGTAAGATTGAGGGCACAAGGAGAAGGGGATGACAGAGGACGAGATGGTTTGACAGTGTTATAGAAGCGACCAACATGAATTTGACGAAACTCCAGGAAGCAGTGGAAGACAGGAGTGCCTGGAGTGCTCTGGTCCATGGGGTCACAAAGAGTCGGACACGACTAAACGACTAAACAACATTAACAGAGTAAGGAAGAAGATTCAGATGGCACATCTACTGGTTAGACTGAACTACAATATTACTATTTGCCACACATTATGTTTACATAATAAAGAGTAGAAGGCTAATTTCCTGTTGACCTTTCAGAAGCAAGAGCACTTAGTGGCAGAGTATGTGCTTTGCAAAAGGACTCTGGCTGAGTTTCTGGAATCTCTGGTCAGGGGTGGAAAATAAGCCTGTCTGTAACCCTGGAGAATCATTTCAGGTACTTTAGAACAGAGAAGGCCAATATAGTACCCTCCAAATGAGAGCCAGTGTGGTGTAGTGGTTAAGAGCAGTAGACTCGTAATCTGGTGAGCCGGGTTTGTGTCTCCACTCCTCCACATGCAGCTGCTGGGTGACCTTGGGCCGGTCACACTTCTCTGAAGTCTCTCAGCCCCACTCACCTCACAGAGTGTTTGTTGTGGAGGAGGAAGGGAAAGGAGAATGTTAGCCGCACTGAGACTCCTTCGGGTAGTGATAAAGCGGGATATTAAATCCAAACTACTACTACTACTACTACTACTACTACTCTTCTTCTTCTTCTTCTTCTTCTTCTTCTTCTTCTTCTTCTTCTTCTTCTTCATAATGGACTAAAGCTCCCATCATTGTTCACCATTGGCCATGCTGGCTGTGGCTGATGGGAGTTGGAATCCAGCAACATCTAGAGGCAAAGGCAGATCTAGAAGAGCACACTTGAAGCTGTTGCAGTGGGCACAGAGCTTCTGGGGTCCTGCAGGGAGTGCCACAACTATGACATCCAACAGAAGAAGAGAGGCATTACATTTTGGTGTCTCATAGGGCGCCACTGAAATCTGAGGCATCAAGGTTCGCCATTGTTGGAGGGGAACGTATCATATTGGCTATTCTGACTTATACATTACTAAATTACATAGACCAATGGTCTGACTGACTATACAGCAGCTTCCTGTAATCTGTGTTGGTATCACAGCCTGGCAAAGAACAGACAACATCTACTGTCAGAAGCAGTACCTGTAGCAATGTCCCTCCCTTGCTATGCTTGTATCGCACTTATTTTTCCTGAGGTCTGCTGCATGCCTAACTTGAGGAAACTCAGCCGTCAGAGGTTTATCTAGTTTTCAGAGATGTAGAAACAACCAAGAAACCCAAAGGAACAACAGAGCTGGAGGAACCTCTTATTTGTAAGGATGTAGGTTGTCATTCCATAATATCATCACAGAAACATATTCTCTTCATTTCAGAAGTCAGTGCTAACCATTGAGCAGAGAGACAGAAACTTCCTTAGTTTACAGCTGCTTCTGAAAGCCAGACACTCTGGTGTATGAATCAATGACGATGAGCTGGCATGTGGGAGAAAAATAAAATAAATAAATCCCAGCACCCTGTGTTTAAAGTATGGGATCTGAGGCTTGTACTTGCACATATTTAAACTCTCCTCTTCTTTCGCTTCCTCCTCCTCCTCCTCCTCCTCCTCCTCCTCCTCCTCCTCCTCCTCCTCCAGATTTCCTCACCACAAAGGCTTGTCAAACACTTGTCAGCAGCACCTCACTGTGACTGATTCACTCCAAGACGCTGGAGGAGTTACTGCCTTTCACTGCTATTGTACATCTCTGGGCAGACAGGAACAGGGTGGGGAATGAGGAGTGGGAGCTATTAATAAGAAGTCCTTGGGGCTGCAACTACCCACTGGCTGGTGGATTCACAGCTCACATCAGCAAAGGAGAAAGGACGCCTTCAGGACCTGGAAATGTGCCTCAGCTTCCTAGGGGAGTATTTGTTGGCTTTTCCTCATCCTGCCCCCACTTCCACCCCTACACAATGTCTGGTGATGATTCTTTTCCCAGACACGATTTCAGCATAAAACAGCTGTCTTCCCCTGATGTCTACTAGAGCTGAGCACAAGGAAGTGGTGTGGTTTTACAGTTCTACCACACTTCCTTAAAGGCTCCCATTTTCATCCTCCCACCCCTACCCTATCCTGCATCAAACCTTTTAGTTATCTAGTCTGTCATTATCACCCTCGACTTCATCTGCCTTGTCTACTCCTGGGCTCTTTGACAGGAGGAGGAGGAGGAGGGGAAAAATACAGATCTGATGCTCAGATGAGGTTCATCCGGTGAGTGAATTCACCGATGTTTCTATGACTGTTAGCTCTTTCCTCTATAATTGGAATGGGTTTGGTGGTGGTGGTTTTTACTGGTTGCTGAACATACCCAGGAGAATGCAGACACACTCTTTATAGCTATATCATTATTCTCTCAAATACTAGGGATATTCCATCTCAGATGGAGGGATTGGGAATGATGAGTAAGATAATTACCTGGTGCTGCCTCCAGAGGGGGACCCTCTTGCTGTCTCCTCCTACGCGCCATGCAAATATGCTGAGTGAGTGGAAAAAAGGAACCCACATTACCATTCCGAGGAGTCTAAGCCCTTCATCTCTAAAGCCCTGCTCCCTGCATTTATTTTTTACTTAAAGTGTTGTTGTTTTTGTTGTGGCTATGATGATATAACCTCATCAGTGAAATTTAATTAGCATATGAAACCACCTTGTACTGAGTCAGACCATTGATCTTCTAGTCTACTGGTGCTATTTGTCTAGAAAAAGAGGTGCCGGAACTCACCATGAACGCCTCCCTTGTTCTCTTAATGGCAGCGCCAGAACTGAGTTCCAATGAGTTCAGGCTGAAAAGTAGCCCTGTAGTCCACTATAGTCTACTTTGGCTGGGAGTGGTTCTCCAGGATCTCAGGCAGGCCCCCTCTTCCCTTTAGTTGAGACTGGACCTGGGACTTTCCATCTGTTTAAACTTCCTCCTTCCCTCCAAACGCCAACAGTGGATATAATGCCAAACTTGGACTGAGGAAATCAGGGTTCAAAACTCCATTTGGCATGTATGCTACAACGACTGCATGGATATTGTTAGCCCAACACTGGAAAGAAGAACAAGTCCCCACTAAAGAAGACTGGCAAATCAAACTAATGGAGTATGCTGAAATGGCCAAATTAACTGGGAAACTTAGAAATCAAGACGACAACAAATATAAAAAAATGAAAAAATGTTTATTGCATATGTACAAAAGCATTGTAAGGAAGTTAATAAATGAGCAGGATTTTAAAAACACTTGTAAGGTTATGTTGAATGTTTAAATTTGGAGATAATCAAAGATAAAGACATTATTGACATGCATATATTAAGACAATACAAAGGAATCAGGGGAGGGAGTGGAGGGAAGTCCATGGATTTGAGTAATTCCAAAACGTGGATTTAATACTATGTGAATACAGTTGTTTGAATTTTTTTATGTTTTTTATTTTTACTTTAATGTGATTTTGTTTAATTGTGAAAATTAATAAAAGAGAGTGTGTGTGTGTGTGTGTGCGTGCGTGCGTGTGTATAACTCCATTTGGCCACGAAATTCACTGGGTGCTTACCCATCTATTAGTATGTATTTACCCAGTGGCAGCTCCCTTGCATCACAAGTTTTGAGGCTAATTGCTCACAGAGAGATAAAATGAATTCTACTTTACCAGCCCTAAGAATAGTACAGTCTGCCCTACCATTCTGAAAGTTGGCAGAGAGATTGCACCAGTTCATTTAAGAAGAGATAGATGAAATGTTGCAGTGCTGGGCAACCTTGGCCCACCATGGGAAGGAACCATAACTCAATAGTACAGCACCTTATTTGCTGAGATCCCAGGCATCTTGAATTAAGGTAGTAAGTGATATCTGCCTGAAACTGGAGAGAGTCACTGCTTGCTGGAGTAGGCAGTTCTGGTCTAGCTGGACAAGTTTGACCTGACCTGGTATATGATAGCATCCTATGTTCAAAGAAGGGTGCAGAGTGTCACCTACTGATTGACTTGTGCACTGCTTCCTGCATTCATCTACACCAGGCTTCCTCAAACACAGCCCACTAGATATTTTGAGACTACAGTTCCCATCATCCCTGACCAATGGTCCTCCTAGCTAGGGATCATGGGAGTTGTAGGCCAAAAAAAACATCTGGAGGGCCGAGTTTGAAGAAGCCTGATCTACACTTTACTGTAGATAAGAACGTAGGTGCCAGTTGAAAACAGGTCAGCCAGAACGTTGGCTGTTAAACACCTTATGACCTTTTAAATGTGTGGTTTTCTTAAAAAAAAAAAGTTATGCATTTTGTATTTTTATACTGTAAACCACCCTGTGATCTTCGGATGATAGCAACAATAAAAATAAGAAGAATAGTTCTGCTGGATCAGGCAAGGCGCCCATACTGCCTCTGACACTGTTAGCAGCCACTGATAGCTTTGAACTCCACAAATTTGTCTAATCCTCTTTTAAAGCTGTCCAACTTGGTGGTCGTAACTGCCTCTTGTGGGAGCACATTCCATGGTCTATCTATGCACTGTGTGAATAAGTACTTCCTTTCATTTCATAGAATTGCAGAGTTGGAAGGGATCCCAAGGGTCATCTAGTCCAACCCCCTGCAATGCAGGAATCTCAACTAAAGCATCAATGACAGATGGCCATCCAACCTCTTCTTTAAAACCTCTAAGGGAGTCTACAACCTCCCAAGGGAGTTCCTTCCACTGTTGAACAGTTCTTACTGTCAGGTGTGCGTGCAGGAGTCAGGCCCTGTGACCAATAGGCCCTGCAGGACTGGGGCCTTCCTAAGTTTGTTCTGGAGAGGCAAGGCGCAGCCTCACAGGTGAGGCCGATTGGTAACTCACAGCACCTGGTGGCAAGAGCCGGGAAGGGATATAAGGTCAGCATTTTCCCTTCGGCTCTTTGCCACAGCAACATGTTCCCTGCCTTGCTGTGTTTGGCTCCTTGACTCCTTGCTTCTTGATCCTCGGACCCCTGATTTCGTGACTCCTTGCTTCCTGACCCTCAGACCCTTGGCTTCTTGACTCCCAGCTCTCTGACCCTCGGACTCTTGGCTTTTTGACTCCTGGCTTCTGGACTCGCATTCCTGCTCCCACCCCGCCATCTTGCCCCCGGCCGGGACTTTGATCGCCCGTGAACCGGACTGTGACACTTACTGTCAGAAAGTTCTTTCTGATGGTTAGTAGGAATCTCCTTTCTTGTAAATTGGAGCCATTAGTTCAGGTCCTAGCCTCTGGAGCAGGAGAAAACAAGCTTGCTCCATCTTCCATGTGGCAACCCCTGAGATATTTTAAGATGGCTATCGCATCTCCTTTCAGCCTCCTTTTTACAGGCTAAACATACCCAACACCCTCAACTGTTTCCCATAGGCTTGGTTCCAGACCCTTGATCATCTTGGTCCTCCTCTTCACATGTTCCAGCTTGTCAATATCCTTCTTAAATTGTGAGATCCAGAATGGAGCACAGTATTCCAGGTGTGGTCTGACCAAGGCAGAACAGAGCAGGACTATTATTTCCCTTGATCTGGACACTACTACAGTTAATGCAGCCTGAATAGCTTTAGCTTTTTTTTACTGCTGCATCACATTGTTATGCTTGGGGTCTACTAAGACCACTAGATGTTTTCATATGCGCTACTGGCAGTCCAGGGTTTTTTTTTGTACTGACACTTCTATCATGTCATAGTCACCTTGTCTCTAAATGAAAAAGCTCCAAATGTTGTAACCTTTCCTCTTGACTAATCTTGATATGGAGGAGTAGATATTGACTAATAGAAGAGGTACTGATAACAATTTACAATGCAAGGCTGTGAGATGGAAAGTTGAAACACATAGACATTCTTTAAGTGTAGGAAAGCATGATTTCGTTAGTTACTGAGGAAACTTCCTAACCATGAGTGGTTGGGACACCAACTCCTCCACCCCGTCTCTTAAATTCGGACCTTTAGAATAAAGAACAAGTTCAAAGTGTGATTTCACCCCCACCACACCCCCAGAATTGAGATAATAGGGGGAGGCTTCAAACAGTTGACTTACTACTTGTCATGCAGCTATTAAAGGCAAAGGAGCCTATGGAATTCTAGAATGCCTGCCAACAACAAATCTCCCAAGAAAAGGTCAAGTATATGTGCAGCTTAATAGCGCTTCATTTAATTAAAGGGTTTTATGGATTTACTGATTTTAATTGGCTATTGTGCATGTGCTTTAAGAATTCTTACCCACACGGAGCTTTTGGGTTTGGATGGGATTAAAACCTAAATAAGTACCCTTACTGGCAGTGTTCTCAGCATAAACTATTCCTTCAGGTATTACAGGTGTTGTTGTTATTATTGCTATTAGAAGAGTGCTAAGAGCACTTTGTGATGTTGGAATGCTAATGATAAAGAAAAGTAATTGGCCAATATCTACTGCTCACAGCAGAGAGACAGGAACCAGGCAATTATGTTCTGAACAGATTTGTTTTAATAGGAAAAGGGCTAGTTGCAAAAATTCTATTATACATACAAATTGATTTTGATAATAATTACACTTCTAAAATGAGATGCTGTCAAGGTGAAAATCCCATTTCCTCTGGTAAATTTTCTTCCCACTGTTGTTACACGTCGTGCCTAAAATTGCTATAATTTACAGAAAGTAGAAATAACAATTTTCTCTTTATTCCTTCAGATTATTTTGTGGCCTTTATAGCACTCAATCAGCATGTTATTTTTCGTATAGTACTTGCAAGCGGTTGGCCTCAGTTTTCCATATTTCATATGGGAAAGACTAATAGAATCCTGTGAAAATTCACAGATGTGGTCTTTGTAAATGCTTCCATGGTACCCATTCCCCACTCACATGCCAAGCAAAGTCACTCAGAGAGAGTTCCCTGCTGGTGGTAGCCTGTGGAAAGGGAAGATGCAAAGCTGGGATGGCACAAGAGCCACTGGATTCTGAGCAAGCCATGCTGGCATCATGTGGCAGCAGTGGACTTGGGAGCTGCCACAGCGAAGAGCTTTTTCCCCTGCCTCCCTTCTTCTGCCATGGTATGGGATGGGAGCCTCTTCACTCCATTAAGTCCCACACTGCTAGCCAGGAGTTTGGACTGCAGCCTAAGCATTGATAAGAGGTAAGAGATAAGCAGCAGGGACTACAGAAATGACTACAAAAAATTGTTAAATTTATAATCCCTTATATTAATATTTGATAGTAAAAGAATAAAGTAACTTTCCTTTTACTCTTTTTTCATTTACAAACTTAAACAGAAAAATAAAAATGAAAGAAAGAAATCATGATAGATCTAGGAGAATGCCAATTATCTTGATTAGGGGTGACAGGAAACAGATAAGCAGAGTGATGCAAGTATTTTCTATTAGACATCCATTGGGTATATGTTACCCAAGAAACTAACCCATAGCAAAAACACTCACACTACCCTTCATATATGGCAATATATATGTCATTTCCAAAATGAATATTATCTCCATGTATGAAAAATGAAATGACGTTTCCTGCAAGTGCTATAACATGTGTGGCTATGGTTATTCCTTGGAGCAATGGTGGACTTTGGGGTTTCACATTTCAGCAGTGCCTGGTTTGACACCAAAATTCAGCGGCCCCCCCAACCTCTCTACATCATAGTTGTGGTGCCCCCTGTGGTGCGACTGAACCAATCACCCTAAATCTGCCTCTGCTTGGAGATTGGAGTTGTCAACTTTTTGGGGCCAGTGGGCACATTTGGAGTTTTCCAAAAGTGTCATGGACACCTATCATAAAATAGTTTCTGTGGCATAATTCAAAATGGCTGCATTTGGATGTGTGAGTGTGGAACGGCATAACACAAAATGATATAATAATAATAATAATAATTTATTATTTATACCCCGCCCATCTGGCTGGGTTTCCCCAGCCATTCTGGGCGGCTTCCAACTGAATATTAAAAACAGTACAGCATCAGACATTAAAAACTTCCCTAAAGAGGGCTGCCTTCAGCCAGGGCTTCCCTGGCTCAGTCAACAGAAAAAAGCACCTACATCAGCCACCATCACACTCAGAAGTTCTTTGCACCACTGTGGGAGTCCAATCCTGGCAATCAAATGTGGCATGTTTGGGAGAGGGGTGGGGGAGTACAGTTTTGGGGAGAGGCCAAGCAACTGCAAACAGAAGCTGCACCCGAAGAGCTTGTGAATTGTGAAATTTTGAGGTGATATTTTGTAAGGGACCTATAGGTTGCACATACTGCAAGCTTTTGGGGTGGTTTACATGTTGCTGCATACACGTGCAAAAGAACTACAGCTCGCGTGGGTCCTTCAGGGGCCACAATGCGCTTGGTTGCTTTTAAAAAGGCGGTGCTTACGACGTAAGCAATGTTACATGCATTGTAAGAACCTACAACAAAATGTTGCAGCGTGGAGTGCTCCTGTGCAGGGAACTATCTCTCCATCCTCTTTCTCTATGAGGGTCCATTCCTCTCTTCACCCACAAATTCTCTGCTCCCCGCCCTCAACAACCAGCCATCATTTAGAACCGGGCTGTTTCGGGTTTGCCTCTTTCCGTTATCGCCTCCTGTACTTCTTTCTGTACTTCTGCAGCCACCAGGAGGATTCCTAAGAATGCTGACACTTCCCTCTTGTCCGGGTGGGGGATTTGGCACTCGGGGAACGACCCCCGCCCCGCCTTCACTACAATGACGAGCGCCCTCTAGCTAGCGCTCCCTCTTCGCTCCAGTGGCCCTCCTGTTTGGCGCTCTCCTCGCGTTCCCATTGGCTGTCCTCGCCTTGGCGCCCAACACAAGTTCATGTCGGGATGAACCAATTCCTACGAGCTGGGGGGGGGGGAGGAAACGCTTTATTAGCTGGCGGGCCTACTTCACCGAGTCCTGAATGCGACGCGAAAACCGCAGGTAGAACAGCGCCTTCAAGACGTGGGAAGGACCGGGCGCCTTCCGCTGCCTCTTCGTGCTTTCCTTTCCCAACCCTCCTATTTCCAGAGACTAAGTGGTGCGTTCCGCGGCGAACGGGATCCGGGAGGCTTCGCCGCCATTTTGTCCGTGGTCTGTGAGCGGGGCGGGCTCAGCGCTGAGGAGAGGCCGCCGCCAGCATGTATATCAAACAGGTAAACGGAGTGATGGGGCCTCTTTTTTGTGATGAGGTGGCTCCGCTGTTGCAGGGGAGGGCGGCTTCATTAAAGTATCTGAGGGGGGAGGGCGACGCTGGCCCCGATATTTCGCTGGGGGGGGGAGATCTGGTTTGGGGAGGGAGAAGAGGGGCTTCGGCTCGAGGGGGGCTGCGGCGGCTTTTTGCTCGGGAGGTTTTTCTCCTCACGGGATGATTCCATAGATGGAGGGAGGGGGGCGGCCGAGGCTGTCATCTCCGAAAGGGCCTTTCTGGCGGATCCCACTTTCGAATGGGGGGGGGGTCCTCTTTCTCAGACTGGAGGGGGAGGAGGTGGTTTCGCCCATGGCCTGCGTATTGCAGTGCATGGCGGGGAGAGATGTAAACACTGGGAAGTCCTGGGGCCCATCTGGAGCGGACCTTCAGAATACCATATTGGTAGCGGTGTGTCATTGCAGGGGTAGACTTTCCTCTTCAGAATCCGGAAGGATCCAGTTAAAAGGCAGGATTATGTGAATGCTAGAAAATAGTTTTGTTTTTGTTTGTTTTTAAGTATGTATTCCCTTCTCAGGCCTCTGAGTTTGTTAAAGGAAGCCCCATGCCTTGTGCTTAAAAGCTATGGTCTCACCAACATTAGTAGGTGAGGGGGGCAAACCTGGATTGCAACACATCAGATTGCAGGTGGGCTTGCATGGTTGGACAGTTCCCCCTCCACCATAGAAGAAAGGCCCCATGCACGTAGTTGTGCATCTTTCTCAGGGAGAGTTCGCCTTTGGCGGTGAAGTCAAACCAATGGAAGGTTGCCGCACCTGCTGTGGCTGTAGAGACCAATAGGGGAGAGACATGTTTTGTTGCAGCTAGGGCAGATGAAGGCATCCAGTTTTAGTGCTGCAGATGCACCATGGCATTTCTTCTCTTGGTGCTGTCATTCCTCCTATGGTTATTGCTGTGGATGCACAACCAGACTGTCTTGTCTCCAGGCACTGCAGTTGTCTGCAAAGGACATCCCACATGGTGGGGTTGATGTTGCCAGCCTTCATGTCATGTTTGCAGACATCTTGCAGACATCACAAGAGCTGGTCTGCCAATCGGCTGATGCTGGAAGCCAGCTACCCGTAGAGCACATCCTTGGGGATCCTGCCATCTTCCATTCTGTGGACATGACCAAGCCAACATAGATGTTGCTGAGACAACATAGATGTTGCTGAGACAAAGTTCAAATGTGCTGGGAATGTGGGCTTGGGAGAGCACATTCTTTGTTTGAAACTGTCCTGCCATGTGATGCCCAAAATCCTCCTAATGCCGCACATGTGGAAGGCTCCTGACAGTTGTACATAGGACAGCTCTCTGCCTGCCTCTTGTGAAAGCTGCATCTCCCAAGGACACTTTGAGTCTCTGATTTGCATTCTCCTTGGCGCTAAGAGAGATAAAAACGTAATAATCTCTAACTGGTTTAAAAACCTAGCCAAAGCTCAACTTTTAACTTTACCTTCAGCCCACTCTTCAGCTTATCAGCTAAACATTGCAACTGAAACTTGAAACTTACACTTTAGCTGAAAGCTAAACCTGCAATATTGAATTTAAAGATGACTTCCCACTTTCTCAGTCTGCACTATGTGGAACTACTCTTGCGAACTGTGGGGTTTTGTTTTTTGTTTTTCCATTTTATTTACCCTTGACTTATTCTAGCTAGGTGTTCATGGTTTCTTTCAAACCACAACACAATGCTAGCACATCAAGAAAAAGCAGGGGTAGCTCATTCATGTTAAACCATAGTTAAAAAAAAAATAGGGTTTAACATCATGTGCAAATGTGGCCATTTGGAAGGTAACATGCATCACTGTCAAAAACCAGCACAAAAAGAGATTCAAGTTCAGCTTACAACTCTTTGTCTAATTTTCAAAGGACATGGACATTTTATACCCTATTGTGCAGTTTCTTCAGATTTCTTATCTGTATTTGAACTGTATTTTGAATATTAAGTTCTCTGGATGCTATCCACAGATCTTCTTTCCTATATATGGGTTCCTTTTCTCCCCACTAGCCCTGGATAATTTTCATTTTTTTAAATGAACAGACAGTTTATACGGGCAAGTTTTTCTCTTGTGTGCAAGCTGCAATGAGTCCTGAGGTGTGTGCTCAGACTGATACATTTACCACACTCGAAGGCGCTTGTTAGGTTTTTCTCTAGTATTCACTCTTCGATGACTAGCAAGGAGGGATATGTAAGAAAAATATTTCCCACACTGTAGGCATATGCACTCTTTTTGTCCAGAGTGGGTTGCCTGGTGACTTTCAAGATGAAACCCCTGAGTATGTCATTTCCCACAATCTGGATGTTCATAAGGTTTGTCTCCTGTGTGGACTTGTGCATTCTTAGGTGTGAGCCCTGAGTGAGGTATTTCACACACATCAAACATTGATAGGCTTTCTCTTCTGTGTGGATTCTCTTAAGTGCTGCAAAATTTGGCTGTCAAGCAAAACTTTCCCCACATTCCAAGCACACTTCGCTCCTGTGTGGCTTCTTTGCAGGCTGAACTCATGTACTTAAATTACTGAATTGGGTGTGAAATCTTTTTTGAAATTATTGTATTAGCAGAGTTGCAAACATTATATACCGGTATATGATGCTAGCTGTTTAGTAATTAGTGGCATTGTTTCATGTTTACATGTCACACTGGCAAGATCTGGCTTTTTAGAGAGTTTATTGATTTAATATGATTTGACTAAATGTAAAAAAGTAAAAGCTACTGTTAAATTTGTGTCTTAATCACCTATAGAATTTGGGTTGAAGAGCCAAAAGTGAGAGGGCCGGTGCATTGTAAAGGGTATGATTTGATGCAGCAAAACCAGGTTTTATTTTCTGCGTATCTTTGATGAGTTGTTGTTTTGGGGCAACTTTATAGGATTGTAATAATTAGGAACTGTATAAATAAATATTATTATTATTAATTAATATTAACAAAGTTTTCTCGATGGTATACAAAGTTTGTAAAAACAAAACCAAACCTGGGGAGATGATACAATGTAAATTTTTAGGGCATTGGATGTTGCTGCTGCTGTTGTTCCAGCTGCTCATCCACTAATGCTTCCTAGTGACTATATAGTCCTTCCCCAAGTATGCTACCTGCTAATTCTCAAATAACTTGCAGCTTAGAAAGTACAACAATGAATATTGTACCTTTGAAAAATATTACTCTCTTTTAAAACACGTAGTTATAAAAGCTGCAGATGATAGCAAATAATGATGGTATTGTTGGCCACTTTAAAAACTTGCACTTGTTTATTTTAGGTGATCATCCAGGGGTTCCGAAGCTACCGAGATCAGACTATAGTAGATCCCTTCAGTTCAAAGCATAATGTCATTGGTAAGTTTTTCTAGGACAATGACTATAATATTAAATGTGTATCGTTTAAGTGAGCCTCTTCATGGAGGTGATAGAAATATTATTTATTCTTCATAGTGAGGTGGTTGCTATTCCTTGAGTGTATATATAGTTTTTCCCTGAAGGGCTTGAAGGTTTCTGCAGACAAATGAATTGGTCTCCTTCTTCTCGCTCTCCCATACAGAGTGACTGGCTGTTGCTGGCGTTCAAATGAGAAGGGGCAATTATACAGGACAAACACATGTTAAAGAGTCTTTCTCACTCTGCTGAGCTGCAGAGTTTATAACACACAATGGAGTCCCATGGGGATGGGTCAGGTGGCAGTTCGGCCAACCTTATAATTTATTGTCATTGATCTTCCACTCTTTACATACATTTGTCTATCAGTTTTACAGCTAGTCTATAATCCTCAATTTAGAAACATTTAGTTACTGAAAATACACAATTTAACTTGACCCTTATGTGTAACTTACTTTTTCTTTTTAGTGGGCAGAAATGGTTCTGGAAAAAGCAACTTTTTCTATGGTAAGTGAAAGCTTCTGTATAATTATCTAAAATGTCATCTCCAACTCCTTCCATATCCCTATGTTCCTTGCCTGAGAGGTGCATTGCTTGGGGAACGTTAATTGCAAGGCAGATGAGTTTCTTTTAATCCCCTTTTCTTGCAACCTCCTTCACTCTGGCTATGGGTTTCACTTGCTGAGTGGGTGGCATGTTTAGTGGTTGATATCCATGGCCGGATGCTGGCTAATGCCTGGCAGTGGACCTAGTGGAGTGTCCACTAGTGGAGTGTCCACTAGTGGAGTGTCCACTAGTGGAGTGTGTGTTTTGGGGGGAGAGGGTAGATGAAAGCAGGAAATTGTGTCTCTCAAAGTGTTATTATTATTATTATTATTTAGTTGTTCATTGTGGGGCAGGCATCTGGGTTCTGCTTCAGACTGAAGTAATTGAAAAATTCCTGAAGAGATATTTGCTTTAACATTTGTCCAAGCTTTGCAACACATTGAATGCAACCTATGCTGTTCTTTATAAGAGATTCATAAAAACTGTTCATTGATAGTTTTGAATACTTCTGAACAGAATCCTAAAAATTAACATCTTACTTTATTTTCTTCATTATAGCAATTCAGTTTGTTCTCAGTGATGAATTCAGTCATCTTCGTCCTGAGCAGAGGTTGGCTTTGTTGCATGTAAGTGAAGATAACAGTTACATGTGAGCATGCTATTGTTGTAAAATAGTTAGCTGGAATAATGGTGCATGTTACTTGCATTTGTTGAAATGATAAATAGGTGATGCTATTATTTATACTTTTGGGGTTTAACTTTGATCAGCTGTCTTGGGTACTCTTTGAGGGGAAAGATGGAATAAAAATCCCTCAATAAACAGTAGGCATTCCACTGTTTGGAAAAGGTTTACTTGCTTAGAGATGCAGATGTACACTTAGAACAAGAGGCCTTGAACATGCTCAGACAGATCCCCCCCCCCCCCCCCGAGAATCTGAAGTTAGCTTAGTTTCATACTTAAATTCATTAGTGGTTTCCCACCAAAAGGCTTCATTAGAGCAGTCTAATTTAGAAAACAAATGAAAAAAAGTTGTTATAAAGCTATTAAATCACTGAAAAATGGGCATGGCATGGGGAAGATTGTAATACAAAGTACACACTTTAAAATGTGGATTAATATGATGATCTTTCTTAGGAAGGCACAGGTCCTCGTGTTATTTCTGCTTTTGTGGAAATCATCTTTGACAACTCAGACAACAGGTTACCAGTAAGTTAAAAATAGTGTACATCAGCTTGTTTTCTTTAGTTTATATTAAGAGGCATAGTTTGCAATCTCTGCCCTTCTGTTTTATTAAGATTGATAAAGAAGAAGTATCTCTTCGCAGAGTCATTGGCGCTAAAAAGGACCAATATTTCCTAGACAAGAAAATGGTGACGTAAGCGCAGTTCCTTTTTTCTTTTAAACCAAATCTGGATTAAATGTACACCATAACAGGTTTCTTTTTGGGGGGGATGTTTTATTGTTAAACTTGACAATCATTTTTAAAATCATGTATGTAAGTCAACTAGAGACATTTTATATTTAGTTGACAAATAAATAGGAGGAATCCAGGATGAATGACAAGTATGTGATGCTTGCTCATAGCTGGGTCCTCTTCTGATGCCTGCAAGTTCATTTTAGAACCTAGAAAATCTCAAGTCTTCAGTTTTTCTGAAAAACAGTTTTGATTACTGTTTCAGTCTTCATGTTTGTTTGTGGGGGAAGGGGCTTGAAACATTGTAGGTGGAATTCAGCAGTGTGCTCTTCCAATCTTTGCGTCTCTCCAAGACGTTGCAGAAAGTTGCACCTTGCCTGCACACCCGTCACTTGCTGTCCTGGGGGTGTTATTCCATATTGGGGAGAGAGGTTTGGAATAGACAGTCCAACTCTGGCATTTGCACCAAGCACAGTAAAGCTTTGTTAGATTTGTATCTGCCGTCATCCACCTTTAAACAAACACTCCACGTGGAAGTACGCATTAGAATAAATCACAGGCATTTATTTTTGCAAATAAGTGAATGTGTAACTCACAGAGTTTCCAGCAAACAAGTATTCATCTTCTGGCAGTAAAATAGAGAAGAAAAAGGGTTCCAAATTGCTACCTTGCATTTGGCAAGACACAAACTATTTAAAGAAAAAGTTCTTGGTTTGCTTACAAAAAGGATCCTGCAGTCTTTGGGTTAGCAAATATGTCCCACAGAGGACCTTACGATCTTCAGATAAAAACATCTTGGAGGTCCCGGGCCACAGAGAGGTTAGGCTGGCCTCAACCAGAGCCAGGGCTTTTTTGGCTGTAACTCCGATCTGGTGGAACGCTCTGTCACAAGAGACTAGGGCCCTGCGGGACTTGACATTTTCTGCAGGGCCTGCAAGACAGAGCTGTTCCACCAGGCCTTTGGCCAGGGCACAGCCTGACCCCCTCCTTTGGCAAGCCTTACAGAACTCTAGCCCAATGGTTGCCATTAATCTGATTTGAATTTATTTTATAATGAAATGATTTTAGAATGTTATATCATTTTAATGTTGTTAGCCGCTCTGAGTGGGCGGGATATGAATAAAATTTTATTATTAATATTATTAAATGCATGTGCTAAAGAGTACATGCCATGTGCTAGGGAGTACATACCAGGGATTCAGTTCTGAGTGATCATGAGTTTTGCACTGCTAGTCAGCTTTCCCAGCTTGCCTGGAACAGTTTCTTGAAAATGATCCCAAGGCAGGTGTTTTAAATAATTGGTTTAACTTTATGCTGGAGTCTTTTGCATTTAAAAAGAATTGTCTTCACCTATGATGGTCATGTCTGAAAGTTAATGCCTATTGGAAACAGTAAGAGAAAGAATACGGAAGGTCAGGGCACCAAGTATTTCATACTCCTATTGGAGGTATTCATTTGTCTAAATAAGAATCCATGCAAACCTAAACAGCACCTAAATTGGTGCTCCCAACAAGTATATCACCTAAATTGGTGATATACTTATTGGCAGCAGCAAAATTAAACCTAGAATATATTTGAAGGACAAGGAAGAGCTTGTGCCAATGAATTGCAAAAGTTTGGTGCCAAGAATTGGGAAAAGGGGGGTAATGATATTTCAGTAGCAAGTATTCTGTCATCTGTGTTCGACCTGTTACTTCCCGTATAGAAGGAGGACTGAGCAGCAAGCACTTAAATGAAACAGAAGAAATTTTCATGTCTTAGTCTAATGGAAGCAGGCCAATTGTTATTTTTGTCCTGTATTATTTGGCTCATTCTAAACTGATCCATTGAAATCTTTACTGTTTGAAAACTTGCTTCCAGGAAAAATGATGTGATGAACCTTCTTGAAAGTGCTGGATTTTCTCGCAGCAACCCCTACTATATTGTCAAGCAAGGAAAGGTATGATGATTACCATCCTTTGAATGAAGAACAATAGTAACTTTAATGTGAAAAATAAGTAGTTCTAAAATAAGTAGGCATATTATTTTACATTCTATTTTAATTGATGTATATTTCCTTAATCATTGGATGTGTTCATAATAATTTGAAAAATCCCATGATATGTGACTGTAGCTGTCTGGTTAGCATGCTTCAATTACTGTAGCTGTCTGGTTAGCATGTTGTCCCACGCTGTCTGGTTAGCATGCTTCAATTCTTGTGGTTTTCTTTCTGTCAGTTACATTTTTATGGTGCTGGAGTGTAGCAGTAGCATAATGATAGTGACAATTTAAACTGAATATTTGAGCAGTGATAAATTAATTATACCAAATTATTTTTTCCTAAAGAATCTCCTATACAGTCATATTTTCAGATGAGAAAATTGCATATAACTTTGTATGCTCAGATAGACCTGACAGTATCAATTTTAGGCATATAGATGGGTTGAGTTTTCACCAAACATTTGTTAACACTAGTTACAAAATGTACAAGTCTTTTCCTGACTCTAGCACAGGGGTAGTAAACCTTTTTATACCTACCGCCCACTAATGCTTGATGGAAGGAGGATTCAGCTTGTGCCATAGAACCCCCTACCGCTCAGCTGGAATCCTGAAACGCCCACTAGCGGGCGGTAGGGACTAGGTTGACAACCCCTGCTCTAGCACATAAATGCTTAGTTTTGTGTTGACAGGGACATCTGCTCATCATTGCTAATGCTGCTGCAGCAGTGTCATTGGAGATTTTGTTGCAAGAATTTTTTGTCTAAAAAAAATTTATGAAAAACTTTATAGTTACTTGTTGCTTTTTCAAACTGTGTCCAAAATGTTACATTATTCTTACTCTTTTTTCCCCCTTTTTTTAGATCAACCAGATGGCCACAGCTCCTGACTCTCAGAGATTAAAACTGTTAAGAGAAGTAGCTGGCACCAGGGTATATGATGAACGTAAAGAAGAGAGTATCTCCTTAATGAAAGAAACAGGTAAAAATTATCCTTCAGTAGCATTTCAAAATATTTTCATGTCATGTTACTTTGATATATTTAGTGTATTTTCTGGCTTGCTGAGAATGCACTGAAACAGTGGATATGAAACAAGGAGCTAAGACACAATCTGGAAATGATTGTTATGGTGTAGAATTCTATGATGCATCCATTATGATCCAACTGCATATCTGCATGTTTCTACCAGGGTTGTGCATATTTAACCCCATAAAGCAGGGGGAAGGAAGCCTGAGCCCAGGGGCCAAATACAGCCTATCAGGCCTCTGAGGAACCTTTTGAGGCTAACACCCCGTCTCCTCAGGCCACACACCCCACCAGCTCTACTGTATGCCCACCTTGAATGTTTTTGCTTACCTGAAGTGTGTCCTTGAACTCTGAGAATGACTCTTGCTTGTCCAGATGGAGGAGAAAGGAGTGTGTTTGTAAAGCTAGCATAGCTGTCAACTTTTCCCTTGTCTTGCGAGGAATCCTATTCGGAATAAGGGAATTTCCCTTTAAAAAAGGGAAACGTTGACAGCTATGAACTAGTGTACTGTAAAATGGTAAAATTCACAGTCATTGCTCCACCCACTTTTCCCTCTTGGCTCTCCCACCACTAGCATGTAGCCCCCAGATTGTTGTCCAGAAGGGTTCGTGGTCCTTGGCTAGAAAAAGGGTTGCCTGCCATAAATCAGTCATGTTGATTCGTTGTTCAAGGTGCACATCCAGCTAAATCCAGCTACTCTCCCAAAGAGCTTACTTGAGTTATTGGTGATTTTTCCTGAGAGAGCAGTGTACTGAATCAGACTGGGAACTGCACATTTATCCCTAGCTGCCTGCCTTCATGTTATGAGGAGTCTCTTTCAATTAATCTCTTTATTTTTCCTTTAAATTAAATCATTAATGATGCTGTATGTGGTTAACTCTGCTTTATCATTTGGTTATTTTGAACAACAGAAAATATGAATCATTGATTTTGAGATTTAATACAAATAATGAAATCATAGGCAACTTTTTATCATAACCATTGAGAATACAAGCTATTATGCTTAGTGGATTTTCCCCAGATAGGACATGTTATTTAAAAGAGCATTTCTGCCATGTAGTTGGTTTTGTTGTTCTGTTTAATGACAGATTCCTGATACTTATTGTCTGCACTAACTTAGTCTTATAAACTCTTTCTTAAATCATTTTTAAAGAGGGGAAAAGGGAGAAAATAAATGAGCTGTTGAAATATATAGAAGAGCGATTACATACTTTGGAAGAGGAGAAAGAAGAGCTTGCTCAATATCAAAAGTGGGATAAAATGAGAAGAGCACTGGAGTACACCATTTATAATCAGGAACTTAATGAAACCAGGGCTAAACTTGATGAGGTAAGCCATTTTAAAACTATTTATTATTCTTTTCGTTACCAGCGTTTGTTTTTCAACATACGTTTTAAAAAATATAGTTATGTTGTGCATGTTAACCCACAACTGATGTTTTTTCAGCTTTCTGCCAAAAGGGAAACAAGTGGAGAAAAATCAAGGCAATTAAGAGATGCACAGCAGGATGCTCGAGATAAAATGGAGGTGAGGTCTTCATTGTTCTGATCAGAACTTCTTTGAAGTCTCTCAGCCCCACTCACCTCACAGAGTGTTTGTTGTGGGGGAGGAAAGGAAAGGAGATTGTTAGCCGCTTTGAGACTCCTTAAAGGGAGTGAAAGGCGGGATATCAAATCCAAACTCCTCTTCTTCTTCTTGATCTAAATAACTGTTTTTAAACAAATATTATTTTTTATTTGTGTAGCCAAAGCCATTACAAAAAACAAACTGCATAAATACCTTTAATGTGAAAAACAGAATAAAAAAATTACACAGTTTAAATAATTATTAAAACAAGGCATTCTGTCAGATAAGAGTTTGCTCCCCTGAAGAATTTAACTTTTCATCCCCACAAACTTTTCTCCTTAAAATTGCCGTTCTAAAGGCAGAACAGGTCATTTTTTCAGAAGTGTAGGAGGACCTGCTCACTTATAAAAGTTAATCAAATGCTCAGTAGATCTCTCCCTTCCAGCAGATGTCAAAGCGATAAACAACTACCTGACATTCAGAAGACATCTTAAGGCAGCCCTGTTCAGGGAAGTTTTTAACGTGTGATATTTTACTGTATTTTTGGTTTCTATGGAAGCCGCCCAGAGTGGCTGGGGAGGCCCAGCCAGATGGGCGGGGTATAAATAATAAATTATTATTATTATTATTATTATTATTATTATTATTATTATTATCTCAACTGGGAGATTTAAATCTTTGCACAAGACTGCTCTTAAGTCCTCATAGATTGGGCACATGAGTCAGTAGTTGCTTCTGTTTTACAGTTGCCTTAATCCATAGTAACAAGCAACAGAGACACTGGATGGGGTGTGAAAAAGACAGAATTGCATGTTTTCATCCATATGATGCATTGTTGATAGAGAGTGCATTTGGTGACATGTCACACTATATGTGCCTCTTCCTGGCTAGACCTATCATTATGTAATGAGAATTGTTTTGGTTTTAAAATTATGTAACCTGTTGTACTTTTCCAATCTTCTGTTGATGTGTTGTGTTTGTAGGAAATTGAACGGCAGGTCCGAGAACTTAAAACCAAGATTTCGGCTATGAAGGAAGAAAAGGAGCAGCTCAGTGCCGAAAGACAGGAACAGATTAAACAGAGGACCAAACTAGAGCTTAAAACGAAAGACTTGCAGGATGAGCTGGCTGGAAATAGTGAACAACGGGTAAGGGCTGGAGGCTAGTTGTAGTACATGTCAAGGTGTATTTTATTTTGTCTTTTGGGACTCTCTCATTAGAATGTAAAAACTGCAGGACAAATAATGCTTCGGTTTTATAAAAGGACAGTTGGGTACGATGACAGTTGTTCTCTGTTATCTGGTTATCTAGACTGCCATAGTGAAAAAAGAGCAGCTGTTTTTCTAATTAAAACACAGCAAGGTTATTCTTTTTCTCTATTTGGATCAAAACTGGTTTGGGGGGCGGTAACACATTAAAGTACAATATTTCATAAGAAACAACAGAGTAGATATGGATTATGGCTAACTTTGTTTATATACCACTTTCCAAGCCAGTGCTGGGTGTACCATGGATGCAGAGTAAACAGAAGTCTGTACATAGTCTACGGTACATATTGAGAAAATCTATAAGAGCAGCCAATTTCAGATTTGAACTATATCAAGCTTTCGTGCTGTCTGTATAAATTCCTTATTGAAGTTCTTATTTAATAGCATTCCACAAGAAGATCTTGTTCACAGATTACTGTTCTTGTTAAAGGCAGTAGTCTATGATAGCTTATTGCTGAGTAGCTCTATTAAAAATTGGGGATGCACAGATGCTGCTTTGAAGTTTGGTAAGCTGTAAACTGGACCAAAGCTTTTCTGAACATATAATTTCTAGTGCTTTTATAGCTACTGATTTTTTCACACCCAAAAACATTCTGATAAACCACTTCCCTTACTTATTGTTGACCTTCATATTGTCTGTTTTTTCCAGAAAAGACTCTTGAAAGAGAGGCAGAAACTTCTTGAGAAAATTGAAGAAAAACAGAAAGAGCTAGCAGAAACAGAACCAAAGTTCAATAGTGTAAAAGAAAAAGAGGAACGAGGAATTGCCAGGTCTGTGTGCTGATTAGCAGTGGTATGAAAGGGAAATATTTAGCATGTGCAATGAGGAATACTTCTGCATATACAAGCTCTTCTTTTGTGAAGGAATTGGAAAGGTTCTAGTATAGATCATGCGATGAGCAAGAAAATAATTTGGAATACATTTGGCGTGGTTAACTCTGTTAGAGCATGGTGCTGATAATGCCAGGTTTGCAGGTTCAATCCCCATATGGGACAGCTGCATATTCCAGCATTGCAGGGGGTTGACTATATGATTCTCAGGGTCCCTACCAACTCTATGATTCTGTAATCTTTGAACTTCCCTGTAAGAGAGAGAAGACACATACTAGTAGAATGGATGGAGCTGTCCTCTGTAAGAGGTAGTGGCACAGGATTGAGTAGAAGAGCTTAGTGTTTTCCTTCTGCCACTTGAAAACAAAATGTTTTCTGTCAACAGATAGAGGCTTGGGATTTTTATTTTTGAAAGTGCTGACCAATCTGAGCCTAACAGTGCAGTCCTAGAGATGTCTGCTCAGAAGTAAATCCTATTGCATTCCCGAGTAAATGTGTTTATGGTTGGAGTTAGAGAGCTTGATAAAATTCCAAAATAAAAAAAATAGGTATTTGAGCAGAACACAGAATAAAATAAAGGAAATAGTATATATCTTATCTCACTATCAAAAAAATTTCAAAGCTTTCTCTCTCTCTCTCTCTCTCTCTCTCTCTCTCTCTCTCTGCTTTTTGAGACCTGTTGAAATAGAAGATGATTGAGTAGAAAGTGATAAAACAAGTTTAAAAGAGAAGCAATTGTTAAATAACAAAATTGAAAGAAAAGAACACAAGTGTTTCTTGAAATGACTTCTTTCAGTTCCCTGCTACAGTTTAATTCAAATTTGATGTGTCATGTTAAATATGAAGAATATGCTTCTCTGTTAGGTTTATATTTTAAAAGGTTTCAGTTATATTTTTCTCTCCCAACAGACTGGCACAGGCCACCCAGGAAAGAACAGATCTTTATGCAAAGCAAGGTCGAGGAAGTCAGTTTACATCAAAAGAAGAGAGAGATAAATGGATTAAAAAAGAACTGAAATCCTTAGATCAAGCCATCAATGACAAGAAACGGCAGATTGCTGCTATACATAAAGATTTAGAAGACACAGAGGCTAACAAAGAAAAGAATCTGGAGCAGTATAGTGTAAGGATTTGAGTTTGGTGGTACAGAAATATTTGAATCAGGGTAAATTATAAGTAGTGTATATAATCAGGGTTTCTGTATGTTGGGTGTGGCTTCATACGCGTTGGGTTGCGTTCACCACCATGCTGGCACAGTGAAAATTCCTTGCCCCCTCCCTCCCGTAAATACTCTTGAGGTTCAGGGAACCCTTGAGAAACATCTGGAATGTGAGAAGGAGGAATTAGGAGACGCTCTTGTGGTGTTACCCTACAAAGGAGGGTGGAATAAAAATACTGATCTTTCAGCCAAAAGAAGACAAATTCAGCACGTGGAAAGAGTTCATATTTGTTGCTGCAGCATAAATCTAGAGGCCCCAGTAGATATCTCCGAAAAGCTGGAACCCCAAACAAAGAGTGCAGAAAACTTTAATAGTATTATAGAAAAGAGTGCATTTATGACAGAAGCTTAAGCCCTCCTAATTGGCTAACTCTACACATGCTCAAGACATGCTCCTACGTACTGTGCAATACCATAGTTCTAAGCAAAGAAAATAAATTTACTATTGACTCATACAAATGTTGCATTCTATGCTGCCAACCTTTCTGCTGTCTGTTACATGAAGCCTAATTTGGGTAAGAAGAATGTACTGCTTCTCTTCTTAGAAAATCTACCAAGGTTAGCTTGCTTTTCTCTGCTTTGAAAGCTGATAAGAGAGACACTGCTTGTTAGCAAAAAGACAAAAATGCAGCTTCTATTCACAGATGGGGGTTGCAGGGAAAATTAGCAAGCTGTCCAAGCTTGAAGGCCAAGACACCACTGAATTCCTTGCAAAATAACCAGGCAGGAGAGAGATGGCTACATTTCCAGTACATTTCCAATACAGGACAGTTGTGGTTGTGGCTGTGGCTGTGATAACGTGTTTAAGCAGCCTCAGCACTTAGCAAGCTGAGGTCACTTGTGTACAGTATCAGAGATGTGTTCTGTGACAGAGAGTGTGAGCATAGGTGTGCTTGCTATGGGTCCTAGGCCATAGCATCCATCTGGGTCCCTAGGAATTGGAGGGGAGAAGGCATACCACTGGTGACTAATCAAAGGCATCTCAAAAAAAAGAGACCTTTGACACGATCTGGTCTCCCTTTTCCTCTTTTATTGAAGAAGAGCAGCATAGTTTAATGCCACCACCATCACAGAGGTGTCTGTGGAGGGGATATGTTGATAGAAAATGTATTGTAACTTTCGAATACATTGGGGGGGGGAGTGAGTGGTGAGGAGGAGGAAGAAGAAATGGCAAGTTCTCCTTGTGTGAGCTACCTTGTGTGAACTCCCTGTTGGATGTAACCCATTATCTTGAAAGTTCCATGATTTTGTTTTTAAAAGCTGGAGGTGTAATTATGGTACAGTTAAGTAAGCTACAAGTTCAACTCTATATTTTGTCATCCTGTTTTCTGAATATTTTTAGAAGACATGCAGTGTGAGTTTGGAACTCTACTGGCCAATCCTGTCTCATGTAAACTACCAACCCCTTAACCTGGTCTCTCATGTTTCCATGCATAGGGCATGTTGAATGGGGGGGGGCGCATTGCAGACCAAAGATTGTGCAGGTTGGACCTGGGCTCATTAAATGTGCAGATCTAAAATGGATCTGGAGTATGTGGGGCCAGTACAATATAAAGAGCATACTCCATTTCACTTCGCTGTTCGCATGGGCTTGAGCCGTGAATGAAAACCTTCCAAGCAATTGTCAAATATGACTGTTCCATCTTTGTAGTCAAATATGGAAGTAGCTGAAAGTATGCTGAAAGTAGCCAAAAATCTAAATTGCTCGGTTGTAGCTTTAGTTTCTTAGCAATGTTCTCTACAAACTATAAATAGGATCTTTTATTTTATTCTGAACATAATTCTGCTGCTTAAGGGAACAAAATGTATTGGAGTCAATTAAAATCATTAGATGCTGAATTTTAAAATATCTCCTTTTATGCATTAGAAACTGGATCAGGATCTTAATGAAGTGAAAGCTCGTGTTGAAGAACTGGACAGAAAATACTATGAAGTGAAGAACAAAAAAGATGAACTACAGAGTGAGAGAAAGTTAGTATTTTTTTTTTTAAGGGTTGAGCTAACCTATGTTGTGTGAATATGTACAGTGATGTATATAAATATTGACTACTCAGACATTAATAAATACGGTTTCATTGTTTAACTATTATCAGTATAGGGTACAATCTATTGGGGGCCCTCACACTCAGGATAGGGCTTTTGTTCCAATAGAGATGTTTGTAATAAAAAAGGAAGAAACACTGTTATTACTGATGACTCCTTCAGTACCTGTTCCACCTTCGACATTGTTCTCTCAACTTTCTGGAGCTGGTTTTAGCAGGTTACTGGGAGTTGCAGAAGGGAAAAGGGACTGAAAAAAAATCACTCATCCTCTAATGTTAGTGCACACAACTTATGAATTAGTATAGGCACTGTTATACTCCAGCCCATGGAGTTGACTCATAAAATCTGTGTTGAGATAGAAAACAATTATGGAGTGGAATATAGCTTCCTGGGAATCTGAGCTTTCATATTTTCCAGAGATTATAGCCATGATAGTTCTGGAGAAATGTTTGAGAATGTGTAAGCACTGTTTTACTATCAGAGGGAACCTCATTCATGGATTCTAGCAATTAGGGCCTGGTTTTTAATTCTGTTTAATTCCAGGTTCCTACATATGATGATGTTCTCCAACTTTCCCTTGCACTTCCTTTAGTACTCCAGCTATTTCAAAAAATATTCTAAATTTTCCAAAATGTGAAACCTGGAGGCAGGGGGCTTGCATGAAATACTGTCTATCTAATTTTTTCTTCTCCAATCTTGGTGGCAAGGATTTTTGCTGTGTTAGAAAAAAGGAGTGATATTTTAAGAGATATATGACATATTGTCTCTTCTTGTTAGGGATAATAAATCAGTTTGAGGAGCTATACACTGTAGAAGAGATTTAACAAAAGAGTTAATAGCGTTAAAAAATGCTTGCGGAAAGCTTTAGATTAGGACAAGGTTATTAAAGACCTTGTAATACCACTACCCTGATCTGGTATTTTATTCTGTTTTTCCTTGAAGATACATTTTGTAATATGGAAGTGTACTATTTTTTCAGTTACTTGTGGAGAGAAGAGAATGCAGAACAGCAAGCTCTTGCTGCAAAACGGGAGGACTTGGAAAAGAAACAGCAGCTTCTTAGAGCAGCAACAGGAAAGGTGAGAGTCATAGCATGCTGTCATAATTATGATAGAGATTTTCAGTAACTAATATAGTTCTTTTTCCTTCTTTAGAATTTTGTGGGGAACGGTCAGGCCAAAAGTAAAAATCAAAACTGTCTAAAGACAAATTCATTTGTATTAAAACAAGTATTTATGACTTACCAAGTCACAAATACATACCAAACTGTGTTTTTTTAAATTAGCTTCTGTGGTCACCAATCACTTGCTTAAGTGCATACAGTTGCCCTATACCTAAACTTCAGTAGCTGTGTATATTAACTTGTCTGAACAAATAATGGATTCAGTGCTGTGTGCATTATAATGATCATTGCATAACTTTGTCCTGTTGGTATAAAACTGATGATAACTAAAAGTGGAGGAAATCCTTAAAGAGAGAGAGAGAAATAGTGATGGGGTTTACACTATTTCCACAAAGTATAGGAAGCTCAAGTAATTCTGCTTTATTATGACAGGCTATTCTAAATGGCATTGACAGCATAAACAAAGTCTTGGAGCATTTCCGTCGCAAAGGCATTAACCAACATGTTCAGAATGGCTATCATGGAATAGTAATGAATAACTTTGAGTGTGAGCCTGCTTTCTACACCTGTGTTGAAGTTACTGCAGGAAACAGGTATAGTTCTGATTACTAGGCTTTTTCTTGTAGAAATGTTCATTGTGAACATATTAACTTTAAACCATTGTCTGCTAGCACTTAAAATGGTGAATTGGGCTTTTTTCTAATAAATATTAGTGCATAAAACTTTTTGATTCCATAGGATTTTTTTCTTGGTAGTGCTTCATGGCATGTAGGAGGGGAGACAATGCAGTTTTAATTTAAGATAAAACATTCATTCATTCATTCAACTCCGTTCTCTCTCTTTTCATGTTAGGCTTTTTTATCATATTGTAGATTCGGATGAAGTTAGTACTAAGATATTAATGGAGTTCAATAAAATGAATCTGCCTGGAGAAGTAACTTTTCTGCCTCTGAACAAGCTGGATGTTAGAGATACTGCATACCCTGAAACCAATGTGAGTCTGTCGTCATCGTCTTCTTTAAATAGCAAATTGTCCTGCTAGGCCTACATACTTGTAATCGTTTCAGTGCTATTCTGGCCACAAATACAGTGGTACCTCGGGTTAAGTACTTAATTCGTTCCGGAGGTCCGTACTTAACCTGAAACTGTTCTTAACCTTAAGCACCACTTTAGCTAATGGGGCCTCCTGCTGCCGCCGCGCCGCCAAAGCCCGATTTCTGTTCTTATCCTGAAGCACTATTTCTGGCTTAGTGGAGTGTGTAACCTGAATCGTATGTAGCCCGAGGTACCACTGTAAAATGATAGCAAAGGTGGATGCAACCTGTATTTCATATGTCCCTGCATGTTGCTGTTCTAAATGTCTTTTAGCCAGGTTATTTTCCTTTAATTTAAGGGAAACCTTGTGTGATTTACTTACATTCTAGATTATTATAGTCTACATTTCAATTATTTGTATTTTTGGTACCAGGTTGGCTTTTTTATAGTATACATTTTGTACCTGAAAATAAATGCAGTACTCTTGTACTTCTTTTTAACTGTTTAATATTCTTGCTTTCAGGATGCTATTCCTATGATCAGTAAACTAAGATACAATCCAAGGTTTGATAAAGCCTTCAAGCATGTTTTTGGAAAGACTCTTATTTGTCGTAGTATGGAAGTGTCTACCCAGCTGGCCAGAGCTTTTACTATGGATTGTATTACTCTGGAAGGTATGACTTAGGTTCAATTTTATTTGCAAAGGAAAGGGATTTCACAGTTTGGCTCTTTGTCAGCTATTCAACAAAGCATATATAATTCATTGTGTTCTGATAAGCTGAATTTGTTGTGTACTAGTTCTCTCCCAAACCTTGTTCTGGCTATATATTGAAAAGGCCAGTTCATACAAATGTAATTGCTTGATTCTAAGAATAACTTAGGTAGAGCTGTAAATGTTTTTCATTAAGTGTTAATAATAATTTTAAAGTAGCAGAAGTGTAATCTCCATCCCATAGGCCTAACTAGTTCTTCTAGGCCTTTCGATTTGGCCGGCAGGGCCATTTCAACCAAGTCACACTCACCTTCCCTACATCAGATTAGCATCTATTCTTCACAAATATATTCCCCACCCCCAGGTGATCAAGTCAGCCACCGAGGGGCTTTGACTGGGGGTTATTATGACACAAGAAAGTCTCGACTTGAACTGCAGAAAGATGTAAGAAAGGTGGAAGAAGAACTAGGAGAACTTGAAGCAAAGCTCAATGAAAACCTGCGAAGAAACATTGAAAATATCCTTCATAGTGCTTGTTCATATGTGGAGGATGTTGCTGGTGGGATTGCTTATTTGCCTGTTTCTCAGTAAAATAACTGCATTGTGTGTAAGAGAATGGATGACTGAGGTACAAATAGTGTGTGAATGCTGTTGGTAGTTTTGTATGTCTCTCAGTGTACATGCATTTGTCTTCTGCATGAAGATGAGTAAGAGATGACATAATAGAAGTTTATAAAATTAACCCTGGCATGGATAAAGTAGATAGAGAAAAGTGGGGTTTTTTTCTGTCTCATGACACTAGAACTCATGAATAACCAATGAAGCAGTGTTGGAAGATTCAAGATGGATAAAAGAAACTACTACTTCATGCAACACATGGTTAAAACTGTGGAACTCACTCCCACAGGAGGCAGTGATGGCCATGAACTTGGGTGGCTTTAAGAGCAGTGGCCAAATTCATGAAGGAAAGGGCTGTCAGTGGTTCCTGGCCATGATGGTTATGCTCTTCCTCCAATGCTTCTGAATACCAGTTGCTGGAAACCACAGAGGGGAGAGTGCTCTTGTGGTCGAATCCTGCTTGCTGGTTTCTGACAGGCAACCGTTCAGCCACTGTAAGAACAGGTTGCTGGACTAGATGGGCCATTGGCCTGATCCAGCAGGCTCTTCTTACGTTCTTATGCTTTGGTCACTGTTCGGGAAACTCAGAAGGGCTGGTTGCTGTTAAGAAAAAGTAGTGTAGGTATATTGTTGCTGAGAATCAGTCAAGATTTGCTCGGCCTAGAAGAACAGAAAAAGGGGTCTTAACCGTATATTTGCAGAGAGTAGCTCTTCACCAGTAGCGTTGTAGAAACTGAACAAATATGCCAGGAGCTTTGCTCAAAAAGTGCATATGAGATTGTTTTTGCTGGGTTTGTGGTTAAGTCTGGTAGGTGATTAGCTTGTAAGTACAATTTTCAGCTATATTGTAACTTGCACTGCATTTGTTTATAGAAGGTTATGGCAGGTAGTATTTCTGTCCATGTTAATATGCTATGATTTGTAAACAGCCTTTATTGCTGTAAAAGGATTCATTTTTTAAGACCAACAACATACCGATTTTATATCATTCATAATGTTCATGATGATCAGAATTTTTCCTTAGCACACTGCATGGATTAATAATGAAATTGATCAGCTAATGAATCAGATGCAGCAGATTGAAACCCAACAAAGAAAATTCAAAGCTTCCAGAGACAGCATCTTATCGGAGATGAAAATGTTGAAAGAGAAGAGACAGCAGTCAGAGAAAACATTTATGCCTAAGGTATGGGATCATAGATTTGTAGCGTTGGAAGGGACCACGAGGGTCATCTAGCCCAACTCTCTGCAATACAGGAATATTTTGCACAACGTGGGGCTCGAACTCATAGCCCTGAGGTCTATTTCTCTACTGATTGAGCTATCAACAGGTATAACTATAATCCTAACAACTGACTCGCAGTGGCTGGTTTAATGGAATAGAGCAACCACTGGTGCATCCACAGCCCAGTCACTTGTACTAGTCATGTCGGCAGCAGGAAAAAAACGCCCCTTTGCTAGTTCAGTTCCTTTGCTGAATCATGCTAATTGCCATCATATGACAGCAGTAGGGCCTGCTCAGGATCCAGCAGATCCTTTGCTTACAAGTGGGCATTCCCCTGATGGTGGAGCTTCCCCAGCAGCAGAGTCTAGTAAAGGGCCACTTCCGCTCCATCCAAACACCCTCCAGCATGACAGTTCAAGGGCTTTGATTGCTCTTCCTGCACCGCAGATTATACTTTCATTATCTGGATTGTTCAGTGTGCTATCCAGTAGATTAACTGGTTTTAAAAAAGGAATCAAGCAAGTAATAGTAATGCTTATGATTATGATTATTTCTCAGTCCAGTTTCATATTCCCTGAGAGTCCCTAAGGCTGCAGAGTAGGATTTTACTTCTGAGTAGGTACATATATGAGTGAGATCACTGTTGTTGCTTATTGCGTTTAAGCCTTTTTTATATGGCATTTGCTGCTAGGTCACATAATTAGATAAATTGGAAGGCTGCTTTCATGATACTCAATTTAATTTTTTCTTTAGCAACGCAGCTTACAAAGTTTGGAGGCAAGTTTACATGCTATGGAATCAACCCGGGAGTCTTTAAAAGCAGAACTGGGGACAGACCTGTTGTCGCAGCTCAGTTTAGAGGACCAGAAACGAGTTGATGCACTTAATGATGAGATCCGACAGCTACAGCAAGTAAGGACACTTAAAATGAAAAATAAAATTGCTGTGTTTAAGAATGTTGGGAAATTATTTACAAAAGCCTGTTCAGAACTATTTCCTTCCCCACTTTCTACCTTTGCTACCTTTTCATTTGGTAGCAAAAATAATGTGATACCAACATTCGTCATTCATAGAGCTGATCCACTGGAATCAATGGATGCCCATAGATTTCAGTGGGCTTGCTAGAATGTACTTATAAAACATGTATGTAAATAGTGGAGAGCATAAAGCATTTAATGAAATACCAGTAAAACTGTTTAAGGCTGATAATTTTAGTTTTGTAAACCACTTTGAGGTTTTAGTAACATAAAGCGATGTATAAATATTGTGAAATAAAATAATTTTTTAAAACAATCAGCCAACAATATTTAGTTGTTTCTGTATATCCATATGTATTTCTTGGTTTATAGGAAAACAGACAGCTTTTGAATGAAAGGATCAAGCTTGAGGGGATCATCACACGAGTCGAGACTTATCTCAATGAGAATTTGAGAAAGCGCTTAGACCAAGTTGAACAAGTAAGATATTTTATTTTGATCCACTCCATTCTTAACATTTTAAAAAAACTATTTTAAAATCATCACAGTGACTCGGTATTTACTGATGTGTCTCTAAATTAGTGGATGTTCACATAATATTTATTTATTGAATTGCCAACATTCAACAAATTTTGGAGAATCCTATGATGACACAAATATAAATTCTCTTTATGCAATTTTTGGTGTGAAGCTGCAATCTATATATTTCTAATCAATTATAAAAATGAGCTATTCAATAATAATATATTGTAAACTATGAAAAGTAACCTCTTCTATGTAGTATAGCCTATAGCTTCCTTATTTGCATCGGCTGAACTTGCATCCTGTTAACATTTTGCATTTTTAGGAGCTGAATGAGCTGAGAGAGACAGAAGGTGGCACTGTTCTTACAGCAACAACATCAGAGCTTGAGGCTATCAACAAACGAGTGAAAGATACGCTGGCACGCTCAGAAGGTTGGTAATTAAGAGAAGGTGTCATATCTAGTATATTTTATTAACATATTCTAAAATACAGTTAACTTAAAGTATTCCAAGAACAATTAACAAAGATTATAACACTGAAATGAAATCATGTTCAAAGAGTATACAGTACAAATAGTATAAAGAAGGATAAAGAATAACTAGAACTGGTAGCACAAGCCTGGACACATTAGCTGTGCTTCCCATTAAGCCCTCCAGAAGGATACAAACTATAAAAGCTTACTGGACTCCCTTAATGCATTGGATTCCATGGCTTCTTTCTGAAGCTGCTGCTAGAAGTTGTAGTGGATGCTGTGCTTGACATAATCTTAACATACCTTCATTTCTTTATACTGGCACATTTGGATTTTGTTGTCTTGTTCTTCATCACCCTACCCTGGTTATATTTTAAAATCATAGATATTATTAATAAAGATTTATCAATGTTCTGCATTTTCTTTGTATATCAAGTTGTAAGGCTCAATTTCAACTATACGTTTTTATACTATTCTTTGATTTGTTATACTAGATCTGGACAATTCAATTGATAAAACAGAAGCAGGAATCAAAGAACTCCAAAAGAGCATGGAGCGCTGGAAGAACATGGAGAAAGAGCACATGGATGCTATTAATCATGACACAAAAGAGCTTGAAAAAATGACTAACCGGCAAGGCATGCTTCTGAAGAAGAAGGAGGAGTGTATGAAGAAAATCAGGGAATTGGGATCACTTCCCCAGGAAGCGTTCGAAAAATACCAGACTTTGAGCCTGAAGCAGGTAACAAAAGTGCTGAGTGCTCATCTCCAGAGACAGTGAGTGGTGGTTCATACCGTGCTCTGATGGATTTTCTCAATTCTTTTATACAGCTATTTCGCAAACTGGAACAATGCAACACAGAACTGAAAAAATACAGTCACGTCAATAAAAAAGCTCTAGATCAGTTTGTGAACTTCTCAGAGCAGAAGGAGAAGTTGATAAAACGTCAAGAAGAGTTGGACAGGGGCTACAAGTCCATCATGGAGTTGATGAATGTCCTTGAACTCAGAAAATATGAAGCTATCCAGCTGACATTCAAACAGGTATTATTTGGCACCCATTGTGAGTGACAGGGCTGTTTGATATGTTTTGAATTGCATGTTGGAAACAATTGTATTATGTATTTTGCATGTGTTCATATTTGTAAAGTTCATAAGTTGTCACCTGGTTTTATTTTTACAAGCAAACTGAGGTTACTGAAATCTTAGCAAGAACTTACTGTATGAAAAGGTCCTAACAGAGGCATATGTCTCAGACTAGATTCTAACCAGATTGTAAATAGTTGTAGGTGCTAGAAATTTTTTATACTGTACTACGTTTACCACAATTGCTATGAGTTTGATACAGGATAAACCTGCCCTTGACCCCACCAACTGCAGTATTGGCATTTGGTGCATGTGTGAAGAGACTCTGCTTGCATATCAATGCTATACACAAGAGAAGAGCTCCTGAGCCAATCCAGATTCTCTATCCCCACCCCCTCCCCTGTGCACACGTGGAGGAGCTTTGTGTACATATGTTGTTGCAAGCATAGGGTCCCTTATACACACAGAGTATAGGGAGCCAGCCCATACAGTCCCCAGTCTTTTGTCATTCAAGTTTTTTGTTTTGCCACAAGCACCAGTGGCAAACACCAGTTTGCTACTTTGTGTTTAGTGCACTTTGGAAACACTGAATCAGCAATTATTAGAGTACTTCTTTAGTCAGGTGATGGGATGGGATGTGATTTTCTAGGATGAACTCTTATGGCAATACTTTACCAAAGTAGCTTTTGAAATCCTTTTAAATTACTTTTACAAATATTTGTCAGAAAAAGCCTTGATTTGTGCAAAGATTAATATGGATTGAATTACACTTTCTCAAGGTCTCAAAGAACTTCAGTGAAGTCTTTCAGAAGCTGGTGCCTGGGGGGAAAGCTACACTCGTGATGAAGAAAGGTGATGTGGAAGGCAGTCAGTCTCAAGATGAAGGTGAAGGTGGTGCTGAGAGTGAAAAGGGATCAGGATCTCAAAGCAGTGTTCCTTCTGTAGACCAGTTCACTGGAGTTGGGATTAGGGTAATGGAATATTTTACCTTGCACTCTCATGACCACAAATTATATTATGGCAATGCTTAAGAATTAGCAGTAACTAATCTTTCATTGTTCCTGCAGGTGTCATTTACTGGCAAGCAAGGTGAAATGAGAGAGATGCAGCAGCTTTCTGGTGGACAGAAGTCACTTGTGGCTCTAGCCTTAATTTTTGCTATCCAGAAATGTGACCCTGCGCCGTTTTACCTCTTTGATGAAATTGATCAAGCCCTAGATGCCCAGCATAGAAAGGCAGTTTCAGGTAGAGTCTTGGGTATTTTATTGTTCAACACAATGCTACATATTAATTCTCTAATTGCAGTTACAAAGAAAGCTTCTCATAATAAAAATAATTGAGATTATAGTTTCACTATAGCTGCTTAATATGACATATGTGCGTCTTGTGGCTGTCCTCTGGGGTACAGAAGTGAACTGCTGTTATGCTTCTCGGGAACACAGCTGGCTGTTTCACTGTAGCTAAAGGAAGGAACACAGGGAGATATTTGCCACTTCAAGTTGACCAGTTCCCTAGCTCTGTGGATTCCCCAGATATGTCTGCGTCTCACTGATGGGAATGACATTGTAATAGTAAGGCGGAGTATGACTTCTAGAAGGTAATCTGGCTTTATTAAGATGTGTAAACCTTATAAACCAACCTGGGGCCCTTCTTAGTGTGCCTCCTCTACATGACATCCAGAGGATGGCAACATGAGAATGGGTCTTTTCTGCAGCGGCTCCCTGTTTGTGGAATACTCTCCCCAGGGAGATTAGTCTGGTGCCTTCATTATATATATTTTTAGATACCAGGCAAAAGCATTCTTCTTCAACCAAGCCTTATTGCTACTGCTTCCATCAACCTTGGAAATGTTTTCATAGTGGCAGCCCCAAACCTGCTCTGGCACATTTTCTGGAATGACAAAAGAGCAGTGCAGCAGCCAGGAAGATGGAGTTACCCCTTGATTTCTTGACTGGTATATTCCCAATTATATATTTCTTCCAAGTCCTTCCACATTTATTCCATACATGATGAATCAAATGCCGACCAAATCGAGCTCCTATGACAGTTTGCAGAATAGTCATGTGATGCCCACTCGAGCCAATTGCTGAAATTTGCTTGCATTTTAATATCACACTTTGTTATGTAAAGAAATGCCTGGAAAATTATTTCAATGTTCGTTGAGAAATTTGTTTTACTTCCCCAGATATGATCATGGAACTGGCAGAACATGCTCAGTTTATTACCACAACTTTCAGGCCGGAACTGCTCGAGTCTGCTGATAAATTTTATGGTGTAAAATTCAGAAATAAGGTATGCAATTATAAAATGTGTTAAATAAATTATTGTAGGCAATGGCTGAAGTCCCTCCAAAGCATGATGGGACACTGTTACCATAAATAATAAATCTGGAACTTGCTTATAAATCACTTCATTAACAATAAAGGCACATGAATTCAACAGGCTTATGTTAAAGGCTGCGATGGCCTCTGACACATTTCTAGTGACTTGATTGCTAATGTTTGCATAGATTTCAGCTTCATTTGACTTACTGAAGGCAAGGGTAGTACTGCACAGATGTCTAGATACACAGACATTTCAGAACATATGACTGAGGGTTTTTATTTTTTACCTTTATTATTTTTAGTACAAAGTACGTGCTGTCCTCCTTCTAGGCTGCTTTCTGTAGACGACAGTCTAAAAGTAGGAGAGTATGCACTCCATTCTATTAAAGATCCTGTGCCAAGAGTTTGAATTGTGCTGTTTGTATAAAATACGTAACTCTTGTCATTTAGAGTGCAGACCAAAGCCGTGATGTGTCACACTTGGAGGTGGTGTGTGTGGATGGGATGGTCACCCTCCACCAGCCCAGAACAGCCCCACTGACTGTGAAGTGTAGCTCTCTTAACTTGGAGCTCCCTTTTTCTTCCACTGAAAGTGCAGGCTGGCAGAAGAACCACTGGCATGAATGTTCAAAACAGGGTGTTTGAGCGCTGCCCCGCTGGCCTCACTTGATGGACTTGTACCCACCCCTGGGAGGGACAAGCTTGTGGATACAGTGGTTGCTTTGCCACTTCATTGTGTTGCACTGCTGCCCAGCCAGGGTTTGAATTGCTCTGGCTGATTATTTTGCTCTGCCTTTGCTGTTCATAGGTGGTGGGATCAGGTATGCAGGACTCTAAAGCTCTGAGTAATGGAAATCTTGTTCTGACACTCATCACTCCAGTTTCTGAAATATCACAAGGCAGCGTCCATTCACTTTCAAATACAGGGGTCTTCCCACTTATGCTGGGGTTACATTCTGGGGCCCTGCATGCATAAGCAAATATTTTGTAAGGGGGGCTAAAAAGCCTCCAAATGCCCGTTTCCCCCTGCTGTCCAGCAATCTCATTGTCACTCTCTCTCCACACCTAAAGTTCTGGGGCCAGCTGGAGACTGGAGGTTGCACAGAGAAGTGGCTGCTGTGCTACTGTGCATGTCAGTTGCTAGGTGGGGAGAATGAACAGCCTACACAAAGCCCTGCTGTATCTCTCATCTCTTTGGGGCTTCCTCCTCCCTCACTGAAGTCCTCCTAGGGCTCCTGGGAGGGTCTCCTCACTGGCCACAAGGACTCTCCAGCTCTCTCCTGCCATTTCCTGGTTTTAATCTCTTTATTTCCTGACACCGTGCATATTTGTGGTCACGTGCAAGTTGATTGTGTCTAAGTGGGATGATGCCTGTACATATTTGCAAGCATAAAGGTTAGAAATGGAAGCTGGATTTAGGATGCAGTATTGCATGCTGAGATTTTCCTACACATTTTCAAAATGTAGAGTTGTGTGTGGAACATTTGGTAGAATGATTTTGTCTGGCTCATACATTAATTAAAAAAAGGTAAAGGCACCCCTGACCATTAGGTCCAGTCGTGGCCGACTCTGGGGTTGCGGTGCTCATCTCACTTTATTGGCCAAGGGAGCCGGCGTACAGCTTCCGGGTCATGTGGCCAGCATGACTAAGCCGCTTCTGGTGAACCAGAGCAGCGCACGGAAACACCGTTTACCTTCCCGCCGGAGTGGTTCCCATTTATCTACTTGCACTTTGATGTGCTTTCGCACTGCTAGGTTGGCAGGAGCAGGGACTGAGCAACGGGCGCTCACCCCGGCGTGGGGATTTGAACCGCTGACCTTCTGATAGGCAAGTCCTAGGCTCTGTGGTTTAACCCACAGCGCCACCCGTGTTCCCATACATTAATTACACAGTTACAAATTTACAGTACTGTAGAGGGAGAGTGCTTCATAAACACCATGGAGCTGTTATGTTGGCTAGCATCTTCATTGATTTCAAAACTGTGTTTCTTTTTCTGATTTAGGTCAGTCATATTGATGTGATCACAGCAGAGATGGCCAAAGACTTTGTGGAAGATGATACTACTCATGGATAAGTGGCAGAGAGCTGTCAGCCTGTTGGGAAAGTCTGTAAAATATTTGTTTCTACACTGGGCAGCTGTGTAAAATCTGAAATACATTGTGACTGTTCAAAAGCTATTTTAACATAAGTTAATGGAGCATCTGAATATTATGACTTCTGTATACATTGGATTCCATTTTACATATGTGCTGTTAAATTCTTTTATAAAATACCTGTTAATTTTACCGTCATACTATACCTGTAGCTTTAAAAATGTACTTTTAATGTGTCTTTTTTGCTGTTTTAACTTTTTGGAGTTTTAAACGCCAGTTCTTCCTTCCCAGTTTTTAATGTTTATACTGCCTCACATGGTTTTTTAAAATAGCTTCAATAAAATAATTGTTTTTAATGCTGTAATTTAGATACATGTTCTTGATATTGTGAACTGCTATACTGTCTACTATCACTTCATGTAGAATGCAGATTGTTTATGTGTATGGAGATCAATATTTGGCAATAGAGCTTATAGATGAATTTACTCCTGGCTTGTAGGTCATTGGCTTTTTAGATGTCATGATAGGTTACAGAGATTGGTTGTAAATCTTTATGTAAGCTTCTGCTTGTGATTCATGGGCTTCGGTGCCTCACAATCAGATAGGTTTTCTATTCCATCATCTTTACTCTGTTTTATAGCTTGGGAACTCATGCAACTCTGAACACCTATCATGCTCCACTTCAAGTTAGTTATATGCAGAGCATCTCTTCTGGTTAAATGAAGTATCTCATATTTCTACAATTTTCATTGCTAGATAGCATGGGGTGGGAAATTTTGATTCTACATAATTTGATGTATTAGTGCAACATACTTATTCTACAGATGTTTTACAACAGGTGTGGGGAAACTTTGGCCTTCCAGTTATTACTGAACTACAACTCCCTTCAGTGCTAGCGAAGTTGGCTAATGGCCAGGGATTATGAAAGCTGTAGTTCAGCAGCAACTGGGTCATTCATATAGATTCTCCCACAAATTATATCTAAGATTAAAATCATGAGTTATCCCAATCTATGAGTGACTCCACAAGTATGTCACCTCCTTTCAGGTTTCAGTATAGCCATGTCAAAGAGGTTTACATCCTTCACACATGATATCATTGCAGAAGTGGAGCACTCTGGAGAGCAAGACTTATGTGAGAATTTACCTCAAAGTACCTTCCTTGATCATCTTCAATTGTACAAAGCAAGCAAGCAAACAAAAACCCATTCAGATGCATCAGCTGTGCTGCATTAGCAGGAAAAAGATATTAGTTTGGTTTAATACTGACCCCCTCCCGTCGTAATTTAGGATAGTAGCCAAGTAATGTAGGATTAGTTCCATGTTTATGTCTGACTAGATTCAGATGGGCGATCCAAAATATATTATTTGCTATTGGCAGAGCCAAACTAGCAGCTGGTGGCATTGTAAAATAAAACTTTTAGAATGCCAAGCCAGGGAGGCAAGCCAAGGCTTCATTTAGTGTTGCTCGAGTAAACAATCTCTTAATACTTCAAAGTGTTTTAAAAATCTGTGCATAGGTTTACTTTCTTTTTTACAAAGTACAGTTTTTAAGGAGCTGATCAGTAAATGCTTTTTTTAAAAAAAACATGAAATTGCATTGTTGAAGCTGTTGCACAATAAAAACATTTTTCCTTAGTGTCACTATTGTAGATTAGGCATTAGCACGTGGCATTCTTGGCAGGTGAGCAGCCACCCCACCCCATCTGCTCAACATGTTTTGTTTTAAACTGTTTTTAATGTTGTATTTTAAATTGTTGTAACCTGCCCTCGCCCTTACGGGTGAAGAAATTTATTATTATTAATAATAAAAAATAAAAGTCAGAAAGCTGTGTTTGGGCTTTGTAAGATAACAGCATTACAGTTAGCTCCTTTCCAGAGAACACGAAACCAGGGTAAGCACTGCGACCCTGGAATTTCTTACTTCTTGGACTATAGTGAGGTGAGCCCAAGAGTATTTTCAAATCTTTGTTCTCCATTCTTTTGTGAAACGGAGGACAGGAGACATTCCTATTATCAGGAGCAGATAATATATAATAACTTCACCTCAACTCAGAATCTGTGGATTTTGCTCGAAAATTCTCCAGGTTTTTACACATTCTCTGAATATTTGTTATCGAGCTGGTTCCCCCACACTAGTATTTGCTTAATACACAATGGATGGTTTTTAGTATTGACAAGTGTTAGTTGTTACACAATGGTTTATCACCCTTTTCAGACTCTTGGTCATCAGGGATCAATTTCCACATCTGCCAAGGATTCCCTGCATATCTGGTCACAGAAGCCTTGTAGACCACACAGAATTCTAGTGCATGTCTTAGGAGAGGTGCAGGGGAACTAGTAGCCCTCCAGATTTGTTGGACTACAACTACCATTCCTGACAATTGGCTGTGCTGACTGGAGCTGATGGGAGCTGGGGTGGACACAGATTCTATATCCAAGTTCTAGAAGTACTGACTGTGGAGCAGAACACAACCAATTTTAATGTTGGTGGACAAACTAATTTCAGACATGAGATTAATTGAACCTGGCAGGCATAAAGTGTGCATTCTACCACTGAGCTGTGGCCCCTATCCTCATGGTAGGCTTAGTTAGTTCTAGAATCTGATTTCAATGCCAGGGCTGAATCCTAGAATGGATGTGCGGAACTTTTCGACTGTTGATTAGAGATGGGCAAATCTGTCAATTTTTGTTTCTCTGTTTTCTCATTTTTCAAAGCTTAAGTTCCATTCTCCACATTTCCACTTTACTGTGTGAATCTTATTCAAACCCTCATGAGCACCCATCATTTTAGCATGATATTTGATTGTATCCAGTTTTCCCTAACACATTTTTGCAAAGCAATTTTCCATAATATATATATATATATTTATGCACACTTTACCCCAGAAGATGCATTTTTGTAAATGTTACTAGACGAGACCTGCATTGCAAAATTCAGAGGTCAAATTTGAAGGATGGCTGTGTTTTGGTTCTTGTAATGTTTTGGAAAGTGTGAATTTGATGAATTCTCTTTTAAATGCAAACTTAATCAAATCCGCCCCCACCCCCCCATCTCTATGACTGACCAATTTGGTGTTTTATTTTGTTCTGAAAAAAAGCATGCTAAACTACATCCCTTCCTCATCTGATACTGCACATCTAATTGATTGGCTGAGAAGTACCGGTATGTGGTAACAGCATATTTCAGCATCACTGGGGAGTTCTCTGGGCAGCTTCTAGTTTCCCTTTTGATGCCATATCCACTCCTCAACTATCCTGGGATTTAATAGCTGCAGATCCCACCCTGGACCAGGGAAGATGATGTGCAAAATAATTCTCCACCAGTCAGCTCCTGCTACTCCCAAATTTCAAGCAACCACCAACACAACAGGCTCTATTTTGTGAAGTGGGCTGCTGGAGCACAAGGAGGGGATCAATTGGAGTGGGGGTTATTTTAATGGAAAGACAGTGGGCCCTGGTACCATTCTTGGGCTCAGCTTGTGTCCAGAGGTCCCTTGTTTCTCAGTTCTGTGGCCCTGCCTACGATATTAAGCATTTTTGGCAGCATTTTTGTACAGCCCTACACTTACATTCCCAGGGTGGTTTGCAAGAAGAATGCATTTGCATTTTAATATTTTTAAATAGTAAGATAAAAGCCACAAAACAACAAAAAGCATAAAGCAGCAGGATTAAAAAAAATATCTATCTAAAAAGCTTGGGAAAGATGAAAGTTTATTGCCGAGGCCAAAAAGGCAGTGAAGTAGGCTTGCAACAAGCTTCTTTGGGGAAAGCATTCCATAACTGAGATTTAACCGCTCCATACAGGCCCCACTCGCTCTGGTAATTATATATATAAAAAATTCTGCTATAGAGGCAGTGGCTGGCCTCATACAAATCACACATCTCTTGGCATAATATGAAGAATGAGAGTGTTACTGTTTTGTTGCTTTGACCAGGTTTCGACCAGTCATTTGTAGGGTTTGTTAGTAGAATCTATGATCTCTAGTACGTTTGTCTTGGTTAATTGGCCTCTGAAGCTCTGTTCTGTGTATAATGGATTGTGAGGTTCTAGTTTTGAAAAAGAATGCCCACACTAAATTATGCAAACCTGAAGCCTGCCTACCCTTGCCCTGAAGCAGGGCCGGAGGGACTTATGGCCCTCCAGATTCTGTCAGACTCTCACTGCCAGCAGCCCTAACCAGCATGGCCAATAGTCAGAAATCATGGGAGTTGTAGTGCAGCAACATCTGGAGGGCCAGAGGAGCCTCAACACAGCAGGAATAAGGCTTTCCGCGTCAGAGGGCAGGGCTTCCAGACTTGTTTTTTTTTTTTAATACCTGACAGTATTTGGTAGATAAATGTAGATGTTATTTGCTGATGACAGCGTATTTTCTTTATTGACAAAGCTTGACAAAATCAGAACCACCAGGAGTCAAGAATATGCATTTTAACTGTTTTACTTTCAAGTGTCCAATTCAAAATGCAAATTAAAACTTGCTTGAAATGGTCTCCTGAGAAAAATTAATGTGGAAAAATGGAAAACTCTGCCATTTTAAACATTTATGGGAATTCATTTCAGCTCTGCTTGCTGTATGTGTTTACAGCCGCCAGGTGGTGTCTCTAACCTGACATCGCATGGCCAAGCCCATGTTTTTCTTTAACTTGCCAGCTGTTTCATATTAGTTAAATAGCAATGTGCAACTTCAAAGTGTTGCTGCCTTCAGGTTCCATTCTTCGTAAGGTTAATGGACAAAGTGTGAAGTAGTTTATGTTTCTTGAAGCAAGCAGTTGCTTTTAGCGTGCCTACTTATAAGCACAGCGGGTGAGCATCAATTTTCAGTGCTACTGGAAGCTTGACGCAGCTGTTTCAAATTACATTTCATGCACTGGCAATTATCTGCTTTGTTTGTTCCAAAAATTGCTGCATTCCTTCCTTCCTTCCTTTGACTCAATTTTTTAAACTAATTTACTCCAGTAGTACATGGCAATATTAGTATATGCTGGGGGGGGGGGAGGCCCAGCCTGGTGGAAATATGATGGAATAAATTGCAAAGTGAGTCTCGATACTTGAGACAGAGACGCCCAACCATTCCTTGCTTAATAGACGTGTGATCATTTTAGCTCAGGAAGCATCACCATCAGGAATCCGGGTATTACTGTTACATAAGTATGCGAACCTCAGTGTTCAATTTGTGTTCAAACCTTAAAATAATGTTTTTAAGTTATTTCACAGATTTTTGTCCTGCTTTTAAATATAATGTCCTATTCAAAGCCAATCACCAATAAGTAACTATATAAAACACACTCAACTGTTCTTTAACAGTTTTTTAAATTAAAAAACTTAATAACTTCATTATTGTGTGCAAAAGAAATGTGAGAGGAGTGTGTTCTAAACCATGAGAAAGAAAAAAAGAACTCTATATATTTCACATCCTTGTGATTTATGGACCTTCCTTTGTGCCAACTAATGATTTAATGAGTTTGTGCCGATTAACGATTATGAACATTGACAGCAATCCTATGTATATCTCCTTAAAAGTAAGTCTCACTGCATTAAATGGGCCTTACTCTCAGGCAAAAATTGCATACACAAAGTCACAATACCAAAGCTTCACTATTGGTATGTCTGCACCCAATTAGATTATTAAAGGGGTGAACTGTGGACAGAAAAAATTTCTCAATTGTTAATCTGACTTGCATTGTTTCCTAATAATAAAATTCCACACAAACAAACAAACAAACAAACAAACAAACAAACAAACAGAATTTCGACTCTTCTACACTTACAATTTCTAGTTGTATAGTTGCTGTTTGATCCAGTGTGTACCTTTGGTCACATGTTGTTTCTTCTTAGAGTTAATGGAGGATTTTCCTTTCCACACTAATGCAGGGTTGTGCCTGAACAGAGAAAAGTTTGATGGGTGTGATCACACCTCTTAAATACTATCAAGTTCCTTCAGTCTGTGAATGTCTGAGCTATGAGCATGTGCATCGGGATAGCCCTTTTGTGGCTTTGCAGGCCGGGTATTTGTATTAAATGTCTAGTATTGCAGAATTCTAACCTTGCCAGAGAATAGGAGATTCAGCAAGAAACTATTATTCAGCTGGTTACTGTGACAACATTTTGCATGTAGGTAATGAATGCTGTCATGGGCAGTACAGTGGTGCCTCGGGTTACAGACACTTCAGGTTACAGACTCTGTTAACCCAGAAATAGTACCTCAGGTTGAGTACTTTGCTTCAGGATGAGAACAGAAATTGCGCGGCGGCGGCAGTGGGAGGCCCCATTAGCTAAAGTGGTACCTCAGGTTAAGAACAGTTTCAAGTTAAGAACGGACCTCCAGAACGAATTAAGTTCTTAACCCGAGGTACCACTGTACTTTACTCAGTATCATCATCTTTATTTGCCTCATCTCGCCTCTAAACTGAGCTTGCAAACAGACAGCTCACACCAATCAGTAGGAAATGGCTTGAAACAGATGTCTCCCAAACCTTGCCCACCGACCCCTCCACAAAGAAACACAGGTGATGCTTCTACATATGCCATACAAATGAAAAATACTGAGGATCTGTTCTGGATCTTTCACAAAAGTTGGTTTTTTTATGGTAGGAGAAAAAGTGGTTTTTCTAGTACATTATTCCAAAATGGTAGCTGAATACTGAATACTGATGATGTCATGTAGCAGCATGCCAAAAAAATTTAAAAAAAAATCCACCCCACCCCTGAACTATACCACTGTAAATGGGAAGTTTGGAAAGGCACTTACTTTAGTGCTGTCATCTAAGCAGCAGGAATTTAAACAGAACTGTATCAGAGGATGTATGTGAGCAATTATTTCTTTTCCATCCAACACGCCATACATTAGACATAGGCAACCTTTGGCCCTCCAGATGTTTTGGCCTACAACTCCCATGATCCCTAGGTAACAGGATCAGTGGTCAGGGATGATGGGAATTGTAGTCCAAAACATCTGGAGGGCCGAACGTTGCCTATGCTTGCCATACATCATACATCACTGCTTCCTTAGATTCAGGCTTATCCACACTTCCTCTCGTCCTGCTGCTTTCTCCTGGGGAAAGCCACTCTTTAGCATTCAATCAGAGCAAACAACAATTCAGGTTTCCTCTGGACCAGTGCTTTCTAGGCATGGGACAAGCAGAAGTTTGGACGAGTGCTCTGTTTTGTGGATTGATCTTCCCACTTTTGATCTAATTGATTTACTCAACATCACATGTTAGGATTGTAGCCTTAGAGGCTGTACATGCTTATTTTGAGAAGCAATTGGAGAAGCATAGCTCATCCAGCAGTAGTAAAAACAGTACCAGCTCCTTTATACAGGAATGTTTGTAGCAGTCTAATAAGCTTACCCTCATTTATTTCTAAATTCTGTTATCTGCAGTGCAACTTTAGCAATATGGCAAAAGTTCCATCTCTCTACCAGTTCAGGTAAGATCCACATCCTAAATGTCCTAGGAAGGGAAAAAAGTTAAGTCAGTTCGAGCCACGGCATTAAGATGCATTCTGGGCATTTATCAGTTTAAAAAGTCCTTTGTTTATTGTGATAAAATTCCAGAAAAGCTGCAGCAGAAGGTCAGGATTCCATGCCAACAATGTAGTCATTGCGGGAATGCCTTTCTACTCCATTCATGCTGTTTGTAATACAAGCAGGCTCCTCCAGAAATAAGACTGAATGTCTGGAATTAAACTGATTAAGGCCGCAATCCTGTGCACCCTTAACTGTGAGTTAAGTCCCACTGAGCTGTTGAATTTATTTCCCCAAAAAATATGCTTTGCACCAGTATTTAGAATGTTCTGCTGTGCAACAGCAGAAGTTCAGAATCAATAATAGATCTTGTCTCAATGTCTCCACAGTTTGCACGTCATAGTCTTGCTCCTACAGAAGCAACAGCTTCACTGCTTCACTATTCATTTTAATAGAAAGGTTTGGCAGCACCCAACATTGCAGGGCAGCAGACACATCCAATGTAAACCCCAAATAGTTTACTAAATCTGAATGCAATTAACAACACAATCCTTTGCATGTTTATTCAGAAGTGATTTCCATTATAAGCCATGAGTCTTACACCCTACTAAGTGTGTTTCAGATTGCAATCTATGGACCAGTTTGGATAGCCCATTTTGACAGCAGCTGTCTGAGGCTCAACCAGATCCTGATTTACTGCATTCCATATTCCAAAAGCATTGGTTGTGGTGTAGAAAGTCAGGGTCTAAGCATTCCGTGGAGCATGTCAGTAACTGCTTTGTCATATGCACACACAAAATAAATTGACAAAAAACTAATCACACACTGAATATAAATGGGTCATGTGACTTGGCCCTGTTTCCTGTTTCATTCCTACCTCAAACTTACTTGCTCTGTCAAATAGCCACCCCACCCCCTACCTCATCTACTTCGGAATATAAAAAGAATCCTGCTATTCCAGCAGAAAGTTTGCCTGCTAAAAGAGAAACCTAGTCATATAAGGTAAAAGTCAGGGTGGGGAGAGAAGGGCGGGAGAGGTCTTTTGATTTGCACAGGTCTAGTTCCTAATCAGAAGGAATGATTTTGCCAGAGTTCTCCGATTACAGTGCTTTGGGGAAAATCATGGACAGTTTTATTACATGCAGCATTATCATAAGAAAATCATTGGTCAAAACTACAGGGAGGTTAAAAAAATCCCTTTGAGCTCACTCCTCTCCAAATCATTATTAGAGATGCCTAGCATAAAAAAAACCCTGGACTTATTTCTCTGTAATTCTCACCTAGTGGTATCTCTATAACGTTTTCTGTTTTCATACACAGGACCCATAAAACAGTAAGGGAGATTAAGTGCATCCTTTTTCAACCACTCTAGAACAGTAAAGCCTGCTCCTCCAGGAAAACCACTGCAGCCATCCTTCTGGAATTGTGAAAGGTCATCTAATTCTGTTAAATAAATAAATAAATAAATAAATAAATAAATAAATAAATAAAAATAATGGCCTTTCCTTTTTAAATTGTGCCCTGAGCAAAAAATCCCTGCAAATCTCATAAAATTCTGACAAAAAGAATGTTGGGGAGAGCATTCCACAAAACAGGAGCCACTTTAGAAAAGCTCCCCAAACTGCATACCCACTCCTTTAGAGCCAGTGTAACCCAATAAACCTCCCACCTATCAGATAACTCCATCAACCTCCCATCCACCAAGACTAGGGAACCATCCACTAAGAGTGTCCCAGTCTTATCTGGATTGAGCTTGAGTTTATTGGATCTCATCCAGTCCATTACCGAGGCAAGACAATGGTCCAGCACATCCACTTGCCTCACCTGCAGACGTGAAAGAAGATGTAGAGCCAGTGGCGTAGCGTGGGGGGTGCAGGGGGGGCCGGCCGCACCGGGCGCAACTTCTGGGGTTAGGGCAAATCCACGGGTTAGGGGGTGCAAATCCACGGGTTAGGGGGCGCAAATCACTTGCCTTGCCCCGGGTGCTGACAACCCACGCTACGCCACTGTGTAGAGCTGTGTGTCACCAGAACACTGCTGACAACGTACTCCAAACTTCCGGGTAACCCCACTCAGCAGTTTAATGTAGATGTTAAGTCATGCTTTGTATCATGAGACACATTAGAACAGCCTCCAAAGCATTTCAACTTCTGCTGTTTTCCAATGTGCTATTATCAGGATCTGAACTGAAACTTGTATTTGGTGTGCACCCTTAGTACCCAGTGCATAGTAACTGAGGCAGGCTCTACCTTCTCAAGACAGGGTCACAGTTGGCAAACCAGCTGAAGATGGTAAAATGCACAGTTAGCTACCAGGGCCATTGCTACTGATGTTTTGGTGACAGGGCAGCTGGACGCATTGCCAAGTGCAGTGTTGAGACACCCTATATACATTTAATACAGAATTGTATTACGGGCCTGGGCCCTGAGTCTTTAAATTGCCTAGCAATCCTTCTGATAAACAATGATGTTAATTGGGCACCTGGAAATATGAAATGAAATTTTACCATTCCACAAACACTGAGGGCAACTACACACACACACACACACACACACACACACACACACACACCCTTATCAAAGGCTGCAGGGATAAATGCCTCTCCCTTTCCACTCAGAAACAAATGGGCTGTTTAAAATCAGCCACCTGGCAAACTTCCTGTCAAATAATATCTTTCAGGGGATTTGAAAGATTTGGACTCTGTAAGTAATTAGGGACTGGATATTGTGGGTAATTAGGAATCCACCACTTCTGTTGTTTTTTTTATTAATGAAATAAAACCAGAGCCTTATTTTTGGAGACTACATTTGTCAGTCAAGCGTTAATAACTTTGCAGAAAGAAAAAAAAAAAACAACCCAAAATCTGAACTGTCTAAGATAGTAGCAAGTGAACAAGACAGGCACTAGCAGTGTCCTTAACCTCCACCCCAGATCACTGACTTGGCAGGCGTTGATGACTTGTGATCTAGTTGTACAAGGGGGGAAAATCCAACTATAATTTGCAAGAAATTGCCATTTCTGTGCCTTGCAAGTATCCCATACAAAATTTCAAAGTTAAATAATCCCTCCTTTAATGTGGTGGTCATCCTTTCTGCAAGCTGCAGACTAGAAGGATCAAAGTATCAACAAAATGAAAATGTAGCAACTTCTGTAAAATCATAGTACAGATGGATTGCTCTTATTTATTACTGAAGATAGTTAAATGTGAAGTTTAAAGATAAATTGTTTTTAAAGAGCACAGCACTGCTAAAGTAAATCTGCTATGGTGTAAATAAATATTTCTGTTTGGGGAACACATTCCTGGAACTAAGATTAAAAATAGAATGGAAATTATGGAGTAATGGACTGCCCTTATGAAGACTTAACACACAATTAATTTCCTAGACAGGAATAATTTCTATATAATCTGTTGCATGTTCCTATGTTTACACTGTCACAAGTGATGGCTGTGGCATATGTCTGTTCTGCTGCAGGTAATGCAATGAGAAGAAGGCTCATTCTTCATGTACATACAACAAAACAAATATGTGTGTATTTGCTATATATGCAATTGGGTATGGAAGGCACATGCGTTCCTCTGAGAAGGGATATCCATGTACTAATATGGTCTAAAGTTCTTAAACTAAATGTATTTTCAGCAAATAATAGACAAATCATTTTCTCTCTCCCTCACTTGCCAGTACTTGCTCAACATCCCATGCAGAAATAAACATGGACAGGGGAGAGGTCCAGTCCTTTCTGAGCAAAGTAGGGTTAGGGAAAGGACCATGGCACAGTGGCAAGGAGGATGAGTTATGGACATCAGTTCCTGGCATCTCCTGTTAAGAAATAATCAGGTAACAGATGATAGGAAAGGCCTGTTCCTGAGACTGGGTAGAAAATAATGGGCCTTATAGACAAACAAACTGACCCAGTATAAAACAGAATGAAATATGATAGACATGCACAGAATTACAACATACAAGTGGATAGAGGGTTCAGAAAATAATGGAAAGTTCAAACTGATGAAACGAATTACATCATACTGCAGAGAACACATATCATCTTTTTAATTAGTAATTTGCAACATATGGAATGGTAAGGTGAACCTCCTCTAATTATCTCCCGTGCTGCTTCAAAGAAAACAGAAAATTTCTGTATATAGAAATGCCATACTGTGCATACTTCACATTTTTATGTCTTTGATCTTCTGCCAACATATAGATATGAATCCTAGACTCTATTGTAAATCCCTCTATACTTTAATGCCGGAAATGTCTTTCAGGCACTTGTTAGTGCAGTGATGATCCAAACATATTCCATAGCCAATTTCCAGTTGTTAACCTTCTTCTATCTTGAAACTGATTCTGTTTTCCCACTTCAGATAAGCCCAAACATTGACTGGCCTAACCATTCGAAAGCATGAAGTAGCTGCCTCAGATAGTAGGGGACAATGTTAAGGTGCTGAAAGACAGAGGTCTGGGAGTTGCATGGCCTGTGCTGTACATCCTAACCTCTTTGCTGGCCTCAGGCATGATGGAGAATGCTGCCCCATTGGTCTTTGCTTCAGGCAACATAATAACTTGTTCTCTGCCAGTGGAAGAGTAGGTAGTGTGAGTAACTGTATTATTTTAATGATATAACACATTGATTACAACACAAACTCTTGAAACACAAACACTGAAACTAGCAAAGGGAGGAATTCAGGAAATGGGTGGGACGAGGGTCCATAGCAGCATTCCCCAACTGAGTGCCCTCCAGATGTTTTGGACTCCAACTCCCATCAGCCCCATCCAGTATGGCATCTGGATCCAAGGGCAGACAATGGTTAACAACTTGGAACAGACACACAATTCAATCCTCTGATGCACACTCGCCATTTGCAAGCAGAAGCATATTGCATTAGTTTTAACATAGTTCTTTTAGGTTTGTGTATCATGATCCAGTGCAGGTCTATGCAGAAAGAACAGTGGTTACACACACACACACACACACACACACACACACACTGCACAAACTTTGATTACTGGATTGTGTTAAGTATTGGCAACAGGGTAGTTCTAGTTCCTAATGCTTACTGGGAAACAGCTCCTATTTCCTCAAGAGTTACAGCAAGGCCCCATTCACATTCACATCTGAAGAATCTGAGTAGACAATACTATTTTTTTAAAATCCATATTGCTTGCCAGCGCTAGCTGGAGCTGTTTCTGCTTTTTACATACCATCACATCTAGTTTTCATATGTGGGAGACCTTGAATCCAGGCTCAGCTCAGTGTATAGTTGTATAGTGGATACAGCACCAGGCAACTTTCATGTGACTGGTTTAACTCCTGGCAGTGCTGGTGAAAACCTCTGCAGCCTAACTAAAAAAAACAAAACCCACATCACTGCCACAGCTTCAAATGGTCTGTGAATGAGTCAAGCCCAAATTTGTCAATTTCATCATGAGGCTCCCAAGCACAGAAGTTCTGTCCAAGTGAACATCTCACAACTCCAAAGTTCTCTCTTTCTAAAGTTAGGGGTGATATAGGTGGATCCTGTGTCTGGTAAAAGTAACAAGAGCAAAATGTTTTTATCAATTCCCCATAGACAATTATTGGGAGTTACTGAGCTAACATAAAATTGCAGCTGTTTTAAAAACACAATTAAATCAATCTTCTGTGAAATTTTCAAATAAACATTAGCCTCTTCTCCACCCAACCTGTTTCTGTTATGTGAAAACTCTGTGCCTCTTTAAACATTTAGTTGTGTGTAGGAAACAGATTATCCTGTTTGCCTTTATTATGATACATGTCACTCTCTAATCCCTTTCATGATTTGTCAATTCTTCGGATTATTTAATAGCTCCACAGTGAAGTTTCAAGAGGTGACCTCAGGACTCTGCCATTATTTCCCCAACAGACAGAAAAGGACAGGGACCTTGGTGTGAGCCCTTGACCTTAGCTGACAGCCCAGCGGCGCCGACAACATGCCAGCAGGGGAGTGTTGGGGGCGGACATAAAAGACAGATGGCCCAATTCATCATACACTAGGAATAAATAAAAGCAGCTTCAAGCACTGCTAGTACAGTGATGACTGCACAGTCCACAAATATGGAAGCCTGCCAAACAATTATAAACACAAAGGATAGAATGGCTGATGCAAAGTGAGCCTAAGAAAGAACAGGAGGTGGAAGAGTGTGATGTGCACCTTCCTAAAGAAGTACTTAAATGAATGTGATTTACACTAGCACAATGTATGCAAGGAGGTCTATTTTTCTGTCCCGAAAAAAAATTAAGCATCACAGTCAGAAGCTAACTTTAACTGTCAGGATAAGGCTGCACACTTAACATGGGAGTAAGTCTCAGTGAACTGAATAAGACTTTTGAGTAGGCAGGCATAGGAGTTCACTATTGATGACTGAACTTTCGCATTTGTGTTAGCAAAGGCACTTCAACATAAATGGTGTCCAGAGAGAAAAGAAACTGAAAATACTTTACTGCAGTGTTTCCCAACATTTTTCTGACCATGGCCCCCTTCCAACCTTGTTTCCTTCCTGTGCCCCCTTTTACAATAAGTAAAAACCAATGCAAATCAATACAAATCTGAGGTTCTGCCCCCTAACAAAAATCCTGGCTATGCCCATGTCCTACCGGTAGAAGCATAGCTATTTTAATGTTTTCTTTATAAATAGAATATGTTTGTTAGGTACTGAGTTGAATAGGATCCAAACTGCAGCAGTCTGATTGGTCCTAGAACAATAGGATCCAAATTGCAGCAGTCTGATTGGTACTAGAACAATAGGATTCAGAATGCAGCAGTCTGATTGGTCCTAGAACAATGCAGCAGTATGATTGGTTGGCAGGAACCACCCAATCATGCTCCAGATATAAGTGAATCCACAACCTGATTGGCTTACAGTAGAATTCCAGAATTAGCCAATCATGTGCAGCCCATTGTGTAAATAATGTATATAAAGCAGATACTTTGAGGGGACATTCATTCATTCCTCCTCAACACTATGAGCTGAATAAAGAGCATGAAATCACTTTGCGACTCTGAGTATATTTCTATGTTTTATTTACAATTTTTATAATTTATACAAAATATAATTACATAAAATGATAGGAACACAATGAAATATTGTTGAAGCAGAAAAGCATAGAATCATGGAGCTGGAAGAGACCCCAAGGGTCATCTTTCTAGTGCAATCCCCTGCAATGTAGGAAACTTAGCTAAAGCATCTATGACAGATGGCCATCCAACCTCTGCTTAGAAACCTCCAAGGAAGGAGAGTCCAGAACCTCCTGAGGGAGATCTATCTTCCATGTATTATAAAAAGTAAACAACACATATTTGACCCCAGTTATTTGCTACCAGCATGAGTTTGACTAAACTGCGGGAGGCAGTGGAAGACAGAAGTGCCTACCGTGCTCTGGTCCATGGGGTCACAAAGAGTCGGACACGACTAAACGACAACAACAATTTGTCACAGAGGGGGAAACCTACAGATACAGTCCAAAAGGTGCATAGGGAGTTCTATATATATATGGGAGAATTTTAAAAAGTAAGTGGTCCTCACTGACCTGGTGCAAAAAGATCTTGTCATCCGGAGGAGCCCTAGCTGCCTAGATAAAACATTATAGCCCCACACATCCATACCTGGGAGTAAGGCCCACTGAATGCAGTGAGGCTTTCTTCTGAGTAGACACTTAGTTATTTACTAGATGCAAGTCAGCAACACCAGAAGACCCCGCTCGGCTAGATTTCATCCCACACCTTGCAGAACCGGGCTGCCACTGCTGACAGGCCCTGCATCCCTTGGCAACATCTGAAGGCACCAGTCCGCTAGGTGCTGGTGTGGATTGCACCCTGTGCCTTGCAGAGTTAGCCCAGGCTGCCACTGGGCCCAACACAGTGACAGCAACAAGCAGCTCTGGCTCACCCAGCCCTACCCATTGCCACCCCACCACTGCACATACCTGACAGGCGGGTTCTGGCCTGCGGGCTCTACTGGCCAAAATGGGGGCCATAGCAATTGCCCTCTCCCACCAGAAACAAAGACTGCTCCCAAAAAATGTGTATGGCAAAAAGGAGCACTAGGCCCTGGTGGCCTGCCCCTTGTGATTGGCCAAGCGGATAGCCAGTTAATCAGGATTTAAAAACAAACAAACAAACATTCTCACTTCCCTCTGTGGCCCTCTAGCCTTGTGCTGTGGCCCCCGTTTACATGATTTTCACCTGTAGTCCCCTTAGGGGTATCATGGGGTCCCCCAGGGGGGCCATATGCCTCCCGGTTGGGAAATAATGCTTTACTGGGTAAATTGAAAAAGAACACTGTATAACTTGAAGAGCAATAAACAGAAGGCTTTTGTCTTTTTATGTTAGGCCTTGTTCCCATCCAGAAGACATTCAACAGCTAAACTTAAGAGGCTGAAACTTCCACAGAACTGCACAGTCATTCAGAGCACAAATTAGCTCAGTAAGGGTCATGCCATTCTGACTCATTGTTGCTAGGCAATACCTTCAACTTCACCCACCCCGGGTGGCTAACTATGAACAGAATTAACCCTTTAGTTACTAAGTGAATGATCCCTGTTGTTGTACTTCCAGCTACAGTGATACCTCGGGTTACATACGCTTCAGGTTACATATGCTTCAGGTTACAGACTCCGCTAACCCAGAAATAGTACCTTGGGTTAAGAACTTTGCTTCAGGATGAGAACAGAAATTGTGCAGCGGCGGTGCGGCAGCAGCGGGAGGCCCCATTAGCTAAAGTGGTGCTTCAGGTTAAGAACGGACCTCCGGAACGAATTAAGTTCTTAACCCGAGGTACCACTGTATTTGTATCCTCCCTTTTTTTCAAGAGCTCAGGGCGGCATACATTGGAATGTCTTATTTTATCATCTCAACAATCCTGTGAAGTAGGGTAAGCTGAGAGTGCATGACTGGCCACAGTTGCACAGTGAGCTGCATGACTGAACATACATATTGAACTTATGGCTGGTCCAAGTATTACAGTACACTCAGTGTAGGCAGACTTCTATCTTGCATAATCTAATTTAATTTCTGCTAGCCCTCAAGGTCCAGTAATGGAAGCTAAGGGCAAAGAGATACACAAAAGACATGAACTCTTGAGCACATGCACAGCCCCAGAACTGTTTTATTATCTCAACTGAGCTCAGTCTTTTTACACAAAAATCTGCTCCTGTTTCCTTCCAACAAGCTTTCTTTGCACAACAGCCTAATTCAGACATTTTGTTGTTGCTCTTGTGAAATAAATGGGAATCTGAAACTGTTGTTTATGTATTGCAAACCAGTGTTCTACCAGTAGATCCCAGTCTCTTACATAAATGTTACAAAATTTCCTTTACAGAATCATTCAAAACTAAATCAGGGGCCACATGCAAATAATAATATGTCTGATGGATAAAATGTCAACACGTAAAGCTTTCCCCATAATTGTATTCCCATGCTAGAAAAAGGCTTACCCTGTTTAATTTGTGCTAGCCACACAGCTGACACAAGGCAACATTCTTTTTGTTCCTGGACCTAGACTTCTTGCTGCGAGCTCTTCCTGTTGGAAGAGAATAAAACTCTTCAGAAGGGAAATTACAAGAAATGCCTCACATGCCTTCCTCCGATTGCTTAACAACAGTGCTGCATTATTAACAACAGGAGCACTTCCATATCTACCCTAATGAGCCTCAGAACATTGGCTCCATGTTTTGCTTTCTAACTTTCTTTATATATGTCCAAAATGACTTTTCTTTCCTTTTTAATGGGGGTAGCAGGGTTGGATGAACATGAAGATGAACTAGAAAATATTCAGAGTTCGACCCCCAAATGAACTTATTTCACCTTGGGAACTCAGGTGCAGTTCAGAGAGTTTTGAACTAGTTCAGTGAACTTCATTCAATTGAACTAGTTCATTCTAAGAACTGAAAGTCCCTATCCATGCACTATGGATGCTGATTTAATAAATGTCTATACTGCCCTTCATCTGAGGATCACAGAGCAGTTTACAATATAAAAACACAAAAACACATAATATAGTAACAAACAAAAACAATACCCACCCACGCTGCCTGTTTGCTGTACAGGATGATAATAGCCTGGTCTTTTTCACATATGGAAAGACGTGATAGTAGTAAAGAATACATGCAAGATAATGTACATCAAATACACATGCAATACAGACTCTATGATGAGAGCTTGCACTTCATGGAACACTACAGTCCTAACTCCATTTACCTGGGAGTAAGCCCCATGTAATTCACTAGGACTTACTTCTGAGTCTGTGAATCTACATAATTATGATCTGTGCCTGTCTGCGCAGGCATGCAATTAGGACTGGACAAATCAGCCTATCAGGATGTGTTTTTTATGTATAAATGAGCAATCATTGTTTATTACCAGTTGGTAGTATTTTCCCCACACTGTGTAAATAACTTAATCAAACATACTTATTCAAAAGTAGCAATTGCTATAGAAACTTCACCTTCAGGCACAAACAGAAATTCTGTTTCTGATGTTTCCCTTTTTATAAGCTAACGAAAAAGCCAGACATTAAATGTGGCTTCCTTTTTGCAGACATATTTGTTGCTGCTGTTAGCACTACCACAGACTCATGGGCCTCCACAATTTGTTTTTACTATAATTCTTTTACTCTAACAGGTGCTCTGTAACACCTGTGTTTCTGTGGTTTTACCATTCAGCTAGTAGATGTTTGAAAGCTATTTGGAAAGCAGACAGAGATGAAGTATGTCTCTAATGAAGTAGTAACTCAATGGGTAGTGTATTTCTGGAGGATTATCTGAGGCCTCAGACACGTTGTAAGACATGAGGCTGAAGGCCAAGTACTTTCAACCCCCTGCAAATGCAATAATCCACCAGAAATGCTTTGACTGGTTTGTTCCATCTTACTGAAGGCTCTGAAGCAACAATAATTTAAGAGAGTGATGGGTTAAAACAAGTGTGCTGCCTCACTTAATGGGGATTATCAGTATTCAGTTAGGAAGTGTGACTTGCTCTTACAACTATAAAATAGGTTTTATTTATTAAATCAACTTAAAAAAAAAAGTCACATGAGACTTTCCGGACAGCACATTGCAATAAAACTTTTACAAGCCAAGCAATCCACAAATCATTTTGACTGATGCATCCATGACAGAGCTGTATTTGTTGGCAAGCATTTTCACCTTTCATCCCTTCTAAGGAAGTGCCTTAATTAAGTATCTGCAGTTGCTTTGGCAGCCACACCCTATGTAAAAATATTCACAAGGCTGTGCTGTGTGTATTAGTTAACATCTTGGTGATGTCTTCGAATACCACAGGATGGCTAGTTTCAAAATCACTGCTTGCTGACTTCCCCAAATACAGCATTCTAGTTTTATGACTAACACTGTTTGCATATCAGAAAACATGCCAAAATTATTCTAAGTGTCTTCACATGAAACCAATACCCACTCTGTTTGGAAACCATATCTAAGCTATACATATAGAGTTGGAGACAGACTAAGTGTGCAAGTCTGTTAATCTGTACTCAGAAGTAAGCATCGTTGAGTTCAATGGGACTTATTCCCAGATGTGCATAGGTTTGCAAGCTAAATTTATTGAATTTAGCTCTCATAGAAATCCATGGAATTTAGGTAATGACTAACTCATCCCATTGATTTCAATAGGATCTAAGTTCAATTCTCTTAGATCAAGCCCGTAATGTGTGTTAATGGATGTTCCCCTGGAGTTTAAAATGAATAATAGCAGTAATAAATGCTGAGCTCCATCTTCAATTAATCTGGATATGGCAACAGCTTCACCTTTACTCAAAAAGAAATGTCTGACATCTTCTGAACTGATTTAGAACACTAAGCCCCAAACATCTCAATAATGAGATTTTATTTTTAAAATAAGATGATTCTTATCACTAGCAGAGTCTGATAATAATGCATGTGACGGGAGTCAACTGCTTTTAGTTTTGTAAAACTAGCACGCAAACTTTCTTCCATACCATTGTTTCATATGAAAATGAAACGTCAAGATATCTTTCATTTACTTTTGATCTTCTCTAGAATCATGCTTTGGTACTATAAGCTTCCCTGTATGATTGTGTGTGCATGTATGTACACACACACACACACTTTGTGCTGCTTGGTCTGTTAGGTGTGTGGGGGGGGACTACAAACAGCAACACACAACATTGGAAAGATTGTTGTCTGCATTAACCTTTTCAGAAGGGGTTTATCCCTGTGCACTGGGAATTATGACATGAAATACTCCACTGTTGAAATTCGGTGTGAGGATTATCATCAGACTCATGTTTTGTTAACCTACAGCAGTTCCAGGCTCCTGTTGGCATACTAATAGTCTGAGGCTCTTGTTGCAAAGTTTTTGAAGCATTAGCGCTTAGTACTAGGGAATGAAAATAAGAAACATTTCAACATCATGGCCATGCGGTGTGCTAATGACTGCTCGGTGATACCTTTTGTGTGTTTATGTCTTCAAACCCATACATGGTTCTTACAAAAATGAAAGCAGATGGATCTGCAGCAGCATAAGTATCCAAAGCCTAGCTCAGAAGCAAATGCGCATGGACCTCAGGGAAGGTTAGATTCACTGGTGAACTTTGCATCTCGATTTTCAAATAACTAGATTTTCCTGTGGTAAAATATTTCCAATGCATCTTCCCAAGTGGCGTATGAAGGAGGGTGCAGTGGGTGCGGACCGCCTGGGTATCATCCCTGAAGGGGATGACAAATGGCTATGGGCTATGTGACACGGTGGCTCGGGCACCTGCAGGTGCCACGCTGCCCAAAATGGCAGCATGGGGCTTGCATTCATCCGCTGCCTCTCCCTCAGCCCCCCTACAGCTGGGGGGGCAGTGGCGAGGCTCAATGCAGTGCACCCTGCCCCAGCTTGCCCCGCCCAGTGGGTGGCTTACCTTGCGCACGTGATGCTCCAGGGGCCTGAGCTACGCCGCTGCATTGGGTGGGGGGGAATGAGCTACAGATTGCAAACAACAGGAGCAAAGCATAGCAACGGAACGCAAGACGCGACGGTGCATCTGCGGGTCACTGCTTTCACGCATATGCGTGACATCATTTTGAGCGTCTGCGCATGCGCGAGCGGCGAAACCTGGAAGTAACACGCTCCATTACTTCCGGGTTGCTGCGGAGCGCAACTTGAATGCACTCAACCCGAAGCACATTTAACTCGGGGTATGACTGTATTTTTAGTGGGTTTTATCTGTAAACTGCTTGGAATTTTGTCAGGAAAAAAGGTGAAGTATAAATAACTGTACAACAACAACAACAACAACAACAACAACAACAACAAATAAATGAAAAATAAAAATAAAATAAAATAATTTATTTCCCAGATGTTTCTGGCTGGAGTTAGGCATTGGTTACATGTTTCCAGTTCAGTAGCCCATGGAATGATAAAGGGCAAAGCATTTGCATCTGAAGAGGTGACCAGTCTGCGTTCTAGACTGGGATTACCTCACCAAAACAATGTTTAGAAGGTGGTTTAAAGTAAGTTAGCTCCAGAGTGTGGGCAGAGTGCAAATCCCAAGCTTGTAAGCAACAATGAGAAACTTTCTTCCAATTATACCTGGGGTGACCCCTTCATACTTTACTTGTGAGCTTTGGGAGACAACTGTTGACCACGAGGGAAGGAGGATTCTGGACTAGCACTAAAATGAAGCCAATGAGGTTGAACCTAAGGTAAGTGTGCATAGGATTGCAGCCTTTATTTTTAGCGCGATCTAACAGGGCTCTTCCTCTGTTCTTATTCCCTTAAAAATAGAGGACATACCCAAGCTAAAACAGAGGTAAATATGTTCCAATAAGCTTCTTCTACTTAAATATTTAGACCTTTATGGTGGCAGTGCAAGATTTAGGAAAGATATACCACAGCATCCATGAGTCTTGCGCTGAACCTGCTGGTTATTTTGCAATCAAATACTCTACTGTCACTTATACATGCAAAAAAGCTGACTTACCAGATGGTCCGAGCTATGGCAACTTATTTCTTTATTGACAATATGCATATTTTACTATTACATTTTGGTGAAGGCTGCCACTGATGTGCAATCTTTATAACTACAACTAATCCAGAATGTAGCAGCTAGACTGGTGACTGGGAGTGACCACCGAGACCACATAACACCAGTCTTGAAAGACCTACACTGGCTCCCAGTATGTTTCTGAACACAATTCAAAGTGTTGGTGCTGACCTTTAAAACCCTAAATGGCCTCAGTCCAGTATATCTGAAGGAGCGTCTCCATCCCCATCATTCTATCCGGACACTGAGGTCCAGCGCCGAGGGCCTTCTGGCGGTTCCCTCACTGTGAGAAGCCAAGTTACAGGGAAGCAGGCAGAGAGCCTTCTCGGTAATGGCACCTGCTCTGTGGAATGCCCTCCCACCAGATGTCAAAGAGAACAACAACTACCAGACTTTTAGAAGACATCTGAAGGCAGCCCTGTTTAGGGAAGCTTTTAATGTTTGATGCATTACTGTATTTTAATATTTTGTTGGAAGCCCCCCAGAGTGGCTGGGGAAGCCCAGCCAGATGGGCGGGGTATAAATAATAAATTATTATTATTATTATTATTATTATTATTATTATTATTATTATCAGTTGTTGCTGTTTTAATTGTAATTTTGCATCCACGAGCTGCAGAATTTGAAAGCGACATTTTGTTTTGATACGCAGTGCTTGTTATTTCAAGTGACTTACACAAATCCGCATGCACCATAATTAAAATTCTGTCCTAATCATCAAAGGAAAGTGAAGGCCAAGGCAATGCATGTCATGCATATCTTGTTTCTCCACTGATCATCCGGTAAAAATAAATCACAACGGATGTCACGTAACCTCTCCTTTCATTGTTTAAACAGCTAGAAAGGCTAATGTGCAAAACCCATTCTAGGAATCCCGTATGAGTATGAAAATATGCTGTACAATAACTATTAAAACATTTCTATAATAACTCCAATACTTTTTAGTATTATAAATAATGTTACAGCCTAGTTAGTACAAGAGTGTTTCTACCTGCCTCGTCTTTGCTGCTGAAGGGGCTTAGGGTACAGCAGATGTGCATGTCCAATGCCCTCTGCCAGGAGGGGGGCTTTAATGTTGTGGAGGCTCCTTCTGCGATCACATAAATTGCAGTCGATAGGACTGCTGGTGGTAGCAAACAAAGAGACTCAAGGCAGACTGTTATGAACTGGGAGTGGAGCAGAGCCAGCCATGCATCTGCTGGTTCCAAAGCTGATCTGTTCCCTAGAGCAAAAGATTGTCTCCTCATTCCCTCACAAAAGTCTGCTTTGAATTGATCTGCCCTGTACAGTACTTTCCCCACTTCCTCTGTTGTGTCCCCGTGTCAATTTTTAGATTGTGGATTTCTCAGGGCTAGGCCCTCTTGAACCATGAATGGCACCATGCACATTGATGCTGCTATATGGGTAGTAAATAAAAACAGCACAAAGAGAAATGAAACTAGTTTATATCTCAGAGTGCTACTGTATAATGGTAGTGTGTAAATGCTGTTAATGTTTTTAGAAGGTGAAACTAGGATGCGGGTGGCGCTGTGGTCTAAACCACAGAGCCTAAGGCTTGCTGATCAGAAGGTCCGTGGTTCGAATCCACATGACGGGGTGAGCTCCCATTGTTTGGTCCCAGCTCCTGCCCACCTAGCAGTTTGAAAGCACTTGAAAGGATTATACCATCCCAATCAAAGTTACAACAGTGACAATTCAAAGTTGATTGAAACCCTAAAATTGTGGTTATGTGTCATCAAGACTCAAGCAGGTGAAGATTTACAGTGGAGTAAAATGGTATTTTACAGAGACAAGACCATCACACAAACTTCCACAGATTCCACATTTGTCCAGGTTATCATGCGATAGGGGAAACTTTCCAACAGAGAGGCTTAGTCAGCTGATGAAAGCCACACACTGTAACTGTCTCCTCCTGATTCAAGAAAGCATTTGCTAAAGTAATATTGTCTTTTGCATGTATAGTGAAGGGATATTACTGCCTTACCCACCACCTAAAGCTGGTGACAGCATAATCCTTGATCTACATTCTGAAAGTTTAGAAAAGACTGGAGTGTGAAACTTACCATACCTTTGATGTTTACACATGCTCTTGGATCCCAAAATACTGCCTCATGTGACTATTTTCTGTTCCCTTCTTAATTCTGAAACAGCAACTGTTCACCACTAAAGCTAAAAGAAAAGAAACTGAGCAAAACATAATATGCTCCTAATTCACAATTATTATTTTAAAATTATTTTTATTGGATTTTACTGTGCACAAACTCTGTGAGATTTGTGGGGCCAAACAGGAATGTTATAGCAGAACAAGCAACATTCAGATCAGTGTGCTAGTTGCTCACCCAAGCCCACGTCTATAAGCAGAACTTGTAGTCAATGAAGTTTACTCAGAATAGGCCACTGAAATTAATGAACATGACTAAGTTAGGTCCATTGATTTAAGTGGGCCTATTCTGCGTAAAACTTAGTTAAATACCACCCAGAAATATTTGCATTTTTCATCTGGACGTGCTCACTCAAGAAGTTTCAGCCACAGAGACAGGAGGGAGGAGCAAAGCCCTATAATAATCAGGGCCATTAATCCCAGGAACAGTGGGAGTCAGTGCTGCTTATAACACTTGCATGCTCAAAATATAAGTAAATGAAAAAGTGAGTAAATATCTATTCACAAGTATCTCAGAATTTTCTTTGTGAATTGTTGCATCTGGAGGGCAGGAAACTACCGTACTTTTGGAAAGGAGGATGAACTACCCTCATTTACAGTAAGTTACAAAATACAGCAACAACTACCTTTCACTGAAGTTTTCATAGCCCCAGGGGGCAAGAATGGTTAAACCTCCTAACTATTTTGTCTATTGAGTGTGAACTTGCAAGAAATCAATTTTGGGGAGATGATGTTTTTGTAATTAAAAATAAACTTTAAAATGAATTGATCTGTTTATGGAATGTTTGGTGCTGTGTTAGTAAACTAGAATAAAAAAATAAAAACAGTGAAAGGATATTAATTTTATGAATACCAGTCAAAAAGTTACTAAATAGCAGAATGTTTCTTCAAGCCAGTTGTTATGTTAAACAAAAGTAGCAGACAGGATGTGCGTGTTTGCGGGGCATGGTAGAAAAATCCCAGTGTGGATCAGAGTGTAATTTCAAACATATGGCAAATGCAATTTCAGAATTAGAATGTAAACTTTTATTGCATGAGTTGTGATATTGTATTAATAGCATGGGACTGTGGTATGTGTGATGGAGGGGGCCTGTCTTTGATGGTTGTACTGGGCCCTTAAATTTAGAGCATTAAATAGCAGTTTAACATATAAACAAACTGACACGCAAGTTCTGTTATAGTATAAGCTGATTATTCAGGAAGCATAACCTGAATAGTTTGAAACTTTTAAAATTAATTGGAAAATTGCCTAAAAACACCACTGAAGAAAAACATTGAATTAAAGTAATTCTTTAGAAGAGCTAGTGGCAAAGGTTCTGTGAGCGACTATATTTTGCTGTTCTTTTCTTCCATTGTTTTTGCATGTGGCAAAATCATTTTCACTTCAGCCAAGTGGATGTAAACTGTATGTAATTGGAATTTTCCACTTATTCAGAGTGGTTATTGTATTTTTACAGCCGCTGTACACACTTCTTGTACAGGTGTGAATGTCTATAGGAGACAGGGCAGTTGGAAATAGGCAGGGCATATTTCACAAAAGAGTAGACATTTTAAAATCTGAGAATAAACTGAAGTCTAAAATACATTTTGGCTTACAATGACACAAGACAATCATATAGGATTGGGTTGTGCAGCCTTGGTTCTTTGTTGCTCCGTCTCTTCCAGGCTCTTGTTTAGATCCTATCAACCTCCCATTTTTCATAGCCCTGCAACACGGCTGGCATTTAAGGAATCAAAAGCATTTGAATAATTCAGACCTTTCCTTTTCATCTCAAAGCCCAATATGGATTGCCAGGTTCAAAAGCAAAAATTAAGAAATGATTTCACCTGCTTAAAAACATGGTAGGAGAAGGGGGGCAAATCTACAGCACACTTGAACTGGACATTTTCCGTTTTCTGAAACCCTTGGAATGATAGGTTTTCTATAGGGTGCTGTATGGGAGGAGCCTATGGTTCTCTAACTATATGGTTTTCAGAGGGCAAAGTGTGGGAGCACAAAGTTGGACATTGTATATGTGTATGCGTAATCTTGCACCATTTTTTATATATAGAAGATCCCAAGTTTTCCTAAATGATTTCCAGTGCAGGTAATTTACCTCTTGTTCCTTCAGAAACAGGGGGAAATATCCTAAGGCTGGCAAAACATACAAGAAAAAAGAGCAATTGATTTGAAACTTTAGAACCAGGAATAGTCTGGGACAGGACACTGTTTTGCTACCTTGTTTTTGCTCCTTAACCTTGAAATTGTTACATTTTCATAAAGCCTTTGTCTTTTAATTATCTATGGCCTTTTTGTGTGGATAGGATGTTTAAACTAGTTTTTAAAAAGTAAAATTGTCTTCTAGATTGTTTAGATTGTTGGTTTTTTACTGCTGGTTTTAATGTATGTTTGTGTACGCTTGCTTGTTTTGCTTAAAAGTCACTATGAGTTGCCATGGCAAAAAAAGCAACAAATAAAAAAAATACCATGAACTTACAGACTTTCTAATCCTATCTCTAACAGATAATTTTCAGAAGTCTCACCAAACTAAAATTCCCAATATTTTTAATGGAAAGCCATAGCAGTACAATTAGTAGAAACCAATATTTATAAGTCTGTAGTATATAGGTGGTCTTGATGAGAAGGAAGCATAGTTTCATGGAATGGGCCAAAAGTATAAAGAAAACTTGTAAAGCAAAATGGAAGTTGATGAAAGGGAACGCTACATACCTGAGTTTGGAACTGTAAAAACATTTCAGAGTTCAAGAGGAGACGAAAAGCACAAGCAGATGTAAAAGTGATGAAAGAGGTGTAAATCCTTACTGTAGTAGTAAGGCTAGTGAAATTAGAAGATGGAAAAGCGCACCTGCAGTAAATACAATAATAAATCAGGCATAGTTTGGGATTACACATTGCAGTCTGACTACTCTCATTTTATTGTTGTGAAATCGTTCTTCTTAGTTTCCCACCCTCCATTCATTTTGTGTAACAGACACTAAATCACCACTTAGCCTGAATATGAAAAAACTATAATTTAAAAACAATCCCCTGCCAACTGAACTGCTTTTTTTGTTTAATGCCACCTAAATAGTCTTCACATAAATATTTTCCCGTAGTGTTTAGTTTTAACTACTGAATATGACTGACGTTTTAAAGGTCCTTTATCTTGTTTCACTTTCAGATATATTATTCCTTGATATAAAATGGTGTCTCATATACACTTTACACTCCTGTCTTCCATTTGCATAGATACCGGGGTTTAAATTGGTAATATTGTTACAAAATTAAACTCCATTATTGTAGGTGTTATTTTCCTTTCTTCTCTACCAAGAAACTTGCGTAGAAAACATTGCCTATTCAGGAAATTACAGACATATGTATGCACACAGAAAAAGTGCAAGCTTAAGGCACAATGTGAACAAATCAAAGATTAACCTTCTGTAAGGCCAACTTAATTTTTTGAATCTTTATGCTTTATGAAAAATCAATTAGCTTCAGAGGCTGAAGCAGGTAGGCAGCTGCTGCGTCTCAAGAGAGCTGCCTCATATGGGTCACACCGATCTGACTAGCTGCCACTGAGGAAAAACAGACACTGCTGTTGAGAGGGTCCCACGGGAGACTTAGTTCTACTTGGGTGATCCTCTCTCTGTGCTAAAACGGTACACCCTGCAGCAGCCCCTCCTTCCATCCCATCCCAAGCAAGTAACTGAGCGACAGTTCAAGAGAACAGCCACCTCCACTTGCTTGCCTGCCCTTTCCTGCTGCATTGGCACTGGGGATTGGGCCCAGCACTGCCACTCAGATCGGTAAATGAGCAGATGAGTGATGATGGCAAGGGGCAACCACCACTTCCGCAGTGTGGAAGCTCAGATGCCACACTCTCCACAGACTCACATTCCCTCTGGGTAATGCAGCAAGCCCTGCACAGAGATAATGACCACAGGTGGTAGCAATTGCCATGGCAAGCAGCAGACGCTGCCTCCTCCCATACTTTATCCCTCTGGGTGGTACATTAGGTCTTCTGGGTCCAACGGCACCCACTGCACCACCCAGAAAGAATGAAAGCAGCAATAGCTGCTCCTTGCAGGTGCCTGCTTAAGTGAGCAAGCAGTGGAAGCTGCAACCAGCTGCTGCCTCCTGCTTCTTGGTACTCTCAATTGCCCTCTGAGTGATGGTGATGGGCCTCCTAGGGGAGTGAGGCAGAGAAGCAAAGGAGGATGAGACCTGCCAATGCCACGTTGCTGAGGAAATTCCAGAAAAATGACCTGTGCTCACCATGTGACAGTCAAATACACTTTGTGGCATGACTATTAGCTGGGAATTTTCTCAGTGCATCTGTAAGAAATGAATAGATGTGCAGGTTTCACAGTTAACTACTGTATATGGAAGGGTTTTGTTTTTTTTGTTTTTTGTCCTTCCAGATTGAATCCTATGTGAAAATAGTGACAATCACATATTGGGAAAATCAGGTTGCGCAATGGAAGCTGACCTGGTGCTCTTGCTCAACAAACCTTCTTCTTCAGAAAAACACAAATCTTTTGCGATAAGATAAGGAAAGTGACAGGGAAATGCACTCTATTGACTTTTCTCAGCAACAGTTGCTTCAAATGTTTACTGAGCATTTGTCTTGATTTGTTCACACTAAGTTTGTGAGGAGCTCATATGCTGCTTATTGAACACTCAATGGTGATGTCGAGCAGTTGTTAACTTTCCCCTTTCCTTGGGGAAAATAACCATGGGGTGGGGAAGGGGAGCAGATTTGCTGTGCAAGAACAGCACATAAACTTTATTTTTGCAACCTGAATTTGTTGGCATTTCATTGAATTCCACCCTAAAATAAGGACAATCCGAGGAAAAGTGAAAATACACTGGAAAGCGCAGGGGAACAAATGGCTTGAGGCAAAGCCCACAAGCTGCCAGGGAACAGATCGGAATGAACGATCAGCAAAAAGGTCGTCTGGAAACATAACGGGGCGAAAAGTCTCCTCAATCACTTTGGCTGCAATGTGGGGTTTTAGGGGTCCTGTGAAGGGCTGAAACACACGTCGTCTTGAGGAGGCGAAACACCGCTCCGTGAGGCGCGAGTAAAAGACCACCTTATTCCCACAGGCGCCTAGAGGCGCGCAGGCGGCCACGCGAGCGAACCTCTCGCAAACGACAGGAGGGCGACGCGAGTGGGCCAGGCGCCACGTGCGCGCGAGAGGCTGCGCGCGCCAAAAAACGCTCTGGCGGGTGCAGGCGCGAGGCGCGGAATGGCGCCAAAACGTCCTGAGGGGAGAAGGAAAACAACATGTCGCTGCGCCCCGCGAAGGCTGCGCGGGGGGGGGGGGACCGAGACGCTGTTGGCGGACCCGGGGGATTTCTCGGTCCGCGCGTCCCAGGAGGAAATGATGGAAGCCTCCCCTGTCCGTTATGGGAGACTTCTTACGACTATCCTAGGTCCTGGGCGCCTCACTGCAGCGCCCCTTCCCCGTCAGCAAAATCCCCGCCATGGCCAGAAGCCTCCGTCCTGGCGTAGGAGGGGGCCCCTCCTCCCTCCATTGGCTCCGCTGCACCAGGCATCGCCATAAATGCCTCTCCGCAGCCTCCCGCTGCCCCCTCAGCGCAGACACCTTCCAGAAGGGCGAGCGGCCGCGAGGGGCACTTGCCGCCGCCGCCGCCTGCGTCGAGTTCCTGCTGCACACGCTGCCCGGCCGGGGTCGGGTGTCTGGCGCTCTCCCCGCGGCTTCCCAGGGAGGCTCGGGTGGTGCTGGCTGACCCGCCGCCAGCTGCCTGAATGGTCCCCGCGGCTGCCATGAACCAGGCCCCGGACCCCAATGGCCCCGAGCAGCCTGAGAGCAGAGATGCCCGCGCCTCGGCTCCTCTCCAAGCCGGAGCCGGAGGCGGCCCCTCCAGGGGGATGCCGCCGCCGGCGCCGAACCTGCCCCAACTCATCCAGAAGTAAGAGCCGCGCCGGGACGTTGCTTGGGGCGAGGAGGGCGGCGGGCGGCGGGAGAGAGGCGGCGAAGAGGGGGGGGGGGGGTCTCCGGGCTTCCCTTTCGGCTCGGTGGCGCTTTCTCTCCTCCCTCTTCAGCGCAGGGCCAGCGAGGTTTGTTTGCAGATAGGCTTCCCTCAGGGATTGTTTAATAACTTTAGTGGTCTTTCCCCCTCCTTTCCCTGGAGTATCTCCGCGTGGGGCACATACCCAAAAAGGGACCCCCATTTTATTCTCCAGGGATTTTTTTTTTAAAAAAATCTTTCTGACCTTCCGCAGCAGCCGTGAGATTTTCTTTGATATATCAAATCTTATGGATATGGCTCAATTTTATTCCTGCGCTTTGGTCGCCCGCTGCCTTTTATTTTAGGGAGAAAGTCTCGCCCATCCTATGTTTACAAGCATGAGGGTGTTTCTTCTACACTCTTCTTGTTCACATATTCATGTTGCAGCTTTCGCGTTTCTTGCCCACTTTTTAAAGGCTCCTCTTGCTAAGGCCTCGATGGGAATTAGATGTGCGGGAATGGAAATCCAGGACAAGTTGCTGCTGTATGTAAAGAGCACCAACCCCAGTGGGTGAAACGGGCTTGCTTTTTGCAGTCGTACGGGTCGTAAAACACTGATAAGAAAGTTTGCATAATTACAGCAGACTGATCTATTTCAATTTCCGCATATTGTGGAAGAAAATTGGTATGTTAATCTGCCCATGGGCTCTATGTATTTTCTTCTTAATTAAATGAAACGCCTGAAGATTAGCTGAAATTGAAATAACACTGTGTAACAGATGCCATTGGCCTGAAGGAAAATGGTTATATGTATTGGATTCAAAGGTTCCCCCTCCCCCCCAAAAAATCTGGCTAGAACATTAGTATAAAATAAATCCTGGCAAAATTTTAAATAAACCAGAAAGTGGTTACAATAGCAGACGTTGCTATAAGAATCATAGTTTGCCTTGATGACTAAAAAAGACATGGTGGAGAGATAATTTTGCATGTGGTAAAAAGTCAGCTTTTAATATCATTGCCTAGAGGTCCCAGAGAAAGTAGTTCTTTCTGTTGATTCATCAAATTTGCTGTATGAAAAAGAAAGGCTGTGGTGGTTTGTGGAGTAATCCTAGCTTTCTTGATATTTGTGCACTTGTAAATCTGCCTCCCATTGAGAAAGATGATCTAGGCCTTCAAAATATGGTATGGTGCTGTAGACCTCACTTACCAGTATACATTATTTTGGGGGGTTCCACAACCACAAAATTTGATGGAAGCATATTTCAATATTATTTTCTGATTGTTCTTCTATCCATGCAATCCTTTGCATATTTTCTCAGAACTAACTATTTTCTCACTGAATCACTGAGTTCAGTGGGGCTTATTTCTTCATGTTTTTGATTGCAGCCTAAGCACAACAACTTTATGAGAAATTATAGTGGTCTAAAACAATATATTTTTCAGAAACATTTTTGTTGGTTAATGCTGAAATACACAACCTGCTATCATTATGTGTCTTAAAAAATGGAGTTAAAGAAGATAGTTCCAGCCATTCTTTATCATGGCGGCATGGCGTAAAATTGCAAATGTCAAACTTCCATCTATGGAAGTGGAACTTGATCGCGGTATTTGTAACTGCGTTGCATAATTTAATCTCTTATTGCATGTTGACATAATTAATATGCTTCAATATTAACTGTAGTAAACAGAAAATGTTTAGATACATGTTGTTATTGGTTCGTTTTCTGAAATAGTTGGAAAATAATATAGACAGTGATTGGCATAAGAATTTTGAAAAGTATTTTGTGAACTGAACACAGTATTAAATTAAGTTAAATTAAAACAGCTATTAGAAAAACAACTCAGAGAGTAGGCCGTCAAATTATTTTGATTGTTAATTATTTTCTATTACTTTTACACATGTAGAAAAGTTCCGAAAATTGCTTTGCTTGTAGGTACTTACTGTCATCACATACATTTTGTTTTGCTCTATTTATTTTCATATTGCTGAAGCAGAATTGAACTGTTTTTTACAAGATCCACCAGTATTCTAATATTCCTACTCATAAAATGGTTAAAAATTGATATTATTGTAAAAATATGTAAAATGGCAGGTAAAATGTTTATTATTTTATAGTAAAACAAAAGAAATAGCAGTCTTAACTCTTTATAGGAAAGAACTTGATTAAACTCTGAGCAATTCAGTCCAATATACTGGTAAGGAAGTATTCTGCGCTTTCTGGACAGAAATATTTTTCACAGGTGTAATTGTAAGCATTATACATTGAAAGTTATATATTCATTTATACACAACCATTGACTAAATCTCATAATTATAAGGTTTTAGCTAATAGCTTTACATTTACGTTTATAGAAATGGTACAATTTCAGATGGAATATAGTAATTTTTGCTGTGGGGTGTGGTTTTTAATCTGGAAAAATACGGTTTTGTGTAGTGGGGAAATTGCAAGGAAGAGAAGGAGTAAGAATGCAGCATCCTGTATCCTAAATTAATATGGAAGTTTAAATCTTCTAACAAATCAAATTATTACATATTAAAAGTAATTTAAAACATGATGAAAAATACTGAGTGCTGTGTTCATGGGAGACTCTTCAAATCTCCGCTCAGATATTGAATTTGTGTAGCTCTCTGGGTGGCCTTGGGCAAGGCAGCATCTTCTGCGGACTTCGTGTTAACTCTTTATCCCCCATGTCCTGCAGTTGTAGATTTGTATTCCGGTGTTTCAAATATAATATCAGTTTTGGTTAGGCACCTGCGATATACTGATTACATTATTTCACCTGTTCTTTGTTTGAGTGGTAATGCATAAATGCCACCTGATTTAGGATTTTTAAACTGGGACATCTGACTTCCTAGGGGGTGGAGGATTAGTGAAGAGCCTAGGTCTCAGATGGGGAAAGCAGCCGCTCCTTAAGAATGTGGAATCTGGATGAAATTACCAGTATATGGGCATGTTTAGGCAATGGTATTACAGACATGAAAAGGATTTGGCTGTATTCTGGCTGGGTGAGCGGAGTTCTGAAGAGAGGGCAGAAGGTTGTGGCAGCGCGATGTTTGAGAGCTTGCAATCGAAACCAATGGATCTTGGATATCTATGGTGCATTTACCGGGGTGGTACATGATAGGAAAGTAACTATTGAAATAACACTGATGGGAAACAAACAGCATCAGAAGGGACTGGATGAAACAAATTTTAGAGGCAGCAATCCACTTCAAGTTTAATCAGACTTAAATTGAAATCCTCTTTGTGCCTACCCAGAAGTAAGCCATATAGAGCACAGTGGGAATTGCACCCAAGTAAATGTGTATAGGATTCCAGACTTAAAAGTATGATTGAGGAATGTGCGTGCACATCCTTGATGACATCCACAGTAGAGGTTAGTTCTGGGAGAATTCTGTTCTCAGACCAGTGGGAGTAAGAAAGGAAGACTGCAGCAAGAGATTGGATTGTCCCTTATAATCCTGCCATCAACATGATTTAAGCATATCTGGCTTTTTCCCAATTTCTAGCCACTATAAGTTGAAAAAAAATGACAAAGCTGTGTGAATAAATCCTTCAAGGGAATGTGTCAGGATTTAGTCTGGGCCTTTTCATGGATTGCAGATTTTAAGATGAGTTCTATACTCCCTGCCCCTTGTACACAGTGTGACGTACTTCTGAGAAGTCCTGTATAGAGTTGTACTGTAATATATGAACAATGATGATATAAGTTCTATACTCCCATTTCTTCCAAATGAGCATGCTTAGGACCACATGCTATTAGTGTTTTTGTTTTACATATGTTGATACAGTATTAAGATTTCCTATCAACAATTCCCTAAAAACAAACATTTTGGGGAAAAGTACCGTAAGTACTGCAAGAGTTGTGGGGAAAGCTCACTTAATGAAATACCAAGAATAGATGTGGCCTTTCGCACCTTATGTCCCAAAACAGATTTGGTTTCCAGTTAAGAAAATAAACTCTTGAAATAATCTAATTTAGTTGCTCTTTTTGACATAGTATTTAAGACAAAGTAGTGTAAGATTTGCTTATTGAGTTTCAGTTTAGTTATTTAAAACTGATTTATTTTGTTTTCTGTTGACTGGTGTGAGGCATCAAGATGTAGGATTAGTCTTTGTAACAAAAAAAGCTTTTGATATAGTTTGCTTATAATTATATTTCTAGTGGTTTGACTTTCCAAATGAGTTTCGTATTATCATTCCTTTGTGGGTGTTTTATATGTATTTGAAAGTTTCATATAAATAACAAATAAGTTTCTCTGTTTTGGGATTTTGATTTCCACTGCCTTAGCCCACCCCTCAGTTCAGATGAAGGACACGTCAGATAAACTCCTCCCCTCCCCCGTCTTGCCACTTTTGTAAAAATAAACAGGAAGTAAATTGATGTTCACACATATTAAGAAACAGCAAAAAGAACTAATCAGAAGCTTACTAAGCTACATTTTTCTTTATGGTAAGTTCCACATCGAATTACTTTTACCACATGTTGTGTCTAAATATGTTAGTTTTGTCTTAAACATATCACATAACACATTGTATACCTAATGAACTACTTCTTTGACAGTGATTAATAAGATAGTCAACCAGAATTAAGAGTTCTTAAAACCCGGTGGTAAGCATGGTAATCCAAACTGAAAGATGTTGGCGTTTAAGAGAAATAGAAGATTCAGGGGGAAATGAAGGTCCACCATAATTTTATGGTTCTTTCATAATTTATTTCACCTGTTGCTGTTTGGTGTACATGAGGAAATGGAGCATGTGTATATCAGCTGCTGTCTGATGCACAAAATGGAATATAGAAACAGACTAGTTGCTGTTTAATATCTCATAAGTATACAAACTTTTTTCAGTTTCCCTGTGGGATATGACATGTAACATTTGGAAAGACTTTCATTGTGAGATTTATGCAGCATGGGAAAAAGCTTTTGAAGCCTTTTAGAGAAAGTTCTGAGGTAGAAGAAGTGTAATATTAAGTGGAAATGCTTTTCTTTCAAAGATTGCAGAAACCCCTTATGAATAGAGATTTCCCTTCTTATCTGTGTTTCATTGTTAGTTCCAGTCATTAGCCAATTTGGAATGGTCCTGCGTAGAACATGGTGCTTTTGTAGACTGTAAAGGGGAAAGGATCATTGATTTCCACAGAACATGGATTGAAATTGCAACAATGCCTGTAAATTCCATGATGTGTATTATTCTCAATAGAATAATGAGAATTTTTCTAAATTAAGCAAACACATGACAGTGAATTTCTGTTAACTGCAACAAAATTACCCAGAGTTTTTAGAAACTGGGAATTTAATATTGCTGTTCCCATGAGTGGAGACACTAGGAAATGTTTATTTTATTAAATCAGTCTACTCTTTAAAAAAATTGAGTTCATTCAAATGCTGAAACTGCCTATGAAATTAACACATGATCAATTTTCTAAATACTTCTTAAGAAGTTTCTCTCTAAAGAGGAACAAATCACAGAAAAATATTTCAGTTAATATATTTTTTCTTTAAATTCATAAAAATTATACATTAGGAATTTTAAGGGATGCTCTACAATTGTACATAATAGAGACTAATTCTGGAATTCTTCACAGTCATCATTTTAAATTGTAGTTTTTAAAAATGTTTGTGACAGCATTTTATTCTGACTGTTTGCAGCTAAACATTGTGATTTCAGTTATGAATTTTTCCTTTTATTACTTTTATTATTCCCTTTATGGGCTTTGTGGCAAGTTCTGATTAATAAAGATGTGATCAATCTGTTGTCCTATGCCTCTTTAAGTTTATTAACTGTCAATTACAAGCTGTTCTTTTAAATCCTTAATAAGATCTAGCAAAGCTCCACTTGCATTGTAGAAATGTTAATGCCTTCATTGTTTTGGCAACTCATTCATAATTACTGTCATAGCTATTTCATGTCTGTTGATGGAATCCAATGGACAACGGTTGTGCTTACATTATGACAGGGTGCGTATGTGTTCTAGGGAGCCTCAGGCTCACATGCTCACACCCCCCTTCCATGCAACCAAGAGGAGGAGCTTGCATATCTAATTATCGGAGTGGTTTGGCAGTAGCTGTTGTGTCTGGAGTTCTAAGGTGAAGCAGCTGAAAACATCTGAAACAGTTCTGGGATAGGAAGTTTTCCTAATAGTCTCTTTCTAATATATGTTCTGAGACAAGGCTGTTTGCATGAGGTACTTTCTTTAAATATGAGTGCTCTTTTTCCATAGTTCCTCTTTGTGTGTTCTCAGTGTGCATGATGTGAGGTCAGCGTCTGCGAGATATATCTGTGTGCCCCTGAAATGCGGTCTCCTTGTCTAGGGTTTATATACTGCTCTTTATGCACTATGATGGGCTGAATTCTGTACTCTGTTGTGATGATGTGGGCAACGCAGGATGAGGGAAGGAATTTTTTATTTTATTTTTGGCTCTCTGTTGTTTCAGCAGGTAAGTTTTTGCTTACATTAGATGTATGGTCAGTGTAGCATTATACTAACATTGTAGGTGGGATGAGGATCTGAGTGGCATATGTCCACTCTTTAGCCCGTCAAACCCTTTTCTCTAGCCAGTTTTGGGCTTTCTATTAGTGGATTCACATCAGGTAATGTGGAGTTGCATGGTGTATCTAAGGAGCTGTGCTATTGGATCTACACTAGCTGCACCGTATATGAAAATATGCCATATTCTAAAACTCCCCTGTTGATGTATCTTATTGTAGGATTATAACCTTGGATTTATTATTATTTTATTTTGGCTGTTTTGAGATGGAAAGCATTGCTTACTTACAGGATAACTAGTTTTTTTCTTCCCATCAGGTATTCATTAAATTTGAAAAGATTTTGCCGAGAGATTTAACATAATTCTCATGAAGTTGCAATGCCTGTACTCCCCATGGTTTCCAGGGGGGACCACAGGTAGTGAAACTTCTGTTTCTCAAGGTATTTTAATTTATTCACAATTGTAATTCAATCTGAACAGTTTTTTTCTTGGCTAAGTGATTTTATATGTCCATCCTACATTCTAATTATGATCGAGCCCTTTGAGCACTGTTGCTTATGAAACCAAAATTAACAACAGGGAGATATTAGTACACTTGGAAAAACACAAAGGTTTGCAGAAGTATACAAATAAGGAAAAAAGAACTCTGAGAGGGTAACTTGACAAAACAGTCCAATGAAGACCAAGTGTGCTCAGTGCCATTGGAATTGTTTTGAGGAAAACAGTCGTATGGTAGATGGAGAACAGTGGAGTGGCCGGGAAAAGAGGATGGAGGAAGAGCCACATAGAATCATAGAATTGTAGAAAGGTTGGACAAAACTGGATAGCTTATTTCCAAGTTCACACTGATAAGCTATACAGTGGTACCTCTGGTTACGTACTTAATTCGTTCCAGAGGTCCATACTTAACCTGAAACTGTTCTTAACCTGGAGCACCATTTTAGCTCATGGGGCCTCCTGCTGCTGCCACGCTGCCGTCACACAATTTCTGTTCTCACCCTGAAGCAAAGTTCTTAACCCGAGGTATTATTTCTGGGTTAGCGGAGTCTGTAACCTGAAGCGTATGTAACCTGAAATGTATGTAATCCAAGGTACCACTGTATTTAAATGTTTTTTAAGGAGCACAAGTGAGAGCTGTCTGTAGAAATCAAGAGCTACCCATTGAGAAATCCAATATTTTAATGCAGGTTGGATTTAGGCACCAGTGTGCCCACCCCAGCCTAACCCCCTCTCCACAAAAGAACCAACTAATCCTAATTAGGCTCAGGCATGCTCAGTAATCATCGAATGCTAGGTGATGGGGGGGGGGGGCAGTGGAATAGCTGGAACTCTGAACAAAAGCACACCATGTTGAACATTTTGTGTGTGTACACCCACCCACACCCACACACCAGTTCTCTAAGTGCCACTGCCTATGCAACTAAGACTTGCATCTCTCACTCTCAAGAGAAGAGGTGTCAGCATACTCAGTGTAAGTTGCAGCTTTTAATACAGTGGATTATTAAACAGCTTGGGAGTTGCTTTTCTGTGATTCTGTTCATACCTGTCTGTGACTGTTCTGTGTATGTTTGTCAGTGTCAAGTAAAACTGCTTTGAGGTTTTTTCTTACAATTCAGTGGTATATAAATTTTATGAAATAAATGACTGAAGTAGCCACAATTATTTCAGAGGCATTTACTCTCATATGACATGTTAAAGAGTTTAGGATTTTTCCTGCTTTGGGGGACTTTGTGTATATATCATGGACAAAACTTTTTCCACACTATCCCTTATTAGATATATTTTCTGTAACTCACTGCTTTCTCCCACCTGGCCAAAAATAAATAAAAATAATACGGTGGATGGTACTCATTCATTATGATTACAATGCCAAAGGGTATTTAAAGATAAAAACAAGTAATTAATATTCATCAGAGTGTAAAAAAAGTAAAGGAGATCTCTTTATAATCTCCATGTGTACTTGATAACAAATTTAGCATTTTATCATTTCATTTTTTAATGAAAGGTCATGCCCAAATGCATCCCCTGTAAAGAAAATTATGTGCTGACAACTTAAACCATCTATAAACTGTTTCTGTTATTCAAAAAAGATTGGTTGTCTTTTCATAGCTATTTCATGCTAATGGTTATAATGTTTCATGCAAGTTCAGAAACTATACTTTTGGTCAAATAAAATGAGGCCTGTTGATAAAATAATCCACATGTCAAAAGAGTGCTGGAGATTTGGGTTTCGTTTCTTTTATACAAGAATAAAAATTGTATTGGTTAACAAGTATAATTCTCTACTCTTATCTCTATTTATCTTCTTTAAATGCTTCCTATTAGCACTTCTTAACATTCATGAGTATCCATATTCGCCAAGCCACCTATTTGTACTCTACTCTTTCGCCACCTGGGCACTTGGCACATTCTTTGCCGGTCACCACCCTCCTCCCACTTATGCATCATGCTCTTCCTTCACTTTACAGCTTTATTCAAGGTCACTACACATACAGGAGGTTTCCTTCCTATCTTCTGTGAGAAGTCTGACCCTGATTGTGAGTTGTGAAGGCATGTAAATGAGCTATCCAGAAATAATTTGTAGCTTTATCCTCTTAATTATTGGACTTCTTTTTTTTAAAAAAAAGAAAGATTTTTTTTCCTATGTGAAGAGAATTCTTAAATACTTTTTAAAAACAAAGTAAAATTAGCTATACATTCTAGGCAGCTCATCTCTGTGATTGGCTGGAGTGCAACTGAGTATACTGAACTCCCATCACTGTGATAACAGATCAAATGAAAAAGCTGGTGCTACAAAATGAAATCAGAAGCTAGGACAAACTTTGGGCCAAGTTTGAAAAATTGGGTAGGGAAAAATATTTAGTCTGAGATGCTTGAGAGGCCTCTTTGGAAACCCTATACCACAATTTTGATGCTAGTATAGAGAATGCTCTGCCATGCTCAGTCAGATATTTCACATCCTAAAAATGTGGGACAAACAGCAAGCCCCTTTAAAAGGATATTAAGATGTAGGGAGTTTTAAGACAATGCTTTCAAATACTCTGAGAGAGTGAAAGGAGTGGAGAGAGCAAGAGATAGCAGGATCTTCAAAGAGCAAAATAAGAGTGTGTATGACTCAAGAGAACCATGAACCAAGTTCTCCTTTTGCAATGCTATTTATCCACTTCCTACTTGCTGTTGCTTCCCTTTGCACCATGGAAAAGCCAGAGTTGAGGGTTGCCTCTCACTGAATAGCGTGAGCTGTCGCACATGAAGTAATACTTTGGAAGGAAGGAGAAATACAGTGGAACCTTGGGTTGCAAATGTGATCCTTGTGGGAGGCACATTCACAACCCACAGCGTTCGCAACCCGCAGTGCCGTCTCTGCGCACACACAGGTCATGATTCGGCGCAAAGCGCTGAAACCCGGAAGTAATCCATTCCGGTATTTCCGGATTCGGCACGGTGCGCAACCCAAAATCACATAACCTAAAGCATCTGTAACCCCAGGTACCACTGTAATCTGATATTAGATATGCATGCCTTAAGTACCAGAATATGCTATCACAATTAAGTAATCATTTTCAATAATTCTCTGCTTTTTGAGATAAACTCAGTTGGTTAGAGCATGGTGCTGATAATGTCAAGGTTGCAAGTTTGATTCCTGTATGGGTCAGCTACGCTTACCTGTATTGCAGGGGTTGACTAGATGATCATCAGGGGTCCTTCCAATTCTACAATTCTTTGAATTCTATGATTTAAAGGATGATGAATTTTTGTACAATAAAAAATCCCATTTCCATCCACTAAACCAGAATCCCCCCCCCTCCCTGCTGCTCACAACCAGCTGTAACATAAGAAAAAATAACTAGACCAGTAACAACTATAGTCAACAGGTGCAGTGGAAAGGGTGGCTAGTGGAAGGAAGAAAAGGTGAGGTGGAGAAAGGCTTCCCATAGGCATCAGGTTGGTCACTGTGAGAACGGGATGCTGGACTATATGGGCCACTGACCTGATCCAGCAGGCTGTTCTTATGCAGTTTTGTTAAGTTACAAGTACACCTATGAATTGTCATGATCCAGAGCAAGGATTCATACTGTTCAAGAAAGTAGACTAGAAGGAAATATATTTTTTACCATATGTCATATTGATTCATTGCAACCATCTCCTAAACAATCATTCTAGGTTCTAAAATCATAAGAGCTCCTTGGTTAATGTCTCAGCATTTGGTGCAAGTGATACCTTCCAGTACTGAAGGCAGAAACATTCAGCATGCAGTGGTACACCACACAACTGAGCTCTCTCCAGCTTTGCTGCCGCTGCAATAGTGAGAGGTGAGATCAGTATGGTACAAACACAGTAGCAGAACCAATCTGACATTCCTGCTGATGTGTTTTTATACTGTACTATGTCTATGCTCCTCCATCTCTCCATCCCTGTATGCAGCATTGATGCAGACAGAGGGAGTTAAGGTGAGTGGTGTAGCTCCACTACACTGTCTGCTACTGATTGAAGGTTGAAGATGAAACTGGGAGAAGGAATTTGGGAGCAGAATAGAGAAATGGAGGTATACTGTGGATGTGGTCAAACATGTGCAGGAATGTTATACTGACCTAAAATTTTAAATCCAGGAGCATTCTAACTGTGGACTCAAGCAAAATAGAAAAACATTCCTTACTGATGTGCTGGGAAATGTCGCATGTGATGTGCAGTTAGTAGAATATGCATTTAATTATCTAGGAAAAAAAGAATGTTTGGTTATAATTTCTCCCCCATTTTTATTCGGTTATGATGATTAGGTAAGTTATATGTCATCAGGAAAGCTTTGAATTGGGAAAGCGCAATTCAACATTGAAGAACTAAGAAAAGCTTGATAAAATAAGTTTTACAGCACAGTCCTAAGCATGCCTCTTCAGAAGAAATTCCTGTTGAATTCAGTGGGGCTTAGTTCCAGATAAATGGGGTTAGGATTGCAGCCAGGCTAAGTGTTATCCCAAGGGACACAGAAAGTACCAGATACCCCTTTCTCAGTGCAAAACAAGCAAGCTGTGATTTCAGAGAGGTAGAACCAATGTCAAGATTCCTCCTCCTTGCCGTCATAGAAACTTGCCACCACAGAAACCCTGCCCCTACTGATCTTTGATTCACACTGTTGGTAGGACTGGATGTGGACCAACATCTGCCCAGTTTCCCCAAAAGCCCCCAACAGGGGAATTAAGTATGCTAGCTATTGAGCCTGCATAGAGTATTTCCCTCCTGGTGTTCCTAATGGGCGGCATATTGATTAAAGGGGGAGAGAGGGATCTACTTCTGCCCTGCTGATGAGAGCCCAGCAAGGTTTTGAATGAGGTGTATCAACTTTTAGGAGTGCATCCTAAAAATAAATTTATTAGAACCTGTTTTTGCTAGATGCCTGCCATCTGATTAATGATTCATAATCTCACATTTCATATTTCTACTCATTGTTGCCATGTTAATTTGAATGCATTATCTGTGATGCAGCATTTTTTATACACAGAAGACCACGTGCACAGGTAGTCTGTCAATGAAAAAAGCAAATACTTAGCATGCGTATTGACAAATTATTAGGTACATGGAGTATTTCCTTTCACACAAATGAGTGAAGAGCCATTGGGTCACACACAATGGTTGCTTATGCTTCTCAGGAGAGAGCATTTGGGGAGAATCATCCAGTAGGTCAGGTTGAGGAATGTCATGTCCATGGGCCAAATGCTGCTCTCCATGTCTGTCTGGTCTTTGGGACTCTCTCCATGCCTCAACCGCTTCCTAGCCATATCCATTCTCTCTAGGCCACACCCATCATTGGCTCTGCTTCACACCTACCTACATTGAGTGTTTTCGCCTAGCTGGAATGTGTCCTTGAACTCTGATAATGACACTCGTTGGATGGAAGATAGAGGTGTGGGAGTATATTCTCTTGTACAAAGGCAACTTTTACATCCATTGCTCTGCCTATTTTTGCCTCTGGCCCTAACACTCACTGGCATGTGACTGTCCCCCTCCTGAAAGTTGCCCAGAAGGAAATCTCACCTTTGAGCTAAAAAACTTCAACGCATCATGCTTCACTTATGGATCATAGCAGAAATTCATGTGCCCCTTACCTGAAGTCCTCCAATATATCAGAACTATCATTCTCCTTTCTTCTTTACAGTATTGGTCTATTTTTAAGCCGGCACTGTTAGAAAGTGTTATGCTGCTTAGTGATGCACAGTTTACCCAATTAAATTTGACTGAAGTTTTTTATTAGATAATAATTTTTTTTTAATATGCTGCTTACTTGAGAAAATTATTCTGCAGCCACTGAATTTGACAATTTTAACTTTCTAGTTTGTGGAATTTTCCTGTTTGAATCCTGATAAAATGAAATCTTTGCTCTTGGGATTTTCTCAGTGTAATCAATTTACATTAGAGCATGGGCAAGGAACTTTGCAAAAACATAACTCTGCCTGCCTTTTATTTCAGTGTAGACAAAGAGAAATAACTTTTTATTGGCTGTGTCTGAATTTAAAATCCCTTCAGCCTTTTCTTCACAGGGTAAAACTGAAGCTCTTCCATAAATCAGTTAAAAATAATGCCTGTATTTAATAACACATGAAGGCAAAGTGAAAGAAGATCTCTTAAACTATATATCAAGTAGAAGAAAGAAGAAAAGCTGCTCGTCTCTCTCCTTTTATATTCAGGCTTTTGGTTGTCCTCTACCTCAGGAATATTTCTGTCACCAGCAATAGTTCGTTATGCACGTATTGACCAAATTGTATTTCAAAAGCTAATTTAAATGACTGCTCTTTCACTGAAAAGTTTACCAGCTATTTTACTGATGCAGACAGAAAAGAAAAAGAATCAAAATAACCTTTGAAAAACATACTGTCTTCTGACTAAGATTATAAAGACGTTTTAAAATGCCTGGCAATAAGACAGCATATTTGATTTAAGAAAGACATCCAATGTAAAATAAAAGGATCACTTACTGTCATCGATCCAGCTTTTAAGTGGTCTTGCACTTCATTTGCTGCAAGAGTATCTTAAGCAGAGGTCATCACTCTCATAGCAGAAATATGATGTTACTGATGCTTGAGCCAGGCAGAAGAGGGAACTGTGCCTAAATCAGTGTTAGATGAAGAGTTTGAAGGGAAATAGAATATAACAATCTCTGCATGCTAAACAAGAAGTTAGGCCTGGATGATTGAGTGTCACTGAACATTGAGTGCTTCTATGAGAAAATATTTCAGAAACATTTGAGGCATTTTCAAAATTATGAAGCAAGGAAGAGTTGTAAAAATTAAATCAGAATAGTAAAGAAATAGGGATACAAACAAATCTGAGATAAAATTGCAATTGCATTAGAATAACAAATATTTATGTTAGCATCTCAGTTGGTATTGCCACTGTAATGCCAGCATGACATAATTAGTTTAATGTCAGAATGGAGAAGTAGCAACATTTTTCCATCTTGAGTTGGGATCCAAAGTGTTTCTTAGAGTACTTCTTCTGCTAGCTCGGTGGAGCCCCCCCCCCTTTGAATAAATGACCCGCATGCTACAAACTGCTTTTCAAATGCCCTTCCATTTCAAAAGAAGCTTGACCCCATATATTTACATTACATTTAAAAGCCTATACAAGTAATACCTCCATTTATCCAATGAATGATTATCTGAATAGTTTAGATTTGGATAATCATGGGCTGTTAGGATTACTCAGATTATTGTACTATACAGGAAAATATAGAGTGCCTTCCATTAATACATGCACATACACACTTGAAAATTCAAAGATGAACACATTTAGAATATCAGCTGCTTCTAAAGCAGGAAATAAAATCACCCTGTAGTCCTGTTCCTACTTTCTCTTCCAAGGCTGAACGCTTTGAGAGCTGAACCAGCGCCTCACTTCTGCATGTCTTCTGGCTCTAATTTCCATGTTTCAACCAAAGAGTGGGAGTTGTCCTATGTCTGTATAACTGTACACCTATTGGGACCTCTGATATGATAGGAGTTTACATTGCTATTCACACCTTTGGCTAATATCTTAGATGTCAAGCACAGGGTTAGCCAGTGTAATCTTGGTTCCCCTCCATGTGTTTAGTTGTGTGGAACAAGGGGTTGGAATTAGCTTTTGCACCTACTGAATGTTCCAATTGTAGTTCATGGCTGAAAAAAGAATAAAAATGCTTTTAGAAATGCATTTTTTGAGAAAGAGCATGTTTAAAAATACTATTCTTTTTGATCATTTTTTCCATTAAAAATGCAGAAGCAGGATGAAACATTTTTACGGATGAACATATGTGAAAGTGACATGAACTGGAAATCGGCCAATTGTCCACAATGATATATTAAAGATACAATGTTTCTTCTCTAAAATAAATGAAAGCTTTATACAGTGTTGCACATTATTTTTCTGACATTTTTGCACATTATTATTGTTTATTAACTAAAATGTTGATAAACATATTTTCTTAGGGGAATGAATAACTAAACTGTTAAATGCTTTGCATTTCCATAAAGTTCTACAATTGCATGTTGAGATTGATTGACCTGTATTAGCTAGCAAAAGCATTCTCCTGATGCACAGGGTATACAGATTTAACCGTGGCTGCAGGAGTTATTAATAGAACATGCTACATTTCCTTCATATAAACATATGATGAGCACTTTGCTGAAGAAGAAAAAAACTGCTGTGCCTTTCAGTATTTAGGGCCAGTTCATCACCAGGCTAAAATTAAAAAGTGAAGTCAGACAGTTCTAGTATTCTATTTTTAATCCATTTAAGCATGTGAATGTGAAATCTTTCTTTAGGATTCTGTTAATTCAATTACCCACTTATTCAAAACATTCTCTTCTCATGTTACTGTACTGTAGCACTGTAAACTTATATGCTGGACATACTAAAAAAGTTTGCATTTAAATGGGCCTTTTATTATCTTTTGTAACCCTGCCAGTAATATTTTTATTGTGCTTTGTGGTTGAGAACAAGAGACAGCTCAGTAATCTGCTTATTTTCTATACAGTACTAACCATGCAAACTTGCAGCCTCTGTGTTTACATGTGCAGTGCAGTCAGTGTTTATTCTCACATATGTGTCTGTGTGCAAAGGCCTATTGCATTATGTCCACACGTGTTAAGTTTCCTACCTTTTTGCTCCATGCAAAAAGTTGTTGAATTGTTACGTGACCATGGCAGCCTAAAGTACATTTCTGCTTCTCAATGTTTTTCTTAATGCAGTGCCTGCTGAGACCTTTCATGACACCAATGAGATCCTGAAGCCTTCCAAAACTAAAAAAAAAACAACAATACATTTTTGCTGAGTGGCTGGGTGTGCTCCAGAGCAAAGTACCAGACAAGGCTGCAGTTGCCTGCCATCTTCATTTCTAAAATAGCCCCTGGATGCCACATGGGCCCAAAGGCATTTTGTAGAAATGGTGGAGTGTAGCTGGAGCCTTTCCTGCTACCTTGCATTGTAGTGTACCTGGCTGCCAGGGTAAAATGTAAGAAAGGGGAACCCCCTTCTAAACTTGGGCGGCAGGAAGGAAGGCAGCAAAGCACCTGAGGTTGGGGGAGGTAGAAAAGTTAGGGATGTGTGTGTAAAGAGTAGGGTAGTGGACCCCAAGAGATAAGTTTTCATAATTTTAATTTGATAACTTTATCTGCTTCGTAGTGTTTATACAGTGGTACCTCGGGTTACATATGCTTCAGGTTACAGACTCTGCTAACCCAGAAATATTACCTTGGGTTAAGAACTTTGCTTCAGGATGAGAACAGAAATCGTGCAGCGGCAGCGCAGCGGCAGCGCAGCGGCAGCTGGAGGCCCCATTAGCTAAAGTGGTGCTTCAGGTTAAGAACAGTTTCAGGTTAAGAACAGACCTCCAGAATGAATTAAGTTCTTAACCCGAGGTACCACTGTATATGCTTGTACTCTGTCGACAGATTGCAGTGGCTAGTGAATGATATTTATCTATCTAAAGCCCATTCTATGAGTTTTGGAATGAGATCATTTTGGAGCAATTTTGTCACCATGCCCATGTATGCATGTTACCCTACAGAGGGGGGTCTGGAAATATGCTGGTCCTCTTTAGCCAAATAAAGACAGCAGCGTCATGGAAAAAGTTCATATTTATTGCAGCAAGAATAAATGATCCAGGGGAATTCTCCAAATTCTGGACCCCAAATACAAAATTCAAGACTCTTTTATAACAATTACATGCATGATCACCTCATGTGCGATCTTTTCAGTAATATGATTGGATAGCAAAACACATTGGCAGCTTGTGGACTCCAAAAACTAACTTAATTGGTCAGAACACCTGCCCCTAATTACTATGGCAACAGGTATCTTTAAGCAAAGTTTGTAAATTCACTATTCTTCTGTCGCATACAAAATGTTGTTTTTCTGTGATCTGCTACATGAAGCTTAATCTGGGTCAGGAAAATTTACTGCTTCTCTTCCTTGACGATTTCCAAATATTTCTTCTGCTCAATATTAGCTTGCTCTTCTCTGCTTTGGAAGCTGATAAGAGATGCCCACAATGGGTGCTATACCAGCAAAATACAGAAATTCACCTTCTTATTCACAGGTAGGGGGTGCAGGGTGAATTAGCAAGCTGTTAGAGCTTCAAGGCAGCACTGAATTCCTTGCAAAATAAGCAAGCAGTAGAGGGATTGCTATATTTCCAATACATTGCCAATAGAAGGCAATGGCACAGATACCTTGTGGTTGTGGCTGTGATAACGTGTTTATGCAGACTCAGCACTTAGCAGGCTGAGGCCAGTTGTGTATCAGAGATGTGTTCTGTGACAGAAGGCGTGCTCATAGGTGTGTTTGCTGTGGGTTCTGACATACTTTCTGGGCCACAACATCCACCTGGGTCCTAGGTCATGACACCTAGGTATCATATAAACATGAATCAATTTGAAAGTCAACAACAGTCGGATGCAGAATGATTATGCATAACTGCAGAATGGTTATGCACTCAATAGTTTTAAATGAAAAGGGTTGGGTAGGGAGGACAATTATATCTGGTTGTTGTTATTGCCTAGATACAGATAAGACATGTACACATCTAAGAATGTTGAGCAAAATCACTTACTAGAAGGCTAAGTCTACAATCCTGTGCATCTTTTTTTTTTATAGAAACAAGTATCACTGAAGAAATTGGAACTCTCTTTTGAGTAAATATGTGCATGATTGAGCAGTAATAATTTCCAGAACTTGCCAAAATCAAGCAGTGGTAGTTACCGTATTTTTCCGTGTATAAGACACCCCCATGTATAAGACGATCCCTATTTTTTAAATCCAAAATTAATAAATTAAGCCGCTGGTCGCCTTCCCAATTGCCGCAGCCACAACCAATTGCCAGCAGGTCTTGCTGCAGCCAGCAATCACCCGCCCAATCACCGCTGCCAATCTTCTGCTTTCTGCTGCCATTAATCACACGTCCCCCCCTCTGCATTCACTATCTGTGTATAAGACGACACCCAGTTTTTGCCTAATTTTTTTTAGCAAAAGCATCGTCTTATGCACGGAAAAATACAGTATTATACAAAATAATGTTTCTCCATAAGATGGAAGATGAATGTATGTGAATATTAATAAGTCCCATAGTGGTATTCGTGTTGAATTCTTGGAGGAACACATGCACACAAGCACATTAATGATTAACAAATTTATAATGACATAAGTTTTCTTGGACTATTCTGAGTTGCAGGTATAGATATGCATGATAGAGGTGTATTTAAATGTAAACAGTAGGTTGGAAGGGAAGGAAATGCAAAAAATGCATGGACAATGGTAACTGCATTATTCATGGCCATTCACACACACACACACACACACACACACACACACACAAACAGTAGCTATATATAAACTTCCTGACATTGGTAAGCCAATCAACACATGTAATGGGAGAAAAGCTATTGGTCACATGAGGAAAAAATGGATTTTTAGCAGACTATATATGTTAATTTGCTTACCAGTGCTAAAAAAATCCTGTGTTATCAATTGCTATATGTTGTGAATGGCTCCTGTTTGTGAGATAATTGCGAATCTCTGAGCTTTCCCCCCCTGAATTTCCTTTCCTTATGGCATAACTGTTTACAATTCCCTGCCTCCTATCTACTTGCATCTCAGAATAACATGCATCTGTTGAAGCGGATAATAATAATAGTAATAATAATAGTAATAATTTGGGGGGGCATCTTTAAGATGCCAAACTCTCTCTCTCTCTTTTTTTTTTAAATGATATTTATTATAAGATGCCAAACTCTCAAAACTGAACACATAACAGAGCTTAAGTAGCTGGGAATGAAACAGGAGTACATAATCTGCCACATGGGCTCAATGTGTGATCCTGGTAAGATACAGGTTAGCATTAATATGGGTTCTAGTACCTGTGGCCTCAAGTATCAAACTACAGGTGGTGACCATTTTAGGTATATCCAAATGACTTACGATTGCTGATGCGTGGGCCCTTTTGGACCCGGAAGAGGGAAGAACAGGAGGCGGGGCAGGGCATGTTTAGGAATACTCTGCTGATGTGTGCAGTGGCTGGGAATGGAATCCCTGCAACAGTGGCGTAGCGTTGGGGGTGCAGGGGGGGCCGGCCGCACCGGGCGCAACATCTGGGGGTTAGGGTTAGGGGTGGGGTTAGGGGGCGCAAATCCACGGGTTAGGGAGCACAAATCCACGGGCTAGGGGGCGCAAATTACTTGCCTTGACCCGGGTGCTGACAACCCACGCTACGCCACTGCCCTGCAAGAAATGGTTGTCACCCTTATTACATCAATACATGAACGATACATGTGCTGCGAAGCTGTTTCTTGTACAAGCCCTTAGTAAGAGGTTGACAACTTAGTTTTAGAAGATGGTGAATTTACATTAAGTTTAGATTTCATTTTAAACCAGGTTAAACTTCTTATAGCTGAAATTTGGGGAAGAAATCAATTAACATTTTCAAAAAACCCGATTTAAATAATATTATCTATTTTTTGTCAGCTCTATACACTATGGAATATACCGTAAGCTGTAGTCTTTTGAGGGGGGCAGTCTATATTTGTAATATAGTCTTCCCTCGCACCAAGGAATTCTGGGTGGCATATCTTAATTAATCCTCACAATAACTGTGAGAACGCTATGAGATGCTGGCTTGTCCAAATCCACTCAGTGAGTTTTATAACACTGTAGAGCTGTCTTATCCAAGTTGCTTACTCTGTGTCATTCTCATCCTTACTTCTTTCATTAGTTACTGTAGAGAGGAAGAGATAATTCCTTAGGCAATTTCAGCTGAGAAAAAAAAAATGTCTCTTTAAGGTTCTGAAATTTTTATTTGAGAATGAAAAATATATTTAAGAACAGTTGATTCTGCTGTATGTTTTCTACAAAGTGCTGTGTTCTAGTAACTTTTGGAACCCTACCCTTAAATGTGAAGCTATTGTATTAAGAAGAAAATCATTTTCTGAGTCTTAAACTTATAAAAAGTTTCTACCTTGGCATGGTCATGATACAAAGAGTCTGTAACGAGAATAAGATATAAGATACTGATTAAATGGTGTAATAAAATATCATCTAAAATTGGTTAAAATAGAAGAGTAATATAATAATTACTGCTTAAAATTAGTTAGATGACAATGATACCAACATTGCCTATAGCTAATTACTGTGTGAATGTCTGCAAAACACTTTAAAGTAAAAAAGTGAGCTTTAGGGAATGGTCAGATTACTAGCAAAGAGATTAAAAGGGATTTACAGTCAGTAAGTTAAGGGAACTTGGGATAGCTACATGAAAAATAATGATCTGTTTAGAAACCACAGCCATATGTTTAAAAATCTTACTGGTTTCAGTCTGTCTGGTGTAAGACATGTAGTACCTGGATTAAATTACTAGAAGGTTAGAAACCTTGGATTTAAACTCCTTGTATTTTTATTAGAATGTTGTACTTCTCTTATATAGATTAAGGAAAGAAAGCTTTCTGTTTTCAGTTTTGTTAAAAAATAATTATTACTGTGTGTGCACATACTAGAAGCCTGTAGTCAAAGAACTAGCTGGTTAGTTCAGATGTAAAATTCAGGTTTTTTCCTATTCTACCCTCACTGCTAATTGCCATTTAGTCTTTTTGTCTTGCTGGGTCACATTGCTGCAATGGCATTGGAAATGACAGCTGACAGCACTTTCCTATTAGGGACTAAGCTTTAGACTTTGAAACCTTATGTACAGTCCTTAGTCCTTCCTTGATTTCCTACTTCCTACTTCCCACTTCTCACTGCACCTGTAGTACACATTCCCAGTCATACTTTTTCTTTGGCCCTTCCATTTCTTCAGTACCCGTTGTTTCCCCAGATCACACTTTTCACTTGTATTTCCACATAATGCTGAGACATGGTTTGTTTTAACCATGGTCTGTTCAACAAATCAGGAATCGCCTCACAAACAAGCAGACCAGCCACAGCTTGTTTTCCAGCTGTTCTTGCCGTGTGCCTCTGTTTAGTGAACATATGTGATTGGCTGGCTAAAGAAACTATGGTCAAGCAAGGCTGTTCAATTTTGCCATAATGGCAAGCTATGGATCATAAGCAAAGAATAAACATGGCTTCATATTGTGGCTTGCAACCAGAAAACAAACATTCACTTTCGCTTATGTTAGAACCAGGTCATTGTCTATAATAATTTAATAATTTATTATTTATTATTTATACCCCGCCCATCTGGCTGGATTTCCCCAGCCACTCTACCTTGTCTACCTTGTCAGTTCCTTTTGCCAACCTGACCACCTTTCCTTACTTCCACTCCTCTGTAATATTGACCCCGTCAAATTTATTTTAAGCTCTAGGAAGTTTATACAGAACCATGTCTGATCATCCTCTCTCAGTTCCTCCTCTGCCCTTTACCTCAAGTTCTGTTCTTCATTTACTCTTCCTACTTCTTTCTTTTTCCATTACTTACATTTCCTTCAGCCTCTGGGCTGCCTACCCCTTAGCTTTCTTTCATTATGGTCCATAATAATCTCCATGTGAAAAATCCATTCTCTCTCAGAAACTGCAAACTTTTGTCCCATGAGTTATTGAACAGTGCTGGATAATCAAGTGATTTGCTAGTGGAAAATGCCAATCATTGCTGTGCAGTGATGATGGAAAGAATGGAATTCCTGCCCGTAACTGCTAAGCAGTGGAGGCAGAGGGCACCTTAGTAATGTGCAAATGTGCAGTTACTGACTGACTAGCAGCCCCTGGTGTGAGCTTCAAATATAATCGAGGGCAGACTGCTAGTTGGCAATTATGTGCTTCCTCAGTGCTGATTGAGGCACCCAATGTCTACAACAAAAGAGCGTTCAGACCTTATAATGGTGTGTTGAAAAAGGGATACATTTTAACTGTAATGCTGCTTTCATAGCTCCATAACAATGGTGCTCAAAGCATGCATTAGTTAATCTTTATTAAAGCTGCTATAACATGCCAATCTTCCTGCTGTTTAATCTAGGTATTTATTACAGTCAATCTGTTGAGTACTTAAAGTAGATCATTGGTTTGAGAGTCATTCTCAATGTCACATTAAGTTAAGATGCCTACAGGATTGACTATTTCCCATGGAAAGCTGATTTTGAAGAGCACATTAGCAATTAACAGATCTTGCCAGTGTTTATGTACTGGGAAACTGGATGAACGAGGGGCATGGTCCAGTCCAGGTTAAGTACTTTTAACCTGTTGATTTAAATGGATTAGTTAGCATTTGTTTTAATCTCTGGTTTTGGAATCAGTGGGATTTTAGATTGTATGTGGATCATACTTGCTGTTATGAATCTAATTGTTAAAATTACTGAAATCTAGTTTGCAGTTTGGGAGTAATCACACAATATATGGCATTTCATTGGCTCTTTCCTATAGAAATAATTAGAACTTTAAAGGGCCTAACTTTGGCTGGATTGTGCTCCAGTTTTTTGTTGGAAACATTTCTCAAAGTAAATAACAAGTCATCTATGAATATCTAGATTTTTTTCAGTGGAAAAGGTACTATTGTGGATAGGAACCTGAGTTCTAAGTTGTTGTAGCAAGACACATGAGGGGCAACTGGATGAGTCACATAACCATTTCATGACAGTTACAGATAGGTAGCCGTGTTGGTCTGCCATAGTCAAAACAAAACAAATTCCTTCCAGTAGCACCTTAAAGACCAACTAAGTCAGTTCTTGGTATGAGCTTTCGTGTGCATGCACACTTCTTCAGATACACACTTCTTCAGATGTCATTTCATGACAGTCACTGGAAGGACTAATTGTGACTTTTACAGTTTTAGCTCCATAATGTTGCTTCAACTTCTTTGTTGAATTACACATTAAGCCCAGTTTTGGTTTTTTATATACTGGGAGAGGGATTCTAATGACATACCAAGAATTGAATTCAACCTGTGGCAATACCTGTGGCCAGCTCTGAATTGACTGAAGCCCTCGACTGAAGTCAGCATAGGCTAGTCTTTCCAACAGCTGTATAAACTGACACTTACTAACAGCACTGTGGATTTTTCATTATAGCGTATCTTCAGACCTGTGAGTGGATAATGCAGTATTAACATCTTGTAAACAATTTCTTGTCTTTCAGCAGAAACTGTTGATTGTATACCATATCTGACATATAATAAAAAGGTAAGGTTGTTGTCATCATGCAGCAATTTGTTTAGTGGCTGACAGGTGGTGCCACAAGGTACAGCATGACAACAGCCTTCTGAAAGCTACTGGGCCATCACTGCAGTGTTGGAGGGTGAGGAGAAGGGAAGCAAAAGGGAAGATGAAGGCAGGTGGCTCAGGTGAGCCACAGACAACTAACTTTAAGGGGAAGGAATAGTGGATTTGGCAGAGAAGATGGTGGGTTGGGGGCTGGGGATAAGCAGGATTAGTGAGTGAAGTGACCAGGGACACAGCACTAGGTTAATCACAAACTGAATAGATGCACTAAAATTAATGGTCATGACTACCTCAGATCCATTAATTTAAGTGTGTCTGCTGTAAGTATAGTTGGATACAATCCTGTTGCAATGTGACAGTTTTCACATAGTGTCCAATAACGTGTTTTATCAAAGCAAGTGATATGTATATGGAACAATGGGTGGGGGTTTTATTAATTAATGAGAGAGAGAGTTCTTATGGTGTTTTTCTGGATAGGTATAAAGCTGCTTTTCAAAATAATTTCATGTGGAATTGTGATATTACTTCTAACAATGTTTGTTTTACATTACTGGTTGTTATTCTAGCTTAATTAGCCATGGTGTTCTATTTTGATTTTCAAGAAAACATCCAGTCCTGCCATTAAAATATATTATTCTGTAATGCGAAGTTATTTAAAATATTTGTGCTTAGTTATTCCAAAGTCTTTCATTAATGTAATATTCCAATTTTTATGATTTTTTTTTTGTGAGTGACAGTTTGCTGTTAAAATTATTTGAAACAGTTGGTACATTTTGGAAGAGGGTACAAATTCCTTTTATCAATGATTCCTAAGTGGCATACCATGCATTGGTTATACATAATTTAGTTGTACATGGGAGTAGACTGTAACATGAATTTTCTCCCAATTTTCTTTTATTGCACATATAATGAATTAGTGAAATATGTTTGGTGACATTTCTAGGAATAACATTTTAAACACAAAAATACTGTAAAAGAATGAAGCATAATATATTTGTTATATTAATTTCTAATGTGTTCTGGCTGCCATGACTGATATTGTCTGTCTCAAACCATATTTTTGGGAAAACAGCATTGCATTCAGGCCTGACTATCCTTTGTTTTGTATTGTATTGATTCCACATGTCAACTATGTTTAGAAGCCTTTCTCATGCAACACTTCCTGGTTAAGTAGTCATTAGCTTCTACTGGGCAAATGATCTCTTTGCCACAATTGGATGTCATGGAAAAACCACAACTTGAATCTTCAACTGGCTTCACTGACTTTACATAGTCTGTGATAAACGAGAGAGCCAGATGGGCACTGCTTTGCAGAGAGGATGCCTAGGGGCAACTGTATTAATTCCCTGTTCCAGCTCAGGGTTCAAAACCTCTGAGCTAATGAATTTCCCACCCACACTGTTCCATTCAACAAAGAGTAGATGTGCCCTCTCTCTCCCTCCCTATCATCCCTTGAATGCAGGTTCCTGTAAACAGGCATGGCCAAACTTGACGCTCCAGATGTTTTGGGACTACAACTCCCATCATCCCTAGCTAACAGGACCAGTGGTCAGGGATGATGGGAATTGTAGTCCCAAAACAACTGGAGGGCCAAGTCTGGCTATGCGTAACATCTTCCAGGTCCCAACCTTTTTTTATGTGAACTGCCTGTCGTTCACTTTCTGACCAGCAGTCTTGGTGGAGCAGGGAATATATTTGAGCCCCATGGTGAGTGATACTCTGTCACGGTTCATTGCATATCCAAACAGCTGTTGGGCTTGATAAATCAAGTCAGGTTGATTTCAAAGCAGCCTGGTCATTTTATAATTGCTTTTACAGTCCTAAATATGCTACTATCAATTAAGGTTGATTTCAGAACAAACATCATTTTATGATGAGCTTTTGCAGCCCTACAAAAGTATTATATTTAGATAATAAACATACAAATAATATAGATACTGTATACATAGATATACACATATTATATATTAAAAGAATGTTTTGTGATTGTTTTGAATAAATCTGGAAAGTTTTACTGCAAATGATTAGACCAGTGGTTCCCAGTTGGTGGTCTATGGACCCTAGAGGATTGACATAACCCACCCAAGGGATCAGTGCACCATTCACATAACAATCAGTCTGCAGAAATTTGTTATGAAATTCAAATTGATTCTAATGTGCTTGATATTTTGATGTTATTGGTTGTTTTCTTGCAATATTTTCCAAAATGATGTAACTTTGCTATGCTGATTCATTTAGCAAGATTAAAAACACCCCCTGCAAGCTCAGGAGCCTAATACAACTGTAACTTGTTTAATTCAAACTCGCCGTTACTGCGTTATGAATAACGTAGATTAACAAGTCAGCAGGCAGTGAATACCAGAAGATTGATTACCTCTTAAATCTCTCGTATAACAAGAAATCTTGTGTATTAAGTAACACAAACTGTTCACTAGTTGATAAATTGCATTCTAATAAATTCTCAATCAACCACATGCAGTACCTTCCTACTATAAGGACTTTTTGGTGGACTTCTTTGTGGGTATTATAATAGTCTTAAGTTAAGTTTATCAAAGTTTTTCTAGTTTAGAATGCGCACAATATTTTGTTGCTTATCTTAAGAGATTGCATTCCCCCACCCTCTTTGTTTGTGTACCTCTTGTGTTTTTCAGGGCATATGGTTTATTCCCTATTCTATTTTCAGCATGTGGGGTCCCTTTACCTTTACTTTATTCTTGGGAGTAGAGTTTTAAGTTTTTGCAAGAAGTTCCTAGGTAATTTAATATCAAATGCAGTGTATTTTTAGGATTTGGTGTAGTTGAATAGAAGTAATAGAATTGTATTTGTATTTGTATTTTAAAAAACCATTTCAGACTTTTAAAAAAATGTCCAAGCTAGACCTTTGGAATGTTGAGAGATTCTGCTTGTGGATGATATCAAATAGCCATAGGCTGGTGTATATGTTTCTGCATAATAAGCACAGTACATAAGACAAAAAAAGATTGTGTTATATATGTTCGCCATCTTGCATTACTCACATATTTTCACTTATCTGTTTGTCATTTTAAGTGCTCTTGGCAAGTACTGTGGCAGTTATAGCCCCACACTCATCTGGTAGGATGCACAAAGCAGTTAGAGTCGGTGGTGGAGGTCTGTACCTTTCAACGTGTTCTAAACTGGAACAACCCCTCCAATTTCTCTGCCTCAATTTGACCAGATGTGGAAATAGTCCTCTCAGTGGCTGAGTTTCAGGGGACCTTTTACTCTCTCCACATTTCAAGCTGAAAGTTTTCTATATCAAACATTTGGCTCAGGTGTAGCGGCATGAAATCTTGAAGAACACTTTCAGTTTCAAAGTCTTTAGCTTTATTTATATTTTTTTTTTTTAATAATATTTATTAAAGTTTTCCAATTAATTACAAATTAATAAAACATCCAATTTCAAATCTTTTTCCAATTACATCCCTTCAGGACTTCCCCTTCCCTCCCCCCCTTGTATTCCCAATCTCTCAAATGATCTCAACAAGTTCTTCTCCTCAATTCAAACTTGTTATCCTTAACCCAAATTTTTTTTTTTTAAAAAAACATTATTTTCCATTCCCCTAAAATCGGCTTATTCCCTCCACGAGTTCCCCCCTTTAGAATACCATATAGATGTATATAGCCTAAATAAAACATAGTTTACGCCTTTAAGGATTCCACATTTCCCACCCCCCCCTTTTCCCGGTTGCGTTCCCAATGTTCCTCAATGTCCGATATTTCCACGTCTCTCTAAATCATAGTCCTTTGCCAGTCCTCTTTAGTTTCGAATGTCCAATCGTGGAGGGATTCTGTCACAAAGAGAGGCCCATTTTTTCCATCCAGATTTTTATATCCAGGAGTGAAAAACTCCAAATTATAATCCTTAAGCTTGTCAAATCTGGATGTCCCAAATGTCCCCACTTTTAACTTGGTCCAATTCTTGTTATTTTGTTGTTCTTATTAATCACACTCCTCTTTCTATTTCTTTCTGTCCCTGTTTTCCTGCACAAATGTCCTAATTCCAAAAGTTAGTTCCTTTGCAGAGGCTTGTTATTCAGAAACAAAACATTACGTCAAGTTCCTTTCATTCCACAACAGATGATTCCATTGTCTTCTTCGGTGTAGTAGCCTCTGTAGTCATAATAATGTTCCATTTCTGCAGTTTCCCAGGAGATAAACAGTTCAGTTCCAATTTCCAGCTAAAACTTGTAATGTCCCTCGGCTCCTCTAGGTGGATTGCAAAAGCTGGGTTCTCTTCCAGATCACATCCATTAGCCCTAGTAACTTTGTAATCCTTATTTAACACAATTTGTATTCAATTTATAACAAATGTAACCAGCAAAGTCCTTGTAACATAGTCTCTATCTTATTTTCCGCTTTGACAGCTCTTTGACAGCTGTCAAAACTTGCCTTTCTCCTCTCCAAACTCCGTCATCGATCGCTCCCGGGGTTCCAGGGGGGGTTGTTTTTAGGTCCGAATTCTACTTTCCTCCTCCAGCTCAATCTCATATTCTTCACTCGTGAGGTTAAAAACTTGCCAAAATGATGTTACTCCGATCTCAGTTATCAGATCCTTTGCTTTGTCCCTTCTACAATGGAGGGGGTGGCTGACTTCCTTTTTTGCGCCTCCCCCGCTCGCTCCGAAATTTTTAAAATTTTTGTCCCTCTTTTTAATCCAAGTTCCAATTACTTACAGGTTGTTCTTTTAGGTCCGAATTTTCAAAGGAAGAAGCCAGCGCTCTCCGCCGAATGGCATGCGGCTTCGCACGGCAGGGATAGCAGAGGACTCAAAACACCACGCTTCTCCCCGGCACCCGATCCGTAGCCTTTAAAAAGGCTCCTTCACGAGTCGGGAGGGCGCTAACGGTGTCAGCCGAGTCTCCATGTCCACGGCCCCCGTGGCCGTGGTTTTTAAGGGTCCCCGCATCGCCGGTGCGGTAGGACCCAGCCCCTGCCGTGCAGGCTCCCTCCGGAGCTCGGAGGGAGTCCGCCATTCGGCGATGGCGCCGACCCGGAAGTCCTCCAAAGTCTTTAGCTTTATTGGCTACATAAACAGATGGTGAAAAGAAACAATGCAATAATCAGCCTTACCTCATAACCTAGACTCAGAAATAAAGGTTTCACAAATTTCTTCTCTCCTCTGTGTCTTGTTAAAGTGTCAAAGGAAATGCCTGTTTTTGTTAGGTCCACTTGTCAAGGCTTTATTTCAGATTTATTGGTAGAAATTTAGTGTTCTGGGGCTTGCCCTTTAACCAATTGAAGGGGAATAATGCAGTAGCTGAACACATGTTGCTTATATTCAACCAGTTGTAGCTCATTTCTGCAAAGAAACAATGTACAACTCCTGAATCCTTGAAACTTTGAAAAGCTATTGCTAGACACACTGTTGGTTTTGTCCAAGACTAAACATTCACACATTTGTTTACCTTTAGGAAGTTTTCAAAAATAGGAAAGCCACACATTGCTTTATCACATATTTTTAGGTGTGTAGCCTTATAGCTAACAACATTTAGCAAAGATTTATTCAGCCTGTGTACTCACCATACATGTAAAGCTTATTATTTTCCCTAAAGAATCTTTGGAAATGTAGGGTACTAGGAATTGTAGCTCTGTCAGGGTAAACTACAGTTCCCAAGATTCTTTGGAGGGAGCCATGTGCTTTAAATATACAGCCTTACTCTTTGGGTAGCATCTTACCAAATGAAGGGTTCTGGAGTACTCTAAAATAAACCAGGGATGTCCAACAGGTTGATTGCGATCTAACGGTTGATCATGGGACGTCCCCACCACAAAAAGCTCAACAACAACTTAGGGTCTCCCTTTCCCAAAGAAGCTCAACAACTTTGTGTCTTCCTCCCCAAACAAAGCTCAACAACTCTGATCGATGCTCCCCCAAAAAAGCTCAACAATTTTGGTCAATACAATGAGTAGAGCACTGCCAGTTTTTATTTTAGTGGGAGTAGATCGCAGTCTCTTGGAAGTTGTACATCCCTGCTCTAAACTAAAGCTTGCTACTACTTTGTGACTTTTTGGATTGTCTTAATAAAGGTACTGTCCAGCTGTGGTTAGTAGTTCTTTATTTTTAGTTGAATTTATTTCAATCTAACCTAGTGCTTAGGATCACATTCTGAAGAGCTGCGGGAGTGCTAGATCCATATTCAGCTGTACTCATAATCAGATTGGGTGGGCGTACAGAGCTGTCCTCCTGACAGTGGTGTCACTGCTGCTTACCAGGATGCAACCAATTCCATGTGCTTGTCAATCTGTTGACACAGACTCAACATCTTTCGCACCCTGCATTGTCCCAAGAAGTGGTAGTGATGCCATGATTGTGACAGTCATGGCCTCAAGGCACTTGATGTGTTTATTTACCTGATCCTATGCATTTGTTTTTTGGACTAAAGGATAGGAATATGGCTTTGGGCCAGCTACTGAGTCCCCATTATTATAATGATTTTTCTTGGAAAAACTGCATATTAATGCTCATGATCGCACTGTTTTTTCAAGGCTTTTGGGGAAATGGGATATTTTAAAAGAGGTAATAGCAGTACCATATTCCTTTATATCAAGTGCTTAATAGAGTCCATAGAACTGACTTTATTATAACTTTGGAAATGTGTGCAGCTGCTTTCTCAGTTAGGAGTATCTATTTTTGACATTGAAGTGATTAACCAGACCTGGCTTTTGTCAGGTCAAGTGGCAGAAACAGAGAACCTTATCACCTTTTCTTTGTTGACAGCATATCATTATCCATGGTAGGTCATAGGGGGATACATAGATAGTTGTGGTATTTAAATACCTAGATAGTGCCATAGCTTTTGGATTTCTATTTTTAATTTTACTCAGTCATGGCTGCTATCGAGGCCCAAGTAAAGAAATGGGCTGGGGGCGTATATGAAAAAAACCATTAGAAGGTTTGAAAGGTCACAAACAGGTATATTTTGGTTACTTACTAACAAGCTTTTTGAAAAATACAAAGGTACTGGGTATGTAAAGCTTTGAAAACTAGTTAGTGATGTGTAGAAAGCTGTATTTTATATATTTTAGAATGTGATAAACTTTTAACTCTCCTTGCTCCCACAGTTTTCTTGGTCTTCAATTTAGAATGCAAATGTTTTTGTCAGTGTGTACTACATTCAGGTTAATCTTAATCATGGAAACAACATTTATGTGCTTGTATATGTTAACATTTCCCCCCCCTGAAAAACCCAGTGAAGGCTAAAAGAATGGAACACTAGTTTGTACATCAAACTTTAATGAAAAATATACTGAATGTGAAATCTCTAATCAAATGTGTGTTTGTGTTACCCAAGGCAAACAAATTAAACAATAGTTGCAACAGTAGATCAAAAGCCACATTACTCATTAAAGAGTATGAATATACAAAATGTGTTCTGTAAGCCAAAAATTGAGCTGAGTAACTATGCATGTACTCTAAATCGGCTTATTTTAGATAGTGGCTAACAAAATGGTATTAAACTTCTTGGAGGACATATTTTAAAATGTTAGCCTTAATATAACTCTGTATGCTTCATTTATGTGGACAGCAACTGTATAAATTTGCTGAAATAATAATGCCTCATTCTAAAGGAAATGTCTAACTTACAACTGTAACTAGAAGGTACTAGCAAAACAATATGCCAAAATAAATTGCATGAAATGTACCGAGAAAGGAAAGAAAATAATGCCAAATTAATATCTTTATTTTTAATAAATTTTGGCAGAGTTGATAAAATATATAAAGTTGCAGAAATCCTAAACAAAAGATATTATTCCTTTTGGTTCTGAGATGAGGTTGTAGTGAAGAGAGATGGATTAGAGTTTTTAATAATCTGATATACATGCCGGCCTAATGATTCATAGAATCAGGCCTTAAATATGCTTCTAAAGAGTTTCTGGAAGCAGTTGGCTCATAGTCTCTGGATTCAGGAGAAACAAGTTATCTGTATTTAAATCAGACTCTTGTGATAAGTGAGTGAAGCTCCTTTTGCTTTAGAACATTTTTTTTTTAGTATTTTAATCAGCACTCTCCGAAACTTTTTTTTTCTTTTATAGCCTAATCCTAACCATAGTTACTTGCAAGTAAGTGTTGCTGATTTCAAGAAGACTGGGTGTCCAGTAAGGCTGCAACACTATGCATACATTTACTTTCAAAGCATGCATAGCTACAGCACAATCCTATATTTAAGATTACAAGCTTAGATATAAATATTAAAGTTCCACTGAAGACAATTGGATACATATACTGTGTACAATGAATGGGAGAAAGCTGTACTTATAAAAGGGAGATGTGTGTACAAGTTAATTGTTGTAAAGAAACAGACCAACAAATACATTACTTTTTGAAAGCTGATAAATTGGATTTGTTACACTTCGCTACATTGGAACTAGGCAGTCTGGATTCTTCAGATTTATTCTGTCTCTACTGTTTCTTCCGTCACTGAGAGCTGTGCCAAACAGGTTTCCAAGATGTATATAATGTGGGTGCTTAAAGTTGTGCGTCTATTTTTTATTTTAGGCACTTTACTCATTTACTGCAGGAAATATTTGTATAACAGTGGAATTTCTTGCTGCAATTATATGGGTTATCACTGCCCTGATTTTTTGATTTTGTAAACAACTAAAAGGGAGGAAATAGTGGAAACAGTTTTCAAAATAGGCATGCTTTCCCCTTTGGATTTGTATTACAAATCACATCCTCAGTACTGTTCCAATAAAATACTGTTAGTTTCAGTTGACATCTATTGGAATAATCATCAGGGGATGCTAAGAGGTAAAGTATGGCTCAGGCTCACCAAGTGAGCTACATGGATGAGCAGAGATTTAAAGCTGTTTTTTTTTCTAGTGCATGTTAAATGTTCTAACCACAACATCACTCTGGTTCTTCAAACTGGGACAAGCAGCAGCAGCACACGTGAATGCGGCTGATGACCGAATATGTGATTGTGTTGAATAGCTGGAATTACCCTTATATGGTTTGGAGGCTTGAAATCTGAACAAATACATTGATGAATTATTATTAGTTTATTGATAAAATACAATGGTTCTATGCCTTCCTGTTCACTTGTTAGAGTACATTAATGTGTGTCAGCTGTTTAAGTTAAGATACTTCACTCATGTACTTTCAAAGATCACTACTATAACTTAAACCAAAGAAAACACAGGTGCAGAGATCATAAATAAGATTGCACATGTGCTAGTCATTCCATGTAATGAACTAGTTAATTATACACTTCTCTAGTTGTAACTGAATATATCTAAACCAGGCTCATGTTTATGGATAGCAATGAGTGATATTTCATATGAGATTTCTTGATGAGTTTACCGTATCGCCTATCCGACTCTCTTCCTCAAAACCTGCTTCCTTAGTTTTGTGCCTGACCAAAGCTGCAGCCTCTTTGGTGGCTCAATGACAGCTAAGGCTCAGTTTTCACTTGAATGTAAACTGGCATCTCTTTTGATCTTGATTTGAAATAGTGCTTTAATCATGTTTTATGTCATTAAAATATCTATTTGATTTTAAGAATAATGGATACCATTGTTTTCAAAGCATTAATAGTAAAGTAAATACATCTGACTAGGGAACACATTTATGATGGAAAACATAAGTTTCTCTGTTCAGATTAGAAAGTTCAATTCAATTTCCTTTATTCGACCGATAGTCAGAAATAAAACACAATACAGAATTATAAACTAAAACAGCATAGGGAAAGTTGAGCCCACATCAATAGGGGTGATGGATTTCCAATTTTGGGGAGTATTGAGAGGTGTCAGTATCAGACAAAATTGATGCCATGGCTAAGCATAAAGGCTAATAGTGGGAAATGAATTAACTTCTGTTCTTAATAGACAGTTCTTCATAAACTGGAAAAGGAGGAAGGAATACGTAACTGGAATACATAACAGTTAAAGTTTTTGCTATTTTTGTTTAGTGGATAAAACAGCTTCGGAACTTTTGACAACTCAAAGTTTTTTATTTCCAACACAAATGTTCAGATTTTGGAATTATGTACAGTTGTCTTAGAATAACATTCTGCAAATTGGAATATGTTTCATGTATGATTTTGTCAAAATACTGTAACAAATGTGGAGAATGCAGTCCAAGGAGAAATAATAACTTGTGACATGTTTAATATTAAAATTTAAATACGAAATATATGTTTTAATATAAGATATAACTGACATTGTCGATGACTAGATCCTCAGTGAAATTACCAAATGCAGAGTCCTGTGTGCTCATAAATGCATTGGTGGCTAGGTCCATAGTTTTGCCAGCTTTTCTATCTGGTATCATGAGCAATGTGTGCCTTGAGCATCCCTCTTCTGTAACAGTTTTGTGAGTCATATTCTTGTACAGAAGAGCGAGAGAAGGACTCCAGGGTGAGCATCCAGTAGCTCAGTTATTGCATTGTTTTGTGCTTACCAGGATTGTTTCATACTTAAAATTGTTTTCTGCTTAGGACTATCATACAGCTCAGCACACTCAGAAACCAGAAAGTACCTAGTTAAACTATGGAATTCTCTACCACAAGTTGTGATGATGACCACTGACTTAGATGGCTTAAAGAGGGGATTAAGACGTTCCTCTTGTAAAATAGGACAGATATATAATGGAGAATAAGGCTATCAGTGGCTACTATTCAATGTCTATGTCTGCAGTCCTGGAAGTGCTATGCCTCTGAATAAAGGTAAAAGGACCCCTGGACAGTTAAGTCCAGTCAAAGGCAACTATGGGGTTGCAGCGCTCATCTCGCTTTCGGGCCGAGGGAGCCGGTGTTTATTCACAGACAGCTTTCCGGGTCATGTGGTCAGCATGACTAAACCGCTTCTGGCACAACAGGACATTGTGACGGAAACCATTGGGCACGGAAACACTGGTTACCTTCCCTCCGTAGGGGTACCTATTTATCTACTTGCACTGGAGTTCTTTCAAACTGCTAGGTTGGCAGGAGCTGGGACAGAGCAACAGGAGCTCATCCTGTTGTGCAGATTCAAACCACCAACCTTCCGATTGGCAAGCCCAAGAGGCTCAGTGGTTTAGACCACAGTGCCACCAGTGTCTCTGAATACTAGCTACTGGGGATGAGGTATAGGGTTGCCATATGTCTGGATTTTCCTGGACATATCTGGAAAACTGCAGTCAGCAGCAAGGTCTGGGCAGGAATTGGACATATGTCCAGGAAAATCCAGATGTATGTTAGCCCATGTCGGCAGTGCCGTTTTTCCAGAAAAATAACTCAAAAATGGCTTCTTTTTTTCTTTGCAATTTTGCCCCAAAAGCTCAACTTTGGGGGAAACTTAAAAAAAAAAAAAGCTTTCGTCTGATCCAGCAGCATTCTTTTTATGTTTTTATGAAACAAATACATGTTCTTTGAATGTGGCAGTGAAAGGTGGATTTATATCCTTAAATAGTATGGTAGGCTTGCTTCCAAGAAATTGAAGCAGCAATATATTCTTCAGTAAGTTGCCCACATGAGAAAATGTGTGTTGAATTAATGATTTTTATCATAGACATAAATTGATATTAGAGTGGTTTGTTTCTTCATAGAAAAATGCTTTTTGTTTTCAATTCTGGTCATTTGTGGTTTTTTTTTTTCCATTTTAAAAATGTATTACACATTTGCCTTACTAATGGCGAATTAAGTTAATGAGTACTAACAGGACTGAAGCCATGGTGAAACATGATGGATTTACTTTGAGGCTTTGCAAAAGTAAAAAACTTCAAAAAATAAGACCTATGGGAGAATCCTCCCTCCCAAAAAATGCTGAATGAGGAATGAGCATGCTCAGTAGCTATAGAATGTTGAGCGCTAGTTGGACCAAAAAACCCTAAACTAAACTAAACTCTGAAAATGTGACTATGGTGGAATGGATTTTCAGCAAGACTGGCTGGCTAAAACCCTGAAGAACTTTTGCTGGGAGGTGAAAATCCATACCAGAATGTTATTACTTACCCCACTTTCAATGAATAAAATTTCAGGTGTAGACCTTTTTGGGGGGCTACTTGGCATTTTGCCTTTGCTCCCACATTCTTCAGGAAACTCCTAATAGTAGACAGCAGCTTGAACATTGTCTTGCTATAGTTTATGTGAACCAGGTTCACACTCTCACTGGCTCTGAGGAAGGGTGCAGTAATCCAGGGATGCGTAACCTGTGATCCTTCGGATGCTGATCAACTCCCAAGTACCATCATCCCTAGCCACTATGATCAGTGGTCAGGGATGATGAGAGTGTTGTCCAGCATCATCTGAAGGACCACATGTTCCCCATCTCTGCAGTAGCTTAAGTGAAAATGTATGAAAGAGGAAACACAATGCTGTGCTCTTGTTTTTAATCCAATTTAGGCTGCTGTTTCCCTGGTGAGAATAGGTTCTTAAGTTTCTCTTCATTGAACTTGCTCTGGTAATCAGAAAGAGACCAGTCAAACCAAAAATAAAGTAAATTGAAATTCTTTATTAAAATCAGAGCACGGAAATGATGAAAATATACAGACTGAGCTATAACTGAAATATTACAATAAAATTAACATATGAATGAAATACAAGAGCAATTTGTAAATGGAAAGCAATATTAGATTTTCAAATAAAAATAATTAACCAAAGAGCTACAAAATTGCATCCTATTAAAATGGCCACGAGTTCATCTATGTTCAATTCATCCACTCCCCCTCTTCCCCGACCCCCTTCTTTGGATTGTCCTGTCCATCTAATTTGATCAGTATAGGAACTTTGTGAAAATACAGATTCCTTAAACTAGATTAGCTTTGGAAATATTTATTGCTAAACATGGTACCTTGAGAATTTAAAAAAATAATCTACCAACAATGTTTCTTATATTTCTATGCAAAATGCCATTTATATTTTATATTTATATTTATATTTTCAGCTTGAGTTTTTATAATCACAAAATGTTCAAAAAATTCCATTGGTTGTAAAATATAAACTACAGTACTTTGTGTTCTTTAATAAGAAAACTGAATCCTTAACCAATATTTGAGATATATAATCAGATACAATCTCTAGCATATAGTAGCAGTTAACTATCACAAGGAATCTGATAAGAAAAAAGCTCTGTAAATGCAGAGATAAATACAGTTAATATAAAATATGCTATAATTAAAGATCTAATAATATTATAAATCTGGTGTTAATTGTATGCTTGTCAGATATATATGAGAACTAAGGTGCATACTAGGGAAAGACTGCTCTCTGAAGGTGTATGACAGAAAGAGTTTGCTGTTGCTCAGCTGTGCCAGTAATTTCATATGCTCCTAGGAGTCACTCCATTTTTATTCCAGGAGTATGATACATCGTCTGGACATAAGCTGGCATTGTGCATATGTTTGCCAAGTCACGCACAGTGGAAGCAAAAAGCAAGTGTTGAAGTTGGATTTTGTTGTCGTATGTGACTTGTTCTCAACCTATGCTTTGGATTGTATATTATTTTTTGGTCAGCCTTCTATTACCACCATGCAACAAAATGTAAACCGTCAAATATATTAATATTCTAGAGGTTTTAATCCCATGGAAAAGTCCAAGTGAAGGGTACATAATTTCCCCCCCCAACTTCAACAAAAGGTTTGTGGCTTTCTTGATAATTTTTATGAAGTGTGAAGAGTATACAAGGTTGTATTCTTCAAAAAACTCAAGGACAAGAAGAAAAAGTTTTGTTATGGAAAGTACCTCCCCACTTTTCTCACTTTCTTGGGAGTATGGAGTTTTCTCAAAGCACATCAAAGTGAATCTCCTACTTGAAACATTTTGTCCAGAGCGGGATTCCCATGTGTGCTATGCCTGCATGACTGGCCATTCCTGTCATGTTCTGTTGTAGTAATATTGCAACCCTTCCAGCAGGAAGGGAGATGGTGGATTCAGAACAGCTGTCTTGTTTGATAAATGTCTCTCTGTGGAATAACCCAGGCTTTGACACTTCTGTTATTCCTTCCTGATAATCTGAAAATCTACTATGCTAGTTTTGCCCCAGGCCTCTCTCTTTGGAATGTCAAACCACACTGTGTTTCATTTGCTGGCCCTTGCATTATGAGCTTGGATGGGTTGAAACTGCTAAGTTTCAAGGCCACCCCAGTAGTTCAGAAAACTCTACATTCACTGGTTATATTTCCAAGAGATATGATTAGAAGCAGCAGGTTCTATTTTACAAAAAGTTTCCCTGCTTTTTCTCAGATTATAAAATAGAAAATGGTGATACACACTTTTTTTTTTGCAGAATGCTTACATGAAAACATTCTCCTATCACTGTCATAATGTCACTAATCTGCTTTATTCTTTATACTCCCTGTGCATTATTTTGCAGAATGTCTAATGAGTAGGGAAAAAACTCTGGCTATGATGGTTTAATTGCACCATTCCCTTGTGTGATAGAGTATGTCACACAGCCATTGTGTCATTGGATGTTCCCAGGATGTGGAACAATTAAAATGAGAGTTGATCTCATGAGGAGTAGAGTGGACATCCAGATCCAAGGAAATGGGACACTGCCTACTCTGTTGCTCTTGATAGTGAAAGTGGTATGGATGAGGGTTCTCTATCTTCACCCTCTGTCCTGTCATTTGAAATGGAAGGAGGAACTAGACATAGAAGAGGAACTGGAGTCTGGAAAATGTTCTCACCAACACCATTTACGTGTTTTCTACTTGGAAATTTTGACAGGACCCTTTCTGACAAGGTGATTAAGCTAGCCCAATGGTGTGGTGAGGGGAAAGGGCAATATAGAGACACCATACATTTTTTGAGTTGTTTGAGGCAGGTAAGTTCAAAGTGTGAACAGGCCCATGGGTCTTTTTCAAAGACTGTTGTGTCTAGGGAAGAGACAATGTTGATGTTTCCTTCTGGCCTCTTCACCTTAAGTTTTTTGGTACATCCCTTGGCCTGAAGTGTTGCTTGCAGAGTGCCAACAGAATTCTCTGGACCCTGTACACTGTATGTGGCTTGTGTCCTTTGACTAATCTCCAGAGGAGGACACAGATTTGTATAAAAATTGCATTTGTTTTGTGTCATATCCAAATTAGTGTCCTCGTTTGCAGGTGGCTCAAAAATAAACCAGAGGCTACAGAAAACGAGTCAGAAAGAATGTGAATGGGTGAAACTTTCCCCATAATTGTATTTCCATACTAGAAAAGGCTTACCCTACTGAATTTCTGCCTACCACACAGCTGCTAAAGGCACAAGAACCTTGTTTTCTTCCAGTGCCAACCCCAAACTAAAACCTAGGCTGCAATCCCAGGGAGTAAGTCCAATTTAACACATATATTTACTTCTAAGTAGATATGTATTCCATTGCACTGTAAGTTAACTACCGTATTTTTCGCTCTATAGCACGCACCCGACCATAACACGCACGTAGTTTTTAGAGGAGGAAAACAAGAAAAAAATATTCTAAACGAAACAGTGGATGTATGATTTTTGTGGTTCATGCTGTGGCCACAGACATATGATCTGACAGTGAGTTTGGAGTAGCCCAATGCAAAAATCCTGAGGATCCATGTGGATCCGTGCTTTGTAACCATGTTTCAAGTGGGGAGTGAAGGAAAAGCACTCAAGGGACAAGGAGCATGCGTGGGGTGGGTGGAGAAGGATGCTGCTAATAATGCAGAAGAGGGGTTTAAGGGAAGAAGAAGCACGCGTGGGGTGGGTGGAGAAGGATGCTGCTAATAATGAAGAAGAGGGGTATGAGGGGAGAAGGCTCCTCTCCTCTCCCGCTTTGCTGCTTTAAAGCAAGCAGGCTCTGCTTTTCTCCCTCCTCCCTGCTCATCCCTGGCTTAGCGAGCTGAAAAACTTTGCTTCTATTTAGCAAGCTGAGTGGGGAGGAGAGAGGGGCAGAGAGCCTGCTTGCTTTAAAGGAACCAACCAGACAGGAGCTGCTTACACTCGTGTAAGCGGCTCCTCTCCTCTCCCGCTTTGCTTCTTTAAAGAAGCAGGCTCTCTGTCGCTCTCTCCTCCCCACTCAGCGGCTATTCTCCCGCTTTGCTGTTTCAAAGCGAGCCACGGAGGAGGGAAGGAAGGGGAACCATGGATCCTCTGCTCACGACTGCAGCAGATCCCCCCCGCTACCTGTAGGCATTCCCTCCATAACACGCACAGACAATTCTAGGAGGAAAAAAGTGAGTATTATGGTGCAAAAAATATGGTATCCAGGGAATTCTTCATGCTTGCCTGCCGTTCAGCTCCTAGGCAGCAAGAGGCTTGTCTAAGCCTCTTGGCAAAGTTTTCACATTTTGCGCTTAGTGTTTGTGGGTGAGAGTTGGTTGATCCTTTTTAACATTCACCTGCACATACTGTGTAGTTTTATTGACAAAAATAACTGTTAGGGATTACCTGGCCACCAGATGAATCTCATACAGGAAAGATGCATCAAAGTTGCTAGGGGGGAAAAGGAAGGACAAACTATGGAGATTCCAAGTAGTAGAAAACATGACAAAAGCAGGAAAAGTGTGCTAAAAAGATAGGGGAAAGCAGCACCTCTTTTGGACCATACACATCTTCCAGTTAACTCATTGACTAAAAACACTGAAGGGCAGAAGCAACCAGGCAACTCAGATCTCGCTTAGGAGGTACCTGCACATTTTGCTTCATAATTTTCTAGGAGGGCTAGAGATGCGTATGTGTTTTAAAAAAAGAAATCTCAGAGACCGGGGCCCTGCTCGATGTTGTTTACTTCAGGATAAATGACTGTGCAATGGTCTTCAGCATTGTGATATCTTTTATCCAGCTATAAAAGGAGATTGAAGTTGAATCTAAGCTTCGGCTAAGGGAAGCAAAAGGGTAGTGAACAAGAATAATCAAGGAAATAATTATACGATTTAGAAAAACCATTGAAAATAGAGCAATTCTGAATTTTGAATGTGACAGAAATATATAATATATTTAGACCTGTTTGTGTGGCATGGCATTGATTCAGAAATTATAGTAAGCAGTCACCCATATTGCATAATGCAGTACAGTGGTGCCCCGCAAGACGAACGCCTCGCAAGACGGAAAACCCGCTAGACAAAAGGGTTTTCCGTTTTGGAGGCGCTTCGCAAAACGAATTTCCCTATGGGCTTGCTTCGCAAGATGAAAATGTCTTGCGAGTTCCTGTGGGGTTTTTTCCCTCCCCCCCCCTTTCCTAAGCCCTAAGCCGCTTATCAGCTGATCCGCTGATAAGCCGCTTATCAGCTGATCCGCTAAAAGCTGCTAAACCGCTAATAGCGCTAATCTGCTAAGCTGTCAATGGGCTTGCATCGCAAGACGAAAAAACCGCTATACGAAGAGCCTCACGGAACGGATTAATTTCGTCTTGCGAGGCACCACTGTATTACATTAATTGTAGCGTGAGCAGCAGGAATTCTGAAGTGTGACTGTCTTAATTGCCACACATTCCTGATTTTAAAAGATTAATCTTTCATATTAAACTTTTCTATCTATTCTCAAATTTGGATCTGTGCTTTTTCTTTTTGCTTCCCTTGCGCAGATGGTGGTGTTTAATTTCCCAAATAATTTGTCTACTGTTTTAGTAATGCCCTGTGGGTTTTTTTGTGTGTATTGTAAACACAGCAGCTGTACAAAACTGTAAATCTCAAAAAGAGCAGTCCATCTATACATTTCTGTGGCAAATAGATGCAATAAATGTTGGGAAGTTTTTCAGTTGGCCAGAAAAAGTTATATGTGATTTTTATAATGCTCTGTAATAAACAACTCTCACTTGAAATAAATAAGGCAACATACAAGTGATAAGCCATATTGTTAAAATGTTTATTTTGCCACTTTTACTATGCTCAATTTAACAGCCAATAAACACTTTAGTTGATTTTATTACTATATAGTCAAGATTATACTTTTCTAAATTCTGTTTTACATTTTTAATTTTGTGATTAAAATAAATAAAAATAACTGTTTGGAATATATTTACCCTGGGAAGTATATAAATGTAAGAATACTGTGTGTGTGTGTGTGTGTGTGTGTGTACATACAAATGAAGGGTGACAGAACAGAATAAAATCTTAGATTTTGGGCCAGAGATTTTGGTTACAACATACAATTTGAGGATTGGGAAAAATTATGGAAAGAAAACTTAAAATTTACGGCATGTATGACGTTAAAAGAAAATGTTATGAAAACGTTTTATAGATGGTATATAACACCGGTAAAATTAGCGAAAATGTATAAGACATGTAACAAGTGTTGTAAATGTAAAGATAAAGAAGGCTCTTTTTACCATATGTGGTGGGAATGTAAGAAAGTGAAAGGCTTCTGGGAAAGGATATATAACGAATTGAAGAAGATACTAAAATATACGTTTATAAAGAAACCAGAGGCCTTTCTGTCAGGAATATTAGGAAATGAGATAAAGAGAAAGGATTGTAATTTTTTCCAGTATGCAGTGACAGCTGCAAGAGTGTTATTGGCCCAGAAATGGAAACAACAGGAAATGCCGACGGTGGAAGAATGGAGAATGAAGCTGTTAGACTATGCGGAGTTGGATAAATTGACTGGGAAGATTAGATATTTAAGAGACCAAAAGTTCATCGAGGACTGGGGGAAATTTGTGGAATATCTGGAAAGTATAAGTGAGGGACAGATAACGCTAGAGGGATTTAAAGATGCACTGTGAAAATTGAGAAGTATTGTTTAAAGGGAACAGAAAAAGAAAGGTATAAATAATGACAATACAAACCTAAGGAATGCGTAACTTAAATAATGACTATGGATGATTTACGGAAAAGCTGAAGGAAGTCCAGAAAAGAAATAATCTGTGAAAAATTGGATGTGAAATTAGTATGTGTTTTTGTTCTTGTTGTAAACTAATAAAAAATATTTAAAAAAAAAAAAATCTTAGACACATACGAATCAATATAGATGTCCCTGGAAAATAGTTTTGCATGGCAGTGCTCTGTGTGAGGATTATGAGTATGTTTCTTTGTACTCTTTGGAGCTGAAGAGCTCCATGTTTCTTATCATTATACAAATTAAAATGTTAAAACTCCATGCTCTGAAAACTCACCTCCCCAGGAAAGCATGACAATAGTATGAATGACTGAAGTTATCTGTGTGAAGACAGGATTTCCATACCATCTGCCCTCCCACCTGCCTCCATGATATGCTGTGCTTTCGACCAGCTTTGGTTGGTAGGCCACCGTCATCCTTACCTTGACAGTGGTAGCCTGGCCGCAATGATCAATGCCATGGTAACCTCTGGATTAGAATATATGTTATTAGCGTATGAGGGACGACCTTTGGAAACCACAGTTAGTACAAAATACAACTTGTAAAATCTAATGTTAACTAACTGGATGAGTATTTTTATGTTTTGTTGGGAATTCAGCAGTAAGGTATTCTTTTAAAATATATGCCGGTATTGTCATGTTGCAAGTTGTTTTCATCTTTTTAAAATATTCTGTTTTAATTTTGTAACCCACCCTGGGACCTTAGAAGGACAGTTAAAAAAATTAGTAACAATAATAATATTATCTGTGTTCTATAGGAAAATGCCACAGATAGTTACCAAATAATACACGGGTTTCTGGGGATCTCTAGCCATTTCTGTGTGTCTGACACTGTAACCTTATTCACTATTCTGGCAGTAGTTATGCTACACATGGTATACTTGAAATGTTAACTCCTTCCAGGAGTTTATGTGATTAGACATGGGCATAGCCAGGATTTTCGTTACGGGGGCAGAACAAGCTGTTAGTTAAGAATTTCTATTTATTTACTTGATTTGGGGGAGAGCTTCTCTCCCACCCCCTTTTGGCTACGCCCATGTGACTAGATCCCATTGTAGTAATATAAACCAGACTGCACAGAAAATGCAAAATGAAGCTAAAAGCTAAATGTTTGTGGCATTCCTTGCTATGCAGGAAAATATTCATGTATTTTATGTTTATTCTGAAATATTCATGCATTTATTTTTAACCTAATTGATAAATCCCTTACAGATTAAATTCTGTGCTTTTATTAAAAGTATAAAGAATAATGTGTAGCTTTCATCAGGGATCCTGGTACAGTATAAACAACCTGCTTACCAAGGGCCCCTTTTTCTCCCAGTATTGCTGGGGGTGGACAGTGGACAGTCAGAGAGTTCTGTAGTAGGTTTGTGCAGCCCCGCGGTGACACAGTCCAGCCGCTGCTTGGCTGTGCTGCAGCTTAGCCTCCACCAGGGGAACAAACAGGTGCACCCTCTGATTTCCCCAAGGCGTGACTGTGGCATGTACTAGATGGAGAACCTATCCCATCTAGTCTACTTCTAAGCAATAAATTTAGATGACCAATTAGACCTCAGCTAGTGCCAGTTTCACTGTCCTGTGCTCCTTCTCTCATCTTACACTGTTTATCAGTTACCTTGCTATGGACACATGCTAGCTGTCAATTGATGCGTCTAGGAAGGAATTTTACCCGCAAACGCATTTGGCCTAATGAGCGGTTTTGCCTTCTCAATATAAAATGTATTTAGTTATTGGTTCTATTTTGGTGTTACCTGTTTTCGTCACAACTGTTCAGGTTGGTGTTCAAAACATGGGGCAGGATTCATAGCAGAGCGTAAGTGGAGTCGGCTCTCCAGATTCCACTGGGAAATCACTTTAAGGAGTCCTGGGAGTGTCCATTCAAGGTCTAGCACCGGTCAGGTGCTGGCATGACAGTTTCATCCCAAGTTGGCATGAATCATCACAGTATTGGTTGTCTTCAATTTGCCTTCCACTCCTTAAGATTTCCCTAGATTGGGTAATGGGACCGACATAAATACTGTGATTAGTTTTTACCCACCTATCATTTCAGTGTTGTTCTTGCTTTCCCACTGTGGCCGACTCACACTGTGGAGCACAATCCCAATTAGACATGTAAGAGCATTAGGCAAACTAAGGCCCAGGGGCCGGATCCGGCCCTATCGCTTTCTAAATCTGGCCCGTGGATGGTCCGGGAATCAGCATGTTTTTACATGAGTAGAATGGGTTCTTTTATTTAAAATGCATCTCTGGGTTATTTGTGGGGCATAGGAATTGGTTCTTTCTTTCTTTTTTTCAAAATATAGTCTGGCCCCCCACAAGGTCTGAGGGACAGTGGACTGGCCCCCTGCTCAAAAAGTTTGCTGACCCCTGTGTAAGAGGAAGGGAAAGAGCAACTGCCCCAGGTTTAATACTGAAAAGACACAGTTAATCTATATCCTGCTTCTCAACTCAGTTAATCTACATCTGTATGACCAAAACCAAAAATTAGAAAGTCAGTCAGGGCAGTTGAAGACCTCTAGCCATGAGAGGGACTCTCTACACTTCGAAAAGCATAATGCCCCATTAGCAATGCAATGCTTGCTAAGCATTCATATCTGGGAGATTTGATATGGCTTAGCACATAAACTGAGTTCTGCCCCAAGGCAGTCTCAGCAACTCTACTTGATTAGAGATTACTGCCTCCCTTCTTTGTCTTTTCTTGCCACTGCCCCATCTGTTGGAAGGATAAGGGGTAAGGAGGGCATTTGGAGTTCTGGGAGAAAAGGGGAACTGGAGAAAAATAGTGTGGGGAAGGAGCAGGTAGACATGGTGATGTGTGCATGGAAGAGAGAGCATTAAAGGACACTCCCTCTGCCATTTTCGATTCACTTACACTGTGTGCCCGTGTGTATTGTATAATGTGTAGATATGCCCATTTGTACATTTGTGTGCACATGAATGTGAGAGCATGTGTGTGCGCGCATATACACGTGCATGTGTGTGTGTTTGTGTATGTTTAGTCGTGTCTGACTCTTCATGACCCCATGGACCAGAGCACTCCAGGCACTCCTGTCTTCCACTGCCTCCCGCAGTTTGGTCAAACTCATGTTGGTAGCTCATGTTTTGTGTGTGTGTGTGTGTGTGTGTGTACATGCATGCATGAAGTGGAGGAGAGAGCAGATTCATCCTTCTGTCCCTTCCCTAATGTAGCACGTAGCATAAAATAAGCTTTGCACTTAGAGTTTTATTACCCTAAAGGTTCTCTTGTTGATGGATTCATACCAGGCTCATTCCAGCACTCCCAGCTACACCATATCTTGGAGTGAAAGATCATGTGATGCAGATGAGGTCAGTAGCTGCTGTTGACAGATATGTGGGCCAGTGCCCTGGCTGGATATCACAGCAGTCTCCACAGGATTGCGTCTGCTGTTCTCAGATCACTTGATTATAAAGAATGAGGCTTGACAAATGTTTCTTTGTGTGGAAATTATTTGGATTATTGGTCATTGTTCAGTCCTGAAGATGATAGCACATATGAGTAACACTATCTAGAGTAAAAACTCTACTGATTATTTTTTAGAGAGACAGCTTGTCTCAGTGAAAGCGAGGATGTTGCTTTACATGTGCAGTACATTGCAAGATTGTACAGGGAGTGCAGGAGGGATAAAAAAATTCAACAGGAAATGTGAGGATTACTGATGTAGGTGTAGATTAAGGGCCATTTCACTTGTGATGGGGAGGCAAAGCTGGATTCTCCAGTCAAATGTATACCATATAAAGAACTGGAGCCAACTACAGCTCCATGATGAGTGTACCTGAACGAGTGTGCCATAATGAGTGTACCTGTATGTATCTCTAGACATATGTTTGCCACAACCATACTTTACAAATCTGGGTGTGAACAGGTCAGGCGTAACTAAAAGGGGATGTTGTGGGAAACTTTTTTTCTTATGTAGGAAGTGGATAGTTTTTCATTGGAAGCCATTAAAGGTCTTAACAAGTGAAGTGCTATGGATTAACAAGCATGTTTTCTATTCCTTTGCTCACATTAAAGATTGTAATGTTGGGAATGGGAACATGTTATTTATGTTTGCACATTGATAGCCTTGCATAAAGTATCAGATTAACCTCAGTACCTCAGCATCTGAAAAGCACAGGGTTATTCCTTGTTCTTTGCTGGATTGGAAGTCTCCCTGCTAATACATGGCTTTTTTAAAAGTAGAGGACACTTACTTTTCAAAGTGTCAGACCTGTAAGTTTAATACAGTGCCTGCTGTTCGGATGTAAATTAGTTCCCTTTTGCATCTGTTTTCTGTGAACAGTTAGCTGTTCCAGGTTATTTATATCCTGTAATATTTGCCAAATATATGATGTAATTTCCTAACTTGTGGCATCATGATTAGTTGCCAGTGGTCTTGTGCTTCAGAAATAGCATGAATGAAATACAGACTTTACACATCTTTAAAACTATCCATTCCTGTCCAATTTTTCCTCCTTTTTCACCCATTTATCTGGGCCATCCAACAGTCAGATATCTAGAATACTTTACCAGGTTAGATAGATAGATAGATAGATAGATAGATATTAGAAATACCCAATGTATCTTGATTTTAGCAACCCAAACCTGCCAAAAGTGCTTGGCCAGATACTCCACATGTCACAGTCATGCATTTTGGGGAGTCTAAAAGTCCTGTGGTTTGAATACAGAAGAGCAGCTTTAAACCCAATGCTGTTATAAAAACAATAATGTTATGGTTTATTGCTATGTGGCGTGTGCACAGTAGGTCAGGCTGATTGGTAACACCAGGGCTTCCCGTGAAACCTCTGGGATTGACAGCCACAGCTTGATAACGATGACAGATGGAAATCTGCTGTGTCTGCAAGCGATCACACCCAACAGATTTTAAGGCTGTAGCACTGTGAAAATCGTTCAGAGAGCAAAGCCAAGTCTTCAGTCCCTGGATCAGTTAAAATTCAGAGAAATTAGTACTCTTAATAATGATAGGCGTGCAAAGTTATCCCATAAGACAGATGATCATTTAAATTAGTTTGTTTCTGGAGTTTTCTTGGGGTGTACCTGTATTTCTTTTGCTTTCTGTTCTTTGTTCAGGCATGATTTCCCTATGCAGGAATTACTTATTTTTTTCCCTAATTCTGCCTGGACACATGGTTAGTAATCCCTTCCATATCAGTACCAGTTTCCTGTGGTCATTGGCTTAATTCCATTTTCCAGGGGAAATATTTCCATTTTTCTTAATGTTCTGTGTGCTGCTATGCTGTGCTACAGTGTTTGTTAATAGTTGATAATCAAAAATATAACTTGGATTCCCTCTTTTTATTTATTTGAATAAAAAAACACTTATATATTACCCTTCTGTTTCAAAAACTCCTAGGGAAAATAACATATATTAATAAAACAAATGAATTTTTCAAAATTATAGAAATCAGCAGAGCACAGAAAAATAAGCACTAGCAAACAAAAGAACATATTTCAGAACTATAACAAGAGCCCTCCTGGGTTAGCCCAAAGGCCAAGCTGTTTCCCCATAGAGGTCAGCCAGATGTCTCTGGGAAACGTGCAAGCAGGACATTAAGGTAATATTCTTTTCCCAAAGTTGTCCCCTTCATCATGGAGGTAGGATATAGTCATCATGGCTAATAGTCATTGACAGCCTTATCCTCCATTAATTTATTGAATCCCCTTTTAAAGCAGTCGAAGTTCATCATTGTCAATTTCACTCTTGGATAAGTACCTTTTTTTGTCTGTTCTCAATCTTCCACTATTCCACTTCATTGGATGATCCCAGATTTTAGTGTTATGAGAATGGAAGAAGTGTAGTTGTACTACAGTGCTGTATAAAGGACTTGTGATACAGTATTGTCAGTTCTCTTTTCAATCCCTTCGGTAGTAATCCATAGCATGAAATTTGCCTTTTTCACAGCTGCCATATACTGGTTTGGCATTTTCGTTGTGTTAACCACCATGACCCCAATATCCTTTTCTCCCATCAGTCACTGCCCCATCAATGTGTATGTGAAGTCAGGACTTTGTGCCCCAGTGAGTATCGCATTACACTTAAAAGTATAAAATGTTAACTTAAGTGTACATTCCTTGTGTTGTCCAGTCAGATGTCAAGGATCTTTGTGAATGCTGCATAAAAAGCTGTACTCTCACAGAGGTTGAAAAGAAAAGGAAAAGCCCAGGGAAAGGAAAAGTCCAGAGAGTCCAGCAAGTGGGAGTCTCTTGTCCAAATAATTTTCTGCCAACTGCATATCAGTGGGTTTTCCTATTGTAAACCTTCCATCTGTTCAAGCTTTCCATGACAACCTGAGCAGCATCTATATGAGGATGCCCTGCAGTGCTAATGTGGGAGCTCAGTCAACTCTTACCCAAAATTTCAAGCCTTGTGTCCTGTAGACAATAGCCATTGGATGTTATTTTCAGCCATAAGCCAATAGAAGCCGTGGGCAGTATCCAAAGAAGTACTTCTGTTAGCAGAAGGTATTCTGGATGCTGAGTGGAATTTCCTCTCCCTCTCACTACGCACCCCCCAAAATCTGTTCAGGGGCTTTCCTAATCCTCTGGAGGAGATTTGGAGAGCGCACTCTAGTGCACTAGTGAAAATGCTTGTGCTAGGAGACGTACTTTGTTGGATTATTGCTGATGAGTTTTCCTTGCACTATGAAATCTTTGGGGAGGGGGCGTTGTCCCACATGCAATTGTTTGTTCTTCCTAACATTTTCTAAGTGTTTAAGAGTAAGTACAGTGTTTCAAATGTGACTCAAAAGTTTTTTTTTAAAAAAAAAGCTTTGAATTTATGAGTAGAAATTCTAATATGGTGATGTTATAAGAAGATAGTATTGAAAATAACAAATCAGTGAGGCTTACTTTGAGAAAACAAAATATTATTCTTGGCTTAACTCTTAAGGTTATGAGCAGAAATATACTTCATGCCTCCCTGCTCTGTGTGTGTGTGTGTGTGTGTGTGTGTGTGTGTGAGAGAGAGAGAGAGAGAGAGAGAGAGAGAGAGAGAGAGAGAGAGTTGGATATTCATTTTACAACATTGTTACTATGCCTTTTAATTAGACAAACCTTATACTAGAAATGTTCAGATATCTGTCAGAGACCATGGTAACTGATCTCTCAGACTCATAGACAGTAGCTAACATCAAATGATTTATTGTTACTGTAAATAGAAGTGCCCCCACACTAGCTTGCATCCCAGTGTTGGGCATAATTGTAAAGGTCAAGAAGTCTATGTGTATGTCTGTGGATCAGGAGAATTTTTTCACTGGCGACCCATATTAATTTCATATCGCACTGAAAATACTTTAATTATTTTAGGTTATTTGCATTAAGCAAGCAAATCTTCAAATTGGCTGTGTGCTGTTTTTGATGTCTGGCAACCATGTCTATAACTTTACGGAACATGAAGATATGCTTATCTAGCTCATTTTCTCATATTGAAATATTATATCTTCTAATCTTGGTACATCAAATTTAACACCAGCATTTGTGTTTGCCTTTTCTGAGCAGCCTGCTAAAGTGAATTCAGTTGCAAAGCAAGCCCCTAGAGTGTTTGAGAGCACTTAACACGCAGTAATATAAAATTAAAGACTACACTATCATGTACCGTGATCGACTTACTGGTGCTTTAAGCAATCAAAGGAGATTTAAGGTTTTCTCTGCTTTAAGCCTGGGATACTCAGCGTAGTGTTCTCCAGATGTTGAGGACTACAACTCTTTATCAGCCCCAGCAAGCATAGCTAATGGTAAGGGGTGATGGGAGTTGTAGTTCAGCAACATTTGGGTAACACTGTGTTGGTTGTGCCTGTTTTAAGCTTGGAAAAGCTGATTCACTCTAAAGGTGCCCTGTGTTGAGCAGAGAGTCACATAGGTTGTTCAAGTTGCCACCCAGACCTCTGCCAGTTTCTTCCTCCACATCCCAGTTTATTTTAGAAGTGCAAGCCAAACAGTTATACTTAACATCAGGCAATATTTAATACAGTGGTACCTCAGGTTAAGTACTTTATTTGTTCCGGAGGTCCGTACTTAACCTGAAACTGTTCTTAACCTGAAGCACCACTTTAGCTAATGGGGCCTCCTGCTGCCACCGTGCCGCTGGAGCACGATTTCTGTTCTCACCCTGAAGCAAAGTTCTTAACCTGAAGCACTATTTCTGGGTTAGCGGAGTCTGTAACCTGAAGCGTATGTGACCTGAAGCGTATGTAACCCGAGGTACCACTGTATTTAGAAAGGTTGGTGTACAACTCCCAGAAAATCAGATTCCTTTCTATGTGAAAATCTAATTAATTACATATAATTTCAGTTCACATAAAATATACATTCCTGAATGTTTAACTGATAATGGTGTGGATTCAGATCAAAGAACAGGTGTAACAGCAGCAAATTGTAAATAATGTTAAATGTGTCTCTGCATGTAATATGTGCACTAGATAGATAGATAGATAGATAGATAGATAGACCAGTTGTGGTGGTGGTGGCGGCTGGTAGATTTTAGACTTGCAGCAAGGGTAGAAAGGGGATATTTTGTCCATGCATGTGATTCTGATCTTCCTGATAAGATGAGGAGAGGGAGAAGCATGTACACTACCTTGAGTCCCTGGAGGAAAGATGGGATATAAATGCAATAAATAAATAAAATAATTACCACACCACCTCCAGCAGTTGATGCTTAGATTTTTAAAAATGCATTTTATATTCAAAGGCACATTTGATATGATGTCATATTTGGCCCTGAGTAACAAATTATTAAGAAACTGAGGAGTTTCTCCCCTTCCTCCTGCAAAAACATATTGTGACATTTTTCCTAGGTAAATATAAAAAGAGGAACTGTAATATGTCTTTTGCTAATATGTGATAGAATGTGCAGTCCTCCAACACTCTGTGTTTACTCTTTTATTTTAAGTTTATTTTACTTTGCACTTATACACATAGAAGATTCATGGAAAACTAAATATAATATGTTAGAACATAAATAATAATTTATTTTTTCCTTCTATTTTTTCCTATCTTTTAACATATTTTAAAAAAATAATAAGTTATATCTTTTTCTTTAATAAAAATGAATTAAACATAACAAAATAAAAATAAAGACAAAATAAAATAGAGATATAAATTCAAAGCAACAGAACTAAACAGGTGAAAAAGCTGTTGCTGCCTAAAATTAAATCCCATCAAATGCTTTGAATAAAATCGTTTTACCTGACACCTTAAAGAAATTGAAACAGGTGCTATGCCCAAATTTCAATTCTCCTCCCTATACTCCCTTTTACTGAAGGGAGTATATTTACTATACTCCCTACTGAACTCCCTTTTACACTTTATTTCCGAACATCTGGAACATAATAGTACTGCCTTGGTTTTCTCTCTTCCAGTTTTTCTCTTGACCTTCTACATTCTCACTTTCTGCCTCTGCACTAAAGCTGCCATGATCTCAGCACCATATCTAAAGAACTCTTTTCTGATCTCATCGTACTTGAGATCTCTGCTGTCTTTGATACAGCCAACCATCTCCTTTAGTCCTACTAGAGCACCATATCTAAAGGACTTTTCTCTGATCTCATTCTACTTGAGATTTCTGATGCCTTTTCCTCAAGTCCCTCCATGACCTAACTCTCTGTGACTCACTTCTTGAGAGGAATTTAGAAGTCAGCGATTATAATGAAGACCTGAAAATTGCATGTACTTCAGCATTTTCATCACCAAGTATCTATGGGGATGTCAGGGAATTTCAATGAAAATGGAAACAGGAGAGGAAATTGCTGATGCTCACTTATTATCCCATGTCCGAAATGGAAATCAATCCAGTGAATATGATCTGTAATAATAGTTGCTCTTGCTCAGTCTGCAAATGATACGTAATTGTTTGTGGTATTTCCCCCATTTGCATTGCATTTCCTTTGCAATGGAATGAATGAGGTGGCATAATTTACATAAGTTACATAATTTCACCACAACAAGTTGAATAACATAGTTTTTGGCAGAAGATGAATTGCAGTGGAAGGGAAACAGTGTTGTATGTAATACAGGGCCAAATGGAAAATGATGTTTTCTTATGGAAAATATGGGGCCAAATGTAAAATGATGTCTTCCCTAATAGGAAGAAAAAAAAGTTAATTGTGTGTCTGCATCAGCAGCTACTTGAGATAGAATTATGCATCTCTTCTGCAAATGCATGTTCTGTTGCTCCACTTTAAACAAATAGGTTCAGTATCTGCCTGGTTGGAATCTGCACCCTGGTTTCCCTGTGAGACCTTGCTCGCTTAGCTTGCACCACAGCAAGGTTTAACACTGGCTGACTCCCGTAGTTCAGGTTTGGAATGATCCAAACCCAGCAGATCCATTCCATGGGGCTTGTGGAATGATGAACTGATCCTGGGACCCAATGCCATGCCAACCCTGGCCCTGTCTGCTTCTGTCAATAAATATTTGGCCTGATTTTATCCTATCACTATTGTACAGTCTGGTTATTTTACTGCTCTTATGGGTCACATAATGCGCCTGTTTGGGCAAACAAATATCATAGCACTAGAAAAAAGAACAGTACAAATAGAGCTTATTTCTAATGCTAATTTTGTTGTGGGAGTTATAACATTGGAGCTTACAGTCACCCAATGAAATGATGATGATGATGATGATGATGATGATATACTAAATTTTTGTATACCACTCTTCATCCAAAGATCACAGGGTGGTTCACAACACAAAGATACAAAATGAGGACGCAAAATATATATAAAAACACCCCAATCAAACCAATAGCCCCCTTCCTACCAACATGTTTAAAAAGCCTTAGATTGTTTAACCAGCCAAAGGCTTGGTATCCATAGCTATTAGCCACAGTAGGTAAGCTTGCCTCAGTAATGGACTGGATGAGAGCCAACAAATCGAAGATAAGACTGAGGCCCTGTTAGTGGGTGGTTCCTCAGACCGGATGGTTGGGAGGTCGCCTGCTCTTGATGGGTTTACACTGCCCCTGAAGGAGCAGGTTCCTAGCTTGGAGGTACTCCTGGATTCTTTGCTGTCGCTTGAGGCCCAGGTGGCCTCAGTGGCCCAGAGTGCCTTCCATCAGCTTCAGCTGGTGGCCCAGCTACGCCCCTATCTGGACAGCGATCACCTATACTGTTGTCTATGCTCTGGTAATCTCAAGGTTAGATTACTGCAAGATTACTCAAGGTTAGATTATTGTTATATGTAGGGCTGCCTCTGAAGATGGTGCAGAACTCAGCGGCCAGGTTGCTCATCAGAACAAAACGATTTGAGCATATTTCACGATCCTGGTCCAACTGCACTGGCTACCAATTAGTTTCCGGGCCCAATTCAAAGTGCTGATTTTGACCTATAAAGCCTTAAACAATCAGGACCGCAATGCCTTAAGGACTGCCTCTTCCCATATGAACCTACCCGGACCCTGAGATCATCTTCTAAGGCCCTTCTTCATGTACCTCCTCCTCGAGAGGTCAGGAAGGTGGCAACACGAGAATGGGCTTTCTCTGCCAGGCGAAAACATTCCTTTTCAACCAGGCCTTTGCGTGACCTGACATCCTATACCCTTTTAAAAATGCTGGCTCTTTTCGGGTGGGGGGGTAATCTGGTTTTTGTTTTGATTTTATATAAGTGATTTTTAATGTGAACCGCCCTGAGACCTTCGGGTATAGGGTGGTATAGAAACAACAACAACAACAACTGGTGAAGCTGAAATATGAATAATTTGCACAAGAGACTTGAGTACAACGTAGAGGTGAGGTCTGAGCCACAGAACATAGGCCATCTCATTTGAACTCTGCTTTCTGTTCCAACAATATATACTTTCAGAGAAGGCAAACTCTTTTCATTCTGCCAGACAACTTACGGTACCCTCCTCATCACTCCCTCTCCCTCTACACACATGTACATCCTTTCTTTTGTGTCACTTGGATGCAATTGTGCTATCTTTTGCTTTCCAGGATTATTGCCCAAACACACATGGCCCCCTCTTCCCTTATGGCTGTTCCATTTCCCTCCCATTTCTCCCCTCACAGATTTCCATTCCCCTCCACCCATGGTTGCTGTTTTTTTGCTTCTGTCCTCATCCGCAAGGCTACTTAAGGAAGGGTGTCTCCCCCTTATGTTTGCTTAATTTTTTAGAACCATCCTCCTCGCTTTATGGCTACTTAGTGGTAGGCAGGTAGCAGGGCTGGGCGATATATCACTATGTCATCTAAAAGCAGTCTGAAGTCCATATCGTGATATCAGTTTCATAATTTTTGACCTGGAAATATATCGTGAATCATGGTGTGTGTGTGCATGCTATGCAAAAATCACAATGTAGGAAAAACTGTGAAGCCAGCCAGTGCTTCTCTTGATTCCAGCAGCCCGTATTAACACTGCTGACTCAGCTCTCTTTTGGTTTGCTTGGTCCTCTTCTCTTACCTGCTTCTCTAAACAGGCAAACCCACCTCTTTCTTTGTTTCTTTCTATTTGCCTCCCCTCCTCTTTGTATGCTGGCATCCAGTGAAAATACTCCTAGTGTCTCTCCTCCAGTCAACACAGCAGCCGGGGGCCTTAGCAGACAACATAGGAAAGCTAGCAAGGAGGGACTGCTTCATCAACTTTATCCTTAGAATCCATCACAGAGGGGGAGGAAAAGTGTGCCTTGGTAGGACTTCATGGTCACCATGGTGCCCACAGGCATCACACTGGGGAACCCAGATCTGTTGTATGGGAATCAGATCTTTGAACCAGGACTTGCAGAGTTATGCTACAAAGTTATGTTTTGAATGGGTCATATACCTGAATCCTAAAAAAACCAAAACTTGATAAGCTGCTAATGAACTGTTTTATACTCGTATGTTGTTTGTATTATGGAGATGGACTGAGAGTTACTGTTGTTCTCTTCTCTTGCCTATCCATATGTCCTGAGAATACCTAATTAGGATTTTTTTCTGATAGACAATGCATTTATTTATTTCAGACAAATTTTACAATCTCTCCCTTCCCACCGCCCCACCAATTACAATGGAATGCAGTAGCGTTCTGTTTTGAATAGTTTCCTTTGTGAGTTATGCAAAGGAATTTAGTCTTTTAGTTAACTTCTCTTAATCAGCATTTGTCCATTTATTTCCCTTGAAATGTACAGTATGTCTTAAAATCCACTGGTGGCATAAACGTAACTATAAACCCATTTATGGGGGAAATATTCAGAGATCAATTCAAGGGCTTTGTTTGGTTTTAAACCTCAGTCTTAGGGATATACTTGCTCTGAATAACCATAAACATAGACCTCTTTCTGTCTCTGGAAAGAATAGGTTTTTAAATTTGCATGGCAAGTCTCATTTGCATTATAAACACATTGTAAATGAAACAGAGAAAACCTGTTGAAAGTACAGTACAAGAAAGAGAGAGGCATATTGCATTTCCCCAAAACATTACTTGGGAATCTTTTTTGTAGGGTCCTAAAAGACTTAACTATGCTTCTGAAACATATAATAGGTCTTAGGTGAATGTAGGTTTTCTTCTATGTTTTTACTGTATTGAGATAATTTTAAGGAGATAAATTCCCTCCAGTTCCTAGATTTATCTTTCCCTCAGTATAGATGCATACAACACAAGCAACCTATTTAATATTGATTTAGTCAGACATCTCCATCTAGTGGTGATTTGTTTTTAAATTCACAGCTTGTGTCCACTGATCTCTCATTTAGCACTGCCCAGGTGGGAAAAATGGTCGACATTTCCCAACATCACACCATTAAGTTGGATTTGTGGTGTTGCAAAGATATTTAGGATCTTTTGGAGATCATTCTCTGAGTGTGCACACTGTACGTTGTCATCAGCATACTGAAGCTCTATGACGGAAGTTACAGTAACTTTACTCTTTGCCTTTAACCTACTCAGATTAAAGAGCTTTCCATCTGTTTGATATATGATTTCTACCCTAGTGGGGAATTTCCCTTTGACAATATGTAGGATCATGGTGATGAAGATAATAAATAGAGCTGGGGTGATTACACATTACTGTTTAATGCCTGACTCCACTGTGAATGGTTCACTTTGAGAGCCATTGTTATCTGCAATTGTTGCCATTATATTATCGTGAAGGAGCTGAAGGATGTTCACAAATTTACCTGGGCAGCCGATTTTCAGAAGGACAGTCTACATCACAGTGTGTTTTACAGTGTTGAAGGCCTTAGTCAGGTCAATAAATGCCATATGCGGGGGGTTGGTTTTGCTCTCTGCATTTTTCTTGAAGCTATCAAGCAGTGAAAATCATACCCACTCTCCCCCTAGAGGTCGCAAACCATTTTGGGATTCATGAAGGATATCCTTGGATATAGTTAGAGGATGGTTTGCTAAGATCCTTGCAAGAATTTTGCTGGCTGCAGCTAATAAAGAGATGCCTCGATAATTTCCATAGTCCTTTCTATCACCATTTTTTAAAAAAATAATGATGATTTTGGAATTGCTAAAGTCTGGTGGGATCTCCTCTCTCCCCCAGAGTTTTTCGATGAGCTTGTAAAGTTGTTGTGTAAGTTTAATTCTGCCCACTTTGAAGATTTGTGAGACCTCAGCAGCTACGGGTCCACAGATGGTCTTTGTGGCTTTAAAGAAGACCCATGCATCATGAGTATCTGCCAAGTGCTGGATCTCTTGAGCTTTTTTTATCCACCAGGTGTTCTTTAGTTCTCTGGTTTTTCTTTGAACCTCAACCTTAGCATTGGCATAGGTTTTTTCCCTTTAGTGGCACAGTTTCAATCTCTTTGCCAGATCTGAAAGACCTTCCTTTTTTTGTTGATAATGCATTCAATCTCGGTGTCATTCTCATCAAACCAGTCCTGGTGTTTCTTGGTTTGGTATCCAATAGTTTGTTCACAACTTGGTCCAGTGTTCCTCAATATTGTCAGGGAACTCTGAAAGCAGATGGCCCTTAAAGAGTCATTTGGAAGCAGTCCCACTTAAAAGATCTTGAAGGGTTTGAGTGTTCATTTTGCGCCTTGGTTTCCTTCCTTGAAGCGTGCATTGAGATATCATTTCGATAACCATCATGGAACATATTAATCAGTGATCTGTCCAGCAGTCATCGGCACTCGTCATCGCTCTGGTAAGGAGAACATCGCGGCAATCTTTGGCTCAGACAATTACATAGTCTGAGAGGTGTCAGTGGTTCTGAGGGTGCTTCCATGATGTTTTAAGAGTGTGTTGGTTATAAGAAGTTTGTGCGCTTGACATACAGTGGTACCTCAGGTTAAGTACTTATTCGTTCCGGAGGTCCGTACTTAACCTGAAACTGTTCTTAACCTAAAGCACCACTTTAGCTAGTGGGGCCTCCTGCTGCTGCTGCACTGCTGGAGCCCGATTTCTGTTCTCATCCTGAAGCAAAGTTCTTAACCTGAAGCACTATTTCTGGGTTAGCGGAGTGTGTAACCTGAAGCGTATGTAACCCGAGGTACCACTGTATAGTCAAAGAGTAAAATTCTGTTCTGGTTGCTTTTGCCAATTCCTTCTTTCCCAATAGTCCCTGGCCACAGATTGGAATTTTGCCCAACTCTTGCATTAAAGTCACCCAGGAAGCTAATTTTATCCTCCTTAGGCATCTCTGGTAGGATGGCATCCTGCTGAGAATAATTTTTTTCTTTAATGTCTTCATCAACATCCACTGTTGGTGCAATAGCATGTAAAATATTTGTCTGCTGGTTTTTGGTGAGCTTTATTTGAAGGGTCGAAAGTCGCTCATTAATGCCAATAGAGACTTCTGACAAGAGCTTTATAAGATCATTTTTTATAGCAAAGCCTACGCCATGTATTCATCATTCTTGTTCAGATAGACCATCCAAGAAGAATGTATTTCCTTCTTTTTCTTCCTTCAGTTGTCCCTCTCTTGCTCTTTGAGTTTCTTGAAGTGCTGCATTATTGATATTAAAACTTTGCAGCTTACAATGATGACACTCCTGCGTTCGGGATATTCATTATCTGTGTTATCCAGCAAAGTCTGTATAATCCATGTTCCAAATTTCACTTGTCTTTTACGACCGCTGGGTGGTGACACCACTGGGTGTGGTAATCCATTCAGGAGAAAAAGAGGCAGACTATGTTTAGCCCTCCTCCCCCTTTTCGGGGTGAAGAGAGTGGATCCTAAATAGGGCTGCTCAGTCGTGGATACAGCCGGGCTACTCAACTGCCTCACCCTTAAGTCAGAATGACTGAATTTGTATCCACCACCCATGTTCATGACTAGGGGCTTCCAGGTTTCATGGTCCTGCCCCCGTTATCATTTGCCAATCGCCATGGAGCTTTTTGGGGATGGGTGAGTTGGGCTTGGGGTGTGTTTCTGGAAGACGCCAGTGAGCCTTATGTGTGGAGATCAGTGCACGCTGACCAATGCACAGTCTTTGCAGTAAGGCTCTATTCTGATGGCATGAGTATCACGGTGACTGGTAGATTCTTATTTGCTGCAGCCTTCATCTGCCGTCACAGCCATTGTAGTATTTCCCTTGTTATCTTCCGCCTGTTTTGCCATTGGGGACTTCTTAAATCATTCTTTGTCTAGCTCTTCTCCCTTGACCTTACCGTCTTGCTGGGAGTACGATACTCCTGACAGTTTCGCTCACAAGGATCACAGGAACGTGCAAGCCCACTCACCACTACAAGGTGATGATCCAGAGAGTGGGTCATCAACAACTTGGGCAGTGCTACCAGAATTACTCAAGCTGGAGAAAATAAACATCACAACCTCACTGAGAGTAGTTGCTGGTGAAATATCTTATAAATCTGCTTCTGTCTCTCAACTTGCCTGTCACAAGCTTTATACCTTTTTCTGTAATGGGAGCGCTCTATGATTTTATTGTCACCTGCAGTGTGCCTTTCTGTTATCTTAAATAGATCAATCCTGCACTGGTAGTAATTAGCTTTTGGTAGCTGTCTTGCTGGGGTACAAGTATGGGGGAGTGAAACGGCTGATGTCTCATTAAAACAAAAGATGTGAACTTCATTGCTGAAACCTGAAAAGAACTAGATAAAATTGGGTTGGGCGGCGGAGTAAAAAATAATGAAATGGCAGGACAGGACAGTATGAAGAGGCTACTGTACTTGCACCTTAAAAAAAAGACTAGGTGACTGCTTAATGAGAATTGTGATGGCTGTGTGTGCATCCCTCAAGTGGAATCATTCATTCATACAAATAGTACCTCCATCTACACACCTCCTATCTGCAAGTTTGGTCCTCCTGAGATGATAATTCCTGAATTGCTGACCTAGGTGTGTCACGAACTGGTGTAAATTAGGTCCTAATATATTTGTTTGCATTTCTCTTTTCTTTTTATAACCAAAGACTTATTGTGTTTGGTTGTGTTTGGTTGGAAAAGAGAAAAAATGCTCTGGGGCTCATATCTGACTAAGTAATCATACTTTGACTTAAAGGCCATTAATTTTAGGGGGCCTGTTCTGAGTATAACTAAACATTGGATGTCACCCTTTATAGAATTTTCCCATCAGCAGTAGTGTGTTTCATACTATTATTATTATTCTTTTTCTAGACCCCCCCAAAAAGATCACCACTTACATTTTTATTAAGAATGCAGTTTTGTATTGAAGCAACGGGCGTATTGACTATACAGATACATCAGTTTTGGATTTTGATTCAAAATAAAATGTTAAAATGCCTCAGCAAACAGTGCAGTGTTGTAAATTATTATAAAAAGTAGACATGTCTACAAAATGAAAAATCCTAATTAGTTTTTTTAAAAAATATATAAATTTTTCTAACCACAGTAGTTAAGAAACAAGAATCTTCAGATTCTCAGCTTATAAGAATTGTCTGTTTTCTTTTTATTGAAAAGCCACTTATCAAATCAGGAAATCCAAAGGAATGGAAGAGCTACTGTATGTGATTGTCCTGATGCAGAATAATAAAATGACGGACCTTTTAACTGAATAGTTGATTGATAGTATGATCCCATGCATGTCTACTCAGAAGTAAGACCCACTGAACTCAGTTGGTTTTACTCTTAGCTTTATAGGATTGGAGCCTAAAACTGCTGTAACCTTACAAATCTACCACAAGCTTTCACCTTTTCAACTCTTACCACAAAATTGCACAGTTAAACGGTATCATTTCACTGTTATAATGTGGAACCGACATGGCTACAAACGCCATTATTGAAATTTGTCGTATCATAGTAATAGAGCAAAACTATAACTGGTGAAGTATCTTGGGTTTCTGTGTTTGGCAAGTTGCACATTCTAGCTTTAAAGGTCTACTGCTGAATGAGGTTTGAAAAGTGTTGAAAAGTGTTGGACCATGCTTAATTTTTAAAAATAATGCATTGCAACAGTTTTGTCTGCAGGATTGATGAGCTTGCTATCATTTCCCTTTCTTTACCAATGAAATTTTAATCCTGTTCTGCATGTAAGTCAGTCAATCAATCAATTTGTTACCATTAATAGACCAAAAAAAAACAAAACAAAACAAAAAACATACAGTACAAAAGAATCTCACAGCAAAGGAGATTTTTCTCATGTTATACTTTATTCTCATGTCAAGCTACATTAATCTCAAGTTGGTCGCTGAAGGTAGTCTTTCAGGTGGTGAGTTGTTCTCTTGTGTCAAATCTGGGTTCAAATGCAGATCAGCACACAAGAGGCAGAGTCTGTCAGTTCAGTTAATCCTTTATTCACAAAAAATGTCATACATCTCAGCAACACTTCCCAGCAGGTCTTGCCCCTTTATAGCAGTTGCCAGGACTGACAGTGCTCACCTTCTACCAAGACTCCTCCCCTGCTGGGTGTTTCCCAAGCAACCTCCAACTGTGTCTGGGAACCTTTAATCTCTGTTCTGCTTTACACATCATCCTGCATGTCCTTGGAGACAAGGAGAAGGGGAGCTAATTGCATTAGGAGAGGCAAACTCCTGTTGCAGTCTCTTACCCCACCTCCTCTGCATCAGCCTCTGAGTCTGAACTGCTCCCTGTCACCAGCTCTCCTTGTTCACTAAATTCTGTTGCCTCTTCAGCATCCAACAACTCCTAATATTCTTCTCCCTCTGACCTCTCCACAGAATCAATTATTCCTTTTTTGCATTACTGACAATAGGAGGTCTCACCCAAAATTTTTTCCATGCAAAAAACAATTTTAGGAAGAATCCATTGTTGGTATTAGTTCAGTTGTGTAGAAAGTCAAGAAGCTGCTGCAGCTGGACTTGCCTTCAAGCCAGGTCTTCCTTGGAGAGTGTGCCAAACAGAGTAGATCATCACAGCAGTCTGTGCTAGGCTCCATGCTCTTTGACAGTTTTATAAATTACTTGAATGTTGAAGAGTGTATAGATGTGTACGAGGGATGCTTTTCAAATTTGCAGATGATCCAAAGCTGGGAGGGGTAGCTGACACCATAAAATACAGAATCAAGTTTCAAAATGATCTTGGCAGGCAGGAATGCTGAGCTAAAACAAGCATGATAAAATGAACATAATTGTAAAGTTCTGCATTTAGGTACAAAGCATCAAAGGCACAAGTATAGGGTGGAGGAGACGTGGCTTGGCACTAGTGCATGTGAAACAGATCTAGTTTTAGTTGATCACAAGCTAAACATGAGCCAGCGCTGCAAAGTGGCTGCTAAAAACAGAAGTCTAGTGTCTAGATCACAAGAAGTAATAATTCCACTCCATTCTCCACTAGCCAGGCTGCATCTACAATAATCTGTCATAGGAACAGAAGAGCTTTGCTAAATCAAACCAAAATGTCATCTAGTCCAGCATCCTCTTCTCACAGCAGCCATATAGATGCCTATGTAAAGCCCACAAAGAGGACATAAGTGTGACAGCAGTCTCCCCACATGTGACTCTCAGAATTAGTATTCAGGGACATTGTGCCCCTGACAGTGGAGGTAGAACATAGCCATTGTGGCAGAGAGCCGTGGGTAGCCTTATCCTGCATGAAATATTGTCTAATCATTTCAAGCCATCCAAGTTTGTGGTGATCTTTTGGGAGCAAATTCCATAGTTTAAACTTTGAACAAAGCCTTAGTCAGAAACAGGAAGTTTATATCAAAATAGTGGAAAACAGTGATGAATATCACAAGTCTAATTAAGCTACTTGGAAAGGAATAGATTCTGTTCCATCTCCAATAAGTTTGTAGCTTCAAAACCACTCTTATATGGTGGCTCTGACATCACTATAACCTTATTAAACGTGTAGCTCTGTCAACTCACTCAAACTTGAATGTCAAAACAAAACAAATTCCTTCCAGTAGCACCTTAAAGACCAACTAAGTCAGTTCTTGGTATGAGCTTTCGTGTGCATGCACACTTCTTCAGATACACTGAAACAGAAGTTTCCAGACCCTTCTATATAGTGAGAAGGTGGGGAGGGGTATTACTCAGAAGGGTGGTGGGAATGAACTTCTGTTTCAGTGTATCTGAAGAAGTGTGCATGCACACGAAAGCTCATACCAAGAACTGACTTAGTTGGTCTTTAAGGTGCTACTGGAAGGAATTTGTTTTGTTTTGACTATGGCAGACCAACACGGCTACCTATCTGTAACTGAAACTTGAATGTGTAAGTATATTTGAAAATGCTACCATGTAGGCCCAAATAGCCTTTGACCTAAGCGCCTGAGTTCTGACATTTATCCTAGACATTTTCCTTGCCTCATTCTTCTACCCAAAAAGATACAGAATAGGTGGGAATGATCAAGAACAATAGTATTTTATCTTTTCCTTCAAGAGAAGATTATCACAGGCATATACCACATACTGGATGCAGGTGGCGCTGTGGTCTAAACTACTGAGCCTCTTGGGCTTGCCGATCAGAAGGTCAGTGGTTTGAATCCCGTTGCTCTGACCCAGATCCTGCCAACCTAGCAGTTCGAAAGCCTACCAGTTGCAAGTAGATGAATAGGTACCACAGCGGTGGAAAAGTAAACAGCATTTTCGTGCGCTCCGGAACTCGTCACGGTGTCGGTTTGCGCCAGAAGCAGTTTAGTCATGCTGTCCACATGACCCAGAAAGCTGTCTTTGGACAAACACTGGCTCTCTCGGCTTGTAAAGCGAGATGAGTGCCACAACCCCATAGTCACCTTCTGCCCAGGGGTCCTTTACCTTTCCTACCACACACTATAAGAAAGAGGAGGACTTTATTGTCTTGATTATTTTTGCTGGAGTCATTGCCATTTAATGTTTTGTTTCTCTCTAGCATTTTTTCACACTACAGATGGTTTTAATGATTTTCTCTTACACCCGTGCAATTTAAGATGTGTCTATGAATTCCCTTGAGTTACAGATTGTTCAGACACCCTATTACACAAACAGCTGGGCATGCATGTAGACAGATGGTTGACCATCTATATGGATCAAGTGTGGGTTAGAGATTAGACCAGAATTCCCATCTGAAAACAGTAAAATGGCTCCTAGTCCTGATGTTACATATCAAGTACAGAAAGGCTGTACCATCACAAATCCATCGCTCCACTGGATTAATTTTCAGATGTCAAATAAGGCAAGAACCCTTAAAAGACTTTATTTTGGTCATTTAATTGTAGCTATGAGCAAAGGGAAAGGTGCATTATACTTCTTTATATTTTGCGGGGAGCAATGCTTTCTTGAAAGGAAGAAATCCATATTTGGTGGTTAAATTGAAATTCCTTATTGGGGTGGGTGGGAAATTACATTCCACAAGAGTGAGGCTTGCCATGGTTCATTGAAATGCTATTATTTGGGGCAGTTTCTCCCCAAGGTGCTGAGTGAAATAAAAATGTTGGATGACAAACTAAATTTTAGACTGCAATAGGGGACAGCGTAAGACTAAGCAATTGGAATATTGCTTGCCCTAGACTTAAAATACTGGGAGCAGGCTGTACGCTAGGTAGAAGGAATCTTACTAATTTGGGTTGCTTTACTCTGTCGTCAGTCCATCTTGACTTGTAGGAGACGGACATTTAGTCTGTGCAAAGAACGGGTCTCAAGATTGACCCATGCTGTAGGATGGCTGAGTCGCTGGAACCGAAAGGACCCCCAGAATCCAGGTGCTAGTTATACTCAAGACTTTGGTGAGGATTGGTTTCGTTGTTGGATTTAGAAATTGACTGTGATTATTAGGCTAGTCATACCATATGTATTTCCGCACGCTTCTCGGAAACTTTACGTGAAACAGATTCATTGTGGAGGTTTGATAGCGATAGTATGTAATGTGTTTTTAGTACTCTTAATAGGATATGCCCAGCATGTTCATATTTTTTTTTTGACACATGCGTTACGGAGCTTTCTATAGCCTTTTCTGGACTTTTTGGCTATTTTCTACTGTTGAAGTTTCATGCAACGGAAGACCATCTGTTGAGTACTCTCCATTTTAGTTAAACTCCAAGCGAGCTTCTATATAGATACGACAGCCCTAAATCATGCCACTAAATTCTTTAAAGAAAATATTTTTGAGATGTTACAAATAAAACACAGCAAAAAGTCAGTCTTGGAGCAAATCTATAATGTTACGAAAACATTTTTAGCAAATTGAGTTTTCTTCCAAATATATTTTTAGTTTGATTATCTAAGGTACAAAAACTTAGTAAACTACAAATAAATGCCCTCTATGGTTCAACAGATTTATAGATGAACAACGCTTTCTAAATGATATTTGGAAAAGAGATGTCTTTCTTAGGATCTTTTAAAGATGAATCAGATGAACTGCAAAAAAATATCTGATTGGTGCAATAATATGCATTATTAAAAAAACCTCATATGCAGAACCCTTAGCCCCCCCACACTGCCTGAAAATTGTAGTTAAAATTGTAGAAAATTGTAGTTATATTTGAACTTGTCTGTTACGTAAATAAAAGGTAAAGTTTAACTCTTTAAAAATATTTATTTTATAATAAATTTTAACAGCAGGGCAATTTAATAAGCGACTTTTTCAAGCCTATCTATTGAAACAGTCATTCCTGTTCTTTCAGGCTTAAATTATAATACTAAATTTCACACTAAAGTTTTTTAATGGCAGTAATTATGTAGTTAGAGCTTCAGTAATAAAAATGCTTACTGTTTATATATATTTATTCTGATAGTAGCACAAGAGTATTCATTTTTTCTATAATATTTATTGAGTTTGGGGGCATGTCCTGCCACTTTCTGAATGTATTAGGAATATAATACAAAACATGTTCAATAATGTATGGTGTACAAGTATATTGTATGAGGTATAAATATAAATGAAGGTATTAAAATATGAGATTTGGTAACACTAAGTTCGGGTGACAATTTGGCCGATCGAGTACCATGTAAATGTTCCAGTGCTTGCTTTTAAGCTTTATAGGTTTATTCATTCCAGTGTTTTTTTCCTATTCAAAAGCAAACTGATTCCTTTTTGCTATGCAGAATCTATTAAACTAGAATATCCTCTCTTCTTCAGGATTCTTCGAATTATGTCTCTGCTGTGGTGGTAATAATGTGAGGAGTCGGAACATATGGCATAAACATCAACTGATATTGTTTGCCATTTACACTCAGTATGTGTAATGCAATAAGAATGGCACCCAGAGCCATGTGACCTATCTTCCAGTCGTGGATGTAGCTCTGTGTGTGTGTGTGTGTGTGTGTGTGTGTGTGTGTGTGTGTTGTTTAAGCAGGGAAAACGTGTAAATGAAATTTTACAAGACTGTGTATAACACCAGAAATGACTACTTCACTGTCCTTTTTCATGATCAGAACGATATATTATTTGCATTTTGGTATGCTCCAAAAGGTAAGATTCTCTTATGTCATCCAGTCTGCTGTTATGGAAGTGAAACAGGTTTCTATCATCTCCATAATGTTGTTCTTTCACCCTTTACAGTAGTGACTATAGTATAAAATTGTCTGATTGGTTTATAATTTAAATTGAAACAAAACTTTGTGTTACAACAGAAGTTAACAATTTAATGTTCTGTTAAATTATTTTGTCACGTTTTAAAAATGTGTTACATTACCGAGTGATTGCGTTTTTATGTGTACATTTTACTTGTTGATATTTAGGCACTGGGCATCAAACTATTTGAGAAAAGTGAAACTGAATCATAAAACATGAGCCTAAGTTATCTGAACATAGAGATTTTCATGTTTCATTTCTGGAAAACAAGAGTTATGAAATCTTATACAATTATAAACAAGTATATTTCTTTTTATTAATATTTGAATCTTATGTATATTTAAGATTCAAGCGTTTCTTAAAACAAACAGTGTAAACTTAAATACAGTTATACGTAAAATTCCTTTATTTCCATGGGACAACTGCTCATAACTGAAAGTATACTGCATCACAGTTTTAGAATAATACTACAGCAAAAATAAATGCATTTAATTTAATGTTAGATTAATAGGAATACTGATACATTTCCAAACTTTTTTCAGCATTTTCATAATATAAAGGAATACCAATATTCACCTAAAATTCTTTGGAGAGATAGAGTTAGGGGTAATAACCTTTTGCTACTTTCTCTTTCTGCTCCTTTCCCACGCAACTCTATGGAATTTGATATTTTGAACAAAACTCAGGTCTGCTTTTCAACATATTATACACAGTTATCATTTTTGCTAGCAGCAACTGCAAACATTTTTATTAGTAGTAGTAGTTATTAATCACCTTCCACATTTATATCTCAAGGAAATAATAATAATAATAATAGCAGCACAAAAATAACAAACAACACAGAACGGTAATATTTCAGAATCTCATCTACATGTAGTTAACAATGAAAGCTGGAATGGGAGAACATATCAGTATAATACATGTTTTAAAATTTATGATACCTATTTCATATGAAAATGATGGGTTCATTTTTAGTATTGCTAGCATATGTTTACAAATTCAGGAGTAATTAAAAAATGTGGTTTCAGAAGGTAATGGCTAATCTTTATTTTATGCTTAATTGCAGTGAATTATATTTATGTAATTTGTACCAGGACAGCACTGGAACATGTGCTGTTTTTTATTTAGCTGTACAATCATGTATTTGTTTTGTTTCTATACTCGCAGCAGGCAGATTTGAACATTTAAAAAAAACGTGCTTAATCAAAAAACACAGTCGCTAACACAGTTTCAGTCACTAGTAAGGTTTGCATTTACTGATCTTAGAGAGAGACCCTTGGCATATGCAGGAAAGCTAGTTTTTAACCCCCACCCCAAACCTAGGGATGTAAGGAGGCAGGGATTTCCACCCCATCCTGTGTTTGTGAAAGTCAACACTGTTTCCCTTCCGCTACAATTTGGCTTTGATTAAAACCCTCATTATTCATCTCACTATCTGTGATGGCCAAAACTAATGCTATTTATTCTATGATTAATTTCTAGGGAAATGTCAAAAATAATGCAGATAATAATGTATTTATTTATGTATCATTTGCAGACCACAGAAACAGTAATAGTAAATATCGCTCATATTCACTTGTGTAATTTCCATTCATTGCTTTGGATGAACATGCAAATTGTGAGCAATTTTTGCTCACATTTCCATATCCAACAGAATTATCTGACATTGCTAACTAAACCACAGGTCCCAAGAGCTGAAAGTTATGCTGAAAAGAAACAGCCTGGTGCTTGCTTCCCATCAGCCTAGGACACAGTAAGAGAAAAGAGTTGACTAGGGATGACGAGCATGTATCCTCTGAGTTCAGTTCGCTGCACTACTCCTTAGAATTACTGGAACTGTGAGGCAGACAAATGATTTGCAGTTTAAAGGTAGGAAGACTGCTCCCCCACCCCACCAGCTCTCTTAGTCTCAGCTAGCACTGGTCTTCTTGTTTACTGCCCCTACAAAGTCATTGGGCAGGAAAAGTCTCTGCTAGGCATCAGCTACATCCTGAGTCTCAGTTCATGGCTGCCACTAGCTGCTCACCAGCTATATGAAGCCACAGACCAAGCAAGACAGCAGTCTGCCAAGCAGTTGCCAATTTTTAATTTAACATTGTAGTGTATTATATATGTTAGTAGCATATTTAAACAGTTTGTTTGTGACTGGACTAGTCTCTTCTGCGGCAAAAAGCAGCCACTGAACAGAATACGCTGTTTTCCTGCTAAATCTGCTATTTGCCTCTGAAGAGCAAATATGTGCAAATAGCAGACTTAGGGAGTATTTTTGGCAGGAAAGATTTAACCCCCCTTCTTCTCTGCAGCCCTGAACATCACTTGGCTGGTTTTTGTTAGGAAAGAGTCAAAAGCATGATATTTAAACACCCACTAACAAACAGGTAGGAAACATGTTGCTTGGGAATCACATGCACTCACAGCCTCATTTTAATATAGCTCCCAAGGCTTCTTGTAGGTATCCCATTCTCAGTTAACAACTAATGCACCATGTAGTTTGGCCCCCAGCTTTCAAGCTTCTCCACCTATAGAACTGAACCCATAGTAAATTGTACAGGTAAATACACATCTGAGCCATGCTTTGAAAGTTCGTTTCTAAAAAGTAGCTTGTTCTATTTCAAGTTCATCTTGTCCACAAGGAACTAGTTCCAGTTTTTCCTTTTATAAAAGGAACTGGTTCAGCTCAAGTTTATCCAAATGAACTTTTTAGTTCATAAAAAGTTCTTCCTCAGCAATTTCCCCCCTAGCATTCAGAATGTTGCAAGCTGTTGTGATGAAAAATCATGGGTCACAAATAATAAGATGCCTGACAGACAGAATGTCAACTGGTGAAGCTTTCCCTATAATTGTATTTCCAGACCAGAAAAGCCTTGCTTCTTTAATTTGTGCCAGCTGCACAGCTGTTAAAGGCACACAGTTTCATTCAGTATGTTCCTGGACTTGTGTATGTGTCACTGCAAGCTGCTTCTGTTGGAAGGGAGTGAATCTCTTTAGCAGGAAATGTCTCACATTCCTTCACAGCTGAAATTAAGGTGGATTTCATATAAGTTTTACTCAGAGTAGACCTATTGAAATCAATGAACCTAATTTAGTTATGTTAATTTCAATGTGTCTGCTCTAAGTAAAACTTAGGTGACTAAGTGTCCCGAACAACAGCTGAGCCTCTGTATTTACCTAATAAGCTTTACAGTGGTACCTCAGGTTAAGTTAATTCGTTCCAGAGGTCCGTACTTAAGCTGAAACTGTTCTTAACCTGAAGCACCACTTTAGCTAATGGGGCATCCTGCTACTGCTGCGCCGCCGGAGCCCGATTTCTGTTCTCATCCTGAAGCAAAGTTCTTAACCTGAAGCACTATTTCTGGGTTAGCGGAGTCTGTAACCTGAAGCGTATGTAACTTGAAGCGTATGTAACCTGAGGTACCACTGTATATGCCTCCACATTTTGCTTTCTAACTTTTCTTATAGATGTCCCATTGACTTTAAAAAACAAAAGAAAGCTAAGTGTTTGGGCCTCTGGCCGGGGGTCGAGAGGAGCGGATGAATGTGGAGATGAACTAGAGGGCCCATATAATGACAGCTTAAACATATTTTCCATTATCTGTAACTGCTTCAGAATCTGCATGTTTCTCAGTTTCTTGGAAGCATGTAGATTTGGGGTTAGGACATAATAAGGGGCGGAATTTTCTATATAATATTTTAACTAGAGCCTGGTTTTTCCCTGTACTTAAACTGTACAAAAAGTATACTTAACAGTTTAGAGAGTGGAAAAAGAAAGATTAGGGACCTAAGTATTTCATCTGCTTCAATAAGTCCAGGTGCAGAGGTGGCTGTTTTGGGCAGTGGCAATTGAGCGATTTCATAAAACACCAAACATTACTGCAACAGCTACAACAGAGGTCGGCAAGGTTTAACTCGCCTGGGCCGGTTCACTCCAGCGGAGATCCTTCCAGCCACAATTTCCAACATCTGTGTTTGCGCAGACACGATTTCCAGCGTCTGCACAGACGTGATTTTCAGCGTCTGAGCATGTGCAGACGCGATTTCCAGCACCGCAGGTACCCATCTGTGCTGCGCCAGTTTAGCATAGCGCTCGGGGACTCGCTGAGCGGGCGGCTCAGTTCGGGGGCAGCTCGTGGGCCGGTTAAACGACCCCCGTGGGCTGCTTGTGGCCCATGGGCCTTAGGTTGCTGACCCCTGAGCTACAGTATTGCTAATGGATAGCCATACTTTATCACTACAGTGTGCTACATATGGAGCTGCCTGTAAACAGAATTAGAAATGGTTAATTGGTAGTTGTTAATCAGGAATTGCTATGAATAACATAAATAGTTAATGATTGTCACTGGATTCCAGTTTGTATCCAGGCACAATAGAAGGTGTTGATTTTTACCAGAAAGCCCTTAATGTTGTGGGGCCAGGGTTTCTAAAGAAGTGCTTTCTTCCATATAAACCTGCCCAACAATTGGGGTTTTTCATTTGAGAGCCTTCTCTGAGTGCCTCTGGCTTCAGAGGTCATGTGTGTGGCCACCAGTGAAAGTACATTTTATGTGAAATTCCCTCTCTAGGCAAATTCACTTTGCTCATTTGTTTTGTTTTCCCCGAGACACCAGAACTTTTAACAGCAATTGAAATCCAGTCAGCTTTTAAAAACTTTGTTAATAGTACAGTGGTACCTCGGGTTAAGTACTTAATTCGTTCCGGAGGTCCGTTCTTAACCTGAAACTGTTCTTAACCTGAAGCACCACTTTAGCTAATGGGGCCTCCTGCTGCCGCCGTGCCGCCGGAGCACGATTTCTCTTCTCATCCTGAAGCAAAATTATTAACCTGAAGCACTATTTCTGGGTTAGCAGAGTCTGTAACCTGAAGTGTATGTAACCTGAAGCGTATGTAACCCGAGGTACCACTGTATTGCTGTTTGTATTTTATTGTGCCAGCACAATAGAGTTCATTTTCCAGGAGCAAAGACTACACATAGGATAAACAGTTAAGTTTATTGCAGCTCATTGAGTTTGGCAGTGCAAGGATTCCGCCATCAGGCACCCTACCTGCTGGCAAATGCAACCCCTACCCCCTTACTAGCACAGTGCCGATAAGAACGCCTGGCATATTGGGTCCACTCCTCTATAAGCAACCTGTGAACCTGGAGATATAGCTGGCATGCCAGACCCTGAGCTGGACCTGGACTAAGAAGCAAAATGGCAGGATAGCTTAAGAGGATCTCCATTGGGGACGAGGTTTTGCACCCCAACTTAAAAAAGGTAAAGGTAAAGGTACCCCTGCCCGTACGGGCCAGTCGTGTCCGACTCTGGGGTTGCGCGCCCATCTCGCTTAAGAGGCTGGGGGCCAGCGCTGTCTGAAGACACTTCCGGGTCACGTGGCCAGCGTGACAAGCTGCATCTGGCGAGCCAGCGCAGCACACAGATATATATTTTTCCCAATACCTTCCTTGTAAGGAATAAAGTTAAAACAGTATAATGGGACCAAAATCATAGAGCGATTTACTCTATTATTGTTAAAGAACAAATCATAGCCATGCATAGAGGAGGAAAAAAGCCCACAGCCTGCAATGCAGAGCCAATCACAATTGTGGGTAAAATTCCTTATAGCAATATCCACAGTCAGGTAGTAGGGAGAATGGGTAGGGAAGCCAGTGACTTATCATCTGTCATTTTGAATGAATGAGGCATCCCACATATCCAAAATACTAAGATCTGTGTTAACTTAAAACAACAGCACCCTAATAATAAGAATAGGATGGTCTGGATTAAGTGTAGTATTTCCACAGTTGGCACTGTATCAGCATCATTCACTGGCTAGGAAGTAGACTTTGCTCAGAGAGAGGAAAAAAATGAGATGCTGCCAATTTTTGAAGTGGTGTGTTGAATAGATAGCATGTTGTTAAAATTAGTGCTATGTCCATGATAGTTAAACATTACCATCTGCGTTAGCCAGCGGATTTATGTACAAGTACTTCGTACAGTGTTAACTGCCATCACCTCCTAATCCTTATTGTGGAACTACTTTTGAGTTTACCTTTCAGACCCTTCCATGCAGAAATATGTACAAGTTTAGCGTTATGGCCTGTTACTGATTTGGGAATCTGATTAGACTTCCTGTGAAAATTCCAAACTCACCTGCTGATAGTGAATTATTGGATGTAGGGCTTGATTCCCATTCATTCATTTTATATACCGCCCTTCATCACAAAATCTCTGGGAGGTTCACATCATAAAAGACAAGGTAAAAACACAAGTAAATAGTTAAAACTATAACCCCGCCCCTTCCCACAAACACATTTAAAAGGCTGTAGAATATAAATCAGCCAAAGGCCTGATTCCTCTGATCCTGTCTTCATATTTGTTTAAAGCAGAGCTTTTAATGTTGGTGACATACTTTTTAGACATGCATCATTTCATGACACAGTAATTCAGTTTTGCATCATTTCTCAACACAGTAATTCAGTTTTACTAGCAAACTGGAGGTTAAACTAACCCCTTTCCAGTCCGAGGACACGCAACATACCTACACACTGCAGCCAACACACTAGCGTGTTGTGACACACAGTTTGGAAAGCTCTGGTTTAAAGGGATAAATAATTAAATGCAATGTCTACTATCTTAGTTACAGTGTGGTTTGCAAGACAACTAGGTTGCAGACTAATTTAATATTATGTTACCTAATGGTCAGCCCACCAGTTGAAGTCAATCATTCTACAAATGTTATTCAAAGATGTTTTGTTTCTAAAAATAGAAATATAGTTTTTTAAAGCACATGCACAACTACTTAATTTGCTATTTATTTTGGCTTTGAATAAGCAATCATCAGATTATTTGAATATTTGAAGGGGCATATTTTCTGCTTAGCTTTTCATCACTTTCACAGAAGGGATTACTTTACTAATCCAGAGATCTAGATAACTTACCATAAACAACTATAGGTTCTTGAATTTTAATGGCGACAGAAGTGGTGGAGTGACTCAGCTGCACTGGTTGTGTGTTATGTATCAAAAGAAATACATCCACAATTTTCCAAATTGCAATTAGTTGTTTATTTAATAAATTTATATCCCACCTTTCTCTTAAATTGGGATTCAAAGTGGCTTACAACATTTTAAAATATAAAATAATAAAACAACATTATAAAATACAAAATAATAAAAACTAGCTAAAAGCAATAATTAAAACATATCCAAACACATTTAGAATGAGCAATTAAAAACAGTTTCCCCTAACAGCAGCCTAGTGATCAGCATCATCTGCACCTTAATTTTCAAAGGTTTGTCTGAATTAAAAGGTCTTAAGCTGCCAGCAGATGGATAACAAAGAGGGAGCTCCATATTCTTATTCCATATTCGTAAAACCTTTTATTGGCATTACATACAACATCCAAAACAAAACAAATCAATACAGAATTACCACTTCTCCAGTGGCACAAAACATTTGCTAAAAGAAAGGAGGCAGAGCAGTCTGTCGTCACATCTCTTGGTCTCCAGGGAGATCAGACGTCTGCAGTGGAAAGAGGGAGCTAGTCTAACCTCCTGGGAGGAAATGCCACAATATGGGAGCAGCCACAGAAAAGGCTGTCTCTTTTGTCACTCTGTGCTTCTATGATTGATGCATCCAAGAGAAGTTCCTCACCCAAGGATCTTAAGCAGGTTTGTATAGGGAAATATAATCTTTCAGGTAGTTTGGGCCCAAGCCATATTGATTTTTCATATTTTTAGTATTTTGAAAAATGGTTGCATCAATATTAATCATGATGATGACAGAATGAAAATGGCAATAGACAAATATAAGCCTGAAATATAATAATAATCACAAAGGCTTACTTTAAATCCAGCCTTTCTCATCTCTCCAGATTCCTATATACTTCCCTCTTGCAGTTTTCTGCATGACATATTGTTCAGTTTTTCCACAACTAATGTGAGCTACAAGGAGATGAAACAAACACCCCACGGAAATCCCCTTCCTGTCCTGCTGCTACCCATCTCTCAATAGTCTGATCTAGGCCTTTTGCTAAGTAGTCTAAGTCTAACCTTAAACTTTGTACCTGTTACAGACTAAAATGTATTTCCCCACCTCATGCATTTTTTTAAAAAAAAGAATCTGTGTTGTCTGTGCTGGGGAGTTCTTTTATATATCGAACAAAGACTAGTCCCATAAAATAGCTTCCACACTTGGAGGGACAGCAAAAAAGCAAAATAAAATAAAATTCAGCCTCTCAAGGCTGTGGCACAAGGCCATTACATAGGAAACAAGCAAAAACAAACCCTTCCTAGTTAGGGAATTCCAAAGACTGGGTGCTGCAAAGGTCACTTGTACTCTAAAACAGCTGCACAAAACAACCCAAACATTTTGCCACAGGGACACAACCTCACCTTCTGTTCTGCTACTAAGCAGACTCGTATTTGCTTTAGCAACTGAAGCTGATCTTCACACTATCCTTACCCGCTGAGTTGTTCATTTTGCTCCTGTAATGAAATTTTGGTATTCTAAAACAATGTCCTTAGGGATGGATCAGCCCTCTCAGATTAACTGGTTTATTTATTTATGGTGTGGAAAGCCCCTGGTGCATTCAAGACTTACTATGACAGCATGCGGAAGAGATGAATGATTTTACTGTATCTCTCAGGTGCCCATTCCATGAATCTCACAGATAGTAGAAAGTTTTAGACTGCCACTGCAGCTGTTGAACTAGTCTGAGTTGTGCCTGCTAATGCATGCACTTTCGTTTGGTCAAATTAAAGAAACATTATTTGCTCTTCTAAAATAGTAAAGAATTAAAAGGTAATTCAAACTCGCTTTTAAAATTGAAATTACTATTTCATGTTCATTAACACACATTTGAGTCAAGTTGCCTAAAAAACATTTGGTATGATTAGCAGAATATGAATAAGGAATAAAACAATAGTTGTAATTGTTGTGATACCCACATAGCAAAGTATAAAATGTAGCATTCCAGATGCCAGCTACACAGTCTATCTTTCATAGCATATAATTCGGCATGAGTGTGCCTAATTCTCTAGTAGGAGTAATGACATGCATGGGAGTTTCCGATCATATCACATATGTTGGGATGCTAAGGTTTGGTACATAATGGCTTGAATCTTGTAAAGCTGAGCAGTCTCAAATCTTGACATTAGTTTTTATAGGTTGGGTGGGTTGATGGGAGAAAGCCTTGGCCCAAGCAGAAACAAGTTGGTATTTATGAATGTGAAGTATCTTATTTGTATCTACCATTCATAAGCAAGTCTCATGAAATCAGTTGAAATGCTAAGCGGTGGGGTGTCTGTGAAAGGAAAATATTATTTTTTAAACAAACAAACAAACAAACAAACAAACAAACAAACAAACAAAGTGAAGCCAGTTATTTAGAGCATGTTCAACTGATACAAAGTTGCATAACTGCATTACAAATCATTTGTACCAACTTGAGTTTTTATTTTTTTATTTTTCTGGCAATAAATATGCCCTCTTTCTAGTCCAGATTTTGTATGTTGGGTGTGAAATATTCCTTTCCTCATAATCATGTCCTTTTCCAGTGTGGTGCTATTTAATTGGTTCATTGCTCATCAGTGAAGCTCCTTACTACACCAGGAGCTTAACCACTGTTAAGCCATTATTCTTCCAGTTGGTATTCTGCAATCAGTTGAAAGCAAAATTGAAATTACAGTTCCATATGAGACATTGCACTGTATTACCCATAGAACAGCTCATATTTTCTCAGAAGTAAGTCCCATTCAGTACAAATTGTGTTTAGGAGTTCAACTTTCAATCATCAATAGTTCAATACTTTTTTAAGCAGTTGCTTTCTTTTTCCAGGCACTGCCATTATTGAAATTTGTTGTTTCAATTAGCTGATTTCTTAACTGGTTCCTTACCATGTCTGAAGTTGACCTTTTAATTATTTCCCTAGAAACAGATTTCAAGCTTTTCATCATCTGTGAAGGGGTAAAGGGGACAGTGGGATAGCAAGGATGAAGGCCCAATGGCTACGTCCTCTCTTCACTATAGAATTCTGAAAGAGATAAGTGCCATATCTGAGTGAAGATCTGGCAATCCTGTTTAGTAAATGGTTTAAATTTTCATCTGCCAGTATTAATGATAGCAGAAGAAGTGCAGATGAAGAAAGACAGGAAAGTTACAATCAAAATTGCTTTTGAAATCCACGTTTGGTTGTTTGGCTCATCATTCTTGTTCATTTCAGCATTATAAGTAGTGTAACTAATTGTGAAAACGGAGAACAACCATTTGAAGCATGCTGATTATTTATGGCACAAGTCAATGAGGCAGTTAACAGTGTAAAATCCAACAAACAATGTTGCAGATATGAAAAGCAGCTCTACTCATTCCTCTGCATCTAACTGCCGTCGTTTGAACAATAGAATGTATTGCTCACAGAGTGTAACTTACAATAATAGTATAAGCTAGATATCTTGGATTTGGAGATATGTAGCTTGGTTGGAATAACAAAGGATAGTCATTTGTGTTCCATCAGTTCCTCACTTGGCACTCAACTGCTATCAAATTCCCCTCCAAAATATGTCAGATCAGCTTCCTATTTTAAATGAAACACACACATAAATGTTATATTGTGAATTCTTTGTATACTTTGAGTAAATTTTCCCTACAAATATGCATTTCATGAGAACAATAATTAAACTAATAAAGTTGGTTAAAATAAACATCTGTTTGTAAATAACTTTTGCCAGAAAGCCATTCCTATTCTATATGCTTATAGTAATTACAGTAATAGCAAACAATGAAACAATTTGCCGTGCCTATATTTTCAAGGGACGCATTCTCAGTCCCTTGAACCCCAGTTGACCAATAATCCTAAACCAGAAGCCCATCTCCAAAATGCCCTTGGGTGGGGAGGGTTAGTGAAGAGTGGTCAGTAGTTACATTCTTGGAAAAAAAACATTATCGTGTTTCTAATCTAGTAGTCAATGGACGTGTTTACTAGCTGTTTTAAGGATGAATATGATTTTATGGTTTTAATTTACTCTATTGTATATTTGGGTGTGATTTGTAAACTGCTCTGGGATTTTTAAAAGTAAGAGTGGTGTGTGAATTAGTCTAATAAGCAAATGCTGATCCTTCAAAGCCTTAAGGCATAATCCTAAACACAATTGCCTATAGTTGAAGGGCTAAAGGACTTGGCAGAAGCCTCACTGGACTGGCAGAACACCTGATACATCACTGCCATTGCAGATAATACTGGCAGAACATCTCAGATACACCACTGGAACATGCTGTTGGGCAGGTTGCCTGAAACAGGGAAACAGTCATGTGAGTTGCACATGGTTGGCACAGGGAAGGACGCTTGCCCCTTCAATCCACAGCCATGCCTTAATCAATGGCACTTTACACTAGCCCTGGATTAGAGAATACAGTAATAGAATTGTAGAGTTGGGAGGAACCCCGAACATCATCTAGTCCAACACCCAGCAGTGCTAAAACTAAAGCTCTATATTTGCTGTCTGTCGTTTTAACAGCGTTTTTGTAATTTTTGTCATGTGTATTTCCCCTTCCTGCCTGAGCATACATTGGAAACAGTGACAATTCTGCTTGTGCAGTAGCAATGAATATCTGGTACCTTAAGAAACTAGGAAGCTGCCTTCTTCTGAGTCATACCATTGACCCATTTAGCTTAATATTGCTGGGACTGATGGGACTTGTAGTCATAGCTGTCAACTTTTCCCTTTTCTTGCGAGGAATCCTATTCAGAATAAGGGAATTTCCCTTTAAAAAAGGGAAAAGTTGACAGCTATGCTTGTAGTCCAACAACATCTGGAGGACACCAGGTTGGTGAAAGCTGACCTGCACTGACCGGCTTCTTATTCTGGGCAAATTTAAATTTCACTGTCTTATTTGTTACAAGGAAAGTGCCCTTCTATTAACTGCTCAGTAATGGGCTTATAAGAAAACCCACTGGATTCAATGAAGTCCTTCCATTGACCTTCGCATAGTTTTTTGGCTTGGGTCCCAAATGAACATAAGCCTCTTTTTAAATCTTTGAAACACTGATCTGCCTTTAGCATCATAACTGAAATGAATACAGTTCCAGACACATTAGGGGACGGGCTGGGTTAATAGTATGTCATAAATCAATTTCCTTCCTTCCAGGGGTTTAGCAAGGATAGATATCATGGGTAGCATCTTACCACTTAGTCATGGTGACAAGGGTCTACTGTTAAATTACTAATTTAAACTAAAACTATTGCCTGTTGTTTTGCAGTGCTGCCAAGCTTCTGGACAAGAATCTGTTCTCTGTCAGCACCCCGAATCCTCTGCTTCCTTCTCCTGCAGGTCTTCAGCTTGCTCAGCTGCAAGCCCAGCTTACCCTGCACAGGCTAAAATTGGCTCAGACAGCAGTCACCAACAACACAGCAGCTGCAACTGTCCTGAATCAAGTTCTCTCCAAAGTGGCCATGTCTCAGCCTCTGTTCAACCAATTAAGACATCCATCCATGTTTAACGCTCCTCAGGGACATGTTGGAGGGCCTGGAGTTACCAACTCTAGATTCCCACCTGGTGGAATACATTTTCCAGCACAAAACCCCGCTTTGGCAGTACCGAGTGGAACTCTGGGGCCTGTAAATAACCTTCAAAATCAAAACCCAAATGCTGTTGTCATAAATCCTTTTGGAGGTGTAATATCTCAGACAGCTGGACAACAGGCTGTAGTTATGGGACTAAATAAGTCTGGCATCTCCTCTGCTACAGGTGGATTTTATGACTATGGTAAACAAGTATTTCCCTCTGATGCAGAACAGTGCAGCCAGCATGGCTTTGTGACTACTGCGTCTCATTCAGTCCCAACTTCTTCTGGAGTTGGAACCTATGATGGTCATTTTGGTAAGCATGACAACCATCCAGGATTTCAGAAAGACTTTTATGGAGTGAGTTCTAAAGGCCAGCATACAGCTGGTGTACAGACTTTGACTTTTGCTGCTGATCCACATAATTCTCATCAGATTATAAATCAAAAAGGCGAGGCGGGTTCTATAATACATGAAACAGAAACAAAGCAGTGGGAAAATCCTTCTACTTTTCCTAGCCAAAATAAGCCTGACACCATGCCCAATGCCAGCATGTGGCCATCAACAAGTGCCCCATATGAAATAAGAAACGATCTCTACAACCCTGAAGAACCAACGCCTGACACAAAGTTCAGTGCTGGCGCTCCACTTCCTTTCAGCAGAACCAAAAGCAGTAAGCAGAATTTCAGCAACTCACGAATGAGACAGAAGCAGGAAGCAGATTTGTCAGTGAGACCTCTTCAGTCTCATGAGCTAAATGACTTTCATAGTATAGCACCTGTTTGCTTCCCTCACATCTGCACCTTATGCGATAAGAAGGTCTTTGATCTAAAGGTACGTCTTGGGGAGAACTGGACATCTTTCTAGTACTTGGAAGTGTGTTTCATTAAATTAACTCCAAGGCATTCCTGATATAAGTTGTGTAACTATTGAGTTTATTAGTTTTTTTAGTCTGTGTATTTGTGGGTTGTTACATGGGTCTTACAAGTTTACTCAAGAGCAGACCCACTGAAATGAATGACCACTACTATGTTGCGTCCATTCATTTCAGTAGGTTTCTCTGAGTAAAACTTCGTTTAATATCACCCAAAGGCTACAGTCCTAAGAAGATTTAGCCATTAAAATTAGCGGGGCTTGCTTCAAGCTAAATATGCTTTAAAACATTCTGTTAGTTGTACACTGAGGAAATTTATTATACACACAGATGGATTATAAATGTAGAACTTTCCTTATATCTGAAGCACTTTGGGGAGAAGAGCTCTAGTATTTCAATGATTTGTCAGACTGCTTCACGAAGAGCAGGTATTAAAATAGTAGATAAATTAATCACGATTCTGCAATAGCTAGGTTCTGCTCTCATCCAGTTGTCACAAGGAAGGCCATGTTATTTTATTTTACAAGATGGCTGTTTTTGTGAAATGATGAACTTCCTCCATAAGAAAATATTAATACTAATGGAGTTACATTTCTGGTGCTGGGAAAAGTGTATCCTTTAGAATAAAACTTGGTAAGAGAAATGTCTGTCCTAACTTAGCTTCTTATCTTGCCATGGTACTGTAGTAATCTACCAGCTTCTGGTACCAGTTCCATATCCTCAGGTGATATGTATTTCGAGCCTCATTCATATTTGTAAGTGATTTATATCAGATTGTTCCCCAGTATGGTGAGAAATAAACTGTTTTTAATGTTGTAACCTTCCGTGATACCTTAAGGTGATGGATAGGTAAGAAATTAATATTATTACCATCAATAAATACATAATTTGACATGTTAAGAAAAGAATAATATCTCAGGGTTGATATATTTTTCATCTTTGTTGTCAATAACTCCCCTTATTGGAAATTTTGATAAATGAACAAAGAATTTTTTGCTTTGTTTTTAAATGTCACATACATTGAAATAAATATATATTTAAAACATTTGTGGGCACTCAAAGTATATTCAGCACTTCAGAAATTTTTGCTACATTACTTTTACTCAACCTCCCTTATATGTCCTTTTAAAAAACAGAAATATTGCAGTCAGGAGATTTCTTGTCACCCGGCTTTTTTGGTTCTTGTATTTTGCAATTAAAAACAAGAAGCCTGAATACCAGTTCTGCTGCACTGTGGGGCACTGTGCAGATAGGCATGGAGGAGGAATTTGTCTGGTTTGCTCTTTTACAGTTGCTCAACCTGATCTAGTGCTCCTAATTTGCTTGTGGATAAGAATGTAACTCCCAGTCTGACTATACACTTCTTCAGATGCAGTTGAGATGCAGTTTCACTGCACAGAAATATGCATGAAAGCAATATATTATGTGACACAAAATGTTTATTTTACAAATGAATACATTGAAAATTGTGCAGTGTATGTTAAAAGCGTGTACAAAATACACTCCATTTAAATGTAGACTTCTTGTGTATTCTTTCAAAAAATAAGCATAAAATGAATTAATGAGTGAATGATGTTTGCACCTTGCTGTCCATTAGTTGCTGTATTTGTTAATTGTATGTCTACCCTGAGGTATTAACTGCTATTTTAATTCATACTGTAATTTTAATGTATTCTTTATTGTCCACCACCTTGTGATTTCAAATGAAATAAATAAATAAGAAAATGGGACAGAATGAACCTACAACTGAGCACCAGCAAGACTGAAGTGGGATGGATTTAGGTGGATCAGTCAGTCCCTTTGTGCAGATATGGCTCCTTCACATACAAAACCCCCTTCCGCAGTAGGGGTTCAGAAAACGTCCAGTCCTGTTTCAGTGCTCCTCCAGTGATACTGCTGTAAATGGGATGAGCAATTCCAGCAGCTGTTGGAGCAGCTTAATTCAGCCACAGTAGAGTCACTGGAAGGAGCACAGCAGTAGGGCTTGGCAGTTTGTGGACTCCAGCTATGGCTAGGAATTTATGGGCCTGGATACTTGCATAGTGCATGTTTGCAGAGTTTAAGTGGGTCAGATTTGTTTCATCTGGAGTAATTTCATGTCAAATTTTGGAATAGTATGGAATTTTCTACAAAAACAAAAATCCCCGGAAACTTCTAATACAGCCATTCATATGGCCTATTATAACAAATGCTGCTGCACGTGTTTTCTTCTATTTTCCCACAATTTTATTATATTTTCTCACTATTTTTACGTAGGACTGGGATCAGCATATTAAAGGAAATCTTCACATTCAAAAATGCATTGCTTTCTCAGAGAAGTGAGTGTTAAGTAAAGAAACAATTTTGTGCCTGCTTTGTGACTTATATTACTGTTTTATTTAGTTTCTTGTACAAGCTTCTTGAATTAAAGTTGTGATCTAATCATAAAACATGTTAACCATAAATACTGTGTGGATGTAAATTCTAGTAATGAACACAGGAACCTTTTGCAAATGAATGTATGTGTTTTGAATCTTCTACAGACAATGCATGCATGACAAATGACATCAAGATGTAGACTAGAGTACCGATGTCCAATTATTTGTCTTGCAAAACAACTATATTGCAAGACAGATGTATTCGCACACACACTGCTGTTCTTACTGGAAGCAGAAGGAATGCATGCTATCTCCAGATACAATTTCCATCTGAAACCCATAGCTTCACACTGGCATATGCTATTTTTGACAATCCTAACCATTATTTTGCCACTCCCACTTCATTTGCATGCTTGATCCTTATGGGTTGACATTCTTGAGGAGGCTGCAGCGAAACCAATAGTGCAAATACCCTACAAAGCAGTCCTAATACGTCAGTGATGTAATGTCCCTGGAATAACAGAATAATTTCTGGTAGTGAGCAGGGGAGTTTCTGTGATAACTCTGAGTATTTAGGCCAAGATCTTTTCCAGTTTTCCTACTGTGTTGCTGAATGTCAACCTTTGTTTCTTTTTAGTTCCAACATACGGTGTGTGCTAAGTTCAGCAGAAGGAATGCTGCACTCTTCTCCAAATAACACATCTGCATTTAATCTTTCTGGTTCCGAAGGTAAATTACAATATCAAAAATATATAATTAACAGTGCACTCCTATATATGTCTACTCAGAAGTAAGACCTTTTGAGTTGAACAAGACTTACTCCTGGTAAGTGAGCATAGGATTGCATACTTAGCCTTTTTTTAGTTGGCATACAGTTGCAGCAAGCAGGGTTACGTTTAATTGTATGTTTATTCGCACATGACATAATATTAGCTATACGTTAATGTATTTGTTCCAAGTTTTTTTAAAAAAAGCTTTATGCGATAATGTAGCATTATGCAATAATATATAAAGAAAGAACAAATATACTGTATATTTGGATATATTTATAACTGTTCTGATTGAGCCCATCCAGACATTTTTGATAGCAAATGAACTAGATCATCTGTCCAGGCGGCCACCTATCATCCAAATCATGCATACAGCCAAAGGAGAATGTCCCATAGCTCTGTCACTGTTACCATATTCTAATAAATCTTTTAAATGAAACTAAGCCTTTATAATGAATAGTAAGTCTGGTTTTATTCCTCTGACTGCTGGCTGATGATGTGCTTATTTTTGTATTCTTTACTGCTTTACTTCAATTGAATTAGTTGATTTATCTGCTTTTTATTGCCATTTTATATTACTTCAGTTTTTATATATTTAAATTTATTTAGATTTCTTATATGTAGATTTATTTTTAATACTTGTTCATCACTCTAAAAACTTTAAAGTTGAAAAATTGTTTAAAAAATAAATAAAAATCTGAAGACAGGCATGGGGAAAGTCTGAATCAGACCGCTATGCCCCCTTGGCTGTTTGCCTTTTCCAACAAAGATCCTAAAAACAACAAAGAGCACATCTCAAGGTCAGACAATGGTGCTACAGTGAATAAATCAGAACGGTGGGAGATTCAGGACAGACCAAAGGAAGTACGTACATCCTCATTCACATAATGCATAGTTAAACTATGGAGCACGCTAAACACATTCTTAGCCAATGGAATTTGATACTAAATGTTCTGGTGATGGCAACCAAGCTAGATGGTTTTAAAAGAGGCTTAAACAAAATTCATAACAGAGGATGGGGCTATCAGGGGCCATTAGTCATAATGGCTACATAGTATATCTTGGATTAGAAGTACTATGCCTTCTAAATACCAGTTCTGAATAACAAGAGAATGCTGTGCTCATTTCATATTTGTGGGCTTCCCATAGGCATTTTGTCCATTGTGAGAACAGAATTCTTGACTAGATAGTTGCTTGGTCAGTTCCAGCAGGGTTCTCCTTATGTTCATCTTGCCCAGCAGAAACAGGACCATGATGGATAGTTCATTTTGACTTGATGCTTCACTGGGCTCAGGAAATCACCCCAGCCCACCCTCTATTTGTAGAATTTCTCCAGAGAATCATGGGCAGTGGTAGCCTATCATTAGAGAAAGACTGCTATGTAGGATGGGCTTATACCTCCATGAACCTGGAAGACTGTGACAGATAGGATTTGCTTTCCCAATGTTAGAAAGATACTAGTTATTTAAGAAAGTAGCATTTCTTCATTTTTTTGTACCTCATACACATTTCTGGGTTGTCACTGAATACGTTCCATTTGTTTAGATTACACTTTAAACGTGGGGACATCATACAACTCTACACCTTCATTTGTCCAGCCAGGTTCTACGTTTTCTTCTATACCATCTGGAGTAAATGTGAGTATCTCACACAATATACTAAGTATAGTTCAGCATTCAGCTCTTAGTGAACACCAGGGTTTTCTTTAACAGCATGAAAACAATATAATTGAATATACTTGAATGATATAACAGTATTTCTAATTAATTTTGAATTAATTGCTGGCCTGCGTGTAGCCCAGGGCTGGGCCCATACTCCTTCCACATTCATGTATATGCTTCCTCTCTGTTTAAGTGATATGTAGAAAATAAAATCAAAAGACTTTAAAAGCACCCTGTAGAGCTGTGCAGTGTTAGGTTTTCAGCATTGCAATGTATCACCAGCCAAAGATCGTGATCTGGTGCTACATTGTGATGTCAGAAGGGAGGGGCGAGCTGCTTCATCCCCAGCCCTGCAAGGCGCAGGGGTGAAACCACCTCAGCTTGGAGCTAAGGCGGTTTCACCCCAGTGCTTTGTGGGCTCAGGGATGAGGCAGCTTGCTCCTACTGCCTGGCACTTCTCCACTGAGAGGAAGGCAGCTGTGTGCGCCTTAATGTAGAAGTATAATGGAGCCCCCGCCCCACCTCCAGCTTGTGCAAGCCAGAGGCTAGGTGGGGGCTCCTTTAAACTTCTCCACTGAGGTGCATACAGCTGCCCACCCCTCCGTGTAAGGGAGCCCCCACCTTGTCGCTCATGTAAGCCAGAGGCAGGGTGGGGGCTCCATTGTTTTATGGTTTCAACTTCATTTTAATGTTTCGTTTTTTATTGTTAGCCACCCTGAGAAAGGAAAGTCAGTGTATAAGAAATAATAACAACAACAACAACAATAAATAATTCATATTAACTATTTACAGTAGTATAATTATGGCTAGGATAGACTTACGGTAAATCCCATTCTCTCCTAACTGTTGACAGTGGCGTAGCGTGGGGGGTGCAGGGGGGGCCGGCCGCACCGGGCGCAACATCTGGGGGTTAGGGTTGGGGGCGCAAATCCACGGGTTAGGGGGCGCAAATCCACAGGTTAGGGGGCGCAAATCCACGGGTTAGGGGGCGCAAATCCACGGGTTAGGGGGCGCAAATTACTTGCCTTGCCCCGGGTGCTGACAACCCACGCTACGCCACTGACTGTTGATCAAGGTGTTTATTGTTACTAGATCTGATCTTAATGTATTTTGAGCAGTGTATGGAAAACTGATATGCCTGAGATATGAAATGAATGCATAGGATTACAGGAGAAAGACAACATATAGATTTGCCTTTAAGGCTTGTATTCCTATACAGTGCAAGTTAAGAAAGAGGGTTTTTTAAAGTATGCGTCTAGTTGGATGCTGTTTTAGATATCTGTCTATACATTTATTTTTAATAATTTCAGCTGCCACAAAGGAAAAGTACACCAGGTCGAGTAGTACACATCTGTAATCTTCCTGAAGGAAGCTGTACAGAGAATGATGTTATTAATCTTGGACTTCCCTTTGGAAAAGTCACTAATTATATCCTTATGAAATCCACCAATCAAGTATGTCCTTCTTTTTATTGTTTGCTATAATAAAAGCATAAATATGTACCGTAAATGTATTGTTTGAGTTTTTAACATAAATTGCATTTTCTTAAAGTGCAGTAGTTACCGGTATTTCAAAAGTGACTGTGTGTAGTTAGCTCTTTAGTTCTTCCAGAATAATTGCTTGTTTTATTTATAAGGTGAATTGTGTATACTCTAGTTCAGATGCCCAGTTTAGATCATTGTATTTTCAGATGCCTGCATATTTTACAGGAACTTTGTCAAGCAAGCACAGAACTGCATTGTAGGAGATTAGTGGCTTTAGTGACTTTTTCTCAGTGGAGGAGAACATCCTTGTATAGGTTAGGTTTTCCTGTCCACTCTTAAGAGCCAATCTTAAGGATGGATAAATCTATCGATTTTGTGTCTCTCAATTTCTCATTTTTCCTACCTCAAGTTTGCATCTCCACATTTTCACTCTAGTTTGCAAATTTATTCAGTAACTTTTCATCAGAACTGTAATGCACATTTCTCCTGATAATACACATTTTGGGTGCAATATTGGCCTTTATATAGATATACATACATTTTTAGAAGTAGTTTTTCTTTATATAATTCATTTTTGTATGCTGTTTTCACTAGGCATGCTTTCTCCTAATATAAACATTTTTGTACACATTATTTGGTTGGAAAAATGCATTGTAAAATCCAGAAGTGTGAAATTTGAAGGAAGGCTGTTTCAGTGTGCATGTTGTTTTAAGGAATGCGATTTAGGTAGGTTCATATTGAAATACAAAGTGAACCAAATTTCTCTCCAACCCCTATCATGGTTAAGGAAGAGAAACTTTAAACCCAATCTCCAGTTCAGATGACATGCTAAGCCACACCTTGATTTAGCTGCTGCACTGTGCTCAAAGGACCAAGGCAGAGCAAAGCAGGTACAGGCTGCTCTCCAGAATGCACCAGTTTGCACAGCTTCAGTAAACCACTTTTGGGATTACCATGATGTGTAAATGAGGCCAATGTTCCTTTCCTTCTCCATATAGTTTATAGTTAAACTGTAGTAATCAATTACCATTTTTTAAAAACCCACATTATGAGTTTGCGTTCTACTAATTTTTTTGTGCCCGGTCCCATGAAAATTACTTGAAATCTTTCACAGGGCTCGGGATATATTTTTCCTTGTGTGGCTAGACGCAAAGAAGGGCAAGGCTCTTGTACCGTTAGTACAAGATGGAAATCTTAGCAGACTGTCCTTTCAACATCCCTGATTACAAGATGCATCTACCAAGCTACTTTCTTTCACATATCAGTAGAAGATACTTGTGTCTTGTCTTTCTGTGTAACTAAAATTATGCCTGTGTGTGTGTGTGTGTGTACACACACACACACACACACACACACACACACACACACAAACATCTTGATTAGTAGAGAAATAAGTGTGTCTACTTATCAACACATAAATAGCACAATATATTAAGATAATCTTTCTATTTATTCTAATGATCTTCACTTTAATATACTATGAAGATGCAGTTTTTGTCATGTTTTTCTTTTTTTACTAATACAGTTTCTGTATTATAACAGGCTTTTCTAGAAATGGCCTACACTGAGGCAGCTCAGGCTATGGTGCAGTACTACAAAGAAAAACCTGCAATGATAAACGATGACAAATTGCTCATTAGAATGTCTAAAAGATACAGAGAACTTCAGTTGAAGGTAAATAAATTAGTTATCCTGTCTTTCTGTGAATTTTGGTGTTAGTTGTTCAACTTCTTTCATTGCTAGTATGTTGTTTTCAGATAAGCTTTCATAAATTTTTTTCTACAGTTTTCCCCTTCACCACGTCATTGTTTATATACCTGTGGTATCATTTATTGGACAAGCCTGCCTTTTCTGCTTAGACTGAGTATAAGACTAAAGTATTGGACAAATAAGTAAAGGTAAAGGTACCCCTGGCCGTACGGGCCAGTCTTGACAGACTCTAGGGTTGTGTGCTCATCTCACTCTAGAGGCCGGGAGCCAGCGCTGTCCGCAGACACTTCCAGGTCACGTGGCCAGCGTGACGAAGCTGCTCTGGTGAGCCAGCGCAGCACACGGAAACGCCATTTACCTTCCTGCTAGTAAGCGGTCCCTATTTATCTACTTGCACCCGGGGTGCTTTCGAACTGCTAGGTTGGCAGGCGCTGGGACCAAGCAACGGGAGCGTGGATTCGAACCACCGACCATGCGATCGGCAAGTCCGATATTGGACAAATAAGACCCCTGATTTCTCCCATAGACTCCATCTGCACTGTCTATACATTTAAAGAGCTATCATAGTATTTTAAACAGTCATGGTTCCCTGCAAAGAATCCTTGGGAACAGTAGATTGTTAAGAGTGCTGAGAGTTGTTAGAAGACCCCTATTGCCCTCACATACCCTGTGTTCCCTGGGAATTGGGATTGATAGTTAATCACTCTTGGTAATAAACTCCTGTGTAGAGAAGATTTCAGCAAAACTTTATCTATGGGGCTTTTCTGTAAACAATACATCAACGGAAACGTGTAGCTTGTGCCATTGCTGATGAGTTGTGTGACATGTTTGTCGTTTTTATTAAAAAGGCATTTTTGTAGCCAGTGTTAGTCAGTGGGCTCTCATAAGTATGTCGTCCGCATGTGCTCCGTATGAAGCTGCTGTGAAAGGAGTGAGTGTGGGCTGAATGGAATGTTGGGTGGGTAAGAATAAATGCCAAGTGAAGATGATCAGTTTGGTACTTGTAATGTGGAATGGTAGCTTCAGCTGCATGGCTGCTTCAGTTCTGTAGGCTCCATGTGTCTGTTCCAGCGAACAGACAAATCTGGGACTTCTTCTTTTGTGTGTTCTGGAACCTCTGTAGTGTGGTGCTGCCGACAGAGGCAGAGGTCGGCACAGCACTCAGGTCAACAACTTGGGGTGGGTGCTCCCCCTAAAAAAAAGGTCAACAAGTTCTGGCACCTCTTTCTATAGAAAAAAAGCCCTGTCCAGAACTAACCACAGGATGAGATACTATACCATATAATTATTGTCTAAATAATGTGTCTATTAGGGCTCTTAATAGCTGTAATTTCTCAGCAGTTTGAGTGGAAATGTAAAGCCACTAGCCAGCAATGGATGCTATGGTGGGGCAGCAGACTTGCTTGACCTGCAACCGTATCACTCCTGCTTACCAGGAGGGGCAAGGTTGGTGTACTGCAAATGCACTGTGCCCTCTTTGCTCCTTCTCCTCTGCCTCCTGGTCTGCAGCAGCAGCATGACTGATGCAATGTCAGGTATTATGCTGCTGCCTTCACCACCATCTTGTACTGTCCTTAGCAACTTCTTTAACCAAATGGTTTCTTGCCAATTGAATAATTGTTTTTAGTTGATTAGTTTTCTCTTATTCAACAGTAAGAAACTAAGTCATAGCATTCTGCAAAGTAAGCATAATAAAATAATTGAAAATATTCATACCAGTGCTTCTCTTTAAATAGCTTGAAGTGTGAAGCTTATTTACAATTATTAATCTGTATGTTTATATTTGGCTTAGAAACCAGGTAAGAATGTGGCAGCAATAATCCAAGACATCCATTCTCAGAGGGAGCGGGACATGTTGCGGGAGACAGACAGGTATTACACAATGTTAACAGTTGATGGCAGAAAGACGCTGAGATTGCTTTATAGAACTTTATAGAACTTTATAGAAGATGCTTTTGAATAATACAAAAATAGGCAGACAGGAGACATTTCTGCAAGTCTAAAGCTAGGAACAACAGCTTTTACTTTTTTGATTTGAAATGTGTTTTTTGAAAAGTTAAGAGACTTAAAAATTGTTTGCTATACAGCGATACCTCGGGTTACGAACTTAATTCATTCTGGAGGTCCTTTCTTAACCTGAAACCGTTCTTAACCTGAGGAGTGCTTTCACTAATGGGGTGTCCTGCTGCTGCTGCGCCACTGGCGCGTGATTTCCATTCTTATCCTGGGGCAAAGTTCGCAATCCGAGGTACTACTTCTGGGTTAGCTGAGTTTGTTACTTGAAGCGTTTGTAACCTGAGGTACCACTGTGTTAAGAAAATGCATGCTGAAATACTGACATTGTCAGTAAAATCTGCTGAGCACAAACTACAACGTGTTTCTGAAATTTTCAAGAAGAAAATGCCAAATGCACAGACACTGTGAAATACCAGTTTTAAATAAAATATTAATCCACTTTCTATTGTTTCCTGTTTATTGTTGTCTGTAGTTAAGAAAAAAACTAGTAGATGAACTCATAAATTATCTTTTTACTTGTAGTTAAGGTACTTGTAGTTAAGGTATTTTAGTCATTCTCTAGAGCTAATATATGTAGATGGCTGGATATGCATTCAGTTCAAAATCATCAGATTGTTTGGTTATGTGAACAAATCTTAATGTCCTTAAGATTGTTACTGGATAGTGTAATGTTTTACGATGGTATGAACTGCTTTGGTGTTTCTGTCTTGTGATTGAAAAGTGGTATAAAATATTATAAAACTATTATAAAACAACGATAAGAATAATAAGTAGCATCCTTCTTTTTCTTTGTGTTATAGATATGGACCTGAAAGGCCTCGGTCTCGCAGCCCTATAAGCCGTTCTCTTTCCCCGAGATCACACACTCCAAGCTTTACTTCCTGCAGTTCCCCACATAGTCCGCTGAGCACAAACTGGACAGACTGGGGAAATGGAAGAGAGCAATGGGATCAGTCTTCATATTCCCGAAGGGAGGAAGAAAGAGACTCAATGCCCTGGAGAGAGAATGGGGAAGAGAAAAGAGATAGAACTGACACATGGGTGCATGAGAGAAAACATTATGTGCGCCATTTGGATAAACTAGACTCGGAAGAACGTTCTGAAGGAACCAGAAGCTACAGAGAAAAATATTTAAGAGGGGTGTCACCAAGTGCAAAGGGGATTCATGGTTTGCCTGGATATAAGAACAGAGAAGAAGACTATTATAGGAAACCAACAAAGCAAAAATCCGATAAGTATTCAAAACAGACACTGGATACAGCTCCAAAGTGTAAAAGGAAGGAAGAAGCAAGATTGAAAGAACAGAAGCATTCTCACTGTGAAGATCCAACAAGAGAAGAAAAATTAGAACAGAAACCCAACAAGGTCCCTGACAGTATCAAACAAAAGCAAAGTGATAAGGAAAAATTCAAGGATTCTGATAAAAAGTCAGAGGAAGAAGTACCTGATGAGGCTGAAAGAGTTAATGTGAAGACAAGGGCAGGAACTGAAAATGAGGTAATAAGTGATTTAAGTTACTATTGGAAAATTTTATGAGACACACTGTAATTAAAAGTACCTCTTCTAAAAAATAACTTGGTGTGAATTTACAGAATGAACATGCACAGATGTAAATTAGACTCCCATCAACACTGTCTCTCCTTGCTTATTTCTACAAATCAGATTAAATAACCCCTCCCCCCCATGTTGCAGGCATCACCTCCTAGTGCATATGATATGATATGATATGATATGATATGATATGATATGATATGATGATATATTATTTGTGTGTGTGTGTATTTGTTGTGTTGATTATATGTCACCACTTTGTCATTCTGCCAGTGAACAACCTCAACGGAACTGACTATTTAAGAATTTGTGTGTTGTTTATTTGTTAATTAAGGGATTTGAAATTAGGAGCAAATGTTGTTGTTAAGTAAAATCATAAGGACATACAAACTAAAGTTTCCAATGGAATAGAATAGAAAAAGATACCCCAAAAACATATTGCAACAGTTTAATTTAGAATTCCTGGTGCAGATTATCACTATGGAACGGCAGTCACATTTGATAAAATTTGCATAAACTATTTACTGCAATGTTCAGTACAGCTCTATATCCCTGCCCAGTGTATCATTAATTATGCTGAGAAATGACTTACTGTTAATTATAATCAAATTACTTTTACAATATTTCCCATTATAATTACTGTCCTGAGAACTGGATCACATTCATTTTTATTTCATAACTGTCATAATGTGGAAGGTAATTCACTGATTTTGTGACATTTTAAAATAGCAAATACTTACCTTAATTTGTACACGTTAAGAACGTGCATTCCTACAGTACAATTTTACAGTGAATGGACTTGTCTGGATCTTCTGATAACTCCAGTATTCAGCATTATTATTTTGCCCTTTGTAGCTGGGAACCTAAGATCAGCTTAAGTTCACAAAGAGGTGGGGAGGGGAGGGGAGGATTGCAGAGTGCAGTAAAAATAAAAAAAATAAAAATAGGCGAAGACAGACAAAACAGTTTTACAGCAGCAAGCAAGTTGAATCTGGAAGCGCTGTGTTAAATCCGAATGTAGTAATCTTCTCCAGGGGTCTAGCTCTGAAAAAACAGGGGTTCTCTAGGCTTGCAGAAAAATCTGGCTGTGTCCAGCACTGGTTGAGTGGCATCTCATCATATTATCAATAAAGCTTCCTGCTGTCAAACACCCAGAGTAGTTTATAATTTGTGTTCAAATAACACAATGAATGGATTGATAGATGGACTTGCAGCTCTCTAATTCTAAAAAAGCAAAACAAAACCAGGTAACCCATCTGATAACCTGGGAGAAAGGGCAATACTAAGAGCTTATCCACACTTCCTCTTGTTCCACTGCTTTCCCCCAGGGAAAACTGCTCTTTAGAACTCAGTTGGAGCAAGTGACAATTGGGTTTTCTGCACATTCCCGTTTGTTCTTATTTAGAACTCAAGAGCAGATTTTCCCTGGGAAAGCAGTAGGGCAAGGGGAAAATTGCTCAGACCCATGCCTAGAAAGCATGAGTCAAGCAGAATATTGCCAAGACCCATGCTTTCTAGGCACAGGACAAGTGGAAGTGTGGATGAGGCCTCCACTAAATCAGCATTTGATTTTCTGGTATGTACCATCCATCCCTCAAATTGTGAAGGCGGGAGGAAGAGGGCTCACATCATGAATAAGGGATGCAATGTAAGTTCACTTTTTATATTACATCTGTCTTCACCCATAGACAATCTCTGTCTTAGGTTAAAAAAAAATATTCTAATATGGAGATACCCTTTCCCGCAAATAAGCAGATGAAAGAAGCAGAAGATCCTATGGAAAACTCAAGAAAAGAAAAGGTGAGATTTATATGTTCATGGGCCTTGATATCAGATGTAAAATTTGTTTGTTTGAAAATTTCTTGAGTCACTTGGCTGCCAGATATTCAATATATAATCAAAACCATGAAAAATACAAACAACACTAAAATCAGATAGAAACACATAGCACAATGAAGGCACAAATCTTCAGGAAGTCAACACATTCATGAGCATGGCCTCTGGTGTGTCGCTTTAAAACAGGATCTTCACAGTGGCAGCACCTCAACAGTAGGATATTTTCCCCCACTAGGGAAGTGTGATCATATCTAATACTGTCAAATTTCAGATTTTAGCTGAAAATGTTTTTGTTCATCCAGACTTTGGGTACATATGTTTTGTATGGGTCTTGTATTACTTTGCTGCTGTGTAAAGTTATAATTTTAATCATGCTGTTTTTAAATGTTTTAAATTATTGTGTACAATTGCTGTGCTTTTTATTATATTGATGACTGCCCTGGGCTCCATCATGAGGAAGGGTGGTCTATTAAGAATAGCAATAGCCAGTACGGTTATATTAATTTTTAAAAAAACAGCCACCAGATTTATTTGATTAATTAATTTTTGTAAATAGTTAAGTTTTTGTGTGACCCCTAAAAGCCAGAAATGCAATTACAATCTGGGGAGCAAATTCTAACTTTTACTGAAAAGAAGTTAATGCAGAAGGCGGCTCTCTGTATCGCACAGAGAACCCAAGCTGTTTAGGATTTTAAGGGCAATAAGCAGCACTTTGAATTGGGTCTGGAAGGGCACTTCCAAAAGTATTTGGGTGTGGGGATGACACTCATTGTTGTGTGAGGAGGACTTCCCTTCCATCTCTTCCTCCCATAACTCTCCACATCCAAATCTGCTCCAGAAAGTACCCCAAACCTCTGCATCATTTTATGGGAGTATGTGGGATGCTGCAGGGGCGAAGATCCATTGCTCCAATGGTGTGTATTCTGCTTGTAGAAGGACACTACTGGATTTCACCCAAAGGCTTTACAAATTATGTCATCATGACCTTTGCTTCTTTGGACAGATCCTCAGACTCTTTTTTTAGTTGTTCTCTACATACTTAGATTGCTTTGAATACTTGGCACTGGCTTTCAAAAATTTGGCGTCTTTGAAAAGCTATAGAGTTTTAAAAATTAAATCCAAGCATTAGGCCAACTTGTCACTTTGAGCAGGAGCAAATTAAATAAAGTTAAAGTGAGAACTTATTGAAAGGATTCATAAGTGAAAAGTCCAGCTCTGAAGAAACATAGGCCAATGTCCTTGGATGTTTTCCAGCATCATATCTTTAGGGTCATGAGCTGATCATCAGATGTGAAAGCTAGCAGTATCTATAGCAGCAGGAAACTGATCTCCCAAGAGTATCTGCCCTCCGCGCCTTTCTAGGACACTAGAAGGATAGGTTTAATAGAGCAAACAGGAGAGAAACAAATAGGCTTAGCTTTTATATTTTTGGAAGTCTCCTTCCCCCAACCCTTTACAATTGCTCCTCCCAAGGCATATGACAAAAATTGTCATAACATTGAAAAATAGTAAGGTCAAAAGTTCAAATGGGACTATAACAGCAGAGCCATAAGCACACTGCATTGGGCACACATAAGGATTCTAACAGCTGATGTGCGCCATATGCAGCCTTTTGAACAGAAGCAAAAGTTGTTAGGCAAAACGTTCCTCTGGCTGATATCAAAATCTTTTTTCAAGTTTGAATCATCATCCATCTAAAAATTCCTAGCATTTCTGCCAGCCTGTTTTATCATAAATGATAGGGTGCTAGTGAAAACCATACAGATTCTTCAGTGCTGGCTGATTCACATTGGGACTGGTAGGGCGGAAAGCAGGGAGGCTGAGAGTAGGAAAAGCCAATGAGGGGCAGAGCTGGAACCAGTGAGGGGCAGAGCCAACTAATTCTACTTTGAATCCCTTTGTTGTTATTTATTAAATTTATATACCACCCTTCCACCTAAGATCAGCGTGCTTTACAGTATAAAAACACAAAAGATATAAAATAATAACAAAACAAACAAACAAAAACAATACCCCCCAACATATTTTAAAGGCCATAGATGGATTAATCAGACAAAGGCACAGATGAAGAAGAATGTTTTTACCTGGTGCCTAAAGATATGTAATGAAGATGCCAGGAGAGTCTCCCTGGAGAGAGCATTCCACAAATGAGGAGCCACCACAGAAAAGGCCTTTTCTCGTGTGGCCACTCTCCAGACCATCTTCATCTACAAGGGCAACGCTGAGACACTAAGAAGAAGGTAACACACAGTGCATCCCCTGGACTGGTTGTAAATAAGCAAACAGGTGGGGCAGACTGTGGATAATGGGGCAGTTCCCCGCTTGGCCTAATGGAACAGCCTCACCTGCGGTTCCTCATTGTTGTGATATACCAGGAGTGGCAGGCTATAAAATTGACTAAGCCAAATGTTATGCACAGGCATGGAATCTGGAGGAGGTTATAATAGAGTTGAGAAATTGGATTAAAAACAACTGCTGGTGCCAAGAGAGAAAAATACCTGGGCCTTAGTATTAGTGGAATGTGCAGGACCTGTATATGGTAATCATCTTGGTCTACAAACCCAAATACAAAAGGATCTAGAATAGATTGTTCAGACTGTGGCAGGAATCCACCTAGCACTCATGGGAAAATGTGGTGTTATCTCTTAGAGCAATCAAATGAAACCTTAACACATGGCATGATAAAAGTCCATAATTTTATCAGGACAAGTTACTTGTTCTTTACTGTTATAAGAATTGTTTTCTCAAAATGTATATTCTGTATCATGAAAATAAATAAAAACAGTATTTTAAAAAAGGGGGAAGCAGAAGTTTTCAAACTCCAAATGTGCACAACAACAACAACAACAACAACAACAACAACAACAGGGGGGAGAGGGAACATGTTAGCCTGTGTCTTGCTGTGACTCATTATTAAAATAATGAACCATGGTGTGTTGTTGCATCTGAACTGGACCTCCAATAATATCCTCTTTATTGACATATTCACAATGGGATATACATCTTTGTTACAGGACTGGGAGAGCGGAAGTGAGATGGAAGCTGAGACCTGGTATCCAACTAATATGGAAGAGCTAGTAACTGTAGATGAGGTGGGAGAAGACGACCTTATAATGGAACCGGATATAACTGAACTTGAAGAAATAGTAACAGTAGGTCAGAAAGACCAAGAATGTCCTTTAGTGAGTTCTTTAGCTGCTGGATTACAGGTGAAGAATGAGCACAGCTTATTAAGTGGAAGTGAAGACAAATCAAACGCAATGGAATCAAGCTTAGGGTCAGAAGAGGAAAACGCAGGGGATCTCCCTGGCTCTGAAGGTGATAATGCAGCTGATAAAGCACCACATCTAAATCTGGACACTGAGCAGAAGCCAGATGAATTGCAAGAAGACAGACCTCTAAGGGATTCTGATTACCATGATAAGCAAAGAAAAATAAAAGAAAGCACTAACATTCATTTAAGGATGGAAGAGCAGTGTGTATCTTCTGATCCTCCAAAAGAAGAGCTCTTCCAGCCGAATGACACACTCGTAGGTGATGATAAAGCAATGGAATCATTAGAAAGCGAGAGTAGAAAAGCTATGGAAATGCTGGTAAAAAACTCCCAGGAGGAAACAAGCTGTGGAAGTCAGGAACATCAAAAGGCACCGGGTAACTAGTATATTTTTCCTTCTCTCCCTTTGCTAGATTAGTTTTGTTGTCCTTTTTCTGTTCAGCGTTTTTAGTTATTTTGTCATTAAGAGTAAACATTGTTCAAAGCGTTGTGATTTTCCTAGGAAGAAACTCAGTTGAAGAACAGGACTGTCAAAATTAAGGTTCTTATTCAGATGGTGTCAAGGAAATTAGATATGTATCAAGCAAGTGTTCTGGAAGAGACATCCGTTATTATGGTCACTTCTGGGTTCATACAAGTTGAGCTGAACCTTTGGAGCATCCAGCTTAAATTACTTAGAATTGTTAATGGGAAGACCAGGTCAACAACTAAATTATTTATGTCTGGTTGATAAAAAAATATTCCTTAGATATCTTTAAAAGATTAATTTGGCATGAAATGGCTTTTGGGATTGCCACATTTCATTATTTTTTCATGCCAGAGCATAATAATTTATTTTTCCTGATTTGTTTTTGTTACCCATATGTTTCTTTGTTCATGATTTATGTTAATAGTTCAGAATTTATTGTTCTAGTCAAAGGCCATGGCTGTAACTGGTATTCAGACAGTGGGGTTGTGGTTCAGATGTTGTATAGCCTCAAGACACAGCTAACTTCAAATATCTTTATCTAGCTGATCTTTGTGACAATTTGAATTCAGATGTGTCCCATACAGGCACAGCACAAAACAACCTGTTACTTTTGGCAAACTATCATGTTTCTCTTCTCAATAACCGAGGCTCAGATTGTAGGAGTCCTTCTGACAGATCTTCAAACCTCAAAGAGCTTGCCAACTTCTAAAGCCTAGAGTTGCCATCTGTTCACCTAAAAATTATAGCTATTCCTTATTGAGGTCTGAAACAAGAGAGGATATGTATATACATTGTACCTCTCAAAAAACACTGGAATCCAATGTATGTCAACCATGTCATCTGAATTCTCTTTAAAACTTGATTTGGGGGGGGGGATATTTAGTGTAGAAGCAACACTGGATTGATCTAGAAAATATGTTGGGTTCAGGTTATAAATATTGCACGGAACTGATTTTACTCAGTATGCTTTTGCTTTCAAAGCAAATTGTAGGTATCAGGAAATGAAAACTACTGACTTCCCAGAAGTAGAATCCAAAAGATCTTACTTTTCACCATCATGGGAACAAGAAGATGTGTTTACGGAGCTCAGCATTCCGCTAGGTATGTCTCAGTACAAGCGATACACATTTAACTCTTTACAATACATTTGTTTTGCAAGAAAACAATGGTATCTGTTTCAGATCATTTAAAAGAGTTATTTAAAAGAGCTTCTGAAAAGAGAAGTTTCTGTTGCTCTCACTCAGTTGGCATATATATTAATAGCGGTGTTTAGTCAGGTTAGGGACATAAGGGGAAAGAATAAATTAAAAATAAACAGAGTCAAGTCAACCTTTTGATTTTCTCCAGAGGCAATGAATAGCATTGAAACTGAGACAGAGATGTCAAATACAGGGGGTGAGCCTCTATTTAGTCAGTAACTCGGTGTTCAAAGCCCTTCTCATGAATTATGTTATATGATTGTTAACAAGAAGCCTGCAAGGTAGGTCAGTATTTTAAAACTTCTGTTTATAAATGCATATACAGAACCCTGCAAAAATATAATCCATGATAAGTATAAAAGATAAACTTAACATAAATATCAGTCTCATTGTTATCAGACAAAAAAAAGTACATCTCTAAAGACAGATACTTGAAATAAGCATGATATTTTATATTTGACAGAAGGTGCCCATCTGTTTAATAATTCATGACAGTTTATCTTCACCTCTTGAACATATATCAGACCTGTCACCTGATCCATTCAAACTACCTTCAACCATTCTGGCAGCACAAGACTTGCATTATCTTTATTCATTCATTCATTCATTCATTCATTCACTCATTCATTCTATACCACCCTTCATCTGAAGATCACAGAGCTGTTTACAATATACAGACACAAAAATACATACCGTAATCTCTCTCTCTCTCTCTCTCTCTCTCTCTCTCTCTCTCTCTCTCTCTCTCTCTCACACACACACACACACACACACACAGAGAGAGAGAGAGAGAGAGAGAGAGTTAGTTTAAAAGGCCCCCACTGGGCAGAGAGCCTGGAGAGAGAGAATTTCTATAGACCACAGCAACTCCCCCTCCCCAGCCTTCAAGTCTGCCCTGGTGCTCCACCAGGTGGGTACAGCTGCGTGAGACCAACTCCACCCTGTTCAGCTGCCCAAAACTCAGTAATACAGACCAGATCAGCCTCCTCATCGACAACCAGGTCAGGCCTAAAGGCTGACTAATAGGACAACCACAATTCCCTAGGTAACAGGAAGGGCTGGCACATGGCACAGTCAGGTGGGAGAGAGAGTAAGAAAAAGTGACTTAGCCAAGACCACCTAGTGAGAGACAATGGACCCATGGTCTGACTCTATATAGGGCGGCCTCCTATGCTACATTACTCTATATTATTTTTGATAGAGAAATTATAAATATCTGAGAAGTGAAAGCACTATACTTTAAGAAATTCCGGTGACGCCAAAATAAGTTCAACCATTTTTCTCCCCATGGAAAGGAATTTTCTTTATAAGGCTATCTGATTCCCACCCCCGGTAATAATTGCAAGTCAATATTGTTTTATAGGCATGGAATTCATTGTGCCCAGAACTGGCTTTTACTGCAAACTCTGTGGACTTTTCTATACAAATGAGGAGACAGCAAAGACTCGTCATTGCAGAAGTACTGTTCACTACAAAAATCTTCAGGTAACAACTGATTTATTCACACAAATTAGTATCTGAAATGTAATGGCACGCATAAACAAGTCTTGGGGCTGCATACCTCCTGCACTACTGCATGTTTACCACCCTTGTCATGTGAAGCACTTAACACTGTCTACTTGTGAATCCAAGTTAGATTATTTTCAACCCATTTTTCAGTTCTACAGCTCATTTATTGCAGCATTTTATAGTCTATGGGCAGTATTCAACTATGGCAAAAAAAAAAAATGATACAGATTAGGGGGATGGATCAGTCTTGCCCTCTAGGATCAACCCTTCAAGCTTCTTTTCCTGGAGCCTGAAGAGTTATAGCAGCCATGGCAAAGCTTAGAAATTGTTTCTAGTAAAGCACCTCCTAAGGGTGGCTAAAGCCATGGCATGTATGCTCTGGGAAGAAGCATGATGCAGGGGTGTCTGGCTTCCTTCCTACCTGTTACCTAGGTGTTTTGGAACATCCTCAGCTTGGTGGGTGCCTGGTTGAACATCTATAGGCAGTGCAGACATTGTCAGCAGGGAATATATGAGTATGTGTGCTATACATCATTTACAAATAATGGGATATTGATTGTTAGCTGTTGAGTTCAGTACTGAACACCTAGTATAAGACAGCAGTGAGGAGAGATGGGTGTATGAGTGTAAGTTCGTTCTGTGAACATTCTAAGCCTACATGTAAATTGTACACATTTTGTACACTCTCTGCCTGTGAAGTACACATTTTTCAATGCATTTCAATGTATTTTGATTAATTTCCTCTAACTGCAGCACAAAATCTAGAGAATTGCATAATCCAATTAATAGTAGTCTTCCAATCTGCAAGCAAGTTCAGGAACATAGAATTCTGTTGATCTACTAACAAAGCAGACCAAATTAACTCCTCCTATATCTCTAATAACTTAAAAAGCATAGGTCTTAATGCAATCATACCCAATTCACTTTCTGAAGTCCACCTTTTCTCTCTTTGCTTTCTTCTTTCAAAATGTCTTTATTTATATTAAATTTATATACTGCTCTTCATCCAAAGATGACAGGGCGGTTTAGAAATATATCTTACGTGTCAAATGAAGTGAATAAAGAAGTATGTCACTGGATTTTCTGGTACAGAACAACAACCTATAGATAACAAGAGCTGAAGATTTACTATAACCCCGTGTTGCATACTTCTGTTTCAGATAAATAAGCCTTTTCTATTTGGATATGTGTTTGCCTACAGCTCTCTGCTCTGACTTTCAAGAACTTCCATTGCTGTTTTCATCATAAATTCTGGCCATTTCCGACCTCATATATTTTGTGTGATTACAATTCAGGCCTTCTGTTACATCTCACAAGTTGTCAAAACCAACTAGAAGCTAAAGAGCTTTGGTTCAATTCCCTTGCTGCACATATCAAAAGTCATTGCGCATCAAATTGTTACACATCAAGAGAAGATTAACTGTCACCCAGCCTTGGCCTTTCTCTAGAAAATGAAGTGCATGCTGCAAGTTAATACAGAATGCTGGGTAGAGCACGGTAGCATGTCACGCACAAGTCTAAGTGAAAGGAGAGATGGCAACAGGTGAAAGGCTTGCCTTCGGGATTCTTTTTCTCCCTTTAGGGCAGCCACTAATCCAAGACCAAAGCAGTTTTAAATAGCTGGAAAAATATGCATTTGCTCATTAAAAGTCTATATACATTAATGGTTTTAGTGAACCTAAGCAACAGATGAATCTCTTTTTAAGAGCGTGAAGTAACTGGCATTTCCTTGGCAGCGAGTCAGGAGAAGAAGCATTTAGACAGTTGTCAGCTTCACCACACCCCTTGTGTGCATTTATACTGAATCCAGCTTCTCATTAGGTGCACAGCTGGTCTATACTAAGAGCACTGCCCTGTGTAGGGCTGTGATGTCATTGAGTAGCAGAAGAGAAGTGACGTCATGTGTGGTTCATAGTTGCTGTTGCAGTTTGGCATGTAGGAGTTGGGGGCTGATCAGAAATGATGTGACGCACCCTTCCTGCTACAAAAGTAGGGTCATAAAGTGGGGAGGGGTAAGGGAATTAAAGGAGAGCCACCACCTCCGCTTAATATCAAATGCAATAGATAAACTGGCCTTGATTCTAGATGTAGTTTCTAAACGGTCTCACTGCCATTATATAACAACCCTGCATTGACTATTAGGTATACAGGGCAGCATGAAGCCACATCAATCCCAGTTCCCTGGCATTTCTATATGAATGATATGTGTGGTGGGAAAACATACAGTGGTGCCTCGCAAGACGAAATTAATCCGTTCCGTTAGGCTCTTCGTATAGCGGTTTTTTCGTCTTGCGAAGCAAGCCCATTGACAGCTTAGCGGATTAGCGCTATTAGCGGTTTAGCGGCATTTAGCGATCAGCTGTTAAGCGGCTTATCAGCGGAACAGCTGATAAGCGGCTTAGCGGCTTAGGAAAGGGGGGGGAAGGGGAAAAAAACCCGCAGGAACTCGCAAGACGTTTTCGTCTTGCGAAGCAAGCCCATAGGGAAATTAGTTTTGCGAAGCACCTCCAAAACAGAAAACCCTTTCGTCTAGCGGGTTTTCCGTCTTGCGAGGCGTTCGTCTTGCGGGGCACCACTGTATTTGTGTGTACACAATTCAATCTCAAATATATATATCTAAAACATGCTGTGTATATGTATGTTGTGTGAAGCAACTCTTAGATGGGCTATCCTACTCTCCTTCATGGCTGAGCACTAGAATGGCTGGACATTATGAACTTTATAAATGTCATATTGACTGGTGTGTTTCACTTCCTTTCCTGGTACTGCAAATAATGTGGACAGTATATTCATGGGATTATTACTCAGTTTGATGGGAGAAGGCTCGCTACACATATTCAGAAGTACTTTGCTTTAATACTTCACATGTTCCCAAGTTTAGACCTTGTTCAAATCAAGCTCTGAACAGAGCTATTGTTACAGAACAAACCAATAGTGAATTAACATTTGGCTAAATACTAATGATGTGGCTCCCCCTCCTTGCACTGCTCAGAGGGGCAAGCTGACAAAGCAACCTAGTTATGAGGAAAAAGAGGACAGCTGTTCCTACAAGCTCACAGCCACTGCTGTGGCAGTATTTCTCATCCCTAGCTAGTTCCTGTCCACCTGTTCCTTTGGGTGGCAAAATAGGTAGTGTTTTCTTCCTGTTGGGCAGGAGGTGAGGTGAGGTTGCAGGCAGATCAACAGTAATAAGATGTGGTGTAAAATAATGATATTTCGTTCAGCTGTGGGGTCCTTTGGTGGCATGTGAGCCTTGGTAAATGCCTGGTTATGCTGACTTCTGTTTTTGGGCCTAGATATCATATTGGTATTTCCTCCATTTTAGGAGTTATGTGAGCATTAGAATCATAGAACTGTAGTTGGAAGGGACCACGAGGATCATCTAGTCCAACCCCCTGCAATGCAGGAATCTTTCACCAAACTTGGGGCTCAAACCCATGACTCTGAGATTAAGAGTCCCATGCTCTACTAGCTGAGCCTATCCCTCAAGGCATCTTCAGCCCTATAGAGTGACATAAGCATTTGTGGCAGTGGCTTGAAGGCATGAAGTTATATGGTTGAAAATCAAATTACCTATATTTTCATTATTTCATTCACCACAGAAGTACCTATCCCAGCTTGCAGAAGAGAATCTGAAGATGAATGAGAAAGAAAGCAGTTTGCCACAAGATGATAATGGAATTGTCCCTCACTTTGAGGAGAAAAAGCTATGAGGTGAACACTAATGGTTTTCTGCTGATCCTGCTTATGCACCTTTTGTTTGCACTGTTGAAAGGCAAGCATAATGAGAAGCTTGTTCTATGCATCTACACGACAGCACCATTTAAAAACAATGTCTGAAATACAGTGAAGCAAAGTGACATATCTGATAGCAGTAAAGCTCCACTTTCTCAGCCTGTAATAGGCACAACAGCTCTCTTTAAACTAGAATTCTCAGGGATTCTCTCAGTGTTGGTTCAGGTAAATTGTTTAGTGAAAATATTCTGGGAGTGAGGAAGAAATAACCTGAAAAATCCTTGGCTAAAATACTTTTATTTACATCACCTAGTCCAGCAGTGAACTACGGGTCTTGTAAGTACATCTATAAGTTATTGTTGTGTTACTGCTGATAACATGGGTTCAATCAGATGATAACAATATCCATGTCTTGTATGAAATACTCACAGTTCATATATTCAAAGGGCTTACAATCTACATTGGGGTGGGGGGGGGCAGAAGCAGTGAAGCCCTTTCCCCCTTCGGTGCCTTGACAACATTTCAGAAGACTAAATATGTTCCACGTTTTGCCTCTGGTAGGATTACTTATCTCTTCTCTTCTTTCCTTAAGGTTTTATTCTTCCTAATTTTAGAAATCAACCAGGCACTTAATTTTGTTTCACTCAGAGCCATCGCCCAATTTAAGAAACCTTAGTCGACTGACAGTCTAAGTGTATTAAGTCTGCATAAATTTGCACATGAATAAAAGAAGTCCTAAAGTAGGGACATCTTCCTTTGTCTCAGATGATGAACATACTTGTTGCACCATCTTAGAATGTGCAATGAGGGATGCAGGAGGGAGGTGGTGGCACATGATGGTGGGAAGGTTTGGTCCCAGGGCATGGTTGAAAACACAAGATGCAGCAGCCTTGCTGAAACTGGTTGGGTGTGGTCTGTGCCTGCATGGGGAAATGATTGAGGAGCATCTGGTATGCTTTGAGTTGCATAATGGAAGAAAGGCAGATATATAGTTAAAGAAAAAATATCCTGCATTTGCCCAGTTGATCAGACACACCATCTAAATTAATTAAAATGTTTTTAATGATTGATCAGCTAAAGCTCTGAGCAGACTTTGAATTTCACTTCCATTAATTTCTATGTTGATGATATAGGTGCCCAGTATAGTATTATTATAGTTGTGTTTCAGCAATATGTGTGTTTATATCACCCAGAGTTCCACTAAAGTAAACTGCTTTACTTTTTTGTTGTTTTAGTAAGGCTTGGAGTGGTAAAATGCATAGATTCTGTAAAACTGTTAGCAGCATTAATCACAGGATGATCTTTTTAAAAATGCACCAGGTACCATTTGAGTTTGCTGAGCCATATCTAAAATCAGAGCAAGTGTATTTGTTGCATTTCCTTTTTTAAAATGTTTTTAAAGAAAATTGGAGAAATTATAGAAAAAATATCTGTGAATTACCATATTATATTTTCTTGCCATTGGCACCTTTAAGAATTTTCTTATCTATGAGTAAATCAACACACACAAAATCGCCCAGTTGCCAAGATCTCCCAATAAAAATATTACATTACCTGTTTCATATTATAATATTTTTTGTGGGAGGAAATGGAACCAGCATCTTCAGTTAACTTTCTTTGTTATCTTGCAAGTGTGTGCTGTCACTAGGCTAGGTTCCATTTCATTAAATGGCAGAAACATTCCATTTATTACCATCAGAGATGAGGTCAAACAGCACATTTCAGATTCATAAACTTTAGAGCCTTTGAGGTCCTGACCTTCGGCTAGGCAATGTAAGTAAGAGGCAGGGGCAGACATGGCTTTCGAGCACACATCTAATCCCATGTATCAGGTGTACTGAACTTTGCATCCATCCTCTTTAAAACATTTTATTCCACCTTTCAGCATAAAAAATTCAAAGGTGAATAAGAGAGTTTAAAGTCTCTTAAAAGAGAAAAATGAAAACCAGCAATAAAAGAAATAAGTGTTTACGGCTGGCTTTTAGAAACATGAATACTCTTGCACTGTTACAGGAAAGACATAATTAATCTGTGGAGGGAACATGAAGATCTTTATTTTGTCATCAGTAAGAATGCTGACATAGGCAGTTCCCAATGAAGGATGCATATCCTGCTGGGAGATAACCACACATAGCTGGGGAGGTGGGAGGCTCTTCTCTTGCAACAATGGGCCACCTTGACTTGGAATTTTTGCACCAAAAATCTGAAACTTAAGAAATGCTACTTTCATACCTGACTGAATTCTTCACAAATGTCATTTGTACACATTAAGTTGTATGTATAGCACAATGCAGACTATTTATTACTACTATGTAAAAAGCTTTCTTATTTATAAAGTGTTGCAAAGTATCTCAGATAATTTTTTAAAAGTATTTAGAACTAGTAATAATTTATTATTTGTCTTTACTTACTACTGTAATGGGTGTTAAGTAACCCATGTATTATTATTATTATTTTTCATTATAAAACCAAAGAATCTAAGAATTGCCCCCCCCCCCAAAAAACTTGACAACTATGCTACTGGCCTGCACACTAGTTTAATATCAGGCTTTCAGGGTTTTCCTGTCTCTGTTAAGTCTGTGTTTGTTGGTACATACTTGAACTGGACCAGATGTTACTATTTATTGAGTTCACACAATCTTGTTTAATCATTGGCTTGTAAACATTTAGAATGTATTAGAATTTAAGTTATTTAGGAAGCATCACAAGTTTTAATTGCTCTGTGCACCTGAGATTTCAAATTGTGTTTATTAAAATGGACAAATTATTGTAATAAAGAGAATTTTAATGGCTATGCAAGAACTGGTGATCTTTTCTTTCAATGGCACATGCCTCTCTCTGTAGATGTAATGCTACTGATCCTTTTAATTACAGTGTGGAGGTCAGGAGCAAGCTGCAAGATCACATCCTGTTTCCCCAGATTCTTTCCACGCAATGCAACCAAAATATTTAAGCTTAATTTGTTTAAGCTAACATGCAGGGTCCAGACTTCACAGTGTTCTCATCCTGATTCTGCAACTGAGATGGACAAATCCAAAGCCCAGGATAGGTGCCTCTACTGCTCAAACAAACATTTTCTTTGTCTGCATCCAAGCCAAGGCATTCAGAAGGTCGTTCCAGAATAAAGCCTGACCCTAGTGATAATCATGTTCATATCATAACTCTGGCACATCAGGGTATGGCTGAAGATTTAACTGTTCATGTGTCAGAAGAAAAGAACTGTGTAAACTGGCCTTAAGCAGGTATTATGGGGTAGGGGACATAGATGAAAGCTTACTAAAACACACTTCTTTTTACAGGAACCTCAAATAACTTTCCCGTGTAGTGCTAAAGAAATAAGTCAGGTGAAATTCATTCTTGTCCCCATTTTTAAGTCTTTTTTCCTTTTCCATTTTATTAAAATACATTGCTTTTCCTTTTTTAGATTTGATATGTATATTGTATTCCCCCTACTGGACAGTTAATTATTGCAGCAATGGCATGAGTCAGTATTTCAGCTTTTAATCTAACACTGTATGAAGCAGTACATTTAAAATACCAGTGGCAAACTGCTCTACAATCCAATTATCTCTTGGATAAATAATTTGAATTTCATAATTTTACTTGATGCATATTTGTGAATGAATGTCTATTAGCTACATTTCACTGGTTTTGAAACTGATACTCAAATGTGGCGTTTAGGAGTTACGTACCAGATGCAATGCGGAGACTTTTAGGTTTTATGCATTCTTGCATTTTAGGGTGTGTGTTGTTGTTTTTTGTATTGCAGTCTTGTGTGTGTGTTTTTAAGACAGAAATTCCATTGCTGTGTAGATTGGGAGCACTTTGGAAGCAGCACTGTGGAGGAATGCAAACCAAGTTTTTTACAGCAGCCTAAACCGTAAAAGCAAGATTTTTAAGTTTCTAAAAATCAGATTGCTACCCACAGCTTCTTGGGAACAATTTCACTTCTGCAGTTTCGAACCTTGAATGTTTTTGTTGAAGTTGCTAGGTGGAAGCCCTGTAAACTAAGTTTGCAAGGCAATTGGAAAGTGTGCAGATGCCATGCTTCCACATAGTTCGTCAATTAAAGACCATTCTCATCCTCTGCTCCCATCTGCTGTGGAATAAAGCCCAAATCCCTGATTGCTGCACAGGGAACAGGGAACTGTGAAGAAACTGGGCTGCAGGCCATAATAGTTCTACTTCAGTCTACATTGCATTGCCCTTCCATTTATTAATTATCCTTGTGGGCATGAAGGCCAAAGTGGCTTTTTGTCCGGTCATCTTAGTTTGTAGGGCAAATATTACGCATCTGATTAAACTTGACCGGTCAACACTACTGCTTTCCCACTAAGCCACAGAGCTGACCTTCAGAAAGCAGAAGACACGCAATCAGTAAACCATATTGATCCGGATTCAGTAACGGATAAGGTGACCCAAACCCAATATCAGATCAACATTTGCCAATGGCATACACCATTTCCTTTAACTCAGCTCAGTCAGGAATGAGACAGGTATGTATGAAACTTCATGCTACATTAAACAAGTTATAGCCTGTTTCCATGTACTGCAACCCATTAAGCAGGTACTAGTTAATTACCAAGTTCTTCCACCAGGTGCTAGGTGGGGCCGGTGATACAAATGTCACCTTTCCTTGGTATAACATTTACCCTTCATCGTTCCAAAACTTGGGATATGTCGTATCTTGGGTTATGAAATCTCTCCTTGAGGCTTTTTGGAACTTGTCTGAACATGTATTCTTTGTTCTGGTCTTAAAAGAGAAGAAAGAAGTAGCAACTGATTCTGTTGTTGGATTTGGTAGGCTTGGCAAAGCAGCTTGGCTTACTTAAGCTTATCTTCAACAGATAGCAGCCAGCTGGTGACCACAGACGCTTACCTTGAACTAGAGGGGAGGATGTTGCCTCAGCTGAAAGATCTGCATCTGTTGACGAGAAAGCTGGCTGCAAAAAGTGAAGTTGCACAAATGGAACTGATAACAGCACTAAAAACAAAGTCGTATGTAACAAAGCTATGGCATGCTGGCAGATCCAAATCATGTAACACTGTGTTGAGGTGAAAGTGGGAACTTGCCATTATTGTCCTCCAGTGTCATCTTTCCAGGCTAGAAAAATAGGTGAATTAAGAATTGATGCCATGTCCTCATTTTCACCTACTGTGGTATCACAGTCTGCTTCAAACAAAGCAGAGAGACTCTACAAGCACTTTGAGGAGTAACGGGGTGTTTCAAGAGAAAAGCCATGTTTGTGTTGGAGCATGAAATGAGTAGGCCACCCATGGAGCCTGTAGTCACAGCTTTGAACTAAGTGGTGGAGCTGGACCAGGATCTCTTAATTTTGCCAGTAATGAAGAAGTGCCTCCACCAAAGTAAGCTAAAGACGGAGTGGGAAAATGAAGTTCGGCAACACCTCTCCTGGCTTTGGTCCTGTGGTGTTTGCCACAGGTGTTGCCCCTTTCAGGTTTCCACTAGCCTGCCTCTTGTTCCTGTGTCTACTTCCTATCCTGCCCCCTTCCTCCTATCTCCCTGCCTTGAAACCTGCTTGAAGATTCATGTGATGCCCCACAGCAGAAATACGTTGCAATAAATTAATAATAATTTTTAAAAACAACACAACTTCTGACTAAACCATAATATTGGCTGGAAACTCTGCTGTTGGTGACTTTGATGAATATGTTCTGGGTTGGAAGAAGGAGAGGGAGGGTGGTACATGCAGTAGAGCATACTTAGTGGTGGCATCTCATGTGCAAACTCCAAGTACAGATCAGATTGTTCCCCATTTACATTCACATGCCAGCTTGAAACATTTATTTGTATTGGCCTTTGGAGCATAATGAGGGCAGCTCTATTGGCTTATACTGCTGTGCAACTGACTGCGTTGGTTTGGAGTAAATGTATTTTATGCTGGTTAATTCATTTTTAATGTTGTGTTTCTTAGGATTTTTTGTTGTATTTTATATTTGTTGTTAGCCATTCTGGGCTCTGCTTTGAGAAAGAACCAGTAAGCTAGTAGCAGTAGTAATATCTGCACGTGATGTACAATTTTTCTGTAAATCATGGGTGGGGAACTTGTGGCTTTCCAGATGTTGGACTCCACCACCGATCATCCCTGACCATTGGCCATGCTGGTTTGGGCCAATGCAGTCCAACACCATCAGGAGGACCAAAGGTTTTAAAAGGAAAGGTGGTTTTCAACAGCTCTTTGGCAACTTGTTTTTCCTGTACATTCATTGTTGTATTATTCATGAAAATTTCCCAGGACAAAATCATAGCCTACTTCTGATAAAAGCTTTCTATCTGAGATGTGCTAGATGTCCTCATCAGGACTTTGGAGCTACCAAATACCCCCAGGTGAACCCAGTTGTTAGAGGCATTGCAAGCATCATTAGTGTAAGCCGCATGGCACTTCTATGTAGTGTATATGATTAGTATTGTTCTGCTGCAGGTGGAAGATGAGATATTAAGTGAGTGGCCTAAGGTTGCATGCCAAGCCAGTAGTTAGATGGAAGAGAATTGCCTAGACGTGCTCAGCCTAGACCTGTGCTTAGTAGCAAATGATATCATTTGTGGCATTTAGTACATGGTTCATTGTATCTGTGCATCCTGTTGAAGCCAATGATTGATAAACAAGTAAACTTATTACAATTAGAAGACCATTAACAGTGCAGTTGGCTAGCAATCCATGGCTTTATTAGTATAAGTCATCCTACCAGGCCTTTGGGTTGGAAGAAGCTGTGAGATTAGTTTGCCCACTCTTAACTGGGGGGTTTGAGGACAAGGATAATTGAACACTTGGAGATGGCTAGAAACAGGGTTAGCCCAAGAGCTTTCTTTGCCCTAGGCAAATTAAATGTTTGCTGTTCTTCTTTCCATTGTGATAATATCTAGGGAGCTCCTTAAGATATCATCTCATGAAGAGTGATTGGGAAGAACTTTCTGACAGTAAACTGTACAACAGTGGAACTGACTACATTGAAAGGTGGTGGACTCTCCTTCACTGGAAATTTTTAAACAGAGGTTAGATGCCCATTCTCTAGTTGTGATTTCTGCATTGCCGAAGGTTGGACAAGATGACCCTTTGGATCCCATCCAACACTACAGTTCTATACGTTTGTCTGTAGAAATACAAGAGCTTTCAGCTACTGGCTACTTAGATTTTTTTTTTAAAGATAACTCTTTTCTTCCCCTTGCTTCTGCCTAGAACTTGTTGACAATATTGAACTGCTGATCACACTTTAGCACCACTTCCCAGTTAAAAAAACAAAGAAAGCTTATTATAGTTGGCAAAGGTGGCACTGGAATCAGTCAGGTGATTTCACTTGGCTTGGATGCTGGATCATGTGCAGCCTCTGTTGATTACATTACATCTTTTCCAAACAGAGGGATCCGGATTTCCTTCTAAGATACTTAACTCTTTAGTTGAGACTGAAGAAATGGGAAAAGGCACAGCAGCAAACAAGGACTCTTCAGTGAGGGGACTGGGATAACAATCTTATCTTAAATCCTTATCTTAAATGTCAGCTGCAAATGTCATCCTGTCATCTCATAAGGCCCTTCTTGTGGCCAATGTGCAAGCCAGACAAAAAAGATAAGGTGATATGAATAAACTTATTGCTAAGCCTTCTTGTGGGCTGCCAAACCCAAACCCCAAAAAACACAATTCAGCCACACAACTGTCCATCTCAGAAGATGCAAAGTTCGGTCATTTTGGCCACCATGAGCATCCACATCCTGCAGAAAAATGCTATGAACCTCAAAGCTTGCACACTCTCCCAAAAGACCATTATTCTGCCTAGGGCATGCACCATCAGATTTTCTTGAGTCAGAGAAAGAAAAACTTCATAATATAAAGCTCAAAGGCTTTATCATCAGTAGGCATGAAGTATTCATCCTATCTTCACCATTGTTAGCAGTTTTAGCTACCTAACAGAGCCCTTGAAGATCACATGCCTAGAAACTCTAGACAACTCTTGTTTTCCCACCCAAATCTACTGAGACTCTCTTACTGATAACTGAAATCCCAAGACTGATTGATGAATACTGGTTACTGTTTGCAAACCCATTGCTCTGCAATTAATTACTGAGGGAGAAAGTAAACGCCCAAATGACCATGCTCTGCACAGCTGCAAACTTTCACATACACGTTTTGCACACTTATCTCCAGAACGACTCAGTCATGATAAGTATGTAATATAGATCCATAGGTGCAGCACTCAATAAAAGGTTGCTGTGTGACTGTGCAATCAGAGACGCAACAGCACTTAAGACGGGATACAGCTCTGCTATAAGGCAGCTTCTAGGACACTAATTACAGTTCCAGCACTTGGGGAACCTGTTAAGTGCCTAAAGCATGGGTAGGCAAACTAAGGCCCGGGGGCCGGATCAGGCCCAGTCGCCTTCTAAATCTGGCCCACTGACAGGTCTGGGAATCCGTGTTTTTACATGAGTAGAATGTGTCCTTTTATTTAAAATGCATTTCTGGATTATTTGTGGGGCATAGGAATTTGTTCATTATTTTTTTTCTTAGGGACAGTGGACTGGCCCCCTGCTGAAAAAGTTTGCTGACCCCTGGCCTAAAGTGACTTGCAGTTATGGTTGCCATATTTAAGCGCCCCAAATCCAGACAGCACTGTGATGCACCACCCCCATGCACCACAGGCAACTACTAGTGGCACATAATATATCCATGCAGTGCTTTTCTTCTAGAAAAAATGGTGTCGGTACTCACCATGAAGTTGTTACAGTAAGTACCACACTTCTAACCAGTGCTTTTCTTCCAGAAAAAGGTGCCAGTACAGTACTGCGCACTCTTGAGTACCCCCAGAAAAAAAGCATTGCATCCGTGCATCATTTTATTTGTATGCCTCTTTTCCATGCTCAAGGCAGCTTCTGAGAAAGATAATTACAAACATAACAAAAATAGTCATAAACAATAAATACAAAGTATACAACCAAATTGAAACAATTTCCACATAAATAGTCATAAGATCTAAAATAAAGATACTAAAAAAAAATTAATATCAATAATAGCAACACACAAACCCAACAAAACTTCCTAAACCATATCCCAGCCCTAGCATCTGTTCAGCAGTCTCAACTTTTGGAGTCAGTCAGGGCCCCGCCCTCCCAGGCCAGGTAGGAAAAGCCTAGCAAGGCAAGGAGGAGGTCTTCCAGGACTCACAGCTGAGATGGTCTCCAAAGCTGGATCAGGGTGTCAGTGTTGGAGTGTTGAGGCCACAGCTTTGCCATTAGTTGGCCACGTAGCCTTAGGCAAGCTGTTTTCTCTCAGCCACTGTCCCCCATCTGCTCTGTGGGGGGGGGGAATAATCCTCACTTCACTTTGCAGGGTTGTTGCAAGGATTATAACTAGATAATGCATGAGGAGCACTCTGAATATTTGAAAGCACTATGCAAATGTTAAATATTATGATAACAAGTGGGACCTACAACAAAATGGTGCAGCGTGCGCACTCACTGTTAAGTGTTGAAGCTATTCTCTTGCCCCATTCCTGGTTTCTCATCCCCTCTCTGCAGCCAGTCAGCATTCCATGCCTTCTAAATATACTCAGTTTTTGGTCTCTCCACTTTTAGGTTTTTCCCTCCCCTAGAGGGTTTTTTTTTGGGGGGGGAGGGGAGTAACTTCTGTGAACCACTGGGTTATCCTGCACATACCAGTGCTGCCTCCTTGTATCTGGGTGCTGATGTCTTGGTTACTTATGCAACCACACACTGGTAACTGAGATTTCTGTTAGCATGTAGTAATAGCAGCAGCAGCAGCAGCAGCAAAAATAATAATAGCCTCCAATAGTACAAACTTGTGGGTGTAGCTGGGAAACCAGGCATGTGACTCCTTCATGCTGAAGCAAAGTCTGTTCAGCGTTGTTTGTTTCTCTCCGTGGAGAATTCATTCTGGCTCAATCAGATCATGGTGCACTTTCTCTTGCGCTGCTCTTGGTAGGTGGAGTGCTTCCAAAGTGCATGTCTTGTTGCGGCAAGAATGGACAGAAAAACAAATGACTTGTGATCCCAAAAGACATGTCTGGCTCTGTTATCAACATATTGCAAAACACCCTGGGCCCCTCTTCCTTTTCTTATATTCAGCATATATTTTAAAGAGTATCACCTGGCTGAAAACTTGGGATATACTATTCAGCTGTGTTGATTTACACACCGTGATATCACATCTGCCTTTTAATAATAATGTGGGAATCTTCTTGGGTTAGCGTACATGAGCACCATTCACAAATTCTACTTTTTAGTGTAAATGTCATTACAGGCAGCTCACCAGCTACTGTGCCCCCACTCCCACCCCACATGGCCCATAATGCCCATAATCAGATACTATTCCATAATACAGGGTGGGACACTGTTTTCTGAATTGCCACCCTGCAGAGTTCGCAAACTGTGGTCCACATGTGCTTCAGTCAAGTGGTCTCTGGCATGTGTGCAAAGAACATCCATTGAGCTAAAAATCCATTAGTTGCATTTTTCACATAGATATTCCTATTGATTTTTAAATGTATTGAAATTTCACATGTAGCATCTAGCGCAGTGCATTACATTTGCTATACAAGAGGCAGAAACATCCTTTAATTGTCTGCCACGAACCTTAGCGATTTTCAAGTGACGGTGGATTCATTCTTAGTTTATATAGAGCAGTGACTGCTACTGGAAAGAAGGCAAAAACCTTCCAGTAGGAGGCGTGGTCCTCAGCAGGAACGTTTTCCTGCAGCATCTACACGCAGAAAGCCTTAGTAAGTCAAATTTCCATACTTCTGAGAAGCCAGCGTGTTCCTGTTTCTTCCGTAACCACCCAGGCACGCCCACCCGTCGCTTTCGGGTATGCGTGCAGTTCCTCCATTTTTCAGTTTAATTTGTTGCACTTCTTAGCATTCAGGGAAGCTTTTCATTGAAATCAGCGGCACTTGCTTATGTGCAAATATGATCACGATCGATCTGCAAGTAGGTTCAAGACCAAGGTTTGTAAGGCAATCGTGGCTCTCTAATCTCTACCCAGCAGGGCTCGCGGGAGATTTCCTTCCCAATAAATGTTCTGTTGAAGCCATTACTTTTGCACGCAGCAGAATATATGGGGAATATTCAAATATTAGGGTATGCCCCCCCACCGCTGTAAAAATGTTTTGTGAGATTATAACTGCAATGCAATCAAAAAATTAAAAAAAGGAACGAAGCTGATCCATTGGCATGTTAACTCTCTTTGGAAGGTTTGCAACTGATAAATTCTGACGTTGGAGTGAATCGGCATGTAAAATACTGCAGCGTTAAAGGAATCTCAAAAGCAAACTAGCCTTGCCAACAGGCCGGAAATCGACGGAACGCCTCTAAGTAAAATCATCTGCGCCAGTAAAAAATGGCTGTTAAAGGAGCTTCGGAGAACCTTGGAAAAAAAGTCTCACAAACACCCGCCCTTCTCGGGTGGGAAGGCCCACTATTCTAGTTGTGCGGGCAACCTCGTCCAATAGCTTTCCTCCTTCCGCTCCGTAGGCGGGACTACCCCGCCACCTTAAACGTGGGGGGAAGTACAGGGTTGTTTGAAAACAGTCACAAGTGGAGAAATCTGGTGCTGATCTGGTGCTGATCTGCCGAGGAGAAAACTAGGCGAGAGAGAGAGAGTTTGTGGGCAAGAGTTTTATGATCAACAGCTTCTGGGTAAAAGCAAGAGGAGGAAAAGGGTGACTTTCTCACATATTCATTCTTTAAGTAGCTGTTGGTTTAGGCTGCTAGGTCTTTGCCTCTCGTTGTCATTTGCTGCTGAAAAGAAACCCAGACATGCAAAGCAAGCGGCGTGCGAGCTCGGTGCAAAAATGTGAGCGGAAATCCCTGTATCTGAGCAAAAGGAGCTGTTCCTAAACGGCTTCTCGGCAATCGAGTTCGGCTCCATTTTTTAAAAAAGCCAATTGATAATGCATTTTGGCTATAACGGTTGGGAAAGGGAGATAACAATTTTATGATTGCTGGCTTTCGTCATACTGCACCCCGATTTTATGCATGCTTTTTCGAAATTAAGTTCCAGTGTATGCAATGAACTTTTGCTCCAGGCAAGGGTGTGTTTCCTTAGACTGAGCTTTTTGAGAGATCCTGTGCAGTTCTGGGACATAAATTCCATTGTGTTCATAGATTTTGCAAGCGAGAAAATAGGCATAAGACTGTAATCTGTGGGCGGCATGTAACCCGAACCTCTGCATCTTTCCTCGGAAGGAAGCCCCTTTCGTGCTAAGTGCATAGAATCGAAGGTGTTGTCAGCGGGACTTTTTACCTGGGTCCTGTAGCAAGTCATTTCGGAAATGAGCCCAATGGCGTCCAATGGGGCATGCTCCTAGGTAAGCGGCAGTGGAATGGTGTGCGCCTTGCTGCAGATGCACCCAGCTGCTTTAAGTAGGATTGTGGTGGGGGAAAAGAAGTGCTGCTATTGCATGTCAGTGGTCTTTTATTCAGTTTTTTGAAGGTTGCTGCTTTTGTGATCTGTTCTGGCTACTACTTGGGCTTGTTTAGATGCATCTAGACTTCCCACCTAGTTTAATGGAGGCTTCGATAAGCTTATGCAGGGTGCATTCGGATTCATTTTCAGTGCTTCAGTTAGGGGCTAGTGGTATTGTGAAGTGCGAGGCGACGACATTGGGGTTTAGATGGCATAATTTGCAGGTAAGTCGAGAGAACCAGTAAACTCCCTAACTGGAGGTAGGACGCTGCGTAGCACAGTTGCAATTGGCCAGCGCAACCTCTCTTCCAGAGACTTGCCAATAGGTTTCGCTTATCTTCATTGCCTGATTGGGAAGGAATGTTTTCCCCATGTCTGATTGGCTAGCGACTTTGATGGTGTTTTGCTTTTCCTGCAACACGTGGCTTGGCATTTGGTTTGCTGGAGTCTTGCGGTGCAGTGCTATTTGCCTAGTTGGAGTGCGATATTTCTAAGATATCCTTTCTTTATGCTTGGGTCACTTTGTGGCTAGATGGCTTTGGATTTGAACAAGGAAACTGACTAGAGAGTAGCTTTGGTTCTTTCAGACAGCATGGTTTTGTGACTCTTTGAGAAACAATAAGCCAGGTTTCAGCCTCTCATAATTGCTCAGCTACTAAATTGCAATTTAGACTCTTTACAGAGTTTTATGGAACGCTTCAAAGGACACCTTGTGGGAACTAGGGTAGTGGAGTGTTTAGGGCAATGTGGAGAGAGCAGTTTGAAAATATGCTTCTCTTGGATCACGACAGCAATATTCTTACCTCCTAAGTTTTCTTAATGGTGAGACTTTAATGAGTGATACAAATTTGTGCATCAATAGAAACTCATTTTGCAGCATTTTCCCCCTTTGATTGCTCACTGCCACAGAATCTAGTGATGGCCGCAGACTTGAAGGATAAGGCTAGCAGTGGCTATTATTGTAGGTGGTAGGCCAGTGAATACCAGTTTTAGTGAATCACCTGAAACCGTGTTCGTGTCCTACTTGTGGACTTCTCATCTTTAGTCTGACCCAGAAAGGCTCCTCTTCTGCTTTTAGGATATAGTTCCAACCTGTGGTATGGGTAATGGATTCTGCAGTACCCCTGGATAAAAACAGGAGGGTGCAGCAGAGGCTGCATATATTATATTGTGTGTGTGTGTGTGTGTGTGTGTGTGTGTGTATATATATGCTAGCAGTGTTTAAAAAGCTCAGCACCAGTGGTTTAACATATCCCATGTAGCAATTATTTTCTATAGCTAGAGGATTTGTGTGCTTAAATGATTCCAGGGAATGGCTGGATGTGAAGAGGCGGTGGGATGATATTCTGTTTGTTGTTAGAAAGGATACCAACTTTTGATTTGTGGAGATTCTGCCTGGTGGAAGCAAATTCTGGCATCGGTGAATCTGCTTGCTAGGTAAATGTTCACATGGTAAATTTCTGCCTGTCATATAGCTCTCAAGGCAAAAGAGGCCTGTGAGGTAAAACCTAGCAGTGCTTAGTTCTTGAATGTTTATAGGTTACAACTTGGGTGCTTGTGCTTCAAAACATTTCAAAGACAAATCAGACTTGTGGATCTCAAACTGTTGTCGGTGTGCATTTATAATTAAGCCATTAGAGTGGCGTCATTACCTCTTTCCAAACTACATCTGGGAATCTGCATAAACACAGTAAATATGTTACTCATGTACTTATGCAGATTCCCTGATGTTTACATTACAGGTTAGGTATGCGTTGCATGTTGACATACAAACAATTACTGACTTGCGTTAAGAACCTGTAGTAACAAGACTAGCCTTTTAATTCTTGTATAGCTCTTAACTACTTATGTTTATGTTGAAGCCTGTGCTATTACAGTTCAGAACCTTACATTTAAACTGCCCTGTACTCAAGGGGGTGCATCTATAGACAGATCAATACATTTGCTTACAGAGGAGAAATACAGTCACAGAATGGGACTACACCATATATAATCTTATCCCTAAAAGAGCTCTGGGATGTGGCATCCTGGGAGAATCAGTGATGTATATCAGCTTGTCTTGGCAATGAATATCTAAGAGTAATAATATTTCATAACAACATTAGCATTAAGCCTTCTAATTAAGTACGGCTGTACAGCATTCAGTGTTATGCACAGTATGTAATTAATAGGGAGGCTCTGAGTATATTTTAAGAAAATAAATTAAACTGTCTGCAAGGTCAAGAAAAGGTCTTTTTGAGAGGGTGGAGGTTGGTTAATCATAAGCTGTGTGCACATATCAATCTTCAAACCGCTTAAGCCAGCCATTTCAGAGACTCTGACTACATAGGATTTAACTCGTTTACCACAATTTTGTGACCTTTGCATTTTTTATGCGAGCTTAACATAAATAGGATTTTGTAGGCTCACTTTCATTTCTTAGTACTGACTCTGAAGACTGCAGTTGTGAATCAGTTGTTCGAAACTTCAGGAACAGGCATCTTCCCAACCACAGCCTTGTGCTGGCTTAGTAAACTTCAAACATCAAAGGGCCTTCATGATTTGCTTGGGGCAGGAACAGCAAGGAGAGGAAAAAGAGGCAAAAGGTTCTTGTTTCAGACATCAGACAATAGCATGAAGATAACAAAGGGCCAAATACAGAATGACCTTGACAGCTTGAGACACATTATCTAAGGCAATGCCCTGTGTTCCTTGATAGAACAAGTTCACTTGATTTTACTAACTGCACAATCCTGTGCATTTTTAATGGTATTTATTATTACATTTGTATCCCATTTTTTCTCTAAGTTTCTCACACAGCAAACCTGTGAGGTAGGTTAGAATGAAAAACAGTGACTGATCCAGCGTCACCCAGCTGAGTGAGGATTTGAACCCTGGGCTCCCAGCACCTAGTTTAACACTCTAACCATTACACCACCCTCACTCAGGAGTCAATTATCTCTCATTAAGCGCAATGAAAATTACTTCCTAGTTAGTGAGCAGTGCAGCCTAAAAGTGTTTTGAAATGTGTGAAAACAAAATAAAAAAATTCCTTCCAGTAGCACCTTAAAGACCAACTGAGTTAGTTCTAGGTATGAGCTTTCGTGTGCATGCACACTTCTTCAGATACACTGAAACAGAAGTCACCGGACCTTTCTATATAGTGAGAAGGTGGGGAGGGGTATTACTCAGAAGGGTGGTGGGAATGGGTGATTGGCAGATAGCTGCGATGAGCCTGTTGACGACTCTTAACGACTGCAATAGGTCTAACAGGAAAAAGCAAGGGGTGAGAAGGTGAAAAATGGCTTTGTCATGTAATGTGTGGTATAGGGTTGACAACCTTTTTCAGGCTGTCATGGAGCTGACACAAATGCTTTTTTAAAAAAATGCAGCAATTGCATTCTTTCTCATCATAGCAGCTCTTTACTGGGTACCGGTAAGTGCCACCTCCTTAATTTCTTCTCATGTGGTAGGTGTGAAAGGCTGAGCTCCTCCAACTTCAAGCATAACCATTTGCACCTTTACCTGTAAGCCCCAATAATGGGACTTCCTTGAAACTAAACATATGGAAGCTCAAGGATAAAATTTAATAAACAGATCTCTAGGCCATGCGCTTCTCTATAACGTGATAGCCTCTGGGAAGAACTGGAGTTTTATTTGATACATGACTGGGAGCCAAAGAAGGGAGAGCCCTCCACCACACCTTTTTATCAGCCCCAAGCAGAAAATGTTGAGTGGGCAAATCTCCAGGCTACAGTGAGGCTTCCTCTGTCGCCCCTTGGCTAAAGATACTTCCCCCACCTGGATTTTCGATGGTCTCACCCACCCGTCGCGTCATGTCACACGCCCTTTCCCGTCGCCTCCATTTTGACACTCATTTGTTTTCCAACTGGTTTTTTGTTTTGAACGCCGTTTCGGAGTCCCTTTTTCCATTGGCTGTTGCGGGCCCCAGGGCGAGGCTGAGCCAATCAGGATCGGCCGCTCGTGGCCGTGTTGCTGGGCAGAACAAAAACAAACACCGTGTGGCGCAGCTCCGGGGCCGCCGCCTACGGTAATGTCCCCACCCCCACCACGGCCCCAGAAACGTGAGCACGGGAACGGGGGGGGTCTCCCGTTAGGGCTGTGCCCTCCCGCCTTTCGCGACGCCGAGCGGAGAGGGACGTACGTGTCTGCCGACTCCTCAGGAGGAGGAGGAAGGGGGCCCATTTCCTCGCCCTTCCGCCCGTCGTTTGGCCGGTGTATTGGCCGCCCTGCCCCACCTTAGCTCATGAACTGGCCTCACACGACCGATAACGCTCTCCGTAGACAGCGCTGGGCTAGATGGACGAACAGCCTGCCTTGGCCTAGTGCCGCTTCCCGTGTATTAAAAGGGAGGGGAGAGCTGCTGTTATGCTGAGTACAGGCCGTATCATTTATTGGGGCTTCCCATCGTTTTACCTCAGGAGTATATTCTTTCCCACGGGGAAATCGGCTTTCTCCGTGATGTGAAGACCGTGCTCAGGAAAATCCTGCTGCTCTTTGAAAGCATTTTTATTTTGAGGCCGGGTGTTGATTTCAAGGGTGGCAGTTGGGTTTCCACGCAAAAGGCAGTTTGCCTTCCACTGCTGGCCTCACCTCCTAATGTGTAACTGCTGGGGAGCACTGGGGGGGGGGGGGGGCTAGCGGCTATGCTCCACACCTAAGTCATTGAATGTGCACCTTGTAACATGCCCCAGAACTCTCTGCTGCACACAAGGGGTTTGTGGCAGGCAAATCAATGTCGAAATGGTTAATTGATGTTTGAAAACCACCATTGTCCTGCCTTATGCATCAAATGCCGATTCACTTACCTGCCAGCTTGCATCTCAGCAGGCTAGATGGTTGATCCTGCATTTTAATGCTTTTGGGGTCAGAATGAAGTTGCACTAATTTTTGTACAACACTCCCTCCACTGGATTATATCAGTTTATGTGCACTGATTTTCCCCAACTTGTTCTTGGGACAACTGGATATCAGTATAGATATTGTTATAGTTCTCTGTATTTCTCAAAAAGATACCCCGTTACGTTTACTTTTGCTGCTAAATGCTTATCCTTCTGAATCTGGTTAAGCATCGGAATATCCCCTTCTGTGAAATGCAGTAATAAGGGACTCACTGGACTTGGAAGTTTAATATTACAGAATCCATAAGATTTCATTGCCAAAATCGTCTTCTGAAGAATGAGAGCATTACCTCACTTTGTAGTTGTTTACTATGCCACTTTGTCAGCATTATCTAAAGACACTTTTATTAGGGTTCATTAGTCAAGCTTTGGCATTTGAATTTAAGGCTTCAGCATACCTTAGTCTACTTACAATTTATGTAACCACAAAAAGTATAACAATGTTATGAATGTCTATTATATTTTATTGGAATGATTAGTCCTTGAAGTGTACAAGTTTAATGAAGTTCAAATAAATGAAGCCCCTGTAAACAACTTAAAGTTGCTTTTCAGGATACAATGGTGTGATTCAGACATAACAGCAAACCATAGCTTCCTGTTTTGAAAATGAATTATAGCAAGCTTGAGGCCCACCACACTTCATTCTCCCATCCAGAAAAGGAGACAGAAAGATTTTGCCTTTGAATTTAAACTTACCACTATTCCCTGTCTGTGGTCTGTTTAAAGTTAAAGTGAGAGAACAAGCTATGATTTGAAACCATGTTTTTCTGGTTTGTTGTTACTAACTATAGGGTAAAGAAACCATAGCTCCTTAAATTTGGATATCAGGGAACTGTGACTAGTTTTACACTGAAGTTCCTTCAGAGAGGAGAAAGTACATAAACCTGATGTATGATGCAATTTAATATTGTAGTGGAAAACCATTTCCCCATTACATCTGAACCAGGCCAGTTTCTTCACATGGAAACATCCCCAATAAAGCATTTAATGATTAACAAAATAGTTTTCACGACCATATTGACCCTCTTTACTTAATTTGGATTATGTTTATATTATTTGGTAATCTGGATTAATTTAATTTGGCATTCAGGATAAACAAACTGATTGGGTGAGGAGTCTGCTACCACATACCCTTTCAGTACTCTAGAGCTACAGGACTGTTTTTGTTGTTGAGAATAATGATTTCATGTGTGTTGCCTGCTGTTCAGAAACACCATAGAGAAACTACAACATTCTAAGTGCTGTAAGATCAAAAATGAAATGCCTCCTAAACCACAGTTTCCTTTACCATTTAAAGGTCTAGCAACAGATGTTACTTGAAAACTTTAAAAAGATCAACTAACTATACAACCACTTCCCTTTCTTATTTTTAAAGTGTGTGTCAAACAAGTTGAACACAGGCAGTCATCTGCAGGAGGCAGGTTTTCCATATTATAGACTTCAGGCCTTCAAAAAATTCTGTACTTTTAGAGACGGTTCACTGCCAGCTGGAGTGTATGTGTAATAGCAATCGTGAACTATGTCTCATCAGATGCTTCATTAATTTTGCTATTCTTGTAGCCTCAGGCTCACAGTTGCCACAAAACCAGGATGGTTTAGCAAGCATGGCTTGCAGTATGTGGCAGACCTGTATTTGTGCAGTCTGACGACTTGTGGATTTCCAGGCATGTAACAGAAGTGAGAAGAGTTTTCTTCTTAATGAATTTTGTTTTGTTCCTGTCCTACACATCCTATTTACCCTTGTGTTAGAGTTAATTTGTTTATGCTGCAGCACCACATCTCATGGCGTTGGTATGTAGTACTTTTACAACATTTGTGTGTGGTTATGCTGTTAAACTAGAAGTTAATTCTGTGGTTTTGAACTAGTGGGTTACTATCTAGAACAAGGATGCCCCCCAAGGATTCAGCATTGCCTCCCTCTGCTGTCCTAAGAGATGTGTGGGGAGGGTTTTGGTTTGCTTGCCACTCCCTGCCCATGCTGTCACTTAGAAATTATTTTAATTTCATGAAGGCTTGTACATTTGCATATCTGCAAGATACTGAAGATACATAATTCCAGTGTTAAATTATCATACATTTTTTCTATATAAACATTGTGCTTTTCCTTTGGATTTGAAGGAGAGTTGATGCATGTAATGGAATACCAAGAGGACAAAAATTAACCTTACAAGCTAATAAATCAACTCTCCAATCTTCTGCCTTTTGAGAGATCTGAGGACACTCTTCTATCGAAAGGAAAGTGCTTCAGAACGTTGCAAACTTCTGAATGATTGGCTAAGGTAATGTTGAAAAACTCTTTGCTATGAGGTATGATGTGAAAGACCTGATGTCATAATCTCACCACTCAACAATGCATAGTGTTTGCTAGATAAAAGGTGGGGGAAGGAGGAAAAAAAACTTGGGGCAGATACTGCCTGGGAACACAAATGAGACTGCTGAATGTTTAATGAAAGCTACACAGGTAAAAATTGTGATGCAAGATATAAGATCTGTTAGGATTATCTGCATGCTTTCCCTCTAGTGGAAGTGTTGTAGCTATGCTATCTAAAACAAATGTGATTAGATTTGGATGATGCCAATTTATTTGAGAGTACTACCATGGGGTAAAACACTGGATGAGCTGCAGGTTGGAGGTGAACAGAGAGCAACAGGAATTCCCAGAAGGTGGTGATCTGTTCTTAGAGTGAAAGAATAAATACAAATAAAGTATCTTTTTCGTTGTTTGATCTGCATGGTATTTTGACAGGACTGATAAAACAATGGAACAATTACCAAAAAACAGGTGCTATCCCTACAAAATACCTAAGCAGAACTGGTGCTATATAAATATTAAAACATGGTAGTAAGACTTGCAGCCTAAATAATTTCTATTTTGTTGATGTACATAGATACATAGATGCAAACACTCATACACTCACTAGATAAATAAATAAAAACGCTAGTCTTAATTAAATTTATACCTCAGTCCTGAACTTGGATGGCAAACAAGCAACTTTCTGTTGTTCCACTGCAAAGTGGAAATAATGATTATGGGTTGTTCGGATAAATGAAGTAAACAAATTTTTTTATTATGTATTTATAGTCTATAAAAGCATTGCAAGGCAGTATAGGTATGAGAATAAAATCAACAAAAATATGCATAAAAACAAATACTGAGTGGGTTAAAAAAGAAAATTCATATTACAAAGGCCCATCTAAATAGTACAGTTTTCCAAAAAATGTCTGATAGAAGGGAGGGATGATTCCTGCCAAACTTCTGCTTGTAGGAATTTACAAATCCTAAGCTTAAGAGAAGTCTTTGGAACAAGAGAATAACTTGGCTGATTCAGTTCCAATAATAAAAATAATAGAAAATTTTGCATAATGTTTAATGTTTACAAAATATTGTGTGTTACAATTTTATCAAAGAAAGTACACTGTACAGCAACAGTTTCTATAGTTCTAATTGCACTAAAAGGTTCTGTTTTTGTGTTTAGGTCTGAAACAACAATATTAAACAATTTTTGTGTTTGGTTCAGTTACTGTAAAACAGCTATGGAAATAGGAAATGAGCAGACATACAACATTAACTTGACAGGTAAGGAATCAGCCCAATTCATTTGCGGTCTTTGATGCTTGAAACGCTGCAAAATGCATCTCCATTATAAAATGGAACACATAACTAAACAAAGTTTTTTAAATTGAGAAAATTGTTCCTAATACCTTTACTTATTTAAGCTCTGAGATATGCTACTGGGTTTGTTAACTTTTGGAAAATACATATTCCTGTGTAAAGTAACTACTGTACAATAATCAAGCCCCCCCCCAAAAAAAAAAATTCTAATGTCTTTATTAAAAATATATATTCCACCTTTCCATATTTGTATAGTAATTGTTCAAATCACAGTGAATAAACAAAACAATTTAAAAATCAAAGCTTTTGTATAAATCTCGCATCTGTATAGCACTGCAAGCACAAGAAACACAAAAATACATTTAAGACACAGACACCTGTAGGCTTGATGAAAAAGATATGTCATAAGCTGTCCACTGTTATACATATGAATGTGGCTTACAAATATATAAGTGGGGCTGTACTTCAGCCACATCATTAAACAAACCCTTCATGAATATAATTTTCAATAGGTAAACTACAATTTTGTTGTGATATATCCCACTGTGATTATAATACCATGTTAGCTTTTGTCAACTGATTCTTCCTCCTCCACCAAATGCCCCTGAAACATTTCTTCCTGTTCTCACTCAATAATTAGTTTGTCACTTTTGTAGGAGAGCTGCAAGAACTAAATCTGTCAAGGTTTGTTAAAAACCTTTTTTTTTTGCATGATGCTTAGAATGGTGTTGGAACTTTTACCAAATTACTTGCCAATAGCTAAACCTTCCTGTATCTTTCTGTTTTTGAGAACTGGATAATCTGAGTGATACTCCATTTTCCGGTGATGAAGAAAATGGTGGAACTGAGGAAATAAAACCTGAAATCAATGGTAACTGGAACACTGTAACGTCTATTAATGAAGCTAAGATCAATGCCAGAGCAAAGAGGAGACTGAGAAAAAACTCTTCTAGAGACTCTGGAAGAGGAGATTCAGTGGGTGATAATGGGGAAGCACTGAAGAATGGAGTCACAGTACCAACAAGTCCAAAGGGAAAGCATCTGGATAGGCGATCTCGTTCAGGAAAGGGAAGGGGTCTACCCAAGAAAGGTGGGTGTGTTTTGAATTTACAGCAAACAGAAATAACCTATTGAGAGTTTATCTAGGTTTAGATTGAGCTTCATTTTGTACTTATTCCTAAATGTTTTGTTTTACATTAATTTGATAGCAACAAGAATATAGACACAGTAGAGATCTGCATAGTTTATATCTGCATGTATAATACTTTTCTAATTTAGAACGCTGAAATTTTAAGGTTCATAATTTTAATATGAACATTGTTAATTAAATAAAACAAACACAAATACTTGGAGACTTGATAATGACTGCTGCAGATAGCTTATGCTGTTCTATTTAGCCTGATTAAAAATGATTGCCTCCTGTCTTGTTCATATTAGGAAGATAGTGAACAGTGTCAGCTTTGCTGTTCAGCTTCTGTGAGCCTTTCATGTGAATTTGAAAACTAGATTTCTATGAAAGGTTAGAGTGCAGTAATAAGACAAAAAATAACACTGACTTGTAATCTGGTTCTCATCTTTGCTGTTAAACTTTTTTTCAGGTGGATCAGGAGGCAAAGGTGTTTGGGGAACACCTGGGCAAGTGTATGATTTGGAGGAAGTAGACATTAAAGATCCCAACTATGATGATGCTCAGGTAAGGAAAATGGTTAGTTTCCTCATCTGATGAGTGCCCCACCCCTGAACAGTTATTTCATCAAAAACTGATGATGTAAGTAGTCTGTGTTTTTCACTGACTGTTTCTAGTCTTGATAAAAACAGAAATTGGGCATAAAGTCCATCTCAACTCTATTTAGCCACAGACATTTAATTCTGTGCTTAGTTAACAGCTCCTAGAGGAGGAGAAAACAGCAGTGGACCAGTGATAGAATCAGCGACCAGGAAGGAGCAAAACATAGGGGTTTGAAGCAGCATTTGCTGTGCTGTTCTGCTCACCTGACAGATAAATTGTGAAGGTGGAATTGAAGTGTGGCTGAAGAACACACTGTGAGCTGTTTTTCATATCAATCTTCAGCTATAGCTGCATTTCTCCATTTTTGGATTAGTTCAACAGCTTGCCTCTTCCTTCTTGGTGTTATAGAGTAGTTGAAACTGATGGCAGCAACTGAAGAGAACAAAGCCATTACTCATAGAAGCCTGACTGACAGTATTAAAGGGATTATGAATGGAAAGCCTGTGAAAATTTATGGGGAACTATGTTCTAAAACTGAATTGTTCTGAGCCTCCCCAATATAAATTTCGTTTTATTAAATTTGTTGCATCTTTGTTTAAAGCAGGATAACTGTGTCTATGAAACAGTAGTTCCACCTTTGGAAGAAAGAGCATTTGAGAAAACGCTAACTCCAATAATCCAGGAATATTTTGAACATGGGGATACTAATGAAGTTGCGGTATGTCTCATGGCTTATATTTTGGAAATTACAAGCAGTGATTAATGAGATTTAAAATAGTTCTTTCAAGAGTGGGGTACTTAGGTCCTTAACCATCAACCATAAAATCCTTCTGGACCGTCTTGAGGGGCTGGGAGCTGGGGGCACTGTCATACAGTGGTTCCGCTCCTTTCTCCTGGGCCGTGTTCAGAAAGTGGTGGTGGTGGATGAGTGTTCAGACCCCTGGGCTCTCACTTGTGGGGTGCCTCAGGGTTCTGTCCTCTCCCCCATGCTTTTCAACATCTACATGCAGCCGCTGGGAGTGATCACCAGGGGGTTTGGGCTGGGTGTTCATCAGTATGCGGATGATACCCAGCTCTACCTCTCTTTCAAATCAGAACCAGTGAAGGCGGTGAAGGTCCTGTGTGAGTGCCTGGAGGTGGTTGGAGGTTGGATCGCGGCTAACAGATTGAGGTTGAATTCTGACAAGACAGACGTACTGTTCTTGGGGGACAGGAGGCGGGCAGGTGTGGAGGATTCCCTGGTCCTGAATGGGGTAACTGTGCCCCTGAAGGACCAGGTGCGCAGCCTGGGAGTCATTTTGGACTCGCAGCTGTCCATGGAGGCACAGGTCAAATCTGTGTCCAGGGCAGCTGTTTACCAGCTCCATCTGGTACGCAGGCTGAGACCCTATCTGCCTGCAGACTGCCTTGCCAGAGTGGTGCATGCTCTGGTTATCTCCTGCTTGGACTACTGCAATGCGCTCTACATGGGGCTACCTTTGAAGGTGACCCAGAAACTACAACTAATCCAGAACGCGGCAGCTAGACTGGTGACTGGGAGCGGCCGCCGAGACCACATAACACCGGTCTTAAAAGACCTACATTGGCTCCCAGTACGTTTCGGGGCACAATTCAAAGTATTGGTCTGACCTTTAAAGCCCTAAACGGCCTCGGTCCTGTATACCTGAAGGAGCGTCTCCACCCCCATCGTTCTACCCGGACACTGAGGTCCAGCGCCGAGGGCCTTTTGGCGGTTCCCTCACTGCAAGAAGCCAAGTTACAGGGAACCAGGCAGAGGGCCTTCTCGGTAGTGGCGCCCTCCCTGTGGAACACCCTCCCACCAGATGTCAAAGAGAACAACAGCTACCAGACTTTTAGAAGGCATCTGAAGGCAGCCCTGTTCAGGGAAGCTTTTAATGTTTGATGTATTAGAGTATTTTAATATTATTTTTGGAAGCCGCCCAGAGATGGGCGGGGTACAAATAAATAACAACAACAACAACAACATAATAATAATAATAATGTTACTTTTACAATTTCTGTCTTTTATAATAATTAGTGGCATAAACACAGACTTTTATTAGATTATGAAATGTGGGTCTGTTGGTTGCAGATTAGTTTGATGGCATCTAGTAATAATTTTTATTTATTATTATCACTGATTCATTAATTGCCTTCTAAACAACAGTCTCAAGGCACCTTACACATCGGATAAAAACAGTTAAAAACACAAAAGCAAACCAGTGTATTTAAAACAAGACTAAAACCCTAAGAAAGTTGACACTCATGGTAAAGACTGGTAAATTTTATAGGTAGAAATGGTACCTTTTTTTAAAATCCACATATTTAGATTGAACTCCTCTCTCCTGCTACTTCCACAAAAATATAGTAAGAATTAAAATTGCTCCTGAGTGATTCCCAAATAAGTCATATTCACAGTAGTTCCATTGAACTCAATTGATTTAAGTAACTTTCATCCATTGATTTCAGTGGATCTCCTCTGACATACGGTAATTGGACAATTGTCCCTTATGTCAAAGGAGTTTACTTAACTTGCAAACACATTAGTTAGAGAATTTCTCTTACTATACTGGTTCCATAAGAGAGACATTCTTCCTTGCTTGTTTTTTCCCCCTCTCATCTCTACTATAAAACTCATGTGCACTTGAACTAAAAATGACTGCTTATTTTACTTTCCACATATTTAGGAGATGCTGAAGGACCTCAATCTTGGTGAAATGAAATACAGTGTACCAGTGTTGGCTGTATCATTGGCTCTGGAGGGAAAGGCCAGTCACAGAGAAATGACATCTAAACTTCTTGCTGACCTGTGTGGGACAGTAGTTGGCAAACAAGACGTTGAAAAATCATTTGATAGGCTTCTCAGAGAGATGCCAGAATTGGTATTGGACACTCCCAGAGCACCACAGGTTTGTTTAAAATACCTATTATCAGTGCTATTTTTCTAGAAAAAGAGGTGCCAGAACTCACCATGAACGTCTCCCTTGTTCTCTTAAAATGGCAATGACATCCATTTGAGAGGTGACGGAACTGAGTTGCTGTGAGTTCTGGTTGAAAAAAGCCTTGCCTATTATTAATTATAATTTGTTTCTGTGGTAACATCTGTTGCTCACATTTATTAAAGTACTTTTATGGCATAAAGGTACACAATAAAATCTTTATCTAAAGTTTTGATACCCCTAATGGCTAAATCATTAGAATTTATATGCAAATTCCATCACAGCACAATGTACCTTAACTTTCTGTGTCCTAGAACTCCTTGTCTTCCCTGCTACCACCCAATGTATTGTATTATCTTTTATGTATTGTGCCAATATATTCTTATTTATTGCATTTGTAGCTGCATGTAATTGGCTCATCTGTTTATGTAAAATTAAGAAATGTAGGCAGCTGAAGTAGCAGCACTGCCTGTACTGCTGCTTGAACCACCCCAAGAGGGAAACAGCAGGGGTGCTTGGGTATGGCTTCCTTCTCCCATTTTGGGGGTGTACTACTGCTTCGTGTGACATTGTGACTGATCAAAGAAACCCTGTCTATCTCAAATTTAATCTGTAAGACATATTTCTTTTTCATGGCAGTTGGTGGGTCAATTTATTGCAAGAGCAGTCGGAGATGGGATTCTTTGCAATAGTTACATAGATGGTTACAAAGGCACTGTGGACTGTGTCCAGGCTCGGTAAGTGCATTGCCCTTCATAGCTGGGGTTCGCAATTAAAGGTGATAATCCAGTAAAAATTTTGTATTTGCCAGGTTAAAGAAGGCTTACCTATTATTTTTTAAGAAATAAAAACATCAAAGATTGGGGTTTATACTCTTTCTTGCAAAGTTATAAAGATATAATGTTTCTGCTGCCTCCTTCCATTGCATAGCTTGTGGAATATTTAATACCTAAAGGCAGTGAATGGCTAAAAGTACAGAATTCAGAGAAAAGCTTTAGACAAATAATGGAAATTTAAGGAATAATCAGCAGCTGCTAAGTTTGGATGTTTAGGGCATCAGTTCTAAAAGTGTTAGAATATTGAGGTGCTAGAGCCTTAGATAGAAGAAACAGAAGCAATTATCTCAAACATCTGGGTATGATGGATATAGGGTACTCTATGTCATGGACTATATTTTTAAAGAAAATTCACCAAGGAAGCATCATGCAGGTAGTGTCCTTTCAATCAAGAAACATGTATCATATCTTAAATAGTAGCTAATAATAGTTCCCTGCTGCAGGATTATTTTGGGAAATAAACTAATGTGACTGTTATATTCACTGTGTAAAACTTTGAAAAATAATTTGAATTTGATTGATGATTTGTAGTGAACAAGCTACAGCTTTTTGACCTAAGTTAATGCTGAACACAAGTTACCGGACCCCATAAATATTAGGTCACTTTGTTACAATAGCAGTCTTGGTGTATAAATCTTGCATCTCATTGTTAATGCAGATTTCTACAGTGTAGTTTAAAGGCTTAATGGTGAATGTAAAGATTCTTAAATATGTTTGCTTTTATTTACAACTCTCCTTTCTCTTCACAGGGCTGCTCTGGATCGAGCTACTGTATTGCTGAGTATGACCAAAGGTGGAAAACGCATTGACAATGTGTGGGGATCAGGAGGTGGGCAGCAGTCTGTAAAACATCTTGTTAAAGAGGTAGGTAATTAAGTTCAGCTGTTCATTAGTGGTTAACTTTTATATCCAGTTAACAGGACTGGTTCAGTGTTACAAGGGGCCCCTTGACAACATGCTTTTGGTCTTCCCACTCTCCTCCTGCACCTCCAAGCAGGCCTAATGTTTCTTGCTGCACCAATATAAAGCGAACAAGGCAGAGGTGGGAGCAACTGCTGCCCAGTGCCTTTGCCACGTCGTCTCAACTTGCTCACAAGCTGTCTTTCGGTGGTATTCTGCTACCACTGGCTGTTCTTCTTGCATACTTTCTGAGTGGCCCCACTGAGTGGTATCCTCTGTTCTGCCACATAAAGTGAGAGTGCAAGTAGGAAGAGACGTAGGGTAAACTACTGGACAAAGCAACTGATGCCTCTTTGTTTTTTCCTCTAGTAATTTACTAATGCATTGTATATTATTAAATTCATGATTATTCATTCATGATTACATATGTACTGAACAATATTTCATTTCCATTTCATTTATATCTCATTTACAATAATTAATACATAATTTATCTTTTGGGATCATGCCTGCATTATATAATGAATTCATATATTTTTTTGTATTTATCAAAAAAAAGCATTGACCACTGTGCCATAGAGGGTGCTCATCAGTAAACATTTAATTTATAAATTGAAATACATTGTAGATTTCAGAATTGTAAGCTTTTTAACATCTGGTCTTATACATTTTTGTATTTTTAATCTACTAGATTGATATGCTGTTGAAAGAATACCTTCTTTCAGGAGATGTTTCTGAAGCAGAACGTTGTCTCCAGGAGTTAGAAGTACCACATTTTCACCATGAACTTGTATATGAAGTAAGGCAGGATTGAAACATTATTTTTTTTTACAACATAGTATTATAACTGTCATTGTAAGTTTAGTTCTGAAGTTACAAACTTTAACAAGCATAATGATTTTTATGTTGAAGGAGCTTTATTGAGAGTTTCTCTTTGGTGGTACTATTTTACACTTGCTTGTAAGCTGAGAAAGATCCTTCCTACAGTAGCCTGCATAACCTGTACCTTTTATACTAGTTTATTTCCCTAATAAAATGCCTGGTAAATAAAAAGACTGAAGTTCCTTCTTAAGTAATTCATTGACTACCTCTTACTTCATTTTCAATGAAGGGAATATCAATACTGCATATTATTGTTCATTTCAAAAGAGAATGTTTTCATATCACCTTTGGCTTCCTTTTATACTTTTTACTGGCTTCAAAAGCATGTTCTCTATTACACTTTGTGGGATTACCAAAAATGGACCTGAACAGCAAAGTATAGGAATGCATAGTATCAAATTCCTTGAAATCTCTAGATGCCTTTCACACTATTGATTATGAGAGATTTTCTCTTCTCAAGCTTGTTTTTGTGCTTTCCATAATATCCTTTTCCCTCTGCAGTATAGTTATGTTTGTTACTTGCTTAAAATATGTACTTTCCCACCATTTCTACCTGAACATTCAGTTCATTTGATTTTACATTTTAGGCAGTTGTGATGGTTTTGGAATCAACTGGAGAAACAAACTTTCAAATGATGCTTAATTTGTTGAAATCCCTCTGGAGGTCTGCTGTCATTACTATGGACCAAATGAAAAGAGTAAGTGTGCCTAACAGATTTCCAAGCATTTCCTGTTAAATATCCTTATAGCTGAGAAGATTGGGTTGCATTTATTTTTGTTTATTAACATTAAATGAACAGCCCTAGAATTAGATCAGGGAGCACAAATTCTGACTTCGTTACAGAATTTGAGGGTTTTCAACGATATTTTTAAAAAGAAAATCTAGGAAGAATGTAGAAATCTGTCTTGTACAAAGTCAGATTGGTAGTCTGTTAAGTTGTCACCTGCTACCTAATATTCAGGGGCAGATCTACTAGAAGACACTTTAGTCAACAATGCTTTAAATTTTTGGGTTTTGTAGACCGAATTTGAGTCACACAACTCAAATCATTCTATGATGCATCATGCATGTATATAACATTTCCCTAATTTTCATCTCCCATAACTTGAAAACTATAAGGCATAGGATTTTTTTTATTCACACCAGTGACTTAGACATGTGAGATAATTCAGTACAGCAATTTTATTCAAAATGTGAGAAGTAGTAGTTATGATGATGGTGATGAATTGTCACGGAACAACCCAATTGAAGAAGGCAACAGTGATTACCCAGACTTCATTGCTGGTTGCGTAAGGGCCCCCATCACAGTTTAAGCTCCAGGTCCCCAAAAATATAGGTCTGCCGCTGCTAATATTTTAACTGTAGATATTGGGGACTAAATTAGTATGAAGTCTGGCAACAGATATAAAAGATATATAATTATATATATTTAAGTGAAAGTTAAAGGTAACATACCCATTTAGATAGAAACATTTTACTTAAAGTTTACTTAATTCATACTGAAAATTCCTGAGATAATGAATTTTATTCTAATTTTGATGTTGCAGGGCTATGAACGAATTTACCGTGAAATCCCGGACATTAATCTTGATGTGCCACATTCATACTCTGTGCTTGAGCGGTTTGTAGAGGAATGCTTTAGAGCAGGAATAATTTCCAAACCAATGAGAGACCTCTGTCCTTCCAGGTACATACTTAAGGATCACTGTGTCAGAGAGGTAGCTGTGCAGCAAATTAAGTCCAAGGGGTGCAAAACCTAGCTAGTTTGTCAACAGAATTTAATCAAGTCAGATTGGCAACTTATTTTTTTTTTTTCTTGCATGGTAGTACAGGCTGTCTTAGGACTGGTGATGGCTAAAGGGGTAGAATAGCTTGGAATCTCTGATCCAAACTTCCATTCTAAATCCAAGCATGTGGTTTGAAGGCCCAAGAGGCCAATCACCTTGTTGAAGTGAATTAGGTGTGGTTCTAGTCAGTTCCTGAATGGGTGACCACCTGGGAACTACGTGTTTGCCACATTGGGTTCTACAACTGAAGAAAAACAGCATATAAATATGAGAGAGTAAGACTACATGGATATTTCACTTGTGTCTTCCTGTTGCTACATTGTGCTTTCTCAGATATCGCCAATCTTCTGTGCTGTAGCTGCTTTTAATTTCTTTCCACTTCTGCTAGGATGATTGGGGTCAGAGGAAACTGGTTATTATTTATAAATTAATTTATTTATTTATAAATTATTTATATTATTTATAAATTTTCGTAACTTATTATAACCCTGTTGAAGAATTCTTAGATTCCTGCAGAATAAATGATTTTGAAGCATAACCCTCGCCAAAACTAGGATATTAAGTGAGCCGATTCTGGAATCTCAATCTATTCTTAAATGTCAGAGTACGGTTCTCCTTTGTAGATTCCTGGCTTTGGGTCTTGCACTTTAATGCTCCAAACTTTCCTCCCCTGCCCCCATCAGAATTCGAATAGAACAGAGCAAATGCAAGTTTCTATAATTTGCATACATATAACTAACCACACTGCTTTGAGGGTGATTTACAATTTTTTATTGCAAATTAACTTTCTGCCCTCCTCTTCATATGGCCAAGTTTAAGGGATATACTGAAAGCTAATTGTATATTTAATTTTAGGGGAAGGAAGCGCTTTGTAAGTGAAGGAGATGGAGGCCGCCTGAAAGCTGAAAGCTACTGAATGAACAAACTCTTGCAGCTGTAGATGTTTAAGGGAATATATATGTATATATTCTATAGTAAGAGTTGCTTAGCACAGTTCATTTATTTTTTAAGAGATGCACTTGTTTTGGGGAACAAATACCTTCTGACTGTTTTATAAACTTGTGTTCACAAGGGAAATTCTTCAGTTTTCTTTTCTCTGGAGCTATAGTTGGGACAGAACAAGTAACAACCTTTCTGTGGAGGTTTGCTAAAATAAGCTACTATTTTGGAAGTGCCATATGTTTGACCTAATCATTCCATGTTTTGCATTGATGCCTGCCTGCCACTCCTTTGTTTTAATGACAGTGCTTTTATAGTGAAATCACTGGTTTATACAAAGCTTTATAGAATGGGTCATTAAGCTGCTGGAACCCTATTTTGGCTGCTGCTGGGAGAAAAAAGTTTTTTTCTTTGTTTTAAAGAATCTAAGAATTTAGTTTGATCATAAGATGTATTCATCTTTTTCCAGGGGAACAATTGATTTGCTCTTAAATTAATTCAGCAAATGGTGGCTGGAACATCTATTTTTTCTACAATACTGGAAAAACGAACAGTTCTGATAGAATGTATTGCAAAATAAACTTTTGTGAAGCAGATTTTTGCCATGTTTTCTTAAACAATTCTAGAAGTACATAATCGTTTACTCTTAACTATATGGTTCATCTCCTAATCTACTCCTAGAGGAGCTCTACCTGTGGCCCTTTGTGTTATCTGCTTAAAGTGCACTTTAGTTTGTTTTATTGTATGCCAGCATCATTACTCTACAATGAACTAATCCTGGAATAATTTAACTGATTCATCCCAAAAGCTTGCCACGCACAGAAATGGGTTTGCATGGCAAGAAAAAGAGGCCACCGCTAACATAAAATTGCTGATTCTTTTATGCATGGTTAATAGGAGTGTGCTATTAGCAGACATGCTCCCACTCTTAGCTAATTATGGTACATTGAAATGTTTGCACCAATGTTAATGCTAGCCTGTAATAAGCTTCAAACTAGTTTGCAGCCATGGTTAAAAGCCTTAATGTAAGAATCAATGCAGACAAAGTTGATGGAAGATTAGCTGTAAAAAAAGAGAAGTGTAGAAGGAATTTGCATACGAGTTAGTAGAAGATTGGGAATATTTTGGCTGTATCCAGCCACAGCTGGTACTGACTGGCTCAGTTAGAATGCATGCAGAGCATGTTTCCTTGTTACATGAAAAGCTATTAGAAATATAAAGCAGAATTCAGAGGCAACCCCACACCCAGCAGCATGGTTCTCTGCCAGGAAATGGAATAACAGGACCCAGCCTGTCTTTGCACGACCTTTGCCAGTCCTGAGTCCAAGGAACCTACAGCCTAAAGTTATGGTAGCAGTACTTTACCTTCTAAAAGTAATCTCTGCATGTGTATGAATTAGATAGAATGGATTTTTGAAAAAACACCTTAAATTCTCATGAACCTAGACATGTCTACATACAGAAGGGTGTGTACTGAATGTTTTCATTGTTTCATTGCTCATCTTATCAATGCAAGAGTGACAGTACAAATGAATAATTCAAGACAACACAAAATAGTAATCTTTAGCATATTGGTATATTTAATACTGTAGTATAGAAACAAGTTTTATTAATGTCAACCTTTCTAAACCTAAACCTTGGGAAACCCAATTGCTCAGCTGATCTCTGTAGAAAGCAGCTTTGTCAGCCCAATACACTGCAATTTGCTGAGCATAGGGCTGGCAAAGCCACTTGCATTGTGGTTCCCAAGTGTTGCACAAGGGATGGGCTGGTGGGTGTGGCAACCCTCATGGCAATCATCCAGCATCATTATGATATTGGGTAACAGGCAAATTAGCTGCCACCTGTCAAGAGTTGTCCTGCAGAGGTGAATGATCTGACCTGCTGGGCCAAAAAGGTTCCCCATGCTGAGTTAAAGGTTCAGTAACATATGTAAGGCTGCTAAGTTGACCTATGATATGAAAAACAATACAGAAATCCTGGAGCAGGATTCTGAATGCCATTTTTTAAAAGATTACCTGGATTTAAATGACTACATACTTGAATATATTTTAAAAGAGAGCAGTACAATTGGGAAAATTTGTAAGAATCTACAAACACTCTCCTGTTTATGTGTAATGTTTTACACAGCATATCATATTGCTATATACATTGATACAGCAGTACAGAAACTCCATTAAGTAAACTATTGAATGAATTCAGAGTTTGAACATTGCTGAGCAAGTAGTTCCTGCTGTCGAATAGTTTCCTGTGCTTCACGTTGCATTTTCTCAAGCTTTTCTAGGGTAACTGACTTTAAAGGTAGCAGCTTCGGCTTGCATAACACCATAGTAGTCACATCTTCTACTGCTAACATCCCTAAAACAAGAAAAATTGAGAAACCAAAGATAATTACAAAGCTCATAAAATATATATTCAAGAATATATCTGCCAGTTCAAACACTACAGTTCCATGTGGATGCCACCAAACCCACTTCTCCGAGTTATTGAGCTGTGAAATATGACAGCTGTGTAGAGCAGTACACATGGAAGTCTCCATTTAAGCACCTCATATTTTTGGCAGCCGCTGGTATAGTGCTTGCATCAAAGCTTTTCATATTATTGGGCCATTTGTGTACCTGTATTTAAAAAATGGAGTTCAAGTGTGATACTAGCCCCTTAGCACAAATATGCTCCAATATAAGGGTCAAAGGGCAAGCCTTGCTGAAAGAACCTAATCTATTCACCTTCTTAAATACTTAAGGGGAGATATATAATACAGGATGCAGAGCATGAAAGAGCTGAACAGGTGTAAAACTATTAATAGTTATAAAACAGGCTACTTCTATGAAGAGAAGAAGGCTCCATAATCCTTCGTAAGGAAGCATTCAGATCTCAACATTGTAACAAGGCCAGTGGTAAACTGTTACCTTGAAGTAACATGTCTGATCCTGTGTTATATATTAACAACATATTTCCTTACATGGAAAAATCCCTGCAATGTAATGTTTCTCAGACATCTGTAGATGGCCAGAGAGAACATCACATCAATTCTGAGAGTATTTAACTGCTGCTGGTGAGCTACCTGGTCCAATTTAAGGTATTGGTACTATTAAGTATTGGTACTATTATACAGATATCCTAAGTACTAGGCGCCCAAGTATTTGAAGGAACACCTTTCTCAGTATGCCCCAATGCACAGTTTACAATCGGGAAGAGACTCTTCTTGCAATACCATTGCTGTGGATGCCTAGGAAGGTGAGAATGCACAAGAGGGCTTCTTCTGTGTTAGCACCCCGTCTCTCCAGACAGTCCCCTTCCCTGCTCGTGTTCTGATGGGATTTGAATACAGTTGTATTTGTCCAGAGCTCCAGAAGGCAATAGGTACATTCAGGCACTGTTTTTTGTAATTGTCCTCAAATTATAGTATCGTATACTGGCTATGATTTCACCAAATTGCATCCTGTTAGCTGCCCTAATCACGCTGTGGGGAGAAAGTGCAGGATATAAAATCTTGCAGTGCTGATAAAGAATTTGCCAGAGACACAACCCTAAGAGTGCTGTCGACTTGTAGTGTGATAAGGTGAAACCCCATGCAACCTTTGTAACTTGGCAAAAAGAAGGGGGGGTCACAAGAGGTAAGCACAGGAGACACACAACAACAGCCACTTGAAAAGCTTGGCAAGTGCACTTTGATGAATGCTGGGAAAAGTTACTCACCTTGCTTGGGCAGCACCTCCCGAAATTTTAATTCAGACATTCTTCTAGTGCCAGAATTGAAGAACCACCACCGCCAATCTGTCTAGGACTAGAAATCATGGAATTATTGTAAAGGTGAACATTACATTCCTATATTCCCCTTTCCTCCCTTAGCTTAAAGCAGATAGGCAGCTGCCAAATCTGACTTCAGCTGATCCAGGATCTTCATAAGGCGGAGCTGCCCTAGAACTTGCTTAATGAATGTTAGCTCGGGCCTCTTTAAGCACCTGCTGGAGATGTTTGGGAGTAACTAAGCAACCTCGCCTTGCAAATTCAAAACCTCTGAGGAGCAACTGCACTGCAGAGGGTTGGACTAGATGGCCCTTGGGGTCCCTTCCAACTCTACACTGGGAGAAATAGTTGCACTGAATTTTCCAATATCCCGTTCGGGAGGGGGGGGGGGCATTTTAGTACTAGGAGAGGAAGAGAAAAAACTTGTTTATTTCCCCACACCACGTGCGATTTTTCTACGTCCCCCATCACGTCCCGCCTTACCCACCGCCATCCCGCACTTTAAAAGCCCCACATTGAAAGAGTTCCTCCTTCCTCAGCGCCCCTCCCTCCACATCCCTGCCCCCAAGGTCCCTCACCTGCCTTGCCTCCCCGCTTCTATTTGCCGCGCTCAGCTGCTCAACCCGCAGCGGGGACCACCAGAGCAGCCCAAAGGCACGGGAACCGCCTCAACCACCCGCGACAAACACTTCTGGTTCCGCGTCGAACTCGTGGCTCAACCGACGCACGACGGAGCACCATAGAGATCCCAAGGAAGAGCGGTTCCCTCGCTTTGGAATAAGGCATCTTCCCCGCACGCGGTGTTCAAACGGCAGCCGGACGTGAGGACTGCCTCCTTTTCCTCAAGCCTCTAGGCCAACCGCGCCTAGACGCCTTTATTATTGGCCGAGAGGGCAGTAACGTCTTCGTTGCTACTAGCAACCAAGGGGCGGGCGGTGGGCGATGCGATCCGCAGGGGGGGGGGTGAGCGGTTGTTCCAAGTGTGACGCAGGTTGCGTTCCATCGGGACCCGCCGCCCCGCCCTCTCTCGCGTTTCCTGGTAGACTTCGACGGACGGAGACAGTGCACTGGGGCGTCTGGGGCTGCTCGGAGACGCTGGAATGGAGCACCAATTGATGTAAACACATATAGCTTGCAAACGGTCATGCGGGTCAGGCGTGGCTTAGTTCAGGAGAGCCTCACCCTGGTCCTACTCTCTAACACTTGTTCCTGTTCGGAGTTTTTCCAAAAGGTTCCCAGAGCCCCTGAGCATGTGCAGAATGCCCGTCCGCTCTGTTTCAGCGTGCAATCGTCCGCACCCTTTTCAGGGGACACTGGCTAACTTCTGAACCCAGGGTTGCAGTTTTAACATGCTGCAGTGGATACACATTCCCATTCTTGCCTAACCCAAGAACTCACCTCCTACCTAGAAGCTAATGCGGAAGTAACATAGTAAACAATATTGATACTGTGTTGTTGTTTTTAAAAATAATTCTGTTTTGTCCCCTCCCTCTTAACTTCAAATTTAGTTTTATCGTTTGCATTGTCAGGATTGCTTTTAATTTTTGTTGTGGTTTATATTTTTATATGCAAGCCACCTTCAGTTTTACTTTATTGTGGAAATGTGGGGTATAAATGTCAAATAAATAATGCAGCATTGTATTTTGAGGGTAAAGGTACAGGTAAAGGGACTCCTGACTGTTAGGTCCAGTCGCAGACGACTCTGGGGTTGCGGCACTCATCTCGCTTTACTGGCCGAGTGAGCCAGCGTACAGCTTTATGAAGCAACAAATCCCAGCTATAAAAATATCCTTCATTATGTATTGGCAGTAAGTGTTCTTACTGAATGATTTCTGAATGATTTTGCAATGTCTGAATTGTTGTTATTTATTCAATATCTTAGCTGTGGTTCACGATAAGGTCCCAGAGTGGGTTTATATATATATATATAAAACAGTTTGAAAGAAATTCGTGGGAATGAAGAATGGCGCAGGTGCCAAAAAATAAAGTTTTTCGAAAGCAATATATTTTAGCTCAGGTATTCTGGGCACAAAATATACTGTGTAGCCCTTCCATGCAGTGGGATCACCTTTTGTTCCTCTGGCACACCTTGTTGCGAGGAAGCTCCCATCTTCAGTGCTTAATGTGGAGCTTTCTATTTCGCTGGCCCTGCATAAAATTTATAACTCCGAAAAAGGCTCTTCTGAACTGATGTACAGAGTTCATAACAAGCTGTGGACTTGTTCAAGGTCTCTCCCCCCACAGTTTTCTATTATCTTTTCCTAGTTGAACTCATTAGTCCCAAAACATAGTCATGTGTTTTCCCACCTTTCATTCCCACGCATGTGGGAATCAAAGGGAGTTAATTGGTTCTGGCTGCCATGATGGCAAAATGTCTCTCCAGTAGACATGTTAACTAATAATGAGCAGTATGTCCCTTCTGGCAATTTAATATGCCTTGATTTTAAACTAACAGTGTCAGATTACATGGGAAAAGGAGAACAAAAGACATCAGCTTTTGAACTTAATGCCTCTGTGTCCCTGCTCTTTCACTCCCCAAATTTTATAGAGATTTTGTTAACTTGCTTTGCAGCCTGTGGATGTGTGTGTGTTTTGGAGGAGAAATATAACTCTCTGTGTAGACTTGATAGTGTTGTAAATAAAAATATGCCCTTTTCCCTTATCCAAGAGCCCATATAGAGTCCTTACATAGGTTCCCTATTGGTAGGAGAAAATAACAGAGGCCAACCAGAGAATATTGAGAAGCAAAGCAGCTAGTAAGCTTGATCTTTATTGATCTGTTGCAACAGGGTACTCCCCTCACACGCAGGAGAGGAGGAGGACCCCCCAAAATGCTGCGCAAGGGCTTATAAAGACTTTTGAAATTCCCATTCTCTAGATCAAGACCACCCCCAGAAACATTATGCATGCATCACAGAAGGGGTGTAACCTAAGACCACCCCTCAGATACATCCCACCTACATCACAGAAATTTAAATGTTGTTTTTCTCCTGTCACAGTTTATCTCCTGTCTGGCAAGTTACTTGATTGGATTGCCTGGGGAGCCTGGCCATTCTTTTGTAGTGGTAAAATACTTATTTCCTGGGCCAGGTCACAGGCTCACACCTTATTCAAACAGACATATCCTTGAGACAGGATTTGTGAGGAAAGAGACAATGGCGAGGCTTTTTCCAGTTTAACCTTGCAGAGAAAGGATTTGGTCAGTTTAGGAATCAAAATGGTTCCAGGTTGGTCTTCCTGTGTTGATCTATGTATGTGCGGTTATGAACATTGCCATATATCTAAGACCATAAAATTCCTATCACAATAGTTCAAAATGCAATTGGCTGGTTTCCATTTTCAAAACTTCTGGGAATTACTTTAGGGATTCATTATCTTTAGCCTTTAAGAGAGTTGTATTATCTTTTGTTGGGGCTTGTCAGTCTACTGATGACCTGGATCTGTATAACAAACTCGGTAACATATTCTTCTTTTGATTACCAGCCTGGCAACTACCAATGTACATTTGGGATTCTGTAAAAAACTCAGAAACCGCTTTCGCTAATGAAATGCCTTGTCACAAAATGCTCCTAGAACAATGGGAGTTTCAAACACTGCTTCAGACAGGTGTTTATTGTGGAACTGGTGCTCCCCATGCATGGAAGTGTTGTTGGTTTTTTTGCCATACCCACACAACAGTGCCATTAAAACACCAGCCCATATCCCTCCACATTCAATCCAGATTTATCCTTTGCAGTGGAAACCCAATACCACACACACACACACACACACACACACACAAACAAACAAACAAAAAAAACCATACATTTTAATTTTTTTAAAAAAAAACCTGTTGCCAATAACTCATTTATGATATTTCACCAGCCTGTTTAAATATTAAGCTTCCATCTGGAAGCATTCTTAGTCAAAAGCTTTTCCATAACAGCGTAAGAATGTCACAGATTTTATTAAATTAAATCGTAATATATTTGATATCAGATGTTGCCTCACCCTATGGTAAAAATATGAAATATTTAAATAATTGACCATTTGTGTTCTTTAATAATACTTCAGATCTGATAGCTGCTACCGAAGGCAGGTGATCTCACCTATCTAATGGATGCCGCAAGATTTTTAACACACCCTCTTCAAGCACTGCACTATTCAGTTCAGAAAGTTTCAGTTTTTACTTGAAAACTTTTCTGTAGAAAATGAATGACAGCCTTGTCAGTAACTTGCAAAGGGCGAGGCTGTGTTTTATTTCCTGTCTTTGTGCAGTTTGTGCCAAAGACGTTTTAAGTTGAGTTTCACAAGAAGACGAAAAATGAGTGAGCTGTGCCAGTTTGTGAGGTTTAAAATCCTCTGGCATTTATAATGTGTGTGGGCTTTTGGAAGCCTCCTTTTTGTACCTATTAAGATCATGAGGAAATTTTGCATCTGCTATATAACATGGGGCGATTTATTCTCATGGGTGCTCAAGAATATCCCTTCGCTGGAATTTTCTGAACACATTGAAGATAGCTTTTTGGTTTGTTCATATCATATGTGGTAGCATAGATGACTGGTTTCATCTAGACAGAAATCCATGTTTCCCACCATCCAAATCCAATGTCCGCTTCTTATTTGCCCATAATTTAAGTTCATTCACGGGAATAAGTTTGCATGTTTGTGGGTATAAACAACTCTGGTTAATTGCACAGAGAAACCAGTGCTTATGTAACATGAATGTTACATGTTAATTCCTACTAGGTATCATGTTACCTTTTTCATTCATTTATTTAAATATATCCAGTGCTATTTTTATAGAAAAAGATGTGCTGGAGCTCAGTATGAACACCTACCTTGTTTTCTTATAATGGCAATAGAGCCCACCTGAGAGGTGCTGAAACTGAGTTCCGGCTGAAAAAAAGCCCTAAATATATCTATGCTGCCTTTCATATGCAATAGCAAGGTGGTGTGGTGTGGTGTGGGGGGCAAGGCCAGAAGCAGTGGCAGAGGAAGAGGAAGAGGAAGAGGAGTGCAGGGGGAGCGCACCACCCCTGGCAGCCTGATCCTGGTGGGATGCCATCGCGGGTGCCCCCTGCCTGCGCTGGGTGCCATGCCCCTGTGGGTGGCACGGCACACCCCCGGGATGCACGCAAGCCTCACCCCCGCCTGCTCTCTGTCCCCTGGTGTCGGAGCATGAAGCTCCGCCACTGGCCAGAAGTACAATGAAATTTTAACTGAGAACAACAAGGCAGCTGTTAAGTCAACAGCAAACAAGTTAAAACCCAACCAGCTTTGCTCCATTGCTCCATCCATTGTGGCCTTTTCCTACCCACCTCTCCTTCTGGGCTCTCCCATCAGAAATTGGACAAAGGCTTCATGCACCCTTGGAATACAGGCTGCCCACCCCTGCTTTGCACAAACCTTCCACATTTTGCAGCCCAGAACTGAGTCCCACTGAATGCAGTTGGACTTTCTTTTTAGGAAGTACACCGGAGTCTTTAATCTTAGGAAGTAATAATCGAACCACCAATCATGGAAACTAGTTACAGCATCTGGAAACTATACTTCATTATGAATCACCCTGTATTAAGCCAAGGTTTTGAGGTCAGTGTCTCTCTCCTTTCATAGGAACACGCTTAAGAACTGTGTTCAGTTCCTGAGATCCTCCTCACTGTCCTTTTGCCAACAAAGTATGGAGGTCAGGGACAAGGAAGCGGCCCCTTTTCGAAAGTGACTCCATCCTAAATTATAGAATAGCCTCCCAACAGAGGTTCATCTAGCCCTTTGCGTCTTGCTTTCTAATGGACTTGTAAGTCTTTTTAATTTCAGCTTCCTGCTTACCCACAGTAGCCAGCCAGATGCTTCTGGGAAGCACACACAGCACCATATGAAGCCCCACCCTGAGAAACTGGTATACAATCTCAGAAGCGAAAGGATCACTTGGATTATCATGGCTAATACTCACTGATAGATGCCCTGCCTTTCGAAAGCTGCTCTCTTGCTAAACAGAGAAGTTCTGGATCAATGTTGTGCCTCCTTGAAAAACATAGAACAGTTGTTTGATTGCTCTTGAACAATCACTATTCCCTGCAAACACCGCCCCCCCCCCAAAAAAAAATACAGGGAAGGGAAGTTGGTAGAAGAGACACCAGTTAGTTAAGGAAGATGTATTTTCAAATACAGTATTGAGTAATTCATGCAAATTATTAATGTGTTTATGAAGAAAGGTGCTAAGAGATGCAAATTAGCTGTGTTTCTAATAGCGTGTAGGGAGATCTTTAGGCTCATTCTTTCAAGAAGGTTAGTAATGCAGAGGACGATGCAATCACCTCTGGTCAAATGGGCAAGGCTAAATTTTGAAACGACTGGAAGACTTCAAATGTGTAGACCTCACTAACACTCTTCCCAGGAAATCATGGTCAAAAAGACATTGATGCGTCAAATCCAATATATATGAAAGACTGCCCTCTTGTGGTCTCAGATATAATGACTGCTGTTCCTGAGCAGAATCATACAAGTTTTCCAACGTTTGGAAACTGTTGCCTGTTGATAAATTGGAACAACTGTAGGAATGAGCATTGGCAATCACAAGCCATACCACTGTCATGTGTTGGTAAAAGAGCAGCAGCTTTCATGCATCACAAATTAGCCCAGAGACAAACCACACTGAGCAGATTTTGTGATGCATGGAAACATCTGTTGTTTGCAATTTGGATGGGCTGCACAGGAAGAGAGTAAGCAAGAAGAGAGAGACACCCTTGTGTGATTTAGAATACAATACTATACCTAAAATCAATCAGATGAGGGGGCTAATGGATTTGGTGAAATCCATATTTCGCTGGCCAAATACCAGATACAGTGGTACCTCAGGTTTTACATATGCTTCAGCTTACATACGCTTCAGGTTACAGACTCCGCTAACCCAGAAATAGTACCTCGGGTTAAGAACTTTGCTTCAGGATGAGAACAGAAATCGTGCTCCGGTGGCACGGCAGCAGCGGGAGGCCCCATTAGCTAAAGTGGTGCTTCAGGTTAAGAACAGTTTCAGGTTAAGAATGGACCTCCGGAACGAGTTAAGTTCTTAACCCGAGGTACCACTGTATTTACCACTGAATCGAAGCAAATGTCAATCTGCAGAAAACCCAATTGACATTCAGTGAAACCATTCAGTGGTTTCCCTGGGGGAAAGCAGCAGGACAAGTGGAAGTATGAATGAGTCCTGAAACATGCCAGCAGAATGGCACAATTGGACTGGAGTTGTGGGCAGGACATATGTAGCCCAAGGGAGCAGCATTCCTTCCAGCCAGGGCAGCCACAGGCCTTCTAGGGCAGCTTCTGGTTTGGAAGCACAAAACAAAGTATGTGATTCTAATCGCAATATGGTAAGTGGTCCTGAAACTCTTAACAACTTGGCTGTCTGGCTGCCAACATTTGCTGTTTCAGGGCTGAAATCCAGCAGGTGAAGCATTTCCTGGCATGGAAATGAATTGATAGGAGAAACTTCACCTTGTAAACTTCTGCCTGCCAAGAGCAGGGCTATTAAGAGGAAATGAGCTCTTCAAAAAAAACCAAAACCACACTTGGCAGCCAGGAGACACATGACTGCATTGTATACATTTGGCTGAAGAAATTGCATTGCTAAACAGCTAGTGTCATATGAAGAAAATGGATGACTTTTCCTGTTTAAATGTTTGGAATCTTTTGGGTCTCATCAGTATTGTCCTCCCTCCCGTCTCCTAGCTCTTTTTGCCTGTGTGGTGACTTACATTTCCATGATTAATTCAAGCCATTTTTTCCCCTCTAGAAAAGCACTAAACTGGGAGGTTAGGTGGTTAATTCTATGCAGTACCTTTAGAGATGCAACAGTGAGATCAGAAATACTTTATTGGAGGCAGTTAGGGGTACATTCATGATCACAGGGTGTCCCAAGGAAACAGTCCATTTCTGCAATGTTGTTGTGGTGGTTATGCAGGGAAGGCTACAGTTACTTTTTAAAAGTTTTAAATTGTGCTTTAGGCTGCAGTTCTAAACACATTTACAGTACTAGGAAGTAATTTCCACTGAACATAGTGGGACTTATTTCAGGGTAAACATGTGTAGGGTTGAACTGTTAGGCATGGAGAATAGAAGAGATATAAAACATCCTCCTTGTTACCAGTTTTTAAAATTGTCACATTGTTAAACAATTAATTAAGGCTTCAATGAAATCTATGCAAAACCTAATGGTTGTTACTATTGTTGCATGGGAATTTAGTTTCAGATCTCTGCTTCTTCTTGTGAGAAATCATACCCCACATTTATTTTTTTGAAAATTTGTTTTGCTTTTTCTGCTTAGTTACATAAAGCCCTCTCCGCTCAAATATTTCTACCTTGTCCTTCGTCTATGGGCCTAACTATGGTGCAAAAAAGTTGGGACAGAAAAATAGCTGTGGGGCAAAGGGTTAAGCAGTCCCATCCCCCCTTCTGCTTAAAGCTTCAGGTCGCTTGGCGATAAGAAGCAGTTGGGGGGATTCACAAGTGCCTGCATGCAACATCTAGTTTGGCTGTGTAGTTAATGCTGTGGTGGTAAACCTGTGTCTGGACTGCACCACTTCACACAGCAAATGGGAGCTGATCTGACTGAAGACTCCTCCACTAAATAAATAACTAAACCTCTGAATGTAAGTAAGTAAGTACCATGTCATGGTTTGTTGTACATTGCCCTGAGTGCCTTTGGAGGAAGGAGGGCCATCCATCTGTCTGTCATTTCATCCATCTTCTTCCCCACCTGCTCTGGTGAGCAGGAGCCCAGGCTGCAACCCCAAACAAGCTTCCAGCAAAGTAAATCCCAATGAACTAAGTAGCTTTGGACATTACAGCACTAAGATATTTAAGTGTGCTATGTTTCCAGTGGTGGTGCTACTGCACAAGATTTGAATTCATATCCCGCTTGCCATTCACTCCCAAGTTCCCCTTTGGACCTTGAAAATGGAAGCATGAGCCACTTACCACTGTGGATTCCCGAGGGTGCTGTGACATTCAAAGCCATTTCTCAGTCCAGTTTATGGTAAATGTGTGTGGTGAAGCCCTTACTTGTGTGGGATTCCACTTGGCCAGTGCCATGTTTAAATTGGATCACTGGACCCCATACAGGACCCTGCAATGTGAGTGCAGCACCCCTTGCACCATGGATCCCTAGCATGCTCATGTAGGGGAAGGCATCTCAGTTTAGAGGTCATGCCAGCTACATAATACCCAATATATTTTTGTATGCCTAACATGTTGAAATTGGGCTCCGTAGATCTCTGCAAAAATACTTTTTTGCTTTCCCTACACAATACTGTATACTTTTCGTGCTTGGATTTCAGGCAGGCAGAGTGGGCAATGTCCCAGTCCCTTACTTTTCGTGACACCCCGTTCCCGTTTTGAGGAGACCACAAACTGGGCCCCAAACTGGGAGACGTCGGGAGAGGAGCTTGTGGAATTAAATCGAGGGCCACCACTGCACAATTCTCTTTGATTTAAACATGGACCTCCTTTGCTTCTCTCCCCTGCCCCCCAGTTAACAAAATGCATGCATGCACAAGGAAGCTTCCTATGTGTTTTGGTGTCAACCCCCCACTTTTGCCTGTAAAAAAAAGTTCTCCAGGACCTATGGTTATTCTATAGGGTGGCAATGAATTCCTGACGTTGATGACACGCTAAAATGGGTGTCGGCGGGAAGACGGAATCCTGACTTGGAATTCAATCCGCAAGGGAGCTTTATTTCCTTATTTGTTTTCTCCATTATCCGCCGCGATTAAAACCCATTCGGAGCCAGGCCGGCTGGTCTCCGCCCCGTCCGCGCGCTCGGCCTCGCCCAGGGGTCTCTCGCGAGCGCGCAAGCGGGCGAACGGCAGCGGCGACGTCCTCGCCCTTTTGTGCGGCAAACGGACAGCCATGCCTCTGGGTACGAGGGGGAGGAGAGGGCGGCATTTTTACCCTCAGCGCGGCTGCCTACCTAGCGAGGGCAGCTTTATTCTGTGTCACGTTTAATAAAACCAACTTCGTTTGTTAGACTTTGGGGTCCTAAGGAAAGACTTTATTTATATGCACACGCATCACGGTGCTTGCCCCGGTATCCCCTCCGCCATTAATGCATTGAGTCGTGCTCGCCCGTTGCCAATAGCGACGAAGACTCCTCCCCCCCACCTCACTCTCCCTGCCTCCGGTTAACATGGCGGCGTCCGGGCGCTGAATCCGGCGCGCCGCTCCACCTGCCACTTTCCCTCTCTCTATGGTTACCGTGGAGGTCTGTGGGCGGGGAGTCCCGTGACGGGCCGCTCGGTGCGCGGTGACGGCGGCAGGCAGGCGGGCGGGCGAGGCGGACGGTGGAAGCGGCTGTGAGGAGGGGATGGCGGAGGAGCCTCCACGGTAAGGAAAGCTCGGGGGGGCAAGAAGGCCTGAGGGCGGGGGGTGGCGTCGGTGGCAGCTAGGGGGCGGCGGCAGGGGGCAGCTAGGGGGCTGCAGCTGGAATGTGGAGGGAGGGGAGGGAAGTGGGGAGGGCGGCCGTCTTGTAGGGGTAAGGGCAGCCGGGGGGGGGGGAGGGAGGCGGGCGGCGGGCGGCTCGAGCGGGGTATCGGGAGCTTGGGAAGGGAGGCGGGAGCCTTCGCTGGAGGGCGGGGTGGGGGAGGCGGAGGAATGCGGGAGGTCGACGGGGCTGCAACCGAGGCGGGGGGGGGCGCTGTTGTTGGCAGCTGGGAAAGGGGAGGCGGCGGGAGGGAGGGAGGGCGAAGGGGGCTCTGCGCAAAGGTGAGCGCGGAGGGGGAGGAAATGGGGCTCCGGATCGGGCAGTGGGCGCGTCTGTCGGGGGGGGGGAGCCGCACACGAACCCGCCTTTTCAAGGGGGAAAATGGATGGGGAGGGGAAGGTTGAGCTGCAGGGGAAGGAAGGAGAGCAGCTGAAAAGGGGGAGGTTCCGAAGGCAAGGCGTGTGTGGAGAAAGGGGGCGATGGGTGCCAAGGGGGGAGGAGGGGGAGGAGGGGACGCAGTGGCAAGCGAAGGCCCCTCCTGCCTCCCTCCCAAGCCGGGGGTGGTGTTGTTGTTTGCACCTGTGCAATGGAAGCCCTTCTTTAGGGAGGCAGCCTCCCTGCTGTGGCCCAGGGAGAAGGGCGAGGCTGCAAGGGGGACCCCTCCGGGTCGACCTCGGGCAGTGGGTGGAGTATGCAGGGGAAAGGGCTCGGGAGGTGGTTGGCGAAAGGGCGCGCGTGTGCCTGAGCCTGTGCGCGTGTGCGCCGCTGCTTTGCTGGCTGCTGCTGCAAGGGTGTAGGTGGAGGAGCCTCTGATCCAAGGCTTGTCTGGGGCTGCTGCTTGTGCTGCTGACAGGAGGCAGGGGTTTGGGCCTAAGAGGCCACAAGGCAGAAGGAGAAACGGCGGCGGCAGCAGCAGCAGCAGCAGCAGCAGCAGAAGAAGGTAGTCGCGAGAAGAAGCAGGAAGCCCTGAACGCACAAAGCACTGACGCCCTTTCCCAGCAGGTATAGCCAGTGTCCTCAGATGGGTGAGAGTTGGATTATTGGCTCTAAGATAAAATGTCTGGTGTCAAGAGAAAGTGTGTATATACTGTGGAGGAGTGATGTCAATTACAGAAGCAGAGATGGGCAGCTTGTCTTTCATCAAGCATGAAGATCAAGGGGAAAAGTTGTTTCAGGGATTTTGACTGTAATCAGCACCACTGTTGTATTTCCATTTTTAACACTGGATGTTGATTCTGAAAAGCCCTGCTTTCCTTTCTAAAGGACGTGTATGTAATTCTTTTCCTATTTCATTGTGATTATATTTCAGTTTTCTGTATATGATTCTACTGTCTTTAATCATCTGGCTATCAAATTTAAAGGATTTGATTTTAGTGATTGCCATTTGATAAACACTAAAGTAGTTTGAAATCTGTTTTCATTTATTGGGTGTTTTGATTTTTTCAAGACTATTTTAAAAGATTTTAAAATGCATTTTTTAAAAGACAAACTTTTAATTCAGCATTTTCAGTGCAACATTTCAAAATGTAGCTTAAACTGGTATGTAAAATCATTCATTTTTAGTAACTGCATATGCGCATGAAGAAATATGTTTTCACAGGCAAATAGCAATTATGGCTGAGTTTTAATTGTATATCATAGCCTGCCTTTTGGAACTATAAAATCGCTCAAACATAAGTTAAAAGAGCATTTCCCACAGTTGACGCAGATTCTTAGTCATTTTCAACAGAGGTTTTTTTTAAAAAAAACACACACGATTGTAGCCTTAAGTTTAAAATGGGATTAAAAAATAAGGGGAAATACAATCAGCAATCATATGGGGGTGCGTCCTATTGAACCCAGTGAAGTTACGGTGCTTCTGAGTAGACTTGTGTAGGATTGCACTGTAAGGCATGCTTGGCATTCTTAGAAGTTACACAACATATGCAGTCATGCTTTAAGCATAAATACTTTCTTGATCTCTGGAGTTCCACCTAGTTCTTATCAATACATTTATTCTGTTTAGTGTCATATTTTAGATAAGCTGATTTTTCAGACTCCATTACTGTTGACATGGGTTTAAATATTTAGATTGTCTCAGTGATTTATCCCAAGAGCTCTTAGCAAGTAAGATTTCCCAATAGATGGCAGCTGGATTCATTTTAGTTTGTGATAATCATCACATGTAAATTGGTTTGTTGAGCTTTGGAGTTTCTGTAGATGTAGCAAGTGAAATTAACAGGCCGTGGTTATTTACATATGATTTGGGGAAGCAGCAGGTTTTCGGGGGGGGGGGGGCTACTTTGTACTTGGAGCTCCGCTTGCAATAGCTTTAAAATGTAGAAGCATGGCTGGAATTACATGAAAGTCTGCAGGCTCCCATGCTCCCAGTAGTTTATAGATGTAGAAAGTGATTTCCTTATCTGTGCTATGGATTATGATAGAAGTAAGGTTTGTAAACAGTGCTGTCACTGTGTGTAGAGCTGCTGCTAGTTACAGTTTTTCCAGTGTTTGCAGATGTCATAGAGGGCAGGGAGAGGCTTGCACATATATTATCTTGATAGTTACAGTATACTATCATGCTGGTTCTTGTTTTAATTGAGTGAGATGGTCAAATTTTCATTGCACAAGTGTATAATTTCTGCAACAGTTTCTGGGTATACTGATTTATGGATGTGTTCATATTTTCTGTGTGCACTCCTTCAGTTTCATTTGATGATTCTTCTAGTGAGCTCATCCATGGCAACAGTTTCATTTTGACAGATATTAATTTTGTGAGGGAATAAATTCAATATGTGTGGTGGTATTTATTTGCTTTATTAAAACAGTAATATCTTGTCCACCAAGGGTGGCTTACAGCATATATAACATTACAGTTCCATAAAACAATATCAAAAAGAAATAGGATCAGCCGTCAAAAATTCATATACATTATCATGTTTCAGTTCTAAGAAATATGTCCAAGGACTGATACGGATAAACATTCTAGATTGGATCAAAATTAATAAAGGCTTTTGTAAAATACTGTCATGAGAAGACAATTTTGCAAGAAGAATTTGAAGTGATTTTTGAATACTGTAAACACTGTAAAATGCTGTGTAAGCATTGGACACAGATTAAAGGTTCAGGGCAGCTCATATATTATTTGCTGGTTTTGCCCAAACTGTTTGTGGTAAAGTTGATCAGATAATTCTTTTCAGATGAAAGGCAATGGCAAATAGAGGTTTTCATTTATATTCACCTATATATTTGATGGCTCACTGCTGTTCCTTTATGTATCTTTCTCCATCAAAACTTGCTCCCTGCTACTTTTATTTCCTTCTGTGTTGATTAATGTATGACAAGCCAAGCTTGTGCAAGTTCTTCCTCTTGTCACGGCCATACAACGCCTTTGTGCAGTATGAATTTTGGTGCAACCCCATCCAGGATAGCCAACTGACTAATTTTTCGGACACAGGAACCCCCCCCCCACAGTGTCTCTATCTTGCCAGGGTTCAATCTGATCTTGTTCTTCCTCAATTCATCCAGGCATTGGTCCAGGGACTGCACAGCATCTCCTGATTCAGATGTTATGGAGAAATAGGGCTGAGTGTCATCAGAATACTGATGGGACCTTGCCCCAGATCTCCTGGGGTCTCATCTAGATATTAAATAGCATTGGAAATAGTACCTTGTGGCAACCCATAACATAGCTGCCAGGGGCTACAAAGCACTCTGCTTATCCAGCTCTCTGGACTTGGCCCTGGAGGTAGGATTGGAATCACTGTAACACAGTGCCCCCAATTCCTGTTCCCCAGAGCAGGTCCAGGGGGATACCATGGTCAGTGTCATCAAAAGCTGAGGACAGATCACGAGGCAAGGTCAAACTTCCCTTGCTCTGCTCTTTGCAAAGGTTATCCATCAGGGAACCCATGGGCAGGCCTGAACCCAGATTGGAATGGTTCTAAATAGCCTGTGTCATGCCGCACCACAATCCTCATCACCACCTTCTCCCCAAAAGGTGTGTTTTTCATTGGTAGTTCTAGTCTAAGAAATCTAGGAGTGCTGCACCACTGTTTTCTTTCAAGGCAGGAACCCTCATGCAATGCAATGTTTTTCATGCTCTGGACCCAACCAGTTAGGCCACCTCTGCTAGATTTAATGAGCCAGGAGGGACAGGGGTCAAGAGGGCATGTGATTGGATATATTGCCGCCAGTACCTTTTTTTTAAAAAAAAATGATATTTATTAAAGTTTCAAGTAATACACATAAACACAAACAACAATACAAACATACACAAACAAAAACAAAAACAAGTATAATTTAAACCTTATTTTCTTAAGCCTTGTTTCCCCGACCTCCTCATACCTCCCCCTTCTGTATTCTAATTTCTAATTGTCAAATCAGCAAATCCTCTCCCTTATTTTCCATAATTTTTTGATCTTTCTTTTCCTTTTCCTTATTCAATACCGCTGAAAACCACTTGACTTTTAAACCCACGTCATTCTAGCATTCATTAATTTTACAATGTTTGTTAAGATAGTCCTTGAATTTCTCCCAATCTTCTTCCACTGTCTCTTTCTCCTGGTCCCGGATTCTGCCAGTCATCTCTGCCAATCCCATATATTGCCACCAGTACCTTGCCCACATCAGCTGATTGCATAAGCTGAAACTGATTCCACTCAATTCTGGGACTGGGTACTTCAACTATTTAAACAGAATAAGGGACCAGAGAGGAAAAAGGAGAATAAAAGTTTGTGTGTATGAAGAAGTAGATTGTTGCCGACCAGGAGCCCTCGAGATGTTTTTGGTGGGGCTAATAGTCCAGAACATAGGGAGGGCATCAAGTTAGCAAAGGCTGACATGGAGGAATAAATGACAAACCCTCTTCAGTGTGTCAGGACCCAAACACTTGTCTCTGTGTTAGAATTGCTGTGGCTGATAGCTATATTATTATTTCTGTTTTAAAATTCCATTTTGTTGATATGGTAAGTGTCTATGAGTTGATAACATTGTTTCATTTACCTGCACTGCCTAGAGCTCATTTTCCATTAGACACGCCTAAAGTACTCAATCTGGCTTCAAGCAGAAGTATTTTCCAGCATAACATTCTTTTCAGCGTAATATCATTGCTATGTGTTTTTCCAGTCATTATCTCATGAAGCAACTGTACTGATTTTAGGCAGTTCTGTGTTAATTGTGTAGACCTGATGTGAGGGACCGGATCTGGGGTGGGGGTGGGGGCACTTACCTGTCAGATCACTGTGAAAAGGGAGCGAATTTTATGTAATTTCTGATTCTTTCCTTTCTTCCTTTGGTCTCTCAAGATGGAACTCAAGATGGGCTGTAAAGGAAGTTGCCTTTACTTATGTTAGTTAACAGTCACATTATTTTTAAAGGCAGTGCCAAACATGATACAGTGGTACCTCAGGTTACATACGCTTCAGGTTACAGACTCCGCTAACCCAGAAATAGTACCTCGGGTTAAGAACTTTGCTTCAGGACGAGAACCAAAACCGTGCTCCGGCGGCGCGGCAGCAGCAGGAGGCCCCATTAGCTAAAGTGGTGCTTCAGGTTAAGAACAGTTTCAGGTTAAGTACGGACCTCCGGAACGAATTAAGTACTTAACCTGAGGTACCACTGTAATTGCTTTTATCATTATCATGTTGCTGTTGTTTTTTATAATGTGCTTTCCCCTCAGATTGGCATTATCTCTGAAGACAATGTATCCATAGCCTTGTGAATATGTATGTCCTTTCTGATGCTTGTGCAAATGACCAGTTGCCGTTTCCCAGCATACGTGTGTTCAGTGGGGTAGATGATATGCATGCAACTTGCACACTTTCATAAATGGAACTGGCTTCTATATGGGAAGTTTGTGCAGTTTGAGGCAGCTAAGTCCATCTCCTTTCTAACCTCATGTGGATGTCAAGAGAGGCCAAAAGAGAAGGGCGTGACAGAAAGAGAAATGGGGGATGCCCTGCCCACTTTTGGCTCTGGCCACACCCACCGCTGTCCCTACCTCCACCAAACACCAGCATGCAACCCTTGACTACTTTGAGGGAATGCAGCCCTTGAGAGAAAAAGGATTTCCTACCCCTACTATAAAGGAGCAATGCCTTTTACATGATGCAAGTAAATTTTGAAATATCTTCTGCATTTGTACTCTCATGACTTACGAAATATTGCTTGCTGCACAGCTGAGTTCATGCTTGCTGTCTAACTGTTGATGCTAAAATATACCGTATTATGTTTATGGAGATTTGCTCAGAGCTGGCAGTGTGCTTTATTAAAAGAGGATTGTGCAGGATGTTACTGCTAATAGGCAAGGTTGCTGACAGTTAGGGAGTACAGTTTCTCTTCCATATATTCCTAATCTATGGACTAGAAAGGATGGTTGGTACCATCTGGAAGGATTAAATGAAATGACCTTTTTTGATAGTCCATGACCCCAATAACATTATTATCCACAGTGGCCATCAGTGTGGGTAGCTTCCACCAACCCTGCCCTCCCTTAATTGTGTTTTCTAAAAAGACAATAATATACAATTTGTTTCATACTTTAAGAGAGCTCAAACTGACTGGAAAGATCAATAATTATTGAAATAATTGGTGGTGGTAGTGGTGGTGTGTGTTACTGAAAAGATACAGAATTCTGTAAATTATGCTTAGATCTCTCTCTCTCCCTCTCCCTCTCATTTGTTCTCATTTAGCATGCTGATACTGATCAGTGATCAATCATATCTCTATTGAGGTAACATTCTTGGTGTAAAACAATATTCCCCTCTTCCTCTAGCAGCACAGTTCCTTCCAAATCCATGTGTCTTTAAATTGAGTGGTTAATACCAACTAGGTACTATTTTCTTTCCTTTTTTGTGTTAGCCTGTGCTCCTATTGTCCATGCTGGCAATCTGTAGCCTCCACTGAACCCTTCCCTCCTTAATTGTATATATAAAAAGGGGATGAAAACATGTAGTACACAGATTTAAATGCAAGGTGACGAAACTAGGCAAACTGCGATTAGGCACAGCTCAAAGTGATTTCAAAATTATTTTGCGATCTAGAAGTGAATATTCATCACTGGCTTCTGCAATTCAGTATTTCTAAGACTGTTTAGGGTTTAGTAAAAATCCTGATCATGTGAAAAAATTGGTGTGTTTTTTCAATTTCTTTCAGAAATTATGATGGTTGTAAAACACAGAATTTATTCATGCTGAACAAGCTTAGTTTGGGAGCAGTGGAAGAAACTCATGCTTTCATAAGCAAAGAATTTGTCACTGATGACATGTCATGAAGTTTCTTCTTTTGTTTACATGGCTATTTAAAGTTGGGCCAATCACTGAAATTGCTCCTCTTGAGAATGCAGCATTAATGTTAGTTGGACTTGTACCAGCTTGCTGTTTTAAACACAAGTCTGTTGTGCTATGCCCTTTGCAATGAATGCTTGCGGAGAAATTAAAAATAACTTTGAGACTGAAAGTACTTGAAGATACATTCAGGCGACTTAAAAACAAATTTATGCAATGAAAATCATCCTGATTTGGTGATGAGAGAGAGCTAAAGCCAATTTTAGAGAGCTTTCTCTCCAGATAACTTCTTTCATATTTAGACACAGATTATCAGTGTTCTCTTTATTTCTGATGCAAGTCTTCACATGCTCGTGCAAAGGTAGACAGAAATGCACCACCCACAAGAATGAGGTATCAGGAGGCTCAGGATAACAGGAGTATAAAAACTTCAGGGAAATACCCCATGGTGGTTTCTCCTCTGCCTCTACCCCCCCCCCCCCGATGTGGCCACACATTGCTGACTAACATAGACTGGAAAAAACAGAAAACGGAGTGGGAGGATGATGGAATGGGGCGACTGGAAAAGGAGGCCTGAGCTAGAGGCACATAGAGATAAAAAGGGAAGAGAGAACCGTCTCATTATCTTGATATATTCTAGTTCACATGATGAATCTGTTTTAAGTGTCCCTAGGGACCGAAGTGAGAATCGCTGATAGGGATCCATGAATCTGAGCATGCTCAGTGGGCACAGAATGCTACCTTGATTGAGGGTAGGGGTGGGGTGGGGAGATGAAATGAGTGGCTGCAACCTTGGTCAGAAGTGTTCTGCATTGCAACATTTTGTTGCAGAGCCCTGCTGGTAGTAATATCAAAAGACATGTGCTTTTAGGAATGGTTCATGCATTTAAACGAAAGCTTGAATTCTTGGTATATAGAATCTCCTTAGATGGTACACTCTTGGAGGATATATATTATGCAAGCATAATGTTTCTGGAAAAAACTGGAGACCCCCGTTCATAAACTGAGTACTGTCTAAGGCATGTCATGTTGAAAATCTCTTCCCTCAAAGTTGTCTCAGTCATTATTGTTACATATTCTGTCTATGGGGTTTGTCTGGCAATATAGCTCCAGCATTTATCTTAAAATATTTATATGCTTTCTGTCATGTAAAACATGCAAGTGGTGTAAAATACAGTCAAGCACATGTATACAATATACTAAAAACAGCAACACAACACAAGCAGTAGTGAGTCTTAAAATTATAGTGGCTGGCATTATGAACCATCAGATGCTGATGCAAAAAAGAACATTTTCAGCATGTGCCTATGGTTCAACAAAGTCAAGGCATACTTTATTTCAGGGGGAAGCTATTACATAGTAAGGCTGCCATCACAGAAGAGGTCCTCTTCTTGGCTTTTGCCAGCTGTTGCCAGATGCAGTTGGTTATACCAGGAGGGTCTCTGATGATGATCACAGTAGCTGGACTGGTCAGTATTGCAGAAGGCATTCACATGAATAGCCCAGCCCAAAGTTGTTTAGGCTTTGTAGGTTAATACCTGGTCTGGTAGCAAATCAGCAGCCAGCACAGTTCTATCATTCTGCATTATCTTCAGCTTCCAGACCATACATCAAGGTGTCTAGGAATAGCCATTGCTGATGTACTGGCCAAAGCTGTTTAAAGAAACTCCTTGCTCCAGCTGTTGGGGTTCCAATAGCAGTAAATGGCTCTAAGATGGGTGGCTAACTACTGATGCTCATTCTCCCTTCCAAGAGCAGTGCTAGAAACTGGGATATAAAAGCTATTCACCACATGGTTGCTGCCTATGTAAATTGTGGGGCCAATGTGTGTGCCTATAGAGGAAAGTTTTTGCAAGCAATCATTGATTCAATTCCTCAATACTTTAGAGTTTACTAAAGATTCCTTAGCATGATGGTTAAAATGACTCTTACACCCTGCGACTAGAATTGAAGATCGCATCCTTAGAAACTTGCCTGTGGAAGCAAGTCTTCAATTATTGGTTATCATTGTGGCATAGACTACCAAACCACTACCTTGTCCAATGCTTATGGCGAGATGAATTCTCTAGCCTTTGGACTAGTAGAATTCATGCCAAACTCCTGAGTTATGGAATCTCTCCTTCAGATGCCCTAAAACTAGACCAAATTACTGCTCAAAGACTGATCCGCCAAAGATTGGATGACATCGATCTACAGCGAAATTATATGCTGGGGGGAGGTGTTTGTTCGCCTCAGAACATTGGTATCACATTAACTTACTGCGTTCCATCATACGTCTCCTCCCTTTCGACTGTTGCCCATAGACTGGCCTTCACCAAAGCAGGTTCAACGTTTTTCCCTCCAACGTCCTGAGACATAGATTCTCAAAGGGCCAAGCCCCCGCCATGTGCGAATGTGATAAGGAGACACCGGAGTCGCTCCAGCACATTATGTTCACTTGCCCCCTGTTCAATGTGCCACGGGCAAATTTGTTGGGATCAATCATACAGAAACTAGAGGGTACCCCACCAAAATTCTACCTTGCCCAAATCTTGCAGGATAAGGATACTCATACGACCCTGAAAGTGGCAAGGTTCCTGGTCGCTGTCCTTACCCAAAAGCGACGCCAAGGAGCACTACAAGCTAACTAAGGCGTAGTATGCCATTCTATCTTATAGTATTTTATTGTTATAGTGGTGCCTTAGCGGCTGTTTTTCCCTGCGTGCACAAGTTGATATTTATGTGTCGTTTTTACCTGTATGGGCCTATGGCCGTAAATAAAATTACTTACTTACTTACTTACACCCTTGGTACATAGGTTAGTTTTAGGATCTATCAAAGGTACCACTTTTATTGCCTTTTTTGTGTGTGCTATGAATGAAGCTCTTATGACCAAAAAGGCGATAAAAGTGATAACTTTGATATTGAATGCTTAAAGCTCCAGTGGTGTAATGGTGGGCTGTGTGTGTTGGTGTTCGGGAGACTTGTGGAACTACATTGTAGCTTCTCCCAGTTATTAATAATTAAAGCAATACAAGAAGTTCACTTTACAAACTAGGTTGATGTGCCTTGACACAGTGGGTGGCAAGGAAACAGAAGCCAAAATGTATGGCATTGCATAAATTGGAGGGCAGCTACGTGTATACTGGAAGGTCTGCCACTACATGAACACTGGAAAAAGCGGTGAATCAAGTTTAGCAGGCTGCAAGATGAATTGGTATGAGGCAGCTGACAAGTCTAATGGCTCAAGTCCCTCAGTATATGACTCTTGCTGAAATAATAGATATCCACATGCCTCAAAACATTATTTTGGATGTCTGCTTTTGTTTGTGTGAAAAATTCTCTTTAAGTACGTAGCAATCTGCTGCACCCAACACTTTCCTTACTCCTGCAGTAAAAGTTTTTTAGAACACATATTCTGGTGTTTTGGAGCCTGGTGAAATAAACAATATTCTCAGATATCATTTATGCTAAATAGTGGAGGTAAGGCTGTCTGGTTCTAGCATGAAGTCAGACCTGCACTCCTGCCTACTTCTCTGTGGCATTGCTGCTTGCTCCTCTGCTTAGAAGTCATTTTGGCATTAAGGTGTGTGTGTGTGTGTGTGTGTGTGTGTGTGTGTATGTACCTACCTACCTACCTACGTGTATTCATATGTGTCTATTTTGTGTGTGTATTAAATATAACACATCAGCTTCTGTATCCCTTCCTGTATCTTAATGTTGTACTGGAATGCAGTTGGGGATCGGCCCAGCTTTGTGTTGTATTTCCAATAATTCCTCCTAAAGGATAATAATAATAATAAATAATAATTTATTATTTATACCCCGCCCATCTGGCTGAGTTTCCCCAACCACTCTGGGCAGCTCCCAATCGAGTGTTAAAAACAATACAGCATTAAATATTAAAAATTTCCCTAAACAGGGCTGCCTTCAGATGTCTTTTAAAGATAGCTGCTTATTTCCTTGACACCTGATGGGAGGGCGTTCCACAGGGCGGCACCACTACCGAGAAGGCCCTTCAGATATTTGAGTAACATTTGTATATTAAGTGTCACTAATGTTATAGTCCATACTGCTGCCTCCTCCCATTCCGCACTTTCAAACATCCCTCTAGTTTTTATGGAAGAGGGGGCTAACACCACTGAGGAGGGGGCTAAGCTTGCTCTTGGCAATTCTAGTGCTTGGAGCAAGAAGCTGATTTTGCCCCCTCTAGAGTGAGTTTGTTAGGAATTGGCACGATACTTTACCTCATATGTGAAATAATATACAGAAATATGGAAAGAATAGTTATCAGTTTTATGTTTGCAGTTGCAATTGAGTTCTGCCTTGGGTGAGTGTACTTGATCTGAACAAATCTATTAGCATGAAGCCAAAAACAGAAACCGGAACCAAGAAGTTAAAAGCTCTTACTGCAAAGTAAGGGAAGCAAATTGTAATTGCAGCAGATGGTATTTTTCAACCCACGCTAGCAATACACTATTTCACTATCGGTTTTTCTTTTGCTTTATCACAATCGGTCTAAACAAGCGCTGTCTGCTTTTTCTCACATAAGTCTAAATTAAAGTTTATTCCTTAATTTTAAAAAAGTTAACAGTGAACACAATGTTTCAAGGTATATTTGGAGTACAGTAAACCTCAAATTCATAGCTTGGACAGTAAAAGTTTGTTTGAAGTGTAAATACTTGCAGATTCAAAGAGAAAAACCTTAACCGAGATATAATATTGCAGTTAAAAATTAATTCTGCAAATGATTTTACATTATTAACCTTATTGCCTGGGCTCTTTTGCCTGATCTATAAGTCATGCACAGGAGAATTTCTCCTTATTCCATGTGTGTGCACATGTGTGTTTTCACACGTGTGTAGGGAGATGTTTAAATGAGATGCTGGAAACTTTATGAAAACAATAGTCCATTAAAAAAACACGAATCAGCCAAATTTTCCATTTAAAAACATCAGGATCAGTTTCAGTTATTCTTATAATAAAATAATGTTATTACTTTCCCACATTTGTAATGATGTTTCATTTGGCCTCCAGTTGAGGCATGTTCCATCTTAGTTTTAGAACTGTTTGTTATCCTAATAAATCTGATTTACGCTGTCTTTTTATGTGATAAGATTATTTATTTAAAATGGCCAACATGTTTCCCAGAGACCAAGATCCATCAAAGTCAGTTAGTCTAGATGATCCTAACTCGACAATTCTATGATCTCAGTCTAGAATATGTTCTTCTTTAGCATGTAATTCCAGTCAAGGTGCTGGTGGAGGGGAGTTCTTAGTATGGGATAAACTGTCAAGGGAATTCTGCTGTGGTTTTGTTGGAATGGAATTGCTCTGGTTGAATTGGAAGTTGTTCTTTTAACCAGCAAAAGCATTCCTATTAGTACAATGTTTATCTTCTAAAATTATAGTGGGAACAGAGGAGAGAGTGCAAAGGTCTCCATGGCGATAAGCATCTCTGTTCACTTGGTGACGTAGCTATGTCTGTGCTAAGCTAGTTGTTTTCTGAGTTCTTAATGGATAATTGAGCTTGGGAGACATGGGTGCGGGTGCTGTGGACTGCATTTGCAAAATGTGGAATCAGGATTTTTGTGTGTGAGAGATGGGGTTGGGGGAATGTTAGAAAGAGAAACATGAATTGTGATAGGAACATAATATGCGAAGCAGAAAGAAAAAGGTGTGTGTGTTGTTGTTGTTGTTGTTGTTGTTTTGCAAGAGTTTGGCTTTAGAAGTTGTGAATGCTGCAGTTCCCACCTGGCATATACTTCAGTTGTGATGTTTTTGCACAAGGAGAAAGTTTGTGTTGCATAATCACGGTGAGGGGAGTCAGAAATTCTCAGTTCTAAGTTCAAATATGTTATGAAAGCCATTATATTTGAGTTAGCCCCCTGTCAGTGGTATGGGGATAATACTGAGCAGCAGTCCACACACTTTTGCAGGATTTAGAAGCCAGACATTATTTACAATCACTGCTAACACTTGCTTTCCCCCTACCCTCACACTGGGCCCTCATTTTAACTGGTTTTGGAGAAGGCCAGGAACAGCACAGGTCTTCCTCAGTGCTTCTAGCTTTCCTGGCATGTCTTATGCAAAGTGAGACATGAGAGCCTGCGTTTTCCCCAAGTTCTCTGCATGCATGCATGTGAGGGTAGGTGTGGGCTGTGCTGCCTCTTGCTCCCAGAATAAACTGAGAGGGTTGGATCCAGACTAAGTTGAACTTAGTTCCAGTTGAAATGAACAGAACAATTCTTACTATTGTTATTTATTACATTTCTATACCACCGTTCCTCTGAAGATCACATGGTGGTTCACAGCATAAAAACACAATAAATACATACCATAATAACAAACAAAAGCAATAACCCCCACCAACAATTTAAAAGACCATAGATTGTTAAGCATGCCTCCTGTTGATTTCAATAGGAATTAAGTTCAAGTAATTTAGGATAGGCTGTATTCAATACAGCATTAGGCATATTGCTCCATCAGCACACATGTTTCTCCTGCCCAAACATTTTCTCCTTCTCCCTCCTCTGCACCCCTAAACCTGTTCTGGGGTTTTACCCAACCCTCTGGAGCAGATTTGGGGTATGTGCAGGGGCAGGAGAGAGGGGAATCCCATTGTGGCAAGTTATAATTCTTGTGCTAGCACAACTATTCAGTAGAATACTGCTCACTGTCTCCAACCCAGTGCTTTCTGCTAGGCTTTGAGGGCTCTGTTTCTGCCTCTTGATGCTGTGGATGGTGCAATGTGATAGCCAGAATTAAATGTAACATCACTACTGGTGATCATATTTGTGGTCCTCTCATACTGACCTGTCTTACAGGTCTGCTGTGGGCATTATTGAAAACTTGTCTTAAGGCATTTTGAATACTGAAAACTGTTGTCTAAATGTTGAATTACATTAAGGCTAGAACTTTAAGAGATTCTGCCTGTTGTTACAGGGTTACTTTGCACTCCCTCTGGAAATTCTTATTGCTGTGTGGAAAAGTTCAATGTATGCAGTTTTAACTTCCCTGGATTTGGAGCATCTGATGTAATAATCATGCTAGCAATGTTTAGCATTGAGTTATAATATGCATTTTGTGCTGGTCATGGACCAAAATACATTTCTGATTAGATATGAGTCTTATCTCATATTTTCCCAGAAAATATGTTGAGATAACAGAAAAGCAGTATTTTGCCAGAGTGTTTTTTAATCCCACCATGAAGATTTATAAATTCCAGATATACATTTATGAAAGAGAGAGTGCAAAAAATTGAAAATACCTATTAATGACCAAATAGGTATATATGTGTGTTTAATACAAATGGCATTGATCTGTTTAACAATAAACTGCTTGTGGCTTTGTAATAGTCAATATGTGCTTCCCTTCCTTTTTAATTTGAAAATATGGAGATCTAAAGCACTTTTATTCATGACACATAAAAACAGATCGGTATTAAATCTTGGCTTAATTTGTTTTCTGTGGGGAATTTTGGTAATTCACATGTATAAAGCACTTATACACTCTTGCAACTTAAATGTTCTGAAGACTATAGAATCTAACTAGCATATGGTGAGAGTCTGATTTTCAGCCCCCAGCCCCCACAGTAGAAATGTCATTGAGTGCATGTGTTTAAAAACGTGATACATCATTTAAACAGACTTTGTAGAATCTGTTTGGAAAATACCTCCCCACTTCTCCCCTCTTGCAGGGATAAGATCTTCTGGAGCTGCTCAGTTTTTCTTGAGATGATTTATTTATTTTTGTCACCTTTTGAGGCTGAAGGTGACACACCTCAGCTCAAATAGCAGATCAAAATAGAATATAAAAATACACTTGGAGATAAAACAGCAGTCCAAGCAAACATAATAATAATGTAGGCTCTGTTCACAAAGAAGGTAGCAGCACCAAAGGCCAAATGAAGAGGATGCACCCCTTATTTTCATGTTCTAAGCTGCCTTGAGCATGGTTTGAACTGTGGGAAGGCGGCACACAAATGTATCTGAAACAATTCCGTTACAATTATATTGCACCTGAGGTCCTTTGACTTCAGAATGCTGTTACAGTGATTCTTTCTCCTTCAATATGTTACATTTCATTCTGAGTGAAGGTGCTTGACATTAGCAAGTATCACTGTTATGAAACTGGCCACACAAACACACACAGCATTTCTCTTCTCATATTCTACAGAGTTGGCAGCAGGGACAGTTGCTGTTAAGTCAGGGAGGCTGGAAGATCTGAGTTTGTGGGCAGCCTCCATATTATTACTATAAGAGAACTATTCATGGGGGTGCATGAATGATGTTACATCTACCTATATTCTAGTATTTGCCTCTTCCTGTTTGGATCTGTGCTGTCTTGCATTGGAATACAGAGATGTTGAACACTTTTAGCCTGTCAAAAGATATGTATTGTTGTCTTAGAAGTTTCCTTATGAACTGGTGATTAAGAGTTCCTGGTTGTTGTTTTTTTGCTGACCATGCCTTGTGGTGTAACACTGTGACCGTCTTTGTGGTCTTTGATGTGTCCTCTAGTAAAGTGATGTAATTAACTTTACAGAAGAGTCCCAGTACTCTTGTCAGTTGCAGCATAATTTATTTTTAAAAAAAAGTGATCCTGGGATTTTATATACCATCGTAATTAGCAATTGGTGTAGCTGCCTTATGTAAGTCTATGCTTGCAAATTGCTGATAGCACCAGAAATGCAGCGCTCCTGGTATCACAGAAATTTCCAAAACATCTTTGTTGTTTTCTTCCTTGCCCACAGATTTTGGTTTGGGTAAGCCTCCCTTCCAATATACTTGGTAATTGGGTTAGGGAACATTGCTCCACTCTTAATCTACTATAGTGTGGTAGCTTGAGCATAATTAAAACAGGATTACAGTCCTTTTCATTCTTATGTTTACAGCTCTTCGTCACAGATGTAGCCTGGGATTGTTCACCATTTGTCTTTTCCTCACCCATGTTCACATCTCTTAACATTTCCTCCCTTTCCTTGCAAGAGCAAGTGATCTGCAGCATAGGCTCTTTTTCCATTGCAGAGCTGTTTCACTCTTCACATTGCAGTCCTGTTTCTCCAGGCTGTGCTGCTGATTGTTGCAGTAAACACATACTGAGAAAGGAAGACATGTATATATGTACACACACACACACACACACACACACACACACGGGAGTTGCAAGTTTCCATAGTTCCCCTGGCACCAATCCACTGCATGAGTCCTTTCACAGTGTGGGCTGTATTCAGTGGTTGTGCAAATTGAAAGCTGCTTATGCAATCAATTTTCTTTTCCTCTCCTCCTCCCCTAAGACCAACTTCAGAGGTTTGGGGAGCCCTCCTGAACAGTGGCAGCTGTTTTGTATGGGTTGAAATGTGAAGGGGAAACCACCCAGATCAGGATAAAATAGATATCGTGGCCATTGGAGCATTATCCCCACACCCAATGGTGCTTTCTCCCTATCATTGCAGTCTTGTGCAACACAGTTCCACTGTTAATGGGGGTCACCAAACCACAGAAGCTGCCTTCTACTCATCAAACCACTGGATGGAAGGTTCCATGAGTGAGATTCAACATTGCAGCAGGACTTCCCTTGCTCTCTTCCTGCCTGCAACACCCACACCCTCCCAATCGGCTCTGGAGAGTCTGCTAACCCTCTGGAGCAGAGTTTGAGGGAACGTAGGGGGCTGCATGGTGGAAGAGAGACAGCGTAAATCCCTTAAACAGTTGGGATGCCATGGTTGGATATCATCCTGTGTACTTAGTGCAGCAAACCAGGCTGTAGTAGCAAGTGAAATGCCTCTTTAGAAATGACATGGCGTTCTTGAGATTTGTGACAATTCTGATTATGGAACTCAGCTTTGGCCTTTCAAAAATAATTTCCACATAGCCACAAAAGGAAGGACGTTAGAAGTTTTGCACAGAAGATGCATTTGTGTAACATGTATGTGCTCCCAGTGTGCAAAATGGAAAATAAAATATAGTTGAACTGTGTATTGACTGTTGCATTCATGTAAGTAAAACCCCAACTACTGAAAATCAGTCAGTAATAAAATGCCACCTACTGTATTTGTAGCAGAGAAGATGGGAAGGCAGAGGAATAGTGGTTGTTAACCCAGTAAGTGTACTTAATTTCCTGGTAGACTTTTGTGATTCTGTGCCCTTGTGAAGCCATGGGGATGAAGAACAGCATTCTGTTTAATTCTATGCAGTCTGTGGTATTTAAGCAGCTCTTCCCTAATAAGCCTTGAGTGTACCAAAATTGACAAAATATCATGAAACATTTTTTCTGTCTTTTGTGCTTAAGACATTACATTCACAATGCTGTTGTGACAGTAGCTTCAGGGGTGGTGGGTGAAACGCTTTCAACTACAAGAGCAGCCACAACGCATACTCACAAAAACTGTAATAACCTTGCACAGTTGATTGGTGATAAGTTTCTGGAGGCCATTGCTTTTTCTTTGCCGACCATTGGCTGTGCTGGGTGAGGGGGTGTGGGAATTGGGAGTCGAGCAACATTTGGAGGGTCAGGTTGGTCTGCTCTGCCCCGTAGGAACAGGAAGCAAGTTAAAAGTAAAAAGTTATCATGAACAGATCCATATTTTTTCTAGAATTGAGTTTCTGCTTGTCCCCGTGTTACGATTCCAGAGTCCATTAGTTACCCACGAAGCACCTCAAAATATTGACAGTTACCTGTAGAAATATACCCATCATACTTACTACTTTGTTTACATAAAAAGCAAGGGTAGCCATGCTAGTCCATAAGGAGAAAAAAACACTGCAAACCCCCCCACAACTGGGCAATGAGTTTATTTGGTCCTAATGAAGTTATTGCCCTGTTAGGGATTTTGTAATTTTTGAGTTTTCCTTTTGTCCCATTCTCTCACCCTCCCAGCACCCTCATTCTCCAGTTCTGTTATTCTAAGAATATATTTTGTATTGTGATGGTACACATGTTCTCCTTATCAACATTCCAATAATGAAACATTGGGGAGTGGGTCCAAAAACTTGCTGAGATCCTGTGGAGTAATGCCAGTGGAAAATTCTTCTTGTGATCGCGTACAGGATAAGGGAGAAACTCCTTTGGATTGTGTCAGTTTTCTCTTATTTTTGCTCACCATACTCTTTAGCACATATTTAACTTAAACTAGTGTAACTTAGTTTCCAAAGCCATTCAACATTTGCATATACTCCCATTTATCAACAAACATGTTAGTAGTGCTAGCTAGCATTTTTGTAACATGGGTGTTATCAGATGGAGCTAAGACCATCACTCAGAGCAATTTATGGCTTTCAAGATTTTACAGATTATGCAAAATTGCAATACACCACAAATTGCCATGACAACAGTGATAAAGAACTAAAAAATGTACGTGCTGAGGAACCACATGGGCTGGTGTACAAACTGTTTCCAATCACCAGAGGTGAGATAATGCAGAATAAAAGGATTGCTATCTGAACACTGCTTCACAGAGTATTTGCTAAATTCTAAAGTGGACATACTGACAAAGTTTATTGTGAATGTCCTGATAAATCCTGACTGTTTTCACTTACAACTGCAGTTAAGCAGTCTCTGCTGTAATAAATTTGCTGCCACTGGCAGGCAAAATTACTTGTGTTCTGCATAACTTGGGATTTGTAAATTTGGAGGCAGAAACTGAAGTGTAACATCATCATCATCATCATCATCTTCAATTGAATTTATATACCGCCCTATACCCGGAGGTCCCAGGACGATTCACAGAACAAAATCAAAATATAAAAACACTAAATATATAATTAAAATAAATACAACAATCCAGTAACCCCTCTCCCCCCCCCAAACCCCACATTTTAAAAGGGCATAGGATGTCAATCAAATCAACCAAAGGCCTGGTTAAAAAGGAACATTTTTGCCTGGTGCCTAAAAGTGAATAATGAAGGCGACAGGTGAAGTTCCCTGGGGAGAGCATTCCACAGACAGGGAGCCGCTGCAGAGAAGGCCTGTTTTCGTGTTGCCACCCTCTGGACCTCTCAAGGAGAAGGCATCTTTGTGTGTTAATATCCTGGGGACATAAATGATATGGAGACATTATTTGGAAGGATACACATGGCCTGATTATGGCTTAGTAGAAAAGTAGGCAGGAAAACCCCCCAGAAATATCATTGGTTAGAATTGCCTATGTATCCTTTTAAAATGGAGCAAGATTTTAGTTTTATCCAGACTATTACTTTCTGTGTACCATCCCTCCAACATTTCTTGAAATATGCAGGTGGGAGGAAGGAACAGACGGACAGGAGCAGTGAGTAAAAACAACAACAACAAAGTAGGACATGGTTTTTCTCGTGTTCTCTCCTTCCTTTCCCAGATATATAATTTATTTGTTTGGTTTTTTCTCTCCGGTGTCTGAAATGCTTGCTCCGTATGTGTAGTAGATATTTACATGTTTGGTTTGAAATTGAATGATGGAGATATATACACTTACATACATGTTGGCCATGTGGAATGTCTGTGAAGGTTATATATTTGCTCTTTTTCTGTAGATAGTGAGAGGGTGGGGAGGAGTATTACTCAGAAGGGTGGTGGGAATGGGTGATTGCATATTCGGTAGGATAAGTGGATTGTAGAGGGTTCTTAATTCTAAGACCCTTAGGTATAATGTCCAGGTCCTTGCATTTAGTCAGAAAGAAGATGTCAGTCTGTACCTGTGCAAGTTTCTTGGTGAGGTTGATGGACTTCCATTTCATGCAGCTCAATGTGGTGCCTTCCATAGTTCTAGTTACAGGTAGGTAGCCGTGTTGGTCTGCCGTAGTCGAAACAAAATAAAAAAAAATCCTTCCAGTAGCACCTTAGAGACCAACTAAGTTTGTTATTGGTATGAGCTTTCGTGTGCATGCAGTGTATCTGAAGAAGTGTGCATGCACACGGAAGCTCATACCAATAACAAACTTAGATGGTCTCTAAGGTGCTACTGGAAGGATTTTTTTTATTTTGTTTCGACTACGGCAGACCAACACGGCTACCTACCTGTATCTAGAATTTTTACTAAGAGTATAAAAAATGGCTTCCATTATTTGTTCCTAGTGTTTGGTACTTGGGTGGAGATACACTGCTCCTTAGCATGCATGTAGCAGAGGGTTTTTAAGAGTATTTAAGGAAGCAAACCTGTTTCCTAAGCATCGTAGATAAGCATATTGGTGATAAGGCATAGCAGAAGAAAGTGGTGATAAATTCTGTTGTCAAAAGAATGAAATTTGGTGTTTATACTGAGAGGCACAAAGTGCTGTTTAACATTTCCCACATTCTTTTTCTTCCATAACATCAACAAATAGTATTCTTCAACATATCCTTTATGTAATTTGATTTACAAATTTATAAGAACATTTGAAATAGGTGGTTAGGTAGCTTTTGCTTGGGGAATAAATATTTGTTTTTTTAATCTAACTTTAGTTGCATAACATCTTAGGCATCCCAAATATATCTGCAGTTGCCTTTTCAGATGTTTACATTTTTAAAGGTAGTACACCAAGCTGACTCTCAGAGCACTGTGGTACACTGTAACAGTAGGAAAGATCAGCTCAGAAAAAGGCAGGGCAACCTCCTTGGCATTCTAGTTGATAAATCAGCTTAAGAACTGTAGATATTCAGTATTTTTCTTTGCATTTTACACCTTCGGGAAATATATTAAACCTTCTTTGCCTTTAGAATGTTTCCAAACCAATCCAATCCAATCCAAATCTTTATTATGGTCATAGATCAGCATAAGATAAAAGCACCTCCATAAATAAATAAAACCTGCTAGATAGGCAGTAGGACAACTGCAGAAGTACACATACTCATACTCTCATTTACAGTAGACCAGTTTGAAAAAGTTGGTAATGGGATATTATTTCATGTCTCTCATTTTTTGTAATTCTCAACATATTACCTGCCCTTTCTACCTTTTTATTTTGCAGAACTTCTAATGAAGATCCTATGATTATCTGAGCTCTAATAGCTGGATCCTCGGATATCAAAGCTGGGAGAAAGTACTTCTGAAACCAACATGTAGCAGATAGCTACTGTTCCGTCAGATTTGCTGCTTTTGGCCAAGGTGTTTGTCTTCTAGACTTCCCTGTGCTTTCAGCAGTGAAAGAATCATTCTAGGGATTCTTATTTCTTGGGTGGTGAATGAGTTTCGTTGACAGAAACTGAAATTGGATTTCACGTGGTTTTTTGTTAAACTGAGGAACCATGAGTAGTAATCTTGGGAAAGAAAAAGATTGTAAGGAGAAGGACCCAAAAGGGTCTTCAGCAAAGGAAAGGGAGAAAGAGGCGAAGACTTCTGGTGGATTTGGGAAAGAAAGCAAAGAGAGAGAGCTTAAGACCAAAGGGAAAGAAGCCAAAGATGGGAAGAAGGACTCCAGCGGTGCACAGCCAGGTGTGGCTTTTTCAGTGGACAATACAATAAAACGACCTAATCCAGCTCCAGGTGCTCGCAAGAAATCCAGCAATGCCGAGGTGATCAAAGAGCTAAACAAATGTCGGGAAGAAAATTCAGTACGCTTGGACTTGGCCAAGAGGTCAATACACATACTCCCACCATCTGTCAAAGAGTTAACGCAGTTGACGGAACTTTATTTATATGGAAACAAACTGCAGTCACTACCATCTGAGGTGGGCTGTCTTGTGAATCTGGTGACACTGGCCCTGAACGAGAACTCACTTACCAGCCTCCCTGACTCTCTTGATAACTTGAAGCAGCTTCGCATGGTTGATTTACGACACAACAAACTGAGAGAAATTCCTCCAGTGGTGTACAGGCTAAGGTCTCTCACCACACTTTATCTACGCTTTAATCGTATCACAACTGTGGAAAAGGATATCAAAAACTTGTCAATACTCATCATGCTCAGCATACGGGAGAACAAAATCAAGCAACTACCTGAAGAAATTGGTAAGAGTGATTTTAAAAACCCTGTACTAAATCTTATTATGTAACAGTGGATTGAATTGTTATCCATGGGCAAGAGCCACCTTTGCAGAAATGAACTCCTGCTCCCTAGGACCCCCAAATCTGCTCTCTAGTGTCCGCTAATGCTCAATCTGCTGTGCAATTAATGTGGATGGGCTTCACCAAATTAATGCATGCCATTTGGCCATTAGATTCCTAAAGCACTGAACCATACCTCATATATTTGTCTGGTTTTCAGCTACTGTCCCACAAATTTTATTCTTTCATATTGGACTCCATGAATTAGGCTTAGTTCTTGAGGAAGGAATACAACCATTTCTTGGCTCCCAGATACAGTGTTAGATATTAAGGATTGTGTATCTGTGCTGCCTAAGACATAAGTAGTAGTATTGTTTGGGGGTAAAGTCTAGAAAGTTAGAAATGCCTTCTTAAGAATTGGGGCACAAACAACACTTTAGGAGAAAGCAGTTTTGGTGCTATCTAATTACTGATCAGTATGCCTGCAATTAATCTTTTCATAAATGTAACACTGAATCCACTGAATCATGAATTCACATTTCTTTCAGGAGTGGAAACTTGATTAAGTTTCAAAAATGGCATGGCTAGTATTTTAACTAAGAATCTGAGTAAATTTAATATTTTTAAAATAGGTCAAGAGATTCCATTATGAATTGCCTATAGAAATTCAATAACTTTCCAACTCCTTTCCTATAAGCCGTAATACTGAAAAGGCTATGATCGTTTGACAGTACTGTTAGGAGGGATGAGGTTTAGGGAATATGTTGGCTGGTCTCTTGAATTAAGACCATATGGGGATAGGATAATGACCTGAAGAAGTATCATGCAGAGCAAAAATTTCCACATTTAAACTATGTACATCTTAAACAGTTCTTAAATAGCTACGTAACTATATACAAATGTATGCAACAGGATATATGTGTGATCACCTACTTTGCTTTGTTGCTGTAATTTTTCCACTTTTATTTACTTATCACTGTGGGTTTTTTTGTCTCTTGTTTCCCTCTAACCTTACTCCCCTCCATTTCTTCCCACTTGCTGATGTGTATATGTGCCTGACACTTTCGGATTGCAGTTTATTAATTTGTTAGTCTTAAAGTGTTTCAAGATACTTCTATTTTATTTTGTTCAAGAAATTCAGCTTTCTTTCAGCTGGCCTCTTTCCTTAAAATTCCTTTATTCATTCTATTATTTGTTTTAATAAGTAAACTGGTGGTTCTGATTTAAGACAATGTTACGACACTTAAATTTAATTTTAATCCACACAGGCAAGATGCATCCATGCACTCTATCCTGATACAGTGACCAAGTAAAGCAGCGTATGCAAACAGGATACACTCGTATGGGATTTCTATTATTGAAGTCACTCAAAAAATTGCCTGTTCACGCAGTGTATGCTTCTATACAGTTCTTGTACTTGGAAACAGTTGGAGAGGGATTATGAAGGCTGTTTATTGCTTTAGACTCTTCCTTAGGGCAAGTTACTCTCTAAAACTTCAGTGGGGGGGTGTGTGCCTCCATTTTTGTGGCTGGAGTGAACTTAATATATTCACTTGTTTAGTATAATTTTGAAACAAGTATTAGTTTTGCCGACCTTTGCCCACTGCAGCTTCTTTAAGTAAATACAGTGTAATTTTTTTTGCTGCTGAAGGGCATAAGGTGCACATCTAGTGCAAAAATAAGTAAAAATGGTTAGGCGTTAGGGGATGTTTGATGTGGCAGCAGCATATCTCAGCTTAGGTCATGTTGAATTTGTATAAAGTGTGTGAACTGATCTGTGGACAATTTAAAGAACAGTAGAAACAAGCAACAACTTGATTCTCACAAATGGCTCATGTTTACTTTAGCTGTTAATCTCTGCCTTTGCGCAGTGATATCAGACTAATCTTTACCACTTTTATTGGTAGCTGCTTATATTTGTCTTGCTTTTGGAACAAGACTTATTGCTGCTGCCCTTTTGACTTGTGTGATACCTTTGAGGAAAGCAATTGGAAATACTGCTGTCTGTTGGGAGAAGGACTACACAGTGCTTGTGTATTTTTGCATATCCACCGTGGCTCCAGAGAAACCACCAAAGGAGGTTTATTTTTCTCTTCTCTGAACTGTTTAGTCTGAGGTGTCGCACTGTATTAAAAATGTGAAGTCCTGCCAACAGCTAATGCTAAGAATTATGCATTCCTGAAGAAAACATTGGGGATCCCCTATTGCCTAAGGTAGATCTAGCTTATTTTCCATATCTCTCTAGGAAATCTTCCATTCCATTGAAGCAAGGGTGAAGAGTGGGATAAAATTCAAAATTATAGTGAGTCACAGAAGAAGCATGAGAAATATGAAGAAACAAATGGGAGTGTCTCTGACTGAATCCAATGCATTCTTGTAATCTTAGGTTTATCTTATGCATTCTTTTATAGCTAGTTTGTTGTACATGTTCATTTCTAGAGGCACGTCATACATTAGTTTAATTTTTACACAAAATAGCTTTATTATTCAATGCATGCATTCTCTAATAAAACTACTGACTGAAATGGTGACAGGTTTCTCTATTTTTCACAGATATGCACATATAAGTAGCAAAGCAGGTGAAAGCAGATGCTTCTAAAATAATTCAATTTGGGGTGGTTTGGGGAAATTGCAATAAAGGCTGACCTACATATTTTGAACATCCCTGTTGGACAGGTTTTTCAAGTAAGGGGTGGATGGTGTGTAATGGGAGTTGTTGGTTGCCATGCCCAAGAGATGTAAAGCTTATTTAATTTAATTAAAAGAAATTGTTTCCCGCTCTTCTATAAGATGAGCGTAACCTCTGCTACCTTCTGAGTTTTTCACAAGACAGCAATAGAATTGTAGATATGAGATATGATTGATGGGCAGTGCTCCAGGTAAACCCAGAGCCAGTAAGACAGCTTGCTGTTGTATATGTTAGCAATGAGAGAAATGAGAATGGATTTCTAAGAGCTTAGTGGACTCCTGATCAGAATTCATAAGATAATTGTTCTTACATGGGTAGCTGGCAGGAAAGGAAAAAATGAAGGCTCCTTGTTTTTGGTATACAGTGGTACCTCAGGTTACATACGCTTCAGGTTACATACGCTTCAGGTTACAGACTCCGCTAACCCAGAAATATTACCTCAGGTTAAGAACTTTGCCTCAGGATAAGAACAGAAATCGTGTAGCAGCGGCGCGACAGCAGCGGGAGGCCCCATTAGCTAAAGTGGTGCTTCAGGTTAAGAACAGTTTCAGGTTAAGAACAGACCTCCAGAACAAAGTAAGTTCTTAACACCAGGTACCACTGTACTGGCACTTTAAAAATCAATCAGGGAATAGAAATTCCAGTACAGTACTTACTATAAGCTTAGTAATATTTTTCAATGCCAGAATTTTAAAAAATACTTCAAGTTTTTAAATTCTTAGGAGTTATAACAATATAATTTAGATTACCTTTTTATGTAGGTAGAGAGTCTAGAAGAGGATTAATAAACACTGTTGCTAGCAGACATACACGTATGTCATTGACTGCTCTGTATTGACTTGGTTTGACTCATCTGCTTGTTACTAAAATTTTATTTAATGCAATCAGTATGCTGGATAATGTGTGCAGGTCTCATAATACTCCTCAGTGGGCTAGCACAGCTTAAGAAAAATTGAGAGGAGATGACTTCAGAGAAGAGGTCAGAAGACAAATGCTAATTGAAGCAAAAATCTAGAATTGCTAATATTCATAAGTTCCTTTCCCGTATGTGCCCAGGGAAAGGTCTCTATGCATTCCCTTTGTCATCTGCTGCAGGATTTATCATGATGTAAAGGGTTTTAGAATTTTCAATCTGCTTACGGAGAGAGCCAGAGCGTGCAGCCGGTCAGGACAGTTGCATATCATCCTTGCAGTCTCAAATATTTTCCACCAAGTTAATTGTGGCAGGAAGAATACATCTGTACATACATACATACATGGTTCACAAAAAGTCAAGGTAGCCATGATGGCTGTAAGAAAAATTATAAAATCTGCATTATGGCAACACCTTTACTAGCCCATCCAAAGTGTCTCAAAGTAGCGTGCCAGCTTTTGGGTTCTGGAAGATGCTCCATCAGGCTAGATTGTAAACAAAATGGGATGGACAGGAAACAGGCTAACTCTATAAAGTCTCCATTTAGTCATAGTCTTATGATGGCACATAGGAGTGGCAGACCTTCAGATGGGGCTGGCTAGGTGATATGCAGGTTTCAGGTTGTATCTAAGGCTGCTGGAAAGAAAATAGGATGATTAATCCCCCTATCTTTGAAAAGATAAAGTTGAGCAGTTACTTGGATCCATCTCCATCCTTAGGTGAAACACAAAGGTTTCATAGTAGGTGGGAAATGGGAATTAAAAGCAATCAGTTGTTTTTTATATACAGTGGTGCCTCGCAAGACGAAATTAATTTGTTCCGTGAGTTTTTTCGTTTTGTGATTTTTTCGTCTTGTGAAGCACGGACTTTGGAAAAGCTTCAAAAATCACCAAAGTTTTCAAAAACCTCAAAAAAGGCTACCACACCGTGTGCTATGAGTTGCTCCTCGAAGTGAATGCACGGTTTTAAGAAAAAGGAAACAAACTTGCAAGACAAAGGAAACAAACTTGCAAGACGTTTCCGTCTTGCGAAGCAAGCCCATAGGGAAATCCGTCTTGCGAAGCAACTCAAAAAACGAAAAACTCTTTCGTTTTGCGAGTTTTTCGTCTTTCGAGGCATTCGTCTTGCGAGGTACCACTGTAAGCTCAACTGGAGATTCGGTTCAAGTGAAGAAAAAACCCGAACATTACTGTTTTCCACGTATCTGTTCATCTCAATGAGATGTGAGATTCCTCCCTCCTTAAATGAAAGCACGACAATATTAAGCAGCCTGTATATAGGAGAAAGTGTGTGTGTTTTAATAAGGGAAAATATATAAATGACAGGTTTTTCATCTTCATCTTGTGAGAAATGGTAGATTTGCTGTTTCTGCTAGAGTTCTACTTATACAGAATTAATATCTGTATCTGTTTCTATAACATTCTTAAGAAAAGCACTCTATCGGTTGTTTTATCAGAAGTAATTAGGTTCATGGGACTTACTTCCAGGTAAGTAAGCAAAGAATTCCAGCCTCGAATTCCTGCCTTAATTTAGAATTAATCAGTTCTTGCCAGGTTTTTAATTTAGGGAAAACTGTCCTTATAAATACCATGTTAGCAAGATAATTTTAGTACTGTGAAAAGTACTAGGTATAAGAGCAGCCACGTTGGTGCAAAACAGAAAAAGAAATTTAAAATGCAGATTCTTCTATTAGGAAGAATACCAGCACCACACAATTACTATTCTTATTCCTACTTTACTACATTACATTGAGAATAGAAATTGTGAAATTGTGTGGGTTGGGATTAGAGGTTGAAACTTGACAATGCCATGCATGCCTTAAAGGTGGCCTTTTGCGTCTGCACTGTTTAGTCCTGGGCAGAACAATGACTTATTCATACTTGTATCTTTGTGCACTTTCAGGTGAGTTGTTTAACCTCATAACACTGGATGTAGCACACAATCAGCTTGAGCATCTTCCAAAGGAGATTGGAAATTGTACACAGATCACCAAACTTGACCTACAGCACAACGAGCTCCTGGACCTTCCAGACACCATAGGTATGTAAATATGTAAATATCTTTATTTTTTGGCTTCACCTTTTGGGGAGCGTGACTAGTCCAGGGTAATCCAATGCAGGCATTTGGACTTATCCCTTGCCATTCTGTGCCCAAATCTCTAGCCACATTTGCTGAGAATCAGTATTGAAGGCAGGTAAATATAGAAGCTAATTAGTCTAAAGATGACCAACAGTAATTATCGTTGCTTAAATACATGCTTTTAATGTAACTTTTAAAAATTAAATTTGATTTGACAAGATTTGTGATTATCTCACTCTGTGACTGCTAAAATTTACTCATTTTGAAATTTATAAAGTTTATCTTTTTGTAAAAAATCTAGCTGTATTTCTGAAAAACCTTTTGCTACCACCTAAATAGAAATACTGTTTGTAAACTTCAACATGAATGGAATGAATATTCTTTCTAAACTGCTTTAATAACTCCATGTTACCACATGTCTGCCTGTGTAGTGAATTACAGTTATTTAGTTAATTTGTGCCATTTATTGATTTAGTACAAATTATTTCCTGTGAGTGGAAATTTGTATTTCCCCAAAGGACATTTTCTCATTGCTCAAACTTGTATGTAGACAACACGAATAACAAATCCCAAAGCTTAATGGGTGTCATTACCCATGAACAGTATTTTGCCCTTATGGGAAAAACCCATGTCCTAGAATCCTGATCCATCTCCAGGTTTTCCAGAGCCCTAGAAGGACTGTTTTTAACTGTTTCTCAGAGCTCCCTCAAGCACTAATTTTGATGAAGTCCAGCAAAGAGACTTCAGCCTAGCAACTCCAGAGACCATATCCAGAAGCCTTGCATCAGCTCTAATTATATTGAGATCTTTGACATTGTTTTTTCTGCCAAGGCTTTGGACTGCTTAATCTGAGTTTTAAATAGGTTGGGGATAACCTGCAGGAGGCTGATGTCGTATTCAACTGAATATACATGAACAATATATATATATTTTAAAGAGCTCAACTCAGGTTGTTACATACCTCCCCCACATCCATGGTTTTGCATCCCCTGCTCCATCTACTTTGTAGAGTAAGGGGTGGTTGACATGGTTTTGTCTCAAGAGCCACATTCACACTTGACCAGCTCTCCAGAGGCTACATGCCAGCGGTGGGTGTGACCACCCCACGCTCATCCATGTAGGCTCTTGCAAGCATGAACACACCATGTATACACAAACACATACACACAGACGCATGTGTGTTTGGACATGGTACAAGTACACAGCTCCCCTTCCCCCAACTCAGCTGATCCAAACAGATCAGTTGAGGAAGGGAGTGATCGACTTACTCCCTTGTAACTCTAAGGTTAGTCTAATAACTTTTGTTTGGCATTAGCTTTTGCAGGCAAGATTCTGCCTGTCAGATTTAGATCGCAGCCCACACAAGGATTTTGAATAGTGAAATTGCTAATAGGTTTTGCCATTGCAGATGATTACCGTAACTTAGATATTGACACCATCATATGTGTGTTCAGGCATCATTCCAGGTACTATTGATGTCCCATCGTTAAGGTTCAACATGCCTTCCCAGAGACTTCTGTAAAGATCATAAAGGGTGTGTTTGTGTGTGTGTGAAAACTGAGAACAGTTTTTCTTACAACATCCAGCACTTGGCTCCAATGGACCATACGTGTGCATTAGATGCATGAAAATTTAATTGTTAGCAGCATGAAATATTTGCCTGAAAGTCAGGGCATAAATCTTGAAATTAATAAACACAACAGAGTAGATGGGCTGGTGGTCCTAAAGTCTGCCTGTCTGTCTTTAACTTCAGTCTTCAGCAGAATTTTTGTTTCATTTCAATTAGAGATTAAATGTAATCATCTTCAAGCAGATTGTAGCAGTCACTCACCTCTTAGTTATTTCAAGAACTACACACCAGTCTCTGAACTCAACCGACTGTGCTTTTTCTCCCCCTTTGTACCTTCTTTTGGGAGTGGTTTGCTATAGATAAGTATAGGTTTTTAATTATTGAAACAGGCTTTTGTCTTTAGATTTTAATTTCTGTCCTCCCTCTTTTTCTTCTTCTTCATTGTTCTTCAGAGGCACAGTTCACAAGAAACTTCCATACATGGAAGGACACTCAGTTCCATGTAAGAGAGCTGCTAAGTTCCTGCCAAGCTATCTGCAGGAAAAATATTTTATCACCTTTCCAGGCCTAACTTGCTGCAACCCTGGAGAGACTGGTGAATGCTAAATAAATATAAATTCAGAGATGAAGCATCACATAGTTATCATTTATTAAAAAAAGTAATGAGGCACTAATATAGAAAAGGCACATGCAAATAACATAAAAATCAATTCAAATGCATAAATGCCACAAAACCAGTGAATGATTTAAAACCAAAAACACTAGTGATTTTCCTTCCTTGGTAGTGGCCTTCCAAACCAGGTGCATGTTCCAGATTGGGTTGTTTTCTTATCCAAAATAAAAGGAGCCTTGCTAAGTACCCTTGTTTAAATATGTGACCAATGTTGTTTATTGTTTGGCCCTTAATCTCAAATAAGCACTTCTTCATTTTTTTAAAGGCGTTGTTTACTTTTAAATTCAAATTAGATCTGAACATGTGGCAGCTCTTGATATTCCCAAATTACTACTTTACATGGAGCCTGCTTTATTTCTGATTCCTGTGTACAGTCATACCTGGGGTTACAGCTGCTTCAGGTTGTGGTTTTTTTGGGTTATGGATTGCCGAAACCCGGAAGTACCAGAACAGGTTACTTCTGGGTTTTGGCAGTCGTGCATGCGCAGAAGCACTAAATCATGCTTTGCGCGTGCACAGAAGCGCCGAATTGCAACCCGCGCAGACATGGGTTGTGAATGCTACGGGTTGCGAACGTGCATCCCACACGGATCATGTTCGCAACCCGAGTGTCCACTGTATTGGGGCAGCTCTCAGAGGTTGTTCTGAGGTTTGGGAGGAGATGTAGCCTACGGCACTTCTTTTCATGTGTCTCAGGTCTTGCTCAATGTATCATCATAGTGGAAATCAAGCTGACAGAAGCTGAGCTCTTATATAGAATTACTGTTTGTAAAGGGGCATTTTTGGTGGTGGTTCCCTTTAGAGGATCCCTGTGTCTAAGGATGTGAACAAGTTGTTTGGAGAGCTTCAGTTTATTTGTTAGCTCATTATATTTTTATTTTTTAAATCTAAGTATTTATGTTCTGCATTCCCAAGCAAATAACCTTTACAAAGTGACTAACGAACTAACCAAATAGTATAAATGCTTTTAAAAACTATCACAATTACCGCCCATATTTCCCTTAATATAATTTAATTTGCTGAATTAATATCCCACCCAAATTACCCCAGATCAGTTCCTCATCAATTTATTTTCCTTCAGTTAATTTCACTCCCAGATTCTGCTTAAAATCATTCCCTTTATAATTAATAACCTCAAATTACATCCTGATAAGCCCTACTTAGTTCCCCATACCCTATCCAGATAATCCCAAATTGATCTCTCCCCGAAGTCATTACCAACCCAGATACTGTTCTAAATTTGTTTCATTTAAATTAACCATCAATCCTTATCTTTACTGGAGAGGTGGTTGCCTATTGCTGCAGGTCCTTCTGCATTAAAAGAGACACTTGCCCAAGTCCTGCCTCTGTACTTCTTGTAAATAACCTGTATGAAAGCAAAGTTAAGAAAACATCATCTTCCTGGTTTAGTATATATATCTCCAACTAATCAAAAAGGTACATAAATTAAAGGTTGTAGCCTATCTTTTTAAAAAAGAAAAACGCTTCTAGGAAGAGTTTCCTATAATTAAATAGCTTGTACTGTGTGTAGACTTGCTCCTTGCAAAAAAGCATTACACTCTCCAGGATAGCCTGGTACCTTGCTAATGCTGGAGACTCCAGCATCCCTATTGCACTTATTGTGGATGATTTAAGATGGTGGCTCCTTGATGAAGATGAGAGTCAAGTAGTTCTCATACGAACTTATCACTGCTGTTCACTAGGGTAAACAGAGAGTTAAGGACTTCAATGGTAGGTGGATCACAAGCCCTGCAATATGAAATCTGTCCCACTGTATTCGGATACATATGCTTTAACTTGAATAATTTTCAAAAGCTTTTCATAGGCCTTTTTCTGTAACCTTCACCATTTTGATCCATTGCTAGCAGGGATTCCTAAGAGGAGCTATCTTGGCAGTTTCCAAATATTAAAGAGGCTTCAGAAAACAATTGCTTACTCTTCCTACTAAGATCCACTGAGGTTACAGGAAAATAGATTTTGCTACAGACTTAATGTATCTGTTGTGCTCTCTACCCTGGCCTCTTCTTGCATTCTGGGCAACTTAATATCCTCATAGGACTTCTCTAAATGCTTTGACTATCAGCATTATTTTTGAAAGGTTAAGTGTCACCCCCAAACTGCCTATTTGTTATTAAACTAGTCATTTAGGTGAACTGAGTTAAAGTTGTAGGTCCAACTTTTTAATCTTGCCATTGTGTGTTTGTTAGACCTCGTTGACGGCGTAAGCAATGATAATCTTCATCATTCTGGTCTTTATTACCGTATTTTTCGCTCTATAAGACGTACCAGACCACAAGACACACCTAATTTTTGGAGAAGGAAAACAAGAAAAAAAATGTTCTAAATCTCAGAAGCCAGAACAGCAAGAGGGATTGCTGCGCAGTGAAAGCAACAATCCCTCTTGCTGTTCTGGCTTCTGGGATAGCTGCACAGCCTGCACTCGCTCCATAAGACGTACACACATTTCCCCTTACTTTTTAGGAGGGAAAAAGTGAGTCTTATAGAGCAAAAAATACGGTAATTCAAAATTTAAGTTATGAATAGCTTACTTAGAAAGAGAGGGAGCGTTGATTCTGTGGGAAGCTTTGTGTAACAAGGAAAATGCAGATGTAAATGCAGATGTAAAGTCCTGTACTTTGGAAACAAATCCAGGCAAGTTCAATACAAGCATCTTCTAAACGCCTATGAGCAAAAAATTGTTATGGGCAAAGGTTACAAGCATCACTGTAATTTGGTACCTCGTCTATTTCTGTATTACTCATGCTGTGCTAGGTGGCTAAGCATCAATTTGTATGAAGCTTTTAGGTCCTTTGTCTTTGGGATCCGCAGCTCCTGTTTAGCTTGTTCTGACCCATGATGCCAGCTTCAAGATCCACTTGGTTCCCCCCCCCTAGATTATAAAATCCAGGACGATGCACTTGATCATGGGGCCATACCAAAAGCTCTGAGGGGAACAGGGGTCTCCTAACAGCTCTCAGCACTCTTAACAAACTACAGCTCCCAGAATTCTTTGGGAGAAGCTATGGCTGTTCAAAGTGGCATCATAGTGCTTTAAATGTATGGTGTGAATTCGGCCACCTTCAAAATATTATTGCAGCCTTCTTAATAAAAAGAGATATCACAGAAGTAAAACAGATTCTCTATGCCCCCTTTCTGTTCCTCGCAGCCATTGATTTACAGTGGTACCTCTGGTTAAGAACTTAATTCGTTCTGGAGGTCTGTTCTTAACTTGAAACTGTTCTTAACCTGAGGTACCACTTTAGCTAATGGGGCCTCCTACTGCCGCCGCCGCGCAATTTCGGTTCTCATCCTGAAGCAAAGTTCTTAACCCAAGGTACTATTTCTGGGTTAGCAGAGTCTGTAACCTGAAGCGTCTGTAACCCGAGGTACCACTGTAATGTTCTCTCTCTCTCTCTCTTTCTCTCTCTCTCTCTCTCTCTCACACACACACACACTACAAAAACATAAATGCCATGTTGCTTTCTCATTGTTACTTAAGGCTTGTATTTAAATCAACCTGGTACCCATAAGCCAGCCTTTCTCAACATGTGGGTCCCCAGATGTTGTTGAACTACAACTCTCATCACCCCTAGCTAGCAAGGCCAGAGCGTCTCCATTCGTCCTTGTGTCTCTCTACTTTGTTTCCATTGTGGCTACAGAAAAAAGGAAATCTGTCTATTGGTCCTGTTTTTTCACCACCAGCCAGTTGTTTTAACTCACCTGCTAAGAGGCTAGTATCCTACATTTCTGGGCTGGAATAGGGGAGAATTTCCTCCCCACTGCAGGCAGCATGTAAACCTAGGCTACTAGCCTCTTAGCAAGCTACTCAAAAAATGTGCAAGCTACTAACTTTTGTAGGGACGCGGGTGGCGCTGTGGGTTAAACCACAGAGCCTAGGACTTGCCGATCAGAAGGCCGGCGGTTTGAATCCCCGCGACGGGGTGAGCTCCCGTTGCTTGATCCCAGCTCCTTCCAACCCAGCAGTTTGAAAGCATGTCAAAGTGCAAGTAGATAAATAGGTACTGCTCCGGTGGGAAGGTAAACGGCGTTTCCGTGTGCTGCTCTGGTTCGCCAGAAGTGACTTAGTCATGCTGGCCACATGACCCGGAAGCTGTACGCCGGCTCCCTCGGCCAGTAAAGCGAGATGAGCGCAGCAACCCCTGAGTTGGTCACGACTGGACCTAATGGTCAGGGGTCCCTTTACCTTATTTACTAACTTTTGTGAGTTTATTTACAAGACTCTGATACTTGATTAAAAAAAAAATGTCTGTGTCTACGTAGCAGACAAAAATTGTCTGCATAGCAGAATACAGAGCACATAAGATTAGATTGCTTTGTGTCATCTAGTTTTCCATTGGCAAAATAGGTAGCCACCCCTTGCTTAGGTCTGTTTGCAAACTTCCTTAGAATTGTGATTAGTATGTTTTATGAGTGCGAAGCTTATGTTCCCAGGAAAAGGGAGGGATGTCATTCTGCCCAAAGGTGCTGCAGAGTGTGATGGTGGCTTGCAAATTTACACTTAAAGCTTCTGTGCCAATCATTCTTCTTATTGGTCTGAGAAATAGCTAAGCTTGGTAATAAAAATGGATATGTACAAAGGTGTCATAAAAAGCTAGTATTAATTTTTTTTGTAATCATGACTATAAATATATTTCTGCAGTAACAAAGTTTTTTATTCTTCACCAGTGAATTCTGTTTAAACTGCCAATCCTAAGAAATTTATCTCCCACACCTAATAAGAGCACCTTGTAGCAAAAAACATTTAACTGTAATTTTGTATCTCATGAAGTTTTATAGACTGACAAGTGTTGGGGCTTTCTGTTGACGAAATGGATAGCTTGCTCTGGCAATATTGATCTTATGCTCAGTGTTGCACCAAGAGAGATATATCAATTTGCAATATAGTCTCATGGGTTAAGTTCAGAAAGCATTAGGAGATGGCAGCAGGTTTTTCATTAATTATCCGCTGGCACATGCAGCTCACATGCAAGGTTTTTATGTCCTTAATTGTATTGCTTTTGACGTCTGCTAATTTCCCCTTCCTCTGTTCTTGCAGAAATGCTTACCCTTGTAATATGAAATGTGTAAAGTGGTCTAAAGTACTAGAGTGATGAGTGGCCAGTAATGTTTAAAAAGAAAGAAACAAAAGAACTTAGATGTAGGCTTTGAGAGAATTGCTGGGCAGCTAGAGATGAAAGCAAAGCTGAGTAGTGTAAATTGATTACACCAAAATGGGACATAGCTGGAATTCTGAATCCTTCACCAGTGTTTGTGTCTATACTTGGGAAATCCTTTGAAAATATGCTGCTGCTCAAAATATGCAGAGATATTATTGTGGAAAGAATGTGTTTATTGAAAAATAAAAACTCTAGGAATTGGTTCTTTTCCAAGAAAATGCAACCAGTGGGAGTCCCCTTCTTCCAGCTTCTAAAGCAAATCTCTCTTAACCCTCTTTTGTTTTTAGGAAACCTGTCCAGTCTGAAAAGCCTTGGGCTGAGGTATAACAGGCTCTCAGCAATACCCAGGTCTCTAGCACAGTGCAGTAAACTTGATGAACTGAATTTGGAGAACAACATGATTTCTGCTTTACCAGAGGTGAGGCACTCTACAGTTTTTGTATGATTGCAGCTTAATGTTGTTTAAATGTTGCTCTAAAGCACTGGAACCGGCATTAGTTTTATTGAAGACAAATGCCCTGGAAATGGAAGGCTGCTGAAATTTGCCAAATTGGATGTAAACTATTAGCATTAGCACTAATTGAGTGGGAATGAATGGATATTGCTTGAAGAAGTTGCTGCTGTGAGAAAGTTGCCTGGAAGCTTTTAAGAACAAAGCTGAATTGCCCCTCCCAAGCGCATTATGAAAGTTACTCAAGTGTAATTAAATATACAAAGGAGACTGACAGCAAAACAGATTGCTTTATCATAAGATAAGTTTGGCTCCCAATCCAGAAACTCTTTTAACAAATAAAAAATGGTTTATTCAGAAGTGCTAGTCTGTGTAGAAATTGTAATTGTTGCTGAAAAGAGCCACTTGCATGTTAGTGTAGTGGGGTAATCCATTAAAGCAAGCCTCTTTGGCAGCAGAAGAAAGAAAACATTTGTAAAGAAAACTGCAGAATTGCAAAATATACCAAGCTCATGATGATGCAATGCCTAATAAACATTAGATCTTAAAAGACTAGTTTGGGAGAGGCAGCTGTCCAACAATATTCATAAATAGTAAGTACTTTGTTTCTTTTCGAAGCCGTACATTCACTATCCAGCCTCTTCTCTGATCCCTAAAAAAACAAACAAACAAACAAACAAAAAAAAAAAAACAGTGTGTTTGAAAATGGCTAAAAAATGTAATATCTATGTGGCTGAGTTTATTATGACAGCCTTCAGCATCAAGCTTTTGCGGATTTCAGTATTCTTTGAAAAGTCGGTGGTGCCAAAGCTCCATTGCAATCTTTGGCATGAAGGACTCTCTTAAATATGATTAATATGAAATACCTTATGAGTTTAGGGCAACATGCAGACTTTTGCTCACTCTCTGTGCTCTCCCCAAGTCTGCTCTGGAGGTAACCCAGCACTCTGAAACAGATTTTGGGAGGGTGGGCTTGGGGCTGCAGGAGAAAGAAGAAGGGGAAGTCCTGTTGCACCAGTAAAAATATGTTCTGCTGGAGGGTGGTTACTGCTGGATATTTTGAGAGTTTACTGATGGAAATTCCTATAACTAGTACTTGAGAGCACCTTGCAGTATTGCTGTAATTTTAAAAATGATTAATCTTGTGCAAGTTTACCAGTATTCCACCATTACAGGCACCATGATGCAATATTAATTGCATCAGAAAGAAAGTTTGGCATAAGAAACCAGAAGAAGAAACTTTCAGTGATATCCCATGGTGCTACTCTGTTGATGGAAGGCATCCCTTAGTGGAAGAGGGGAAAAGGCAATGTTCTGCAATCCCCCCCCCCTTTGCAGCCCCCCATGCCTCCCCATTTTGTTTGGTTGGGTTTCCATCCTGCATAAAATTGGGCCCAGCGGACTGAGCTTGTGTCAAATTTCCAAAAAATGGTCTCCCTTCCCCAGTCTATTAATGGATATTTTCCATCAATCAATCTCTTTATTATGGTCAATGACCAGTAATTTCCTTTCATTGGTGGAGCATTACTGTTCAATACTACTCTTTGTAATTTCCGAATTACAAAGTAGGAATATGACACCATTTTAGTAAATAAAGAAAACCAATCCTGTCTTCAGGTGCTTTTCTTTTTCATATATAACAGCTTGCCTGGTGAATGATATAATCTGTTTGAATCTGTTTTGTGTTTGTTTCAATCGTTACTTACAGTTATTTGTCAGAAGCCTAAACTTAAAAAAATATTGAGGGTGCAGTTAAAAGCCCCAAACTTGTTAATCCTAAAGATTATGTCAGTATATGGTACGTACCTTATCTGAGCACATAGTGTCTTGGAACTTAAGTTAATGGAACAAAAATTCACAGTTGCCTCGTTCTCCCTGCAACATCTGATGTCCCCCAAAAGTCCTCTTTGGGTGACGCAGGCAGGTTCCTGAATACTGTGGCCTTGAGGGTGTCTGTGGAGAGGATGGCAAACTTTGTTTTCATGAACTTGCTTAAGCTAACTCCCCTTAAATCCAGCCCAATTTGGAGCAATTCCTGTGTACCTCAGCTGTCCTCCGTTCCCCATCCCACATTGTTCAGGGTATCCTTGGACACAAATGCCTGCAGGGTGTGAAGAGATAGGAAGCGTTCTTTCCGTGAAATTCCTTTTTAAGGATCCAAGCTGTTATCTTTAAAGTAAGGCTGTCACCCAGTTAAAGATAGTTTAGTCTATTGCTTCGGCATAAATTTACATTTAAATAAAGAAATAATTCCTAAGAAGCATGCATGCTTCTATTTCATGTATGGGCATGTTACAGTGGACACCATCTTAGAACTTCCAAGATGGTGCCTGCTGCCACAGTTGTGGTAAGTTCTTACATTAAAAGTATTAGCAGTTTGCTTAAATCTTGCCAATTCAATTGGGGAAAGGGTTCTTTCTTAGTTAACTGAAAGTTTTTCATCTATTAATCTAACAGATTACTTGACTAAAAGTTGCAACCCCACTTAAAAGTACTCTAGTTTTAGACAGCAATGGATGCAGCAACAGCTATTTGGATGGAGAATTGATTGTGCCTATCAAATGAAACCATAGCACAGGTGTTATGGAAGCACTGGTTTCCACAAAAATGAGATAAGCCATGCTGTGTTATATAATGCCTGTTACATGAGGATGCAACAATAAATGGTAAGGTGACTATAAGTTAAATCTCTGGCACAACCTCAGCCATGAATTACATGGCTCTCCCTTTCCATAGGCTGAGCTTGTTACAAAGTGTGAAAGTACTATAATTAGCTGAGCTATCTAGACATTACCTCACTACTTGGAATTAATTCTAAGGTTTTCATGTTGCCCAGAGTTTATTTTCAGCCATTACTTTGGGGAAATAATTTACCGGTGTAATGAGTGGGGTTTTTTAAATGACATGCTTATCTTTTTTAAACACATGTGAATCAGCAATTACAGCACTGTATGTACAAGTTCTGTGCAAGCAGATACTTCCTCTTCCCATCAGTTCTGGCGACAGTTCTGCACGCACACTCCCACTGTGCACATGAAACTGTTCCCTGGTATTGAAGTATACATGGAAGCTCTTGTGAACATTTCCATGTGCTTTAGTTCAGACTACTGGTATTTGTTTTTTTAAAAGCGTGAAGTTAACATTTTTGCAAAAATAACAGAAACCCATATGTTGTCACACTAAGATGGAGATTACCATAGGTAGCATGCAAGAGAAAAGAAAAATTCAAGTATGTTGGTGTTCAGAGTTCATGCAAGTTTGTATTTAGACCTGTGTGCTTCTATTTCGCTTCCCCAGGGTCTCTTATCCAGTCTTGTGAATCTGACTAGCCTCACTCTGGCAAGGAACTGTTTCCAGTCATATCCAGTGGGTGGCCCCTCACAGTTCTCTACCATCTACGCTCTCAATATGGAGCATAACCGCATCAATAAAATCCCTTTTGGAATTTTCTCCAGAGCAAAAGTGTTGAGTAAGCTGAACATGAAGGTGAGACATCGCTGACTATCAGGAACTGTTTTGCTTCCAGGCTTGCCAATGTTGCCAAACATTAAGTGCAGTTAAGTAAAGAGGTGCAAGATAACCAGGTATGCATGACAGTAGGGGATGAGTTGTCAGATATTAAGTATAAAACTGGAAAAAAGCCTTTGTTGATTTGATGCTTCTTTTTTCATATATCTGATGAGAATAGCATAAAATGAATAGAGCACAAACTTCTTTTCTAATGCAGATTTGAATATCTGTTCTTTAGAAGCTGGCAGAAGCCTTCCTTTCCCCCTACTGCTTTTGCAAAAGACAGAGAACTTCTGTTAAGCATAATCAGTGTTTAAAATTGACTGAGCCCAAGCAGGCAGCATGTTTATGTCTTTGCTCCTTTTTCTTCTAAAAAACAAATGCACGGGGAGGTAAACAGAGAAATGGGCCATTGCCGCATACTGGGTTGTCCCCAAAGCTGCACAGGTGGAGTTTGACTCACACAACACTTGCCCCTCATCTCTGCTCCCTGCCCCCTGGAATCTGTTCTAGACTGTCTTCCAATCCTCCGGAGTGAATTCTGAGAGTGCCTTGGGAGCTGGAGAGCAGGGACAAGTTCTTTAGTACAAACAGGAGCCTGTTGCACAAGCAGAATGGCACCACTGGATACAAACAAGTATCCATAAATTACTTGTAATTAAAAATTTGTTTCAAATGTTGGCAGTCTGAAAAAATGGAAGAGCTTGCTTCCATTGTTGCTGAAAGTTGTTGCTGAGGTGGTGAAATAGGTTGACTCAGATCATTGCATACTATAAATGTGGTTTTGGGTATTTGGAACAAGATGTTAAGGTGTTTCAAGCCTAGATCCATATAAGTAGACTGCTCACATTGTAGGAAACATTTTTGGTTATACTTGAATTGAATATTAAATTGCCAAAAGCAAATATTTTATTGTCAACTTCTTTGAAGTCTAGCTGAACTCCGTTGCAACACATAATTTCTTTCATTTAATAATGGTCTAAAACAGAGGATCTGAGTATTGCCAACTTTATTAAATGCTGCTGCTTGTAATGCAGGTGGTGAGTCTTTTACTTGCAGAGAACTGGCTCGTATATATAGATAAGTTGTACTTCCAGTTAACACAAATACTAGCCACAACCTGCTTTTTTAAACAGTGTATCATCTGGGCAAGGACAATACATACTTCAAATAATATACTGTTCTGATTTGAATTCAAATAATAAGCACAGTGTAGCAGTGCTTTAAACATTAATGAAAATGTAGACCTTGCATAAATATTGACTATTCTTTTGTATGACTTCCTAGCTATAATGCTTTAAAGAAATCCTATTTTCTTTATAAGTTATTGGTCTCTTATTAGGGTTTCCCAATAGTGCTATGATTTCCTTGATTGCAATATTATTCTAACTTGATATGTGAGAGAACAGCCTTGCTGTATATGAAATCTGTGTGTTTATTTTTAAGTAAAAAACCCAAACTTGGTGCACACGTATGTGTTCACATTCTGGAGAAAGGCAGTATATACCCTTCAAAAGATTTTTTATTTAAGATATTGGTAGGACATTGTTATGGAGGAGAGAGTAGCATCACATTTCTCTCTATGAAATGTCGATGTGGCCACCACGTGAAGCAGTCAACAAGCACTTACTCTGTATTGATCCTTCTACCAGCCGGTGTTGGGGAATTGCGTCAGGTGTCAGCTGTGGTGTAATGGAAACTATCTGGAAGGAAATCCATGAGAGTAGCTGGAGTAAATTGCACACATCTTTTATCAGTGGGAGAGGAGACATTGGTTGTGGGTGACTGGGTTTTGCCAGCATGTGCTATTTGCAAAGCCTCTCTGTCCAGCAATGGAGAAGGAAGGACTGTGCACCCTGTAGTCCCATCTTCCCTGGCCACCTTTAAAAACAAATTGCTTATTCAAATTCTAAATTATCTCCTTGTTTAGATGGGGATGATTTCATGCTGTGTTTACACACCAGATATGTAGCAGCAACCATTAGGTAAATGGAGCAGTCGTTCCACACCTGATTACCCCCTTAAACTATGGCTGTGTATGTTCTGTAAATACACAGTGTGAAGCTGTTCCTTGGGCTGTACTCTAGCTGGTTTTCAGCCAAATGAAGGTTAAGGTGAATCCATACAATTAGTAGCACTTTGCATCTTGGATCCCCTTTCTTATAATTTTATATAGATGTGTACAGCTGCATTGATTTTGCACACAGGTCCTGTAATGTAATGAATTTACATTACAGGATTTACATTACATTACAGAATTTACATTACATTTACATTACTGGACATGTTTAGCCTGGAGAAGAGGAGGTTAAGGGGTGATATGATAGCCATGTTCAAATATATAAAAGGATGTCACATAGAGGAGGGAGAAAGGTTGTTTTCTGCTGCTCCAGAGAAGCGGACACGGAGCAATGGATCCAAACTACAAGAAAGAAGATTCCACCTAAACATTAGGAAGAACTTCTTGACAGTAAGAGCTGTTCGACAGTGGAATTTGCTGCCAAGGAGTGTGGTAGAGTCTCCTTCTTTGGAGGTCTTTAAGCAGAGGCTTGACAACCATATGTCAGGAGTGCTCTGATGGTGTTTCCTGCTTGGCAGGGGGTTGGACTTGATGGCCCTTGTGGTCTCTTCCAACTCTATGATTCTATGATTCTATGAATTTGTCCTTGTCATGTTGACAGTTTAATATTTCTATCCTGCTTTTCTGGGAAAACAGTCAGTGGCTTATATTAAAAATAGTAAAATACAATTGGACAAGGTAAGTTAAAAGAGATCTGTAATGTAAAGATACCTTTTAAAAATATTAATAAACAGTTGTACAAAACTAAAAAGCTTTAAAACAGATGTGGCCAATTTGGTGCTTTTTCAGATGTTTTTGGACTGCAACTCCCATAATTCCTGGCTATTGGAAGACATATCTGGGGCTGATGCGTGTTAGTCCACAGTATTTGTAGGGGAACATGTTGACTGCCCCTGCTTTAAAAGTTTTAAAGCAGCAGATCAGTGGTATTTTTTATTAAAGTCAGAATCAAAGAGATCTTATTCCTCATGTACCCAATTAATGACCTTTTCAAGTAGTTGTCTTTTACTTTTTCAACCACATTCCTAAACCTTCTTCATATGAAATTACAGGACAATCAGCTGACGTCGCTTCCCTTGGACTTTGGGACATGGACCAGCATGGTAGAACTGAACTTAGCTACAAATCAACTCAACAAGATTCCTGAGGATGTGTCTGGACTTGTTTCCCTAGAGGTGAGTGGCATACACTGAGATCTTGTGAACTGCCCTGAGCTCTTGTGATGAAGGGAGGTATAGAAATCTAATTAATAATAATAATAATAATAATAATAATAATAATAATAATAATAATAATAATATAGTGGAATAGAAAACAGGTTTATGCAGAACTCACAAAAAGCTACACAGAAATTTTGTAAACATTTCCTGGGAAAGGTTGCTTTAATTCTCAGTACTGTTTCTTTTTCCTAAATGGTTGCTAAAATTATTCAGTCTTTGCTCTAACTAATTTTAGAACTGAAGATTAAACTACTTTATGTGTGTGTTGTTGGGTTGGGGTTTTTGTTTTGTTTTGCAAAACCTGCTAAACTGTCCTAATTAAAATAAACATTGACTGGAAAAAATGTGAAAGTATAGCTGTCGATGAGAGAGAGCTGTTTCATGATTCTCATTTGCTGGAGTCAGTGTGGCAGAGGTAGGGGACCTTTTTCAGCTTGAGTGGCCGTGTTCCCTTGTGCGCAACCTTTTCAGAGCCACATGCTAGCGATGAGTGGACCAGAGACAAAAGTTAATTCTACAGTAGGCGACGTTTGATCCACTCTGCAAAACTCTGATATTTCTACACACTCCTTTCTATCCATCTTAGAGGCGTTATCACAGTTGAAGGACACATTCCCACCAGGCAGAAGCACTCAGGGAGGATGCTAAGCAGAACTAGTGAGGAGTTTGGCATAGGCCAAGGGACACTTCCTCACCCCTGAAATATGGCATTTGTAGGCGAAATTAAGCCATCTCCAGCTTTTTAATTGAAGAACCCTTAGTTTACTGAAACCCTTAGTTTAAAGTAAACCCTTAGTTTACTTCGCCGATAACCTGCTGGTTTATTCAAAGTTCAACATACATCTTTCTTCAGGTTCTTGTCTTGTCGAACAACCTTCTAAGAAACCTTCCCCATGGCATTGGGAACCTGCGAAAGTTAAGAGAATTGGATCTAGAGGAAAACAAGCTGGAATCCTTGCCCAATGAAATAGCGTACCTTCGGGAACTTCAGGTACCTATCTGTACCACATAAAAACGGAACCTCTATCAATGGGTCTTTTTGCCTGATTTGGTATTAGGGGTGCCTCTTTGTACACACGTTTCACCAGTATGTGGCATTGCCATGTAAGGAGGGTGGATAATCTGGAGAAGTCATTGTGGGGAGATATTTTATAGAAGTGTCCCGGTTTCTGTGTATGGTAGATAACATTGCAGAGTGCTAAAACCTAAATTCTGGGTCATGACATGTTGCATGGGGTAACTGATGTGTTATGAGACCTTGAGGTCCTAGTGGATGGTTCGATCAAGACGTTGGCCTGGTGTGCAGCCATTGTGAACAAGACAAATTCCATGCTAGGCTTCTACTTCTCCACACAACACATAGTTAAACTATGGAACTCACTTCCACAGGAGGCAGTGATGAGCACAAACTTGGATGGGGATAAGGCTATCAATGGCTACCAGCTACTATGGCTATGCTCTGTCTCCATGGTTGGAGGCAGTAATGCTTCTGAATACCAGTTTCTGGAAACCACAGTGGGAACTGGTGGGGACAGTGTCCTTCTGCTTGGGTCCTGTATGCGAGTTTCTTACAGGCATTTGGTTGGCCACTGTGAGGACAGGATGCGGGATAAGGTGGGCCATTGGCCTGATCCAGCAGGCTTTTCTTACAACCCTATGGTTGCCGGGGAGGGGAAGGCTGTGATTCGAATGACTGGATAGTGTTACCCATCTTTGTTCTGGGTGATTGAAGATGGCATTAATTTGATGCTTACATATGCATATTTCTTCCCAGAGGTTGATCTTAACAAATAATCAGTTGAGCACCCTTCCCAGAGGAATTGGCCACCTCATCAATCTGACACATCTTGGACTGGGAGAGAATTTTCTTACACAACTTCCTGAGGAAATTGGTATGATATTTGTTTTACCCATACATAGAATGATGTGGTTTTGTTTTAGCTACCAGTAAAATGCTGGAGATGTAGTCTACTGGTGTTGATGATCTGCAGTATTTGCTATATTCCAGTTGTGTCCTGCTCACAGGATTGTCCCAGGGATGCTACACACTCTCTTAAAATGTGGGCAGAACTATATTTCTTGTAACATTTGGAAAGCACTAGGTAGATACTTTGCCAGTTTGGGGAGTCTCTTCTAGCATATCCCTCATCAGAAGACCTTTAGCATAATGAAGTCTCTTGAAGGTAGGAGTTAGGAGTTCAAGATTTTGTAGCTGGGAAGACAGTAAAGGAAGAAATAAGACAATTTTATTATCTACAATGGGCTTCAGTTGATGAGGGGAAGTCGCAATCTCTCAATTTCATACTGCTTTTCGTTTGGCATGCAAACAATAGAAAATGGCAGTAGATGAGAAATGCATCTTCAATTTAAGGCATCTGTTTGGATCCTGTGGAAAAACGGGTTGCCGTACTGTGATAACTGACAGAAGAACAAACTATTTATGTGTTGAGAATATCTTAATGAGAGCTTCTTTCTGGGTGGTGTGTGGAGTTCTGTTGGCACCCTCACGCTCATGGGAAGGCTTTTGATCTAGCAGATGTGTCTCGTGATGCAAGAGGAAGGGAGGGAGCTTTCATTGAGTGATCCTCTCCCCTGCACTCTCCCTCCAGAAATCTGCTCCAATCAGTTGTCTAATCCTTCAGAACAGCATAGAAGGTGATATGGAGTACTGCCATGGGGAGAGGGAATTAACAACAGCAGGCTCCCATCCTCCCTTTAGGCAGAAAGCCCTTCTATAAGTGCAAGGACACTAGTTGGGTCTAAATTAGTTTCAGCCAAGGGTGTTTTTAAGTGCTAATTATGGCAATTCTTGCTTTTGTAGGTACACTGGAGAATCTGGAAGAACTGTATCTAAATGACAACCCTCATCTGAACAGCCTCCCTTTTGAACTGGCCCTCTGCAGTAAATTGTCTATAATGAGCATTGAGAACTGCCCACTCAATACCCTTCCAGCTCAAATTGTTGCAGGTGGACCTTCCTTTATCATCCAGTTTCTCAAAATGCAGGGACCATATCGTTCCATGGTCTGATGGATATCTGCCCTAAAGATGTACAAAATATAAATTGCATTGAGGGTATCATTGTGTACATAATATTATCTAGGCCACATGGTGCCAGGGTTTGATAAAAGTCGGATTGTTCCATACACTGTACAAAATGCAAAGAGCATTACTGGTATTGCGTATGTGTGAATATATAATATAATATATAGGCTGTATATTATATTATATATAAAGCATAAATAATATAAAACAGGCAAATTCAAGACCATGTTTATGTGTTTCTGCTAATAGAGGAAGCATAGCCATTTAGATTTTTTTTTCTTTGTAAAGTGCTTGTCTAAGTTTTCTTTGCCGAATTTGATGGATGTCTGGGTAATTGGAGATACCAGTTCACTGAAAACAATGGCCAACTAATTGCTGAACAATTTAAGGGACAAAACATTTTTAGATGGAGCCCTCTTCCTATGGGAAAAACAAGCAACTTGATTACACAAACTTTTTTTTAATTATCATTCCCCTCTGTGCACATTCTCTGTGTCAAAAATCCTTTCGGGTGATTTGTCCTCTAGTTGGGGAGATTCTTTAACTTATTTTAAGATTTGAAACAAATGGTGTTGTATTTGTTTACAGTCAGAGTAAATCACTGGATTATTTTTATTTTTTATTATTGTTGTTGGATTTGCTCTGTTATACTCATATCTAAAATTTATATGCTTCTGCCGAGGGCTTCTTATTGTCTGATTTTATATTAAAACAAAAGCATAAGCAGGAAAAGATGCAGTTCAACAAAAGCTTGAATTTAGGCGTTTTTCAGTTTATCGTTTGTAAGCATATCTTATTTGATCCACTTATTTTACGGTTGGCCTCATCTGGTGCAAGCACCATATTCTGATACGTAAATTGACAGATATATTTGAAAACCCGCAACATTCTGTTAAGGTCTAGTAGTGCATTGACGAGGAATGAATATATATTACACCAGGCAAGTGTAAGAGCTCCCCCGGTCTTTGTACAATTAATGAATGTGTCTTTTAAAGCACTGCAGTATATGTAAGATTTATGGTTGGTTGACAGTGTTACTCTGGCTTTATATCTTGCCTTGCCTTGTACATCTTTCCATTGTTACGGAGCATCTGCATCCAAGCACAATATCTTCATGCTGTGCTGTTTTGCTGCTGAACTAAATGCACTTTTCCCTGCAGAAGTGGGACACTTGCTTCAAAGTAATCAGTTCAGTACCATGGTTTATTCTCTCAGCTTCATCCTATCAATCTCAGTATTAAAGACTGGTCTGTTTTAAAAGGACACCTTTTCATTTGTACTTAAAACTTGCTCTGTAAAAAAGAACAGTAAAGTGGTTCACATGCAGTTTTACTGTCATTTTCGTGGCTGTATGAAGGGCTAATAACGCTGCAGTGAAACAGACACTTGCCACTAGCACTTGCAGTGCCATTTCTAGTTTTTTTGTGCACTCATCTTGCATTCTGGGCAGTTGTTTTCAATGTCAGTTCACTACATTGGGTTTGCTTCTGAGATTGTGGAATTTAGAGAGTGCTGTGTCTTTTGAACCAGTTGTACGCACCACAGAAGCCAGAGGAATCTTTTTCATCTATTGAAGGTTTTGGAACTTTTATTTCTGGCACTAAGAGCCATTTAAGCAGTACAAACCAGAGATTATCACATATGCCTGTCCCATGTAAATAAGTAAGATGCACACTCCTGGCAGTATAATTAAGAATTACTTCTGAGTAAAGATGCTTAAGAGTGCTCTGCAAGTGTCAGAGGCTGTAGTGGGATTTGGATGTGCCTGAGTTCCTTTGGGTTGAGCCCATCATAACTTACTGCCTTGCTCTGTTTTCTTTGATATGAATTATAGCTTTTATTGATTGGTTTTCTCACTAGCGAGGGAGAATTTTTTTGAAAGAAAGGCAGGTAAGATACATAAAACCTTTAACGGGCTTAAGCTGGTAGCAAAAACTAGTCTAGATGTCACTGGATATACAAAGGAATATCTACTACAGTCTTCTGAAAAATAATAATCTAATGCTATTTCAGTTTAGATTTATAAAATTGTATAGCTTCAGCTGTGTGAAAGCCTATCCATTTGAGCATTAAGGTGTTAAAATATAAAGTGGTGGTTTAAAGGTGAAAGTCCACTTTATGCTGAAGCTGTAAACTTGTCCCAGTAACTCAGTCTGTGTCTTTTTATGCTGCCCATATGCACTTTTAGGGGGAGATAATCTTTTCTATAATCAATTGTCTGTACCTGTTACTTTTAAAGCCAGAGTTTAGCCATGTATTGAAAATTATTCCAGGCAAAATGAGAATAGTATCTCTGGAAGATTTTTCAGAATTTATGTAGGATAGGATGCTTCTAGTAGGTTGGGTTCTTCTGCCACTTTGTGGAGTTGTGGGTAGATGAAGTTGAACTGCATTTATGGAACTGGTAGTTTTGTCTGTAAATATATTAATACAATTGTTCATCTTGCAAGGATTATGTGACTGACTGTTTCTCTCTCTCTGAAAGATCACTTGCATGTTGGAAACTGGTTTTATTCATTCATTAAAACATTTTAAAAATGAACTATTTTTTTTTAAAAAAGGTGAATCAATTATACTTCAGTATCACATGTAAAGTGGAGTCAAAGTATAGTCTGTTAAGCACAGAATCTACAGGACTCCCGAATCCAAGTTTATGTTCCACAATCAGCACAGGATGCAAAAGGAATAAATTTAGACGGAGGTAGCAATAAATTCTGGGCTAAAAAGAAATCAGAAAATATTTTCATAATGCAGTTGATTGTCTTCTGAAATTTTGAATTTGATTTCTCATGATAGAAAGTTATTGTGTCCCAGAATATCTTTACTTTCCTTGGCAAAATGATGGATTCTAACCAATTAGGAAATGTCCACCTAAATCTAGCAAGGATGTATTAACTGGAATTTAAAAATTGAATCTGTGCCAATCAGAAATTTGGGGTAAATTCCGGGATTTGTGAGACTGAGAAGATACATATATCTAGATAGTTCTTTTTGGGATGTCTAGTAAGTGTGTCCCTTGCTCTTGTAACACTACACATTTAGTAGCTCTACTAAGTCAGTTCTACCTTTTTACGCGAAGCTTCAGAATTAGTGACAATCCTCTCAGGTCTCAAGCAGTTTTGATGAGTGTCAGTGCATATCCTCCCAAGTTCATCATGGAAACAACAGCAAATATATTTGGAGCATTCTTATTAGACTGTTCCCCATAGAATCATGTACATGGGTTTCCCAGTGCAAGAACAGATGCCATGTCCATCGAGGTCATCACCTTGGCTCCAATGCGGGTGCCACCATCAGTGCTGCTGTTCTTGTGTTGTTCTCTGGCAGCTGTATAGCAAAGGGATAAAACCTGTATGACTTTGATGTGATGCATATGGATGTCAATGTAGCCCTTGCTGTGCTTCGTTGGAGTAACCCTGTGCCTCTGTGTTAGAACAGAATTTTAATGGCAAGTAGGACGGAATTGCCTCATGTGCTGCTTTAGCGCAATGAGCACAAACCACCCTCTGCACTGCTGAAGAAACCCCTTAGATGGGCTGCAAAGTACACTTTGTACAGCTCTGCCACAGTTAAGGAAGTTACAAAAATCTAACCTCCACTTCTTAGGATTGAGTTGCAACACTGATTTGCAAAGGAGGAATAATTGGCATTGACTCTTTGGGAAACCAGTGTATATATCTTAGTATAATATTCATGTTACATTAATGGCAGTAAATTAATTTGGCTCCATAATTTGGCTTTAAATATCTTTACCCAACTTCCCTGGTGGGGGCTTTCTAATGTGTTTCCTGCTAAAATTTTGCAGTTTGCTTTTTGATGTTTCAGACTTCATTTACACAATTTATCTTGGCAAATATTTAAGCTTAGGAGGGATTCTAGCTCATTGAAATGTTTTTGTATAGTAGTACTAAGAAGAGAAAACTGTAGCTACTTATTGTCAAAATGGCAGGCGAAATTTAAAGTAGCATCTTTGACCTGGACAATTTTTGGAACGGGGGCATTGGGATGGTTTTGTATTCTTCACATATCAAAGGAATAATGCCTTCCTGATTATTCAAGAACCTGGATGCAGCAGAGCATTTGTATAGTCAATATTGCACTTCCATTGTATATTTAATCAGCATGTCAGAACTTGCTTTTAATTAGGTATACACTTGGCAGTAATTTGCACAACACACCAACTTTAAAAGGCACATGTAGGGCAATTACTAATGATAATATCTGCAAAAAAATCTGATGGCTTTTTTATTCTACAAAGATCTGAAGATTCTGTTTATTATTTCAGTGTTTAGGTCTTAAGCAGGACAGTGCAGGATTCTGCCTGTTAAATACAAGACCACACTAATTTGTGATTGAAAATGAAAGCGTGTAAAACGGTCTACAAAAACTGTACTTTCTGAATTATTGTAATGTTGATTGTTATGTCTATAAAAGATTGCCTTGCTTTTTTATAAGTCATTCTGTATCAATGTATCATTATAAATAGTATATTTGTAAATGAGCTGCCACTGAGTCTTTTGGGCATTTTCTAGTGGTAAAGTTTAATTTAACTTTGTCTGTAAATCTGTGCAGTATCGCAGATGATTGACATTTTGGATTGCCATTCTCTCTGTCCTTTTTCAAAGAGTTCGTCCCACCCATCCCTCCAGTATAAAATAAGGTTTATTGTATATTGATATTTATTACCAAATTTGCATGATAGTAACTGGTCTAAAAGCAAGCAAATGCAGTTGTGTAAAAATGCAGACCTTTATAAAGGAAATCTTGGTTAAAAAACCCCTTTACTTCCTTTTTGATCAGTAAGCCTTGAAAGTGTAAGCAATTCATTTGGTATTCAATACATTTGGTAATCAAAAAAACAAACAAACAAAAAACAATGGTTGACAAAGAATTTTGGTACATTTTATGTATCTTATATTGAAAAGATGGGAAATCACCTGAGGTCAATCATTTTTCTTGTAGTAGTTTCTCCACTTCTCATATGCATTATATCATTTCTGGTAGTTTGGATCCAGTCCATATACTACTAGCTCATGCTTTGCTTCCTGAAATACCTATAACTACAAAACAATTCAAATAATCACAAAAGTGCAACCCTAACCCTGTATAACTGGGAATCAAGCAAATTGGATTCAACAGGACTTCTGAATGCATGTGGGGAAGGATTCAACTGATGAGTCCCATCAACAGTAGCCCTGAGCAAGACCCTCTGCTTGTGGAATTGCCCCATCCCCCCAATTGCTCTTGTAGCTGACTGGCAGGTGGGGTCCAGGAGAACCCCCAGAGCATTACGTGTGGTAGGAGAGAAGGGATTGTTCCACATGGCAAGCCAAGATGCTTGCCGGAATGTTCAGAAGGTCAAGTGAGAATGTTGCAGAACAAAGGGCTTCAACATGATTATCCATGCCAGGAACAGAATATGCAGTTAAGTTCTCCTTTTGTGTTTCCTCTATCAAAAACACAACAAAATGCCTTGCCACTTTCGAGAGTTTCTGTGCTGCTTTAAATATTGCCCAAATGGTTTTTTTTTCTTCCTATAACCACTTTTAAGATGAGAGCCCAGCTTATTTCTGATCTTTACACTTGCTGAGGTGTAAAGCCAGCCGACAGTGCCTGCTATTAATAGCATTGTCTTGTCTTTGCTGCTGTTTCCCTGTGCTGGTCTGACCTCCTTGGTGGCCTTTTGCAAATCTATTCTGTCAGTTTCCTCATTGGTATATAATAAGGATAATGCAGGGTTGCTGTGAGGATTTATTAAAGCTTATCAAGGACTGGAAAGATGAGTGCTACATGGAAAGGAGTTATATAAATGGAAAATAATCCTATTATGGAATTATGATTCGGATTAAAACTATCAATGAAAAATCACGCACAGCAGTGATTTATTTTTTATGATTAAATTAGTTACAAATTACATTATTCTGATCTGTCTTCTGCATTCATTTAATATGGGGAGCTGGAGAAAGTTGAGAAAAAGCAACATCAGGTTCTTGTTTCCAGAAGCCCAAGGCATTGTAAAGTATCATTACTCTTAGCGGCATGTTTCAATGACTGTTCTTTTCTTGTGCCTACAGCTGCTTGTTGCTCAGGCAAACTGATCATCTGATCAGCTATGTCTGTTTTGCAAACCTTAAGGTGAATTGAACAGCTCTTCTGTGTGATAATCTGGCTATTATGATCGAATCTGGGTGATTTATAGGCACACTTTTTATTTTGCATAATTCCCTGTTGAAGTCTGTTTGCGTAGCTATTGGATGAGAAGGTAGAACTTAAGGTACAGATGTTCCTACTATACATCTCTAAAGATAGTCCCTGTTAGGGCCACTTTACAATGATTCCCCCCCTCCCCGAATATCAATTCCATGTAGTTTCATATACAGCATACAATGTGATAAATGCACACGTGTCTATCTTATCATGTGTGTTTCATGTGGAAGGTAAAGGTAAAGGAACCCCTGACCATTAGGTCCAGTCATGGCCAACTCGGGTTGCGGCACTCATCTCGCTTTATTGGCTGAGGGAGCCGGCATACAGCTTCCGGGTCAGCATGACTAAGCCACTTCTGGTGAACCAGAGCAGTGCACGGAAACGCCGTTTACCTTCCCACCGGAGCGGTACCTATTCACCTACTTGCACTTTGACGTGCTTTCGAACTGCTAGGTGGGCAGGAGCTGGGACCGAGCAACGGGAGCTCACCCTGTAGCGGGGATTCAGACCGTCAACCTTCTGATCAGCAAGTCCTAGGCTCTGTGGTTTAACCCACAGCGCCACCCGCAGTTGCCATCCAGTGGGTTCTTATTGCATCCATCTCATATGTATATCCTCCTGAGTTTTGTCATGTATGCTTTCAGGCCATATTCTGACCTCAAGGCTACAGTGTACTTCAACCACTCTCCCTAACAAATGATCTCTGCACCACCAGCCAAGCACTATGTGGGTTGCTGCCATTTCATTATCAGTCGCCATATTTCTGGTCGGCCAGCATCCCTGATAGGTGTGCGCATGAGCTTGGGGACTCACTGCAATATGGCAATGATTCAGCTGTAAATCGCTGAACATATTTATAGCCAGAGCTTAAATTGCTTGCAATGTGGAGGCAAGTTTCTTGGGTATTTTTCCGGGTAAAATAACACCTGAACTGAAAAGTGGCAGTAGCGGACAGATACCCCACAAAAGCAGAGATCCACTGACAAAGCAGTTTCTGCCACTCTGTGATCAGGTAAGACAATGTAGTCAAGCACAGCTGTTCAAATTAAAACACAGGCAACCAAAGAAAGAGGCATGTTTTCTGTTTTCATAAGGCTACACCAAAAGACCACATTGAGCAGATGTGGGTTCCTTGCAATTGCTTTCTTCCGTAGCTGCCACCCTTACTAAACGTAGCAGCCATGCATTTATCTGGTATGTTCCCCGCTCATCAATTTGCATTCCTGAATGTGTGATTAAAAAGCAAAAACAGACCTATTCCATGTTTCAATATATTAAGACAGAAAACCATTTTCAAACATCTTTGGTAGTACAGTATTTGAAAATACCAATGTAATGATTGGTAGAAAAATTTCAGAACTCATTTTTTTAAAATAAAGAGCTCTGGTCCAATCTTGTTTAAGCCCTAATTCACTATTGTAAGTAACAGTCTCCCAGTGTTATATATATATATATATATATATATATTTGCTTTCGTAGATTTTCACGGGTACAGGAATGCAGGTTTTGGTGTCCTCGGGTGTCTTCCCGTGTAAAAGTTGGGGTGTCTAGGCGACGTTTCGACGAGGTCTCACTCGTCATCTTCAGGCTGGTGCTTTCGGCTTCTTGTTACTGGAACAGAGCAGGATCTCAGTGTTTGAGTTCCTATAAATACTGTAGAGGGGGTGTGGTGTATAGCCTCCAATGTTCTGGGCAGAGAGGAAGTTCCCAGGCTAGTGTGCCTTTTCTTCTTTTGTTCCTTAATTACTTGAGAGATATCTTGAGTGATTTCTTGAGTGATATCCTGAGTACCACTTAGGTGGGTCATTAGGTGTGGATTAGTTGTTAAAGTCTTTGTGTCTTGACCTCTTGAACTTTGTGAAGAGTTTTCCTGAGAAGATGGCTGTACTGTACTTAGTTGTGCTCTGGCTTGGCTTCGTGTATAGGGGCGAGCTGTGGTTTTGTGGCTTGTGTCAGCCAGATCTGTGTAGGGATTGCAGGGGGGTGCAGCATCCGGAGGTGCCACCATGGATTGGCTACTGGATGGTGTCTGTAATTCATCTGTGGAGAGGGTCTGGGTTTGGGTCTGGTGTGGTTGATTGGTGTTGGCGTTCTGTGTGCCTCTGGATCTGGTGTCAGTTTTTGTGGGGAGGGCTAATTTCCAGATGTCTGGCAAGCGGGATGTGTCGTCACGCTTGTTCATGTTGTGAGGGTGTTTCTCTATCTCGATGGCTTCCATGATTATTCTCTTGTGGTGATGTTCCGTGTTAAAGAGCAATTTGGAATCTGCAAAATTAATTTCGTGTCCTGTTTCTTTCATGTGTTGGAAAAGAGAGGAAGTTTTTTCTTCTTTTTTGACGGCATTCTTGTGTTCTGCGATACGTGCATTTATTCGTCTGTTTGTTTGTCCAATGTACGTGGCTGGGCAGACTTTGCAGGGTATTTCATAGATCCCTTGGTTTTCCAACTGGATTTTATCCTTGGGGTTTCTGAGGATATTGGCTATTTTTTGGTTGGTGCAAAAGGCTGTTTTGATATTGTGTTTATGGAGGATTTTGCTAATTTTATCTGTAGTGCCCTTGATATAAGGGAGGAGGGCCATGCCATTGTTTTCTTCTGTGTCTTGGTTTTTGGGGGGTGTTTCCTTTTGGATTAGCTTCGTAATCCTGTTTTGCTGGTATCCATTGGCAATTAACACGTTTGAGAGATTCTGTAACTCAGTTGTCAAGTGGTCTTTGTCAGCCAGGCGTTTGGTTCTGGAGATGAGAGTCTTGGCTACGGAGTTTATTTGTGCAGGGTGGTGGTGTGATTGTGCATGTAAGTAGCGGTTGGTGTGTGTTTTTTTCCGGTAGATAGTGTGTCCTAGGGAGCCATCAGGTTTTTTGTAGATTAGGACGTCAAGGAAGGGAAGTTGGTTGTTGGCTTCTATTTCCATAGTGAATTGTATTTTGGGGTGTAAGTTGTTGAGATGTGTGAGGAAGCTATCCAGTTTTTCTTTCCCGTGTGGCCAAATTACAAAGGTGTCGTCAACATATCTGAGCCAAAGTTTGGGTTTGTGTTCTGACTTGTCTAAAGCATTGGTTTCAAAGTGTTCCATGTACAGGTTTGCGATGACCGGTGAGAGGGGTGATCCCATAGGTGCTCCTTCTATCTGTTTGTATCTTTGTCCATTGTGGATGAAGTACTGAGACAAATGCAAACAACTAGCCGTCTGGAGAGCTGAAACGGAGACCTCACATAAGACAGACACACACACCAACAAACTCCACAAACTAGAGAAACGCCAGAAGCCCAGCCACCCTCCACAGCAACCCATGAAACAAACAGTACATAACATATCAGACAGGATCCTCACCACAACTGAAACCAAAGTACTCTCCAAAGGTTTCAACTTTGCAGTCGCCCCGAGACGCATCCCCACGGAAAACATCATATGCGGAGTCGAAGCTAGCCTAACCAAAATCAACCCAGATGAAGCCAATAAAATCAGACTTGAAGTCACCAACATCCTCTGCTCCAGCAAACCACCCAGAAGCAATTTACACAAAGAAGAACAGAAAGCACTCACCAACCTGAGGAAAGACAACAACATAATCATTCTCCCAGCAGACAAAGGTAATGCCACAGTGGTGATGAACACATCGGACTACCAAGCAAAACTATCAAATCTACTCCAAGATCCTGCCTACAAACCTATAAAAACAGATCCCACCACCTACCTGGAAAAAACCACCAAATCCAAAATAAAAGCCTCTCCTATCAGTGAAGAAATCCAGCTAAGAATCATCCCCAGAGAAAAATCATCCAGATGCCCCAAACTCTACGGCCTCCCCAAGATACACAAAGAAGGAACACCACTCAGACCAATAGTCAGCTCCATAGGCTCACCTCTACAAAATCTCGCTAAATTTCTCGCCAAGCAACTTCAGCCCTATGCAGAATCCATCTCTTCACACGTACCAAACTCCTTCCAGTTCATAGAAACAATAAAGAAGCAAAACCTACATCCTAATGACCTACTTGTGAGCTTCGATGTTGTATCTCTCTTCACACAAGTGCCCATTAATGAAGCCTTGACAGCTATTCAAAACAAATACAATCCCCCCGCATACATCTTGGACCTGACCAACCACTGCCTAACCAACACGTACTTCATCCACAATGGACAAAGATACAAACAGATAGAAGGAGCACCTATGGGATCACCCCTCTCACCGGTCATCGCAAACCTGTACATGGAACACTTTGAAACCAATGCTTTAGACAAGTCAGAACACAAACCCAAACTTTGGCTCAGATATGTTGACGACACCTTTGTAATTTGGCCACACGGGAAAGAAAAACTGGATAGCTTCCTCACACATCTCAACAACTTACACCCCAAAATACAATTCACTATGGAAATAGAAGCCAACAACCAACTTCCCTTCCTTGACGTCCTAATCTACAAAAAACCTGATGGCTCCCTAGGACACACTATCTACCGGAAAAAAACACACACCAACCGCTACTTACATGCACAATCACACCACCACCCTGCACAAATAAACTCCGTAGCCAAGACTCTCATCTCCAGAACCAAACGCCTGGCTGACAAAGACCACTTGACAACTGAGTTACAGAATCTCTCAAACGTGTTAATTGCCAATGGATACCAGCAAAACAGGATTACGAAGCTAATCCAAAAGGAAACACCCCCCAAAAACCAAGACACAGAAGAAAACAATGGCATGGCCCTCCTCCCTTATATCAAGGGCACTACAGATAAAATTAGCAAAATCCTCCATAAACACAATATCAAAACAGCCTTTTGCACCAACCAAAAAATAGCCAATATCCTCAGAAACCCCAAGGATAAAATCCAGTTGGAAAACCAAGGGATCTATGAAATACCCTGCAAAGTCTGCCCAGCCACGTACATTGGACAAACAAACAGACGAATAAATGCACGTATCGCAGAACACAAGAATGCCGTCAAAAAAGAAGAAAAAACTTCCTCTCTTTTCCAACACATGAAAGAAACAGGACACGAAATTAATTTTGCAGATTCCAAATTGCTCTTTAACACGGAACATCACCACAAGAGAATAATCATGGAAGCCATCGAGATAGAGAAACACCCTCACAACATGAACAAGCGTGACGACACATCCCGCTTGCCAGACATCTGGAAATTAGCCCTCCCCACAAAAACTGACACCAGATCCAGAGGCACACAGAACGCCAACACCAATCAACCACACCAGACCCAAACCCAGACCCTCTCCACAGATGAATTACAGACACCATCCAGTAGCCAATCCATGGTGGCACCTCCGGATGCTGCACCCCCCTGCAATCCCTACACAGATCTGGCTGACACAAGCCACAAAACCACAGCTCGCCCCTATACACGAAGCCAAGCCAGAGCACAACTAAGTACAGTACAGCCATCTTCTCAGGAAAACTCTTCACAAAGTTCAAGAGGTCAAGACACAAAGACTTTAACAACTAATCCACACCTAATGACCCACCTAAGTGGTACTCAGGATATCACTCAAGAAATCACTCAAGATATCTCTCAAGTAATTAAGGAACAAAAGAAGAAAAGGCACACTAGCCTGGGAACTTCCTCTCTGCCCAGAACATTGGAGGCTATACACCACACCCCCTCTACAGTATTTATAGGAACTCAAACACTGAGATCCTGCTCTGTTCCAGTAACAAGAAGCCGAAAGCACCAGCCTGAAGATGACGAGTGAGACCTCGTCGAAACGTCGCCTAGACACCCCAACTTTTACACGGGAAGACACCCGAGGACACCAAAACCTGCATATATATATATATATATATATATATATATAAAATCATCTCTTGGAGGGCTGCACATAAAGTGAGGAACTTAAGGAGCTACTTATCCCTTTCCTGCACTCAAACTTTGGGTTTGGGTCATTAAAATGGTTGGAGAGGAAAACATTCAGCAGCATATTCCTGCCACTCCTCCATGCAAATGTGCAGCCTCCTCTGACTGTTTTTCATTTCAATTTTAGGATTGCTGAATATACCGGTATATCTGGGAAACAATGTTTGGCTCTTAGCTCTTGTAAGATTATAAACTGTTACAATATATTCTTTTAAAATATGCTCAAGGAGAGCTTGTTGATGAAAGTAAGACACCACATTAGCAACTTGTAGAGGCCTATCCACCAAACAAGCTAGGAGACGTAGATTTAAAAACAGGAAAAAGAATAGCCGTGACATCATGTGCCAGGGGAATGAGATGGAGCCCTCATAAATCCAAGAATCTGGCTGATGATTGTTGTGGTTTGCTCAGAGGCATTTTGTAGTATGCGAGTTGTTTTGACAGGACATTTGAAAGCAATGCCATTCAAGTAATGGTGCTAGGGCTCCTTAATCTGTAAAGTGAGCAGATGGTTATTCCAGGCTGTGCCATTTAATTCTACTGCACTGCTCATGACTATTTTCATGCGGACTGGCTTTTAACAGATCTCTGTGATCCATCCAATCTGATAGATTTCAGTAAAAGGGACAGAAGCTGCCAAGCTTCACAAACTCAACCCTTCTGCTGTTAACAGGCCTTAAACTAACATTAGCAATGACTTTTTTTTAGCTTAATAAATGTGATTGGCACTCACGGGCATTTGTGGGTAGGTGATAAAGTCTTTAAAAGGAAAATATGCACACTGAGATAGGCTTTTTCTCTTTTTGAAAGGTGACGTCTGCAAAACATTGAGTACATCTTGACATAGAAAGAAATGTCAGCAGGAGGGCTAAGGGCACACATGTAGAATGAGTTAAATGGGGCTTCTGGGTAAAGTCAGTATTGCAGCCTGAATGAAGTTTGTAGGTGCTGACCTCCTGATACTTCGAAGCCTTTTTAAACTCTCCTGGATTTTTTTGAACATTTGTTAAATGTTGCCTATTCCTCTACCATCAGGTAAGCCACAAGTAATACGTATTTTTTTAAAACTGAAACTTTGTGGAAGTCTCCAGTACAAATCTCCAGGATATCTCCAATACAACTGATGTTGTGAGTTATCAGGTGGTGTTCTCTGGCTAAAGCTGTCCATGTGGAGCAGCCTTCCCCAACCTGGTGCCCTCCAGATGTTCTGAACAACTCCTCTCATCCCTGACCACTGGGGCTGGTGGGAGTTGAGAGTCCAGTAACACCTGGAGAGGCACCAGGTTGAGGCAGGATGATGAGGTGATTTATCGTGGTCTCCACCCAACCCAATGTGCTACTGTCTCTGTGTTTCTGCCTTTCTAGCTTGATGTCAACACGTTCCAAGAGGTCCGTTGCAAGAACCCTAGCCCATTGGCTTCTGTAGCTTGGAAGCCTACACAGGCAGATATTTGCACATACTCAATTCCACTAGGGCAGCCAGATACTGACTTTGAATCCTTTTGGAGCTGCTTGTTTTTTTCCATTTCAGGTGGGGGTGGGAGGTCAATCTGCCTCACTTTTTTCTCTTGCAATTCTCTTCTCTGGAAAAGGCTAAGGTGCAGCATAGCTCCTATGGTCTGCAGTGATGTCAGTTCCTCACCCCAGGCAGCAACAACCTACTTTAAAGTGGTGTAGTGATCTCCCCTTCTGTGCTCCCCCCCCCAGCTTCCATCCTATCAAGAAACAAACTTAAACTTTGCCAGCTTTTCCTGTGTACCTAGACAATGAAAAAGGGATCACTGAATGGAAGGGATTCTGAGGGTAATCTAATCCCTGCAATGCAGGGTCTAAACTCCCTGCAACACAGAGTCAACCGTAGCACTACTCATGCTTTCTCCAGCAGTCTACCACATCCTCCCATACTTTTTAGGAGGGAAAAAGTGAGTCTTATAGAGCAAAAAATACGGTATATCTGGGAAACAATGTTTGGCTCTTAGCTCTTGTAAGATTATAAACTGTTACAATATATTCTTTTAAAATATGCTCAAGGAGAGCTTGTTGATGAAAGTAAGACACCACATTAGCAACTTGTAGAGGCAAGGCGACCACCTCAGGCATTAATTGTGGGGAGGGGTGAGAGGGGACACTGGCAGAAAACTCCAGCCATCAGTACTGAGCTTCCCTGGTCATACCGCTCTTCAAGAACAAAGCTGCATGCACCAAACATCCTGCCTACGCCAACTTGCTGGTCTCAGTTGTGGAGGATGCTGCCGCATTGCTGGTGTTGAGTAATAAGTTGCCAGGCTGCTGGGCTTCTGTATTTGGAATGGGAGATGCCATCTTGCCCTTTGCCTTGGGCAACAAACCTCTCCTGCTCAACTTGTCCTCTTGCTGGCCACTCTAGGAATTGCTGTCCAAGTGAGTACCATACAAGCAAAACCTGTAATGATTTTGTTTTCAAAAATCAAAAGATCTGCCTCCCATGAGGGCTGAGAATGCCACGCCTGGCAACACTTGAGTTCTGCCCCTCCTTGCAATGTGTGAAGAAAGGTCCAATAGTTATGTGCTTGTCCTCTTCCACTTCAAGTTCTTTTGTTCACAGCTTTCTCTTTTGTGTTTGTGCTTATCACTACCTATGAGAAGACCACCATGGAAAGGTGCCAGCAATCTGACTGACTCAAGAAGGATTTGGTGATTATAGTCTGTGCAGCTGGTGTTTCCAACACTGCTCCATTTACAACAATTGCCACATGAAGCTGAGAAAATTAGTGGTTCTGAGCAAAGGAGAGCTGGAGCTTCTGCTGCGTGTGAGAATAATGGAAAAAACCACAAAGCTATCCTGTCCAACCAGGTGGCTTACAAAACTTGCTGGGCAGAGTCAATATCCAGCTCATTTGCTGAGGATGAAATTAAGCGCATAATTTGCAAGGGTTGCCCAATCCTTATTGGATGGATCATGACCAGTGAAGCAAAGTTTGCCAGTTGAAACTCACCTGGCTCATCTGAACTGGCAGGTAGTTTGGATATTTCTGTTTTTATGTACTTTTCCTTTGAACTCCTGTGTGAGAGACAAGGTGGATTCCCTTTATCCTAAACATTCTTACTTTCTTCTGCTACTCCCTGTCTTCTTTGTTTCCAATGACACTTGGACAACATCTGTCAATTTCCACTCCAATACATCTGCAATCCTGTTCACCCCTCATGTTGAACTTGCTGAAAGCTGAGTTCAGGGAAAGTTCACCTATATGCAGTTAGAGGAACGGGTTTCAGCATTTCTTTTTTTGTATTTTCAGTCGTCTCATTAATATGAGCTCATGGAAAAGGCAAAGAAGGGAAATAATGTTAGATCCTTCCTCAGAAATGTATACACTGCTTCTTTTTTTTGCAAAGTCTCAAAGCAAATTGAGTAATAGTAAAAATATCAATACAGATTATTAAAATGAAAATGCAACAGTGAGACAATAGCAACAGGGCAGCTGAAAAGTCCAGGGCAGACTAAGCAACTCTTCTACAGGCCTGGGAGAAAAAGATATGCTCCACTTGGGCTGCGGCAGGTCAACAATTATGCTACTGTCCCTTTTAAGGAGGAGGAGATCCATTCAAAGTCTGTGTGCTGAATGCTGGAGAGACTTTTTGGTAGGTTGACTATGTAATGTGTTGGGGGTATAGATCACATTCACATCATGGCTCAAGAGAGGAGGAGTGGCATGTTTTGACCCCTGAAATGATAACATTTCTCAAAGGCTAAATGCTGAACATCTTAAGACAATTCCCTAACAATTCCAGACCCCAATCAGAATATAGTGTGTGTGCTGAACTTTGAACATGTTTCACACAGGTCATTCTGGCATCAATTGGTGATGATCTTCTCAGAACCAATTTGAAGATAGTCTTGGGCAGGCATGCTCACACATAAAACAATATTTGAAGAGGTCCATATGCCCACATGCATGCCAGCTTTGTATTATTGGTCTGGAGGTCTCCTAGAAGAAAAGGGGGAATCACTTTCATTTGTGCAGGGCATGTCTCTTGATTCTCCCCAATCTTCCTTTAGGGTCTGCAGGTCACACCATATCCTCTACTGTTCCAAAGGCTCTCCTCAACCCCTGAGAACAGCATTTTGAGTGGTGTGAGGGGCCTTCATTGGCCAGTGGGAAATTGATGAAGATGGGGGTGTCCTGTGGAAATGGCAAAGGATGTTTTGTGATTCTTTCTGGCTCCACCATTTGTGGCTGAGCAACAGATCATAGTGGCAGCCCTACAGAAGTACCCTTGGATTTACACTGCAGAGCCCTTTTAAAAAGGTGCATTTGACAGAGTCAAGTTGTGCCTCAGCCAAATTGACGGAGGATTCCAAGCTAGGAAGAAGTTGCTGTTTCAAAACACTGCGGCCTCTCTGTCTTCAGAAGGTTTCTTCCTATCGATTTGTGATGCAATAAACATCTGCAGGGACTCACTAATGCTGCAGCCAAGCCCAAAGCACTGAGTCAGCCTCCAAGGCTCTTTATGGGAGAAAGTGCCGTGAAGCCAAAAAGACGATTCCCTTTTGCATGAGTAAAAAACACTTTCTATGTTCTGCCTCTGGGATGGGCAAGAACTGCTGCATTGCATTTGCTGTTCTAAGGAATTATACAGGGCAGGTCACAGATTGTTCCACCCTAGCTGGAAATGAGCAATATTGTGGTGATGTAATGCTAATACACGAGGAGCTAATGCAACAGCCAAGATGGGCTACACTGAGGCAAGAGTGAAACCTTGACATTGTGCAAGATCTTGTCACATGAGAATGTAGAGGGTTTTGTTTTTTTAATGTCCTCCCTTTAAGAAAAAGGGTTTCTAAGCCCTGTGCTTTAAAAACTGTGAACATGTCTTCAGCTTGCCATGTTGTCATCAAAGAACTAGGCTCTCTTCCAAAATACCCGCTTTCCAAAGAAATTAAAGTGATAAATATCCAAGTGCAGATGTAATTGGTAAGAACACACACACCCTTTGTGGCCAAGCTTTTTCAGCTCCACCAGAAAGGGTGGCAGCCCCCCACTCTTTCATCTCCTGTGCCAAACCGTTCCAGGGTCTGATTTGCCTTCAAGTGTCCAGGCAAAGGTGGATTGCCTTGCCGCCTTGCCTAGCCTAGCCATCTTAAGTTCTGCAGCTCAGTGGCTAAGCAGACGTTTTCCATGCAACCTCCCCCCCCCCCAGGTTCAATCCCTGAAGATTTCAGTGTGATGGCCTGGGATTTGGACTTGGAGGCTGAACCTGAGGAATCCCAGCCTGCACAGGAGTCCCCGCCTCCAGAAGCAGCTGAGCCGGGGCTGGGGCTTGAGTCTGAAGGGTCTTCATCTGTGCTGGATCCTCAGGTGCAGGCACCAGCTGAGTCTGCTCTGGCTCCTGAGGTGATGGAGGACCCATTGCCTGCAGGTGCTCCACTCTCAGCCCCGTCAGGGGAAGCTGGGGTTGCCTCTGGGTCCGGTAACCCTCCAGCCTCTCCTGAGCTGCAGAGGCTCAGGGCAGAGGGAACTAAGTTCCCGCAGGAGGAGTGCTCGCCTCCAGGCCAGGAGAGGCGAGTCACCTGTGGACCGGGGCCACCCTATGCCTCGGGGCAGATAAAAGCCAGCCAGCCCCATTCCCAGGTTTCAGGAGCAACATTGTTGGTAGCCTGTTCCTTCCTGCACTCTGTCCTGCTCTGCCAGAGTTCCTTACCTCACCCGACTCCCTGCCTTGGACCCCGCTTCAGCCTTGACGGACAGCCTCCATATCGCACACTTGACCTTGGACTGGACCCAAACCTCGCCACACGGTTAACCCTTGGGACCAGCACATTCAGGCAGGGCTGGGGTGAAAGCTGCTGCCTGAAACCCTGGACATGTGTTGCCAGTCAGTGTGCAGACAACCTAGAGCTAGCTGGAGAAATGGTCTGGCTCTGAGTAAGGCCAGCTTCCTGTGCTTTTCCTTTTTTCCGCTTTGTGGCTCTCTCAGCAGGCATCACACCTTTGACCAGCTGGCTCTTCTTCTAAAGCTTGAACTCATTCTCACCGGCTCCTTTGTACATGGCAGCTGTGGTCTCCACCTGCCCATGCAGACTTCCAGTCATGCGCCCACAAGACGAAGCAATTATGGACATGTGAAGGATGCCTCCCCCCAAGTGAAGTCGGGATGTATAGTCAATACAAAGCATATCAAAATAAGAGCTGCTTTTCTTACAGTGATGTGCCAGAGACTCTTGGGCAGACTTTAGTGTGAGCTGCCTGTGATCATGTCAGCCTGTGGGAGCTGTAAGGACATAACGAACTGATTGAAAACCAGTTGCACACATTTATGGAATAAATCCAAATGTGACTTTAGGTCATATGTCTTCTAAACATTTTCTTAAGGGTGTGAAGAAGCAGAAGAGAAGACAGTGACAGCCCAATAGGAGCCAGCTCCTAGAGGCCTTGGTCCCTTTGCCCCCCCCAATAAAATATTTGAGGAGGCCACCCCCCCAAAAAAATTGATGGGTATTGTCATTCAAATGGTGTGTGCATGCCACGTCTTGTGATTGATTATGCAGAGTGGGGCTTACCTGCCCCCCCATTTTATTCAAGTTGGCACCCCTGTACTGCCCTGATGCCTCAGCCCCTCTATGCAGAGGTGTGGGACAAAAGGATCGCACCCAGTGGTTCAACTGGGTACCATTGTAAAAGAATTACAAGCAAAGTTTCTGTGTGATAGACAAAAGTAACTCTCCCCCCCCCCACCTCTCCCTGGCATGCTACTCGGTGATGAAATAATAACTGGGTGCAGACAAGGCACTTCTAACAAGCTGCCAGGTCACCTCTTCAGCTCATGAAATGGCTCCAGAGCTGTCTGCTTTCTGGAAAAGCTTACAATTTTGCACAATTATCCCAAGAAACTACCCACCCACTCCTTTTGGTCTTGGCCATCAATGTATGTATGTGGAAGTGTCTGGTTGTGGGCTGTCTAATTGCAAAGCTGAAGAGAGCACTGACACGAGAGAGAATTTCAAATCTGTCTACCTCGCTGTGATTTGCAAGGTTGGCAAAATACTGAACAAGGAGAACCGGTATGGAAAGCTTCTTAGAATCCCCAGCGGGATGACTCATTTTCATGCTGTAAATGTACATCGGCACCCCGAGCTGGAAGGCTGTGTACAAACAGCTGTTTCCAAGAATACACAGAGCACCTAGAAAGAACACACACTTGATACAGGAACACGCCAGGCTTTCTAAAGGACATAGTTACATATGCAGTACCTTATGGCTAATAAGGTGATGCTTTTTAGTGCACCAGCCTCTGTCGTGAAAACAATACAAATTGTTGGGTCTATGAGAGTGCCTATTCCAGCTGAAAAAAGGAAACCTGTGGGAAAGCCACAGGCAAACTTTTTTCAACATAAAGTCCAGAAATAATTCTCTAGCTAGTTCCTCTCCCCTCCCCACCTTTAACCTTCCACAGCTGCTTTAATTGAAGGGACTAGACTGGTTTCCTTAACCGGCTCTGCTTGTTTTACTGATTTGGCTAATGGATCCTTTGTGCCCTCTCTGCTTTCCATGGGCTTGTCAGCATCAGGGAGTGTCTATTGTCTTTTCAAGGACAACAACATGGCATTCTGATTGTCTACACATAACTGGCAAGAGGAAGGTGGGAGGATAGCTTTGCTGTGCAAGAAAGAGTAATGGTCTTCTCACATGTTACATACAGCTAGAAGGTTTGGGTATGTGTTCTCCTGTAGTGAGACACATATGTATACCCCCCCGAAAGTTACCTTTTACTTAGTTGGTCTCTAATGTTTCTCTTTTTATATATATATATATTTCGACTGCGTTAGACCAACACGGCTGAGATTTCACCCCTCCCATATCCAAGAATCTCCTGACGAGTCTGCTGATTCTCCAGAGAGGAGGAGCAGTGTTTTGCTTTCTACTTATTCAGCTCCAGCACCAAGTCAGTCAGTGTGTCGGAGAGAGAGAGAGAGACACTGAGTGTTAGAGATCGTGTGTAGAGATAAGGTTGCTGCTAACAGCAGCTGCAGACACTCAGTGTAGCATTCATTTATGCTTAGACCTATTTAGCTCTGTATATAGTTTTGTATTATAGTTGTAGTTATAGAATAAAAGAAGATATTCTACAGAGCTGCTCTCCGAGTTGTTTATACACTGCCAGACTCCGCTATACTCTGCTGTGCGACGACTGTATTGTGGAAGTGAATCCGGTGCTCAAAACTCTAAGCTGTGAGTCCACAGCACTTTGACCTGTTCCTGTGTAAAAGGTGGTCTCTGGAAGTGCTACCCAGCTCGCCTAGCCCAGTCGGGGTTGAAGTGCATGAGTCCAGTTGGTGACACTGGCTCAAGGGCGATGCTGACAACGGCTACCTAACTGAATCATCTACCTACCAGTTGCCTTGCTATGTATTTTTTTTTTTTTAAGTCCCCAGTATTTCAGTAATAGTGACTATGAATCTGGGAAGGTCTTTAATTGTTTCCCAAGATGTCACAATATTTCTCTTCTAAGGAAAGCTGAAAGCTAATGAATATACATTAGTACCTTGGTTCTCAAATTTAATCTGTTCCAGGAGTCCATTCAACTCTTGAAATGGTTTGAAAACCAAGGCGCAGCTTCCGAATGGCTGCAGGAGCTTCCTGCAGCCAATCAGAAGCCACAGAAGCTGCGTCGGACGTTTGGCTTCCAAAAAACATTTGCAAACCAGAACACTCGCTTCCGGGTTTGCGATGTTTGGGAGCTGATTTGTTTGACAACTAAGGTGTTTGACTACCAAGGTACAACAGTATAGGGCTGCTTTTAGGTTAGTGCCAGTGGGTCATTCAGATGGAACCTTCATTCATTCATTCATAAAAATTATACACCACTTGATTGTAAAAAAGAGAGAGAAAAGCCTCGAATCAGTTTACAAAAAGATAAAACCATAAAATCAGGAAACTTTTTGCATTAAAACATACAAAAGTTAAAATACTAAAATGGATTAAAGTTCATCCTAGCATTTCTAGGCATCTAGGAAGACTTGTCTAAACAAGAAAGTTTTTAAGAAGCACCAAAAAGAGTACAGTGAAGGCGCCTGCTTGATTTCAATAGGCAGGGAGTTCCAAAGGGCAGGTGCTGCCACACTAAAGGATTGAGTTCTTATGAATGCAGAACGGGTATTATGTGGCGCTTGTGGCTGCCAATCGAAGTGGTCAAGTGGGCACGTGTGGGGTAAGGTGATCTCATAGGTAAACTGGTCCCAAGTTGTTAAGGGCTTCATATGCTAATAGCAATACATGGAATCTGTTCCAGCAGAGGATCAGCAACCAGTGCAGATATTTGAGCACAGGTGTTCTATGCTGACAAGGCCTCACTCCTGACAGCAATCATGCTGCAGCATTCTGCACTAACTGCAGCCTCTGGATTGAGTGCAAGGGAAGTCCCACATAAAGTGCATTGCAGTAATCCAGTCTTGAAGTAATGAATGCATGAACTACTGTGGCCAGACTTTCCTGGTCCAGGATTGGCCGTAACTATGGAACCAGCCGCAGTTGGTAAAAGGTAGCTCTAGGCACTGAGGCTACCTGAGCCTCCGGTGACACAGTTGGATTGAGAAGCAAAGTGAAGATTGTCAGAATAATATCTATGCAGGAAACAAGACTAAAACCTTTGCCCTCAGTGCCTACTAGCCATGTTCTGCCTCAACTCTCAGATGAAGTATGGCTCTGGATACCAGTTCCTGAGAATCACAAGGAGGGAGAGTGTTGAGGACCTGGTTACAGGCTTTTCATTATCATGTGGGTTGCCCATTTTGAGAACAAATTGCTGGACTAGCCAGGTCTTTGGTATGATCCCGCAGGGCTTTTCTTCTATTTTGTTCTCTGCCTTTAAATATCCGTTGTTACCTCTCCTTTGCAATTGCATCCATTAAAGACGAGTGTTTTGCAGTACAGGTTGTGCAAACACCACCTGCTGGTGTGTAAATATTTTTCTTACCTACTGTCAGAATTATGATAGCTTCCAGGGTTTATTAGCATGCGCTGTGGATTTTATTTCATTAAATTAAGATCTGTCAGACAAGCTGAGACATATTATTTGTCATGCTCCCTTCTTCAAGGTCAGATGTAGGACAGTTGCCCTCATTCACCTCCACTCTCTGAGAACGATCATCTGCTTGGGCTGCACTTTTAGAAGCTAGGCAACAGTGAGGAAACTCTTCATGCTGCTGAATGAGGAATAGCCATCATATTTGGTGGAACAGAAAGAGGGAACATCCAGTTAATTAATTCGTGGAAAAGACTGTCTTGTTAAATGAATGATTCTAAGCACTGACATAGAGCCGTACTGGATTAGCTTTCCCCCTTGCACAGCTGAAAAGAGAAGGGTTTAAACATGTACACAAATTATTGGGGGAGGAAATGGCAGCCAACCTTCCTTTTCAGGCAACATTTGTCAAAATGCTCAATTAAAAAGGAAATACAATGCTGAAGATCATTGTTCATGATAATGGCTGGTCAGCTTTTTTTGTAGCAACCATGAGCATTTAGAGAGTGCAAGAATGGGGTGCCTGTGGCCTTTGAGATGCTCTTGGTTTCCAGCTTATCATCAGCCCCAGCCAGCATGGAAAGTGGCCTGGGATGATGGGAATTGCAGCCCAATCACACCTGGAGGGCCACCCTGGATACAGTGCTTTGAGCATTCATAGAATTGTAGAGTTGGAAGGGACCACAAGGATCATCTCGTTCCCGCACCCTCTCTCTTTCGTAAGGGCAAATGCAAGACACTTGAACCATCCTAAAAACAAACAAACAAAATCACTCTTTCAATAAACTATTTAAAAAAAGCAACCTTACCAGAGAAACGTATTTGAGAACAGTTTGTAAAAGCCCACTCAAAAGCTCTGCTTTGCCCAAAGGCTTCTGTGAGGCTGAGCAGTTCACATCTCACATCATTTGTTAACTCTTTCGTTGCCCTTAGGCAAGCCACTGTCTCCGTCCCTACACTGCTATAGAAAAATACTGACCTACATTATAAGATTGTTGTGAGGATTATAGTGCGGAGCCCCTTGTTGTGGGTTTGAGCCCCACAGTGGGCAAAAGATTCCTGGATGTGTATAGTGTTTGTTGGCATGAGGGGTGGGGCTGTGCTCTTTTGATTCTTCCTTCCAAGGGTCTCATTCTTTGGCTGCCTCCCCCACCCCCCATCCCGCAAGCTGGATTCAATTCCGATTTCAGAGTCACCTGGTGGGGCAGGGTTGGGGATTTATTTCTGGGATTGCATTCAACACTGTATCCTTGTTGACGTTTCTAGTATTGCAGGCAATAGGTGCTAATTTGAATAACTATCCTTTGTTAACTGCCCAACCCCATTATGCCCTTAGGAGGACAATTTCCCAATGTTACACAGGGCGTTGCTCATAAAATGGCACAGCTGATTCTTACGATCCACTGCATTGTGTTGGCGGCTCAGGATTAAATGTGGTTAAGCGCAAGCCAGGGTTCAATGACCTGCTCAGTCACGAACTTCACTGGGTGACCTGGGGCCAGTCACAATCTCTCAGGGTCAACAGGGTCATTGTGAGGGTAAAATGAAGAGGACGAGAACCATGCACACCACCTTGAGCTCCTTGGGGAAAGGTGGGATATGGGTCAAGTGGATCTTTGAAGCACCAGCACAGGAGACTCTGCTGTCGCCTGGTGTTTTGGTTTCTCAGGCCCTTAATATTTCAGGAAAGAAGTCTGGATCAAGTCATGGAAGTTGCAGGCCAACCTTCACCAACTCAGTGCCTTTCAGATGTTGTCGGACTACAACTCCCATCAGCCCTGGTCAGCACTGCTGGTGAAGGCTGCTTAGGCTGAAGGTTATCTTCCTGTGGCAGCATTGCATAGCAGTGTGGTCGAGCAGGATTCTTAAGATAATGGAGGTGAGAGGGCAGGCTGGTCTAGTAGTGCAATTGGGACACTGCACTGCTAACTTCAGTTAGCCCTCAGCCAGCTCCCATCTGCTTCCAGCTTCCCTCCTCCTTAGTCTCCATGTGGCCTTTGTAGAATTTGTCAGGGAAGAGGAGGCTAGAATTAGTTGGCTCTGCCTCCCACTGCCTCTGGCTCCATAATAATAATAACAACTCTGGGTGGCTTCCAGCACAATATTAAAATACAGTAATGCATCAAACATTAAAAGCTTCCCTAAACAGGGCTGCCTTCAAATGTCGCCTAAAAGTCTGGTAGTTGTTGTTGTCTTTGACATCTGGTGGGAGGGCGTTCCACAGGGCGGGTGCCACTACAAAGAAGACCCTCTGCCTGGTTCCCTGTAACTTGGCTTCTCTTAGTGAGGGAACCACCAGAAGGCCCTCGGAGCTGGACCTCAGTGTCTGGGTAGAAGATGGGGGTGGAGATGCTCCTTCAGCTATACTGGACCGAGGCCATTTAGGGCTTTAAAGGTCAGCACCAACACTTTGAATTGTGCTTGGAAACGTACTGGGAGCCAATGTAGGTCTTTCAAGACCAGTGTTATGTGGTCTCGGCAGCCGCTCCCAGTCACCAGTCTAGCTGCCGCATTCTGGATTAGTTGTAGTTTCCGGGTCACCTTCAAAGGTAGCCCCACGTAGAGTGCATTGCAGTAGTCCAAGCGGGAGATAACCAGAGCATGCACCACTCCGGCGAGACAGTCTGCGGGCAGATAGGGTCTCAGCCTGCATACCAGGTGGAGCTGGTAGACAGCTGCCCTGGATACAGAATTGACCTGCGCGTCCATAGACAGCTGTGAGTCCAAAATGACTCCCAGGCTGCGCACCTGGTCCTTCAGGGGCACAGTTACCCCATTCAGGACCAGGGAGTCCCACCCACCCACCCACCCCCTGTCCCCCCAAAACAGTACTTCTGTCTTGTCAGGATTCAACCTCAATCTGTTAGCCGCCATCCATCCTCCAACCGCCTCCAGGCACTCACACAGGACCTTCACCACCTTCACTGGTTCTGATTTGAAAGAGAGGTAGAGCTGGGTATCATCCGCATACTGATGAACACCCAGCCCAAACCCCCTGATGATCTCTCCCAGCGGCTGCATGTAGATGTTGAAAAGCATCTAGTGTTGGGCTCCCTACCTCACACCCACTGGGGGGTGGCACTGGTCCAGCGGGGCCATTCATAATGATAATCCACACTGTGTGATCCTCATGGTCCCAAGGGCACTAGGGAAAGTGAGGAAAGATGGCATCACCTTGTGTGCAGAAAATACAGGACTGGACAGAGGTTGCTCACCTGACAGGGTAGAGCTGCTACTGTACTTATTATGATGACCTATATTCATATTTATTTATATCCTGCCTTTTCCCCAGGACTCAAGGCAGCTTAAAAAAAACTAGCACAACACAGATAACATACAGAAAGCTAAAAACATATACAAGATAATAGTTAAAAAGCAAATAAATTATAAAAAAACAACATAAAAATAAATGTATTAAAATGCAGGCAGTTAAAACAGCACTATTAAAAGCCCTAAAAGTGGCCCACTCAGTTCAGTGGGACCTACCGTTGAGTAAGCAAGCGTAGAGATGCAGCAGAGGAACACAGGGAAACTCCAGCTCTCTGGCTGCTTCTGGCTGAGCCACCATAGCTCAAAATGGATTTACAACATCAGGCTATAAATCCATTTTTGAAAAGTAGTCTTAACCGTCTCCCTGTGAATGGTTGTCATCAATTCCTTTCTGTGCCGTCATGAAGGGTTTCACAGCTCTTTGATCCATGGTGGTGGTTGATTAATTCCCACCTTTCTCCTTTCCTGCAAAAATATTTCTCTCTTGGTGCTGTTGTGGAGTCATTCGCTTGTCATCTCTCAAGCCATAAATCACATTGGGGCATAGGTTGCATCTAGTTTTATATATTAGACAGCCAGATCACCTTGCCTTTAATCCTGGTTCAGAATTCTTTGCCTCTTGAAATGCTGCACTATTTTAGAAAAACAAAAAAACCCACCAAGCCACTTTTGAATACACTTGTGAATTTCAAAATCGACGTACTTTGCTCTTGCAGCACCAAATTTGCTGATTGCTCACCGCCTGCTCTTCAAATCCCTGACACTTCTGATTGTCACTTCCCTACCATGAGCCTGTCAGTAACCATCAGTTGCAGATGGATGTAACAGACTTGCTACCTTCTGGCTGCAATGTAATTAGGAAAAAAATAAAAAATCATCCCAGCGCTGGTAAACTTAACTGCAGTGACCTAATACTACCAGTAGGTGTCGTTGCACCCTTGCACTCTTCGTTTTCTGTAGCTCAACTCTTTTTTAGTTTTTGCTCCAGTGTTGAGTTTTTCTTTCATAATAGAATTTGTTGTTGTTGTTATAGAGGGGATTTTCCTTTAGAACACAACTCTTCTATATTTTAACTATGAATTTCCTGTGCTGAGCAGTTAAACATAATGGAACTTACTTTTGTGTAGACAAGTAAAGGTTTGCACTGTTAATTAGCTAGTTAATTTTGTTTACAAAATACCTGAGATTATGGATTAATGTTTACAGGAGACATGGTCAGCTGGTAAGAGGGGCTTAGAAATGATGTTCTTTTGATGTTCTTAATAGGATAAGCCGCCATTATTTTGTTTAGGGCTTCCCATAATAACCCCATTCTCTCAGACCTTGCGATATTTTAGCACTGACACCCAGGATTAATTAGAAACTTGGTCTTCCTATTACTACCCTGGGAAGATGGAGGCATTGTGGGTTGATGGTTCCTGTGCCTGTCCTGGATGGGGTCACACTCCTTTTGAAAGAAGAGTTTTGGAGTTTGGAAGTCTCCTGGATAGGAGTGCCATTTACTAGTTATGGCTAGACCATTCATGGACAGCCATGGTGATTCAGGCACTGGTAACCTCAGGACTCAGTTATTGCAATGTGCTCTATGTGGGGCTATACTTGGGCCTACTCTGGAGGCTCGAGCTGACGGAAACCTAGAGGGTTGATAGGAACAAACTATTTCCAGTACACAATTCCAGTCCGGCCCATACTCTGATGGGACAGGTTCTGGTTTCTTGTATTAATTGTCAAGACCCTTGACAACATGGGTCCAGGATATATCAGAGATCCCAATTCCTTATTTCCCTATCCAAGCATGGAGATCTTCAGGGGAGTCACTGTGAGTAGCCCCCCAGGGACTTTGATGCATGCCAGTATTGTGGGGCCAATTTAATGGAACTCTCTTCCAGTCAGAGTTAGACAGGTCCCTTTCTGGTTGAATTTCTGTTGCCCCTTGAAGACGACGACTTCTTCTTTTTAATCTCAGCAGACATTTTAATTGGATTCTGACTTTATAGCTTTACCTCATTATTATTTCCTTTGTTCTGAGTTGCTATATACTGCAAAGAGGCCATTGTATTTAAGCAGCATATAAATGGTCAAAATAAATGAATAAAAATATCAAAGAATAGTTTTGTACAGATTGTTACTGGCCATGGAACTGGATGCAGAAGTGTCATATCTCCTCCCTGGAGGACATGTAGTTTACTTTATCTAGGTGGAGGCAGGAAGAGAGAGGATGAGGGACTGTCTTACAGTGATTTTACTCGGTCACCAATATAGAGATAGTGAGAACTCTGGCTGAAGAGGAGGTCAACCTTCAAGGCCAACAGCAGAATCAGAGCTGAGATGGAGTTGACTGTATGTCCAACTTAAGAACACAGAAATATAGGAAGAGCTCTGCTGCATCAGGCCAAAGGCCAGGCCAGTCCAGCATCCCATTTTCATAGTGGATTCACATTCTATTTCTCCACAAACTTGTCCAACCCGCTTTTAAAGATATACGAGTTTGTGACTATGGCTACATCTTGTGGGAACTTGTTTTAACAGGTGATTTCTTCCCCAAACAATTCCCCGTGTCAGGAATTCTGATGTGAAACCTACACTAAAATGGGCTGTTTTCTCACGCTAACAGTGTTTGCAAGTGACACATTCCCAATGGAAACAGATGCTGGAGATATGTCTATGGTCCCTTGTATCCAATGGAGGGCTACGTAACCGTCCTATCAGTGCAAGGATTTTTATTTGTACAGTGGAACTTCCTCCCACTGCACCCTCCCCAAATCTGCTCTGTGGGGTGTGCGGTTTGGGGACGACCACCCCAGAACAGATTCAGAGGGCAAGTGATGGGAGGGAAGTCCCATTGCGCAAATGGAAATCCTTTCGCTGATGGGATGGTTACTTAGTGATGTGCTGGATAAATGCCAGTGACACTAACACTTTGCCTACACATTGGCCCTCACTCAAGGATTTGTCATGGGCCTCTCAAAGGTCTTCCCAGCACACCCTTTAGGAATCTAAAAGTGCCTTAACTCTAAGTGTGAGTTTTGATTTCAGTTCATTCTCTTCTGTCCAATATTTGAAAAAGAATGCACCCCTGTCCTTCTTAAGAGTGGAAGTGGACAGGGGTATACAAATGGACATGTGTGGGGTTTTGTGCCAAAGCGCCTTATCCCCATTTGTAACTGAGCTTAAATGTAGCAGCAAAACATGAAATCTGCCGCAATCAGAGCAAACCTGGTTTGCTCAATCCAAACATACAAAGCTTGGATGCCGAAGGAACTCTCTTTGATGGCAAAGTTTGTACACAGCAGCTCCCCTAACCGGGATCTTTCAATGATTCACACGGCAACAGGACCTGAATGCCTTTTTATGGCACTCAGAGGCATCAGGCTTGATTGATGTTAGACAAATATCTATAAAGAGAATAGCACAGACATTTGAAATGGAACTTTCTTACCTCCCTGTTTGAGGAACTACTTCTTCAGGAAAGATAAAACATTTCATGATTAGGCAAGCAATCCTGGCCATCAAACATTTTGAGCCAAGGGCATCAACGCCATAGCCCTGACCTTGCCTTGCTTCTGATTTTCTTCTTGGAGATCAGACAAACAAATGAAGAGTTCTGCCTGCCACCCCCTTCTTTTTCTTATCTATCTTTCACACAAACACAAACATACGACAGATGCTTTTGAAAATTCCCCTCCATCTTTCTCCTTGGATTTTGGTGTTTCAGATGACTGAGTTGTGTTTCTGGTGCTTTAAGAATCCTACACAGGAAGCTGCTTTCTACAGAGTCCACCCATCTAGGTCAGTATTGTCTGCACTGACTGACAGCAGCTCATCGAGGTTTCAACCAGGGGTCTCACCCAGTGCCACCTAGAGATGCCCAGGATTGAATCCAGACCTTGTGCATGCAAGGCAGCTACTGCAACACTAGGCTATGGTCCACACTCCCTTTATAAATCATACACTGTTTGTTTCAGTTTCTGAAAAATAGAACTCTTCTTGTGCAATCTGGCATCTCTCTCCTCTATTCTATGTCGCTGATGGGCAGCTGTGTGGGCACTGGCGAAAAAGCCAACCGAGCATCCACTTACTCCGCTTGCATCACGATTCTTTTTCTGGCTTGTGGGCTGTCCTACTGATGTTCACCCAGAAGGTTGCACAATGGCAAAGCACAAAATAATCGGAACGAAATCATACATAATGTGTTTGAGTAGATTACTAACACAGAGAGGGGGTGTTTGGGGAGGAGATGGAAGTGCACGCATTGCATGCTCCTGTTCTGGAACAAATTTGGAAATCAGGAAGAGTGAAACAGAGGGCAGAGTGAACCCACGAAATAAAGGAACAGAACAGAAAATCCACTTGTCCTTAACACATGCACAAATGCCTGTCAAAAGCCATATTTTGCCACAGCAAATATGACACATTTTCCACCTACCTTCCTAAGCTGCATGGCTGAGGCTGGGCCTTTCTTCCAATAAAGTTCTGGTTTTGTGAATAACACACAAACACGGAAGCTCTCTCTCTGTGATCCTGGTCCAGACAGGCTCCTGCGCAACAGTGGGCTGAACATCCTTCAGTGCCCAAGAACTCTCCTGCCCATCTGAACCCAGACCCTTCTGTAAATCTTGACCACAGTGATTAGCAGTTCAGAAAAGGTAAGAAAAAGTGCCTAAGCAAGTGACAAATGGTATGAGAGCAGATCCTGCCTGACAAAATGCACAAAGCACAATATTTGCATGCGAAGAGGAACCGCATACTCATACAAGTGCCGAATCCTTTCTCTGGGAGATAAAAACAGCATTTGGCACTACTGAGCTGTGGCCCTTCTCCAAGTAACCCCACCATGTATGTTTAAACAACGCACTTAAAGATAGTTGTGAGTACCCACTAAATGTTTAGCATCACACCATTGGTTTTTATACAGTACTTTCAAACCACTTAGAAGTCTGTTTTGGCATTAAATGGTGTATTAATGAATTACTACTCCTTCTACTAGCATGGCTAATGATAGGAATTGTAATCCAACACATTGGGAGGGCTGCAGGCCCCCCATCTTTGCTCTAATACCTTCCTGTGTGTTGTCTGAAGGGCATCTCCTGCATCGTTATGCAGTGTGGTGTAGTGGTTAAGAGCAGTGAATTCGTAATCTGGTGAACGGGGTTCGATTCCCTGCTCCTCCACACGCAGCTGCTGGGCTAGTCACACTTCTCTGAAGTTTCTCAGCCTCACTCACAAGTGTTTCTTATGGGGAAGGAAGGGAAAGGAGATTGTTAGCCGCTTTGAGACTCTTTAGGGTAGCAGTAAAGTGGGATATCAAATCCAAACTCTATCTTTAATCACTGTTTGAGAGGGAAGATCATGATCACCACAAGTACTACAATGAGAAAAGCCTGCTCACGGCTCTTAAAGGCACTGGAATCCTCAGGTGTACAAAGGCTACAATCCAGAGTCAGATTAATCATGTTAATATCTCACTGAAATTAATATGATTTGGAACTGTGGGCTGATAAATCCCAAATGCTGGTTTAATAAAATATGGAATACAGTTTACGAACATATGACGAAAGAAGGTATAAAGTTCAAGCAAATTTATAGAATGAGTTCATTTTAATATTTCAGAATGGTAACTTTCTGGCCAATATCCAGTTGTAGTCTTCCTTTACTTTACTATATTTATCTATTCTGTGTATCACCTTTTTATGTTAATTTGCACTTTTTTAAAATAAAAAAATTAAGTGGGTGATTCGTGTAATATGAATACAGAATGCTTGAGACCCAGGTAACCTGTAGTTTTGTGAGTGGATGGGATATAGGCGATGTGTCTGTGTGAGGAAGAGAGAGGTGCAATGAAGATGTAAAGCAGAATCCTATGCATGTCTACTCTGAAGTAAGTCACACATAAGGTAGGAATGATTGTACAAGCCCACTTACCTGGGAGGAAGCCCTGCCGATACATTCCTTGAAACAAACCAGGACATATTTATTTCAAAGCATCAAGCTGCGCAGCAGGTGGGTGTGTTTGTGTTCTGGGGAGTCTTGTAATGCAACAGGCTTTCTTGTAGGGACCGTCTGTGAACAGGGAAACACTGGTTTGTTTAGAGTTTTGATGCAGTTTACTGAACCTCAGGATTGGAAAGGGACTATGGACCTAAACAGCATCTCACCCAGCCTCCCTGCACATGCCAGAATAACTGAAGGCAGACTATTCACTAACCCATAAGTACAATTTGCTGTGCCTACAAACTGACTTGCGTATATACCAGAGGCTTAAATGGGGTGCCCCAAGCTCAGTCTGCTGTGAAAGGTGAGATGGGATGTTGGGGTGGAGGCAACAGGAAGTGTGGGAGTGCAGTCCTATACATGTCTACACAGAGGAAAGACGTGTAGAATTCAACAGGACACACTAAGGCTGCGATGGCTGCTTACTTGGGAATAGTCTCATCTCTTCAGGTCATACTTGAGAATAAGTGGACACTGAAGCTTTGGATCTTCACCACGCATTTAAAGCACATCCAATGAACATTTATAGCGCAAGACTTTCCTCCAGGAATCCTTGGGAACAGCAGTTTCCACCTCACACAATTACTGTTCCCAGCATCCGTAACTATAGTTCCCAGGAACCTCTGGAGACCGTAATGCACTATAAATGTGCATTGGATATGCTTGAAATATATGGTGTGGGTGGGCCTTGATTATGAAGGGATTACTAGGTTTTTCTAGAGAAACAGGGATGCTCAGTGATGAACCAGGAAGGTAGGCTAGTTCTGAGAACACAGGGCCTGATGCAACCCAAGCTAAGCACGCTTTTAAAGGCTCATGCATTTCAGTGGGAGAATTAAGAACTTAACATGGCTTTTCCTAGTGAAAAACCACGAGTCAGTGCTAAATTTCCCCATTGAAATCAATGGGACTTTACAAAAATGCTTACGTTTTCCTGAATTGGGCCTTGAGTGTCTTTTGGGAATCCCTATGCATAATCTGGATATGTGTTTGTGTGTGCGCACGCATGCATGTGCATAGATTTATTTTAGCACTGTCCTTTGTGTGTATGTCTGAGTGGAGAATGGGGACACTGTAAGGCAAGGAATAGCTATCATGGTGACCTCTAAATGTTGTTTACCCACAACTCCAATTGCCATCAGTCTCGGGCAACATGGCCAATGTTAGGAATGATGGGATTTGGACTCTGACAACATCCGTTAGGTGTCATGTTGGCTAGCTAGCCCTGATGTAAGCAGTGGGTGTAGGATCCATGGGCATAGCCGGGGGGGGGGACAATTGCCCCCCCTAAATCAAGTAAAAAAATAAAAATACTCAACTGACCAACTGCATCGCAGATAACTCGGTTCTGCCCCTTCCCACATAAAGGCTGCCCCTCCAAAATAAATCCCGGCTAAGCCCATGGTAGGATCTTTGTGTACAGAATAAATAGGTGCCTATTTGTATGGGGAGATATGTAGACATTCCTTAGCCAAGGGCAGGTGCTGTGTGCATTTGCAAGGGGTGCAAGTGGCCTGTGCTGGTCTCTGCAGCTGTTATCTGTCTTTGTGCACAGAGGTGGTAGAAGTGACCCAAGGAGGGACTTGTGACTGTGCAATGGCTGTGCAAGGTGCATGCTGCTCTTGTGTAGGCTAGCAGTTGTGTGGTGGCCCCAGACCAGTTCCTCAAGAGCCAGTGTAAGCAACATACTACTTGTTGGTTTTGCCTAACTTTCCCTGGATGAGGGAGACGAACATATGAGAGAGAGAGACGGCGGCACTGTACCCCGGTGAATGCTATGCACAGTGGAGGGAGGATATCCATAGCTGTCAGGTGCATGTGTGTGAGAGAGACAGAGAGAAAGATAGATGATAGATAGCTCTGTTTTGGGTGTGTGCGTGGCTCGAAAGTGTGCGAGAGAGCGAGAAGTCTCTGTAGCCGAGCGGGTGGGGCGCGCTCTCGCTCGCGTCCAGCCAGCTCCGTGGGAAGTTGCTGGGCTCCGCGGGAGCGCCCTCAGAAGGGCGCAGGTGGGCGAGGGCGCGCGTCTTGCCAGTGGCCCGTCGGAGTTTCCTGCTCTCCCTTCTCCGCCTGGGGAGCGAGCGAGCGAGGAGCGCGGCGCTCTTGCGAGGCAGAGGCGGAGAAGCGCGCAGGGGGCCGTCCCCACGTGGCGCTGACGCTGCTGCTCGGTACCACCGGACCGAGCCCGGGCTATAAAGCGAGCCGGGAGCGGGGAAGGCAGTGCTCGAGCGGGCGCCACTGGCTGCGGACGGCGCTGGCTCCGCCACCGACGAGAGTCTGCCGGGCGCGCCCCCTGCGCCGCCGCCGCCGCCTCCTCCTCCGCCTCCCTCGCGCCCCGCGACTGGCTTCAGCGAACCGCGCGGCGTTTCTCGCTGCCGTCTGGGATCTGCTCCGCCGGCGACTGGGAGCAGAAGCCGCCCCTCGTGGGTGGGGAGGTCCTACCTGCCTCGCCGCCCTTTCAACTCTCCGGGACCCTCCCGGCGAAGGTAAGCGGGACTTTCGTCGTCTCCCGGCCCCGGCGGCTTCTGAATGGCTTCCTGAGGAGCCCCTCCCTTCTAGGCTGGACTTATTGGCGACTTTGCGGGAGAGGCGGAAGACGGGGTCGACTTCGTCCCGTCGATCCGCCCGGAGATGAGCTAGCGAGGGCTGGGAGGGCAGAGGCGAGCCGCGCGCTTCCCTGGCCGAAGGGAGACCCGGAGACGGCAGAATCGGAGCCGGTTCCCTCCCCAGTGGAGATCGCTGCTGCTGCTGCTGCTCCTCCTCTCGTCGGTTATCGTCAGCGGGGACTGGGAAAGCTGAAGGCAGCGGTTGTTCCTGCTGACTGGATTAAGGCTGCTCTTTCTGACTTCCCCAGACCGGACTTGCTTGATCCGCCGGGCAGCCAGAGCTCCCCTTCCTCGCAGGGTGTGTGTTAGGGTCACATCCGCCAACAGCCTACCGAGCTCGGGTTGATGTTTAACCTGGGGAGCCCGTTCACCGAGAGGGGGGGAATCTCTTCCCTGGCACACCTGCACCACCCGCTGCTGGAGGAAAGCAGCTACTCCCAGCACATGGATGGCAACGGGAGCCTGAATGGGAGCGACGGTGGGCAGAAAGGGGGCCTCCCTTACCCCATGTACACCACCTTGGCCCTCATCACCCTCGCCACGCTGCTCATGCTCGTCACCATCTTTGGCAATGTCTTGGTCATCATTGCCATCTTCACCAGCCGAGCGCTCAAGGCCCCTCAGAACCTCTTCCTGGTCTCCTTAGCCTCGGCCGATATCCTGGTGGCCACCTTGGTCATCCCCTTCTCTCTGGCCAACGAGGTGATGGGCCACTGGTATTTTGGCAAAGTGTGGTGCGAGATCTACCTGGCCTTGGACGTGCTCTTCTGCACCTCTTCCATCGTGCATCTCTGTGCCATCAGCCTCGACCGCTACTGGTCCATCACCCAAGCCATTGAGTACAACCTCAAGCGCACGCCGCGCCGCATCAAGAGCATCATTTTCCTTGTCTGGATCATCTCTGCGGTCATCTCCTTCCCACCCCTCATCTCCATCATGAAACAGGGCGACCCTGACAGTCAGCAAGCGAAGCTGAATTCAGAGAGCAAGGAACCCAGCTGCAGCATCAACAAAGAGACGTGGTACATCATCTCTTCCTGCATCGGCTCCTTCTTTGCTCCCTGCCTTATCATGATCCTGGTCTACATGCGTATCTACCAGATTGCCAAGAGGAGGACTCGGGTGCCTCCTGGCAAGAGAGCGGAGGCCGCAGAGAGGAGGCAGAATGGTCTGGCAGATAAGGATGACATGCCCGCAATGACCAAGCTCAATGGGGAGAAGGCAGCCGTGGCAGGAGGAAGCCAGGAGAGGGAAGAAGTCAATGGTATAGACCTGGAGGACACCTCTTCATCGGAACACAATGAGAGCCATCAGACCAGGAAGCAGGAGAGGCCGCAAAGGGGCAAGGGGAAGACCAAGCTAAGCCAGATTAAGCCTGGGGACACTTTGCCAAACAGAGTTGATGAGGAAAGAGATGCGAAAGCTTCCCGGTGGAGAGGCAGGCAGAACCGAGAGAAACGCTTCACTTTTGTGCTGGCGGTTGTGATTGGGGTTTTTGTGGTCTGCTGGTTCCCTTTCTTCTTCACCTACACATTGACTGCCGTTTGTAAGAGCTGCCCCGTGCCCGATACACTCTTCAAGTTCTTCTTCTGGTTTGGTTATTGTAACAGTTCCCTCAACCCTGTCATCTACACCATCTTCAACCATGACTTCAGGAGATCCTTTAAAAAGATTCTCTGCAGGATAGACCGGAAAAGGATTGTGTGAGGGGTGGACTCAAGTTTGTTTACAAGACTTGTTTACAGAAGAGAGGCTCAGCTCTGGCCAGGCTTTGGAAGTGGGTGGTGTCTTATCCAGTGACTGGCCTTTGACTTCTCAAAGACTTCAGGTGACTTTGGCCTTGGCCCAGGTGGAGATGTTTCTGCCCAGTGATGGCTCTAGAGACCTGTTTGTAGGTATTGTTTCTATACGCTTACAAGCTGAGCTTATGGCAAACTGAAATTAACTGATTGGAGTGTGTAAGCCAGGGAAGCAACAAAGATGAAAATATAAGTCATATATTTCAGAAGCACTTTCTTTCTATTTTTGCCCTTTGGACGATATGTCCCTGACATCCTTGCAAAACTACAGTATTGCATCTTTGAGATCTGTACATCTTTAACTTTTGTAGGAGAAAGCAGCTTTGAAACCACTTTAAATATTTCTTGAGAACTTGAAATATATGTGGGGTGGGGAAAAATAAACAAAGACACATCAGAATGAACCTTCAGAGCCATCTCATCCATCTTAAAAATGACAGTATTAAATGCTAAGATTTCCAATGTGGTTTTGGCTTTGTAAACTGATAGCATAAGCTTGACCATGGCCAGTGTTTTATTATACACCCTATATGTATTTTTTTAAAAAAACAACAATGTTTATGTTTTTTGTTTATGCAGTATTGTTAAAAAGCTTTATTTCCTCTTTTCCCATCAGCTGAAAGAAACAAGCATTAAAAGTTTCACAACTGAGAAGCATAGTACCTCTCAAAAGGATGAGCTCCTTTCAGATTTGTGATGCTGAAGAGCAACTGGGTTCTTAAAGGGTTAAGATAAGGTGCTCTTCCCTTGAAGTTACTCCACTGACTGTGTTCAATGCTAACTTATTTCCCCTACCTGTGACTGTAAATAGATAAAATGATAGATGCAGCCTTTTTGTTTTACTTTACAGTGTTACCTGATTTGCATTGATTACATTTTCATTTGTGCAAGGTGTCTGCACAAGAAAACCTTCTTTCGTGCACAAGGACACTTCAGTGTGGGTATGGAATTCTTAAATTATTATTATTTTGGAGTAACCATAAGCATGTCAGCTTTCATTTTTTTTTTCTAATTTCAGGTTTGGTTTATAAACATTTTCTTTGATTTGTCCTAGAGAAAAAGCAAATTATTGGTGTTATTCTACACCATATGTAAAAAACATTCATAGCAACACAGGGAGGAAAACATCTTCCTGATTCCACCCCCCCCACTGTCCCAGCTGATGGCAAATAACTTCCTTGTCCAATAAGACAAACATCCTGAATATGATTAAAAGGGTGTAGGATGGGAAAGCAATTGGGGACGACATTTAAACATTATAAAAAGAGTATTCGTTTAAATAAAAACTGATCACGATAGTTTCTGGCTGGTGATGGTGGTTAAAAACAGACATATATTCACAATGCTAAGGTTACCCGAGTTCTTCCTTGAAGGCAAATTTCTTAGTTGAATTGGCCCTTTTTAATTAAAAAATGTCTCCATTCTACAGAACACAACTGATGCCCCTCCTTTCAGACCAGTCCTCTTCTGACTGTAGAAACAGGCAGCAAGTCTCAGCGCTGCCTCTTAGCTTTGAATGTGACAGCTCTATTCAGTGAAACAAAACAGCTGTCAGATGGGATGCTACAACCAGAGGAAGGGAAGGAGAGGTAGCCACTGAACACTGAAAGTGTTACTTGTGCCCAGCTTTGAAATGGTTTTCTTGTTGGAGAGCCTGCTACACCTGACTTTTCAAATACAGAACTTCCTTTTAAAACGAAGCAATTTTCTAGGGAGAAGAGATGATGACCCTTCCGTAGAACTGCATACTGGTATATACAAAGTTGTGGTGTGTTTCTAAAGTGTGCAGGTGCACACGTATGTTTACACAGTGGGACATGCCATTGGCTATGCCAGCACAGTGCCACAAAACGGCAGTCTTAACAATGGCGTTGCAAACCTGTTGCAAAGATGACTCATTTTAGCAACGCAGGGAGAAAACGCTTAGAAATGAACCAGGGGTTTTGGACTGGTATTTGTATTTCCCTTCCTTTTTTTCTTTTAATGGTGTGATAATACTCCTTGCAGAAAGATGCAATTAGAAAGGCCCCACCATTATAACCTTTGTGATTTTCCCCGCTCATTGTAGCTACTAAAATATGAAACGCCTGAATCTTAATTATTCCCTATTTGCTAGAGAAAGACGAGGATTAGATACGGAGGAGTTTTATTTCCGTTTTAGGCAAACTGCCTGCATTGTGGCTCTGTCCAATGATGTCCTGTGCTAGTTGAATAAGGTACCTCATTTGGGACACATTATGGGGCCTCTTCTCTCAAGGTTTCATAGGAGTGCTCAGGGCAGACTGGCCACTTCTGAGCTGGGGTATTAGTCTCTGACAGATTCTGGCTGGCAAGGAGTTCAATGGTCCTTCAAATGGAAAGCACAGTCTGGTGTCTGGTGTCCATCACTCGGAAGGTGGTGGACTCTCCTTCATTGAAAGCTTTTAAACAGAGTTTGGATGGCGTCAGGGATTCTTGAGTTTGGATGGCATCTGTCAGGGATTCTTTAGCTGTGATTCCTGCAATTGCAGGGGGTTGACCCTCAGGGAATCCTTCCCAACTCTATGGTTCTGTGCTTCTTTAGGATATCAGAGCAGGCACAACACCACAAGGCACAAATCCAGAAGAAGTTAGAAGTGGTTAAGGCTTATTTAGCTGGAACACCAAAGTTGTCTCCAGCCTGTGCACACATGCCTGGAAACTGATTTCTTATGAGTGCGGTATAGCTTTAGTTTATGTATGGAGTTCTAGTTCAAATGTGGAGCTTCCCTGCCCATCAAAGCTGCTCTGCTGTTATTCAGTGGGAGAAGGAATCATGCATACCCATTGGTGTGCACATACAGATGTTCTCCTACCATTGGCATTTACAGGGCCAGAGCCATGTCCAGATGTGTGATAAAGCACTCATGGGACTCTTCTTTCGGGCTGATAGTTTTTAAGGCAGAATAAATCACAATTTTTCAACAGCCAGTCTGAAGTAGCATAAGTAAGAAGTTAACTAACCGTTGCCAGATGATTCTTTTTTTAAAGAATTGCCTCTTTTTTAGGATTTCAATATTAAGTTAATGTATGCATTCATGAAACAAATGGATAATATTGATTTTTCTGGAATGTGTTTTTGAAACTTTAATTGCACCTGGTACAACCACCTCATCAATGCCATTTTTTTTTTGCTTTTTAAGAGAATTATATCTGTAAACAGATATGGCCAGAATGTTTTTTTTATTTACAAAAAATAAGAATAAAAAGTTTACACATTAAAAAGCATGTTACATCTCAACTTGTCTGTATTTTCAGCCATTTCCAGGTTTTATGGACTTACATGGAAATGGGAAACTGACCTTTTAAAGCACCTGCTGAAGTCACCTCTTGTAGTTTGCATAAGTCATTGTTCTGCCTCATGTTAATGTGAACAATGGTCTGCTTCATTGTGCACCGACAGACTGACAAACAAGCCTTTGATATTATTTTGCTTTCTTCTTTGCTGGCACAGCAAACCCATTCATGTACCTCTTAAAGAACAAGGATTAGGGCTTACTGTGTGGGCAATTTATCCTTTGCCTATTTAAGCTGGCCGTGTTTCCACCTCCCTTCTCTCTGTCTCTCAAGTGAAATATTGTGTCCATGTAGTATTTACAAGCCGCTGACAGACTGTTGACTAACCAGGTTACAAGTGCAAGAAGCAGCTATTAAGAGTAGGAAGAAAAGTAGAAACTGAATTCTACCAGGCACCTGCTAGTGCTGGGGAAAGGGACATTCTCACAATGCTGGGAGATGGGGGCTCATGCTAGAGCAAGCCAGAAAAGATTGCAGCTGCTCAGAAATCGATAACAAAGCCATGAATGGGGCAAAGGCAGCAATTTGGTTTTTATAGTTGGTTCCTGGGCATTTCCCCTGCAATAGATATTACTGTGATTAATGGAACAGGAATTTTATTAATGTGGCAAAAGATTTGGGCTTCTGCCTTTGTCAGCTTCTCTGATAAAAAAACAACAACCAGAAGCTGAAAAATTTTGTTACAAAATAAAATCTCTGTATTTGATTATCACAGTAACACACACACACACACACACACACACACAAGTATTTTAGTGATTAACCAAAATCCAAAAGGGACCCAGAGGAAGCATGAGTGAAGTGCTATAGCTATAATGAATATATAGTTCATTATTGTGTCTCTGTGTGTAATATCTATTTCTATATCTATCTATAGTTATCTCTCTCTCTCTCTCTGTCTCTCCCATGTCCAAATTGCATTGCACATTATTTATAGTACACTTCTTCCTAATCCAAGAAGCTGGTTGACTCTGAACAGATAACCACAACCGGTGGTGATGAAGGGCCAATTCGCTCATTATCCAATGCTAGTTCAACTCAGAGACCCATTGAAGTTAATGAACATGACTAACTTACGTCCATTCGTTTCAATGGCGTCTACTCTGAGACTGATACAATCTGGAGTCTGCTTCAAGACCATTAGGTCCAGAGTCTAAATTAAGTGTGGTACCACTATGTATAGGTACAAAATACATAGTCTGTATCACTGCATATGGGTTCAAAAGGGAATTCTAAATATGTTAGATTCTGGCTAAGATTTTCCACTAACCAGATGAAAAAGGGTGAAGGATGAGTTAGAAAAGTAACCTATTGTTTTTTCTGTTCATTCATCTCTTCATCTCTTGTTGATTATTTCTTTATTGCAGTGTCTTGGCTGAAGTATCCCTGTTATTGTTCCTCTAGGATTCCTCTCCACCCAACCGCTTGCCTCATGCTACATAATTTTTGTTGTTGTTCTTCAATATTTTTTGAGCTAAACTTGATTTGAGTTTCAAGAATCAGTGAAAATATAGCACTTAAGTAGATGAAGCATATACAGAAATTGTCTTTCCCTTCGTAACACAAACACAAAAATCAAAGTGTAAGTGGATGATAAGGAAATCCTGGTTGCTATTTGACTATACCTACAATAAACATGAATAGACTATCAGAGATAACAGATCTCAGGGATATCTCAAGTGACAAGTTAATCAAACATTTCTGCAAGACTTCCCTGATTTTTTCCCACTCAGAATATGTTTGCTGTTTTCACTTCAGGCACTGTTGAATGAGAGCTTGCACAAACAACTTGTTCCATGTGTCTTTTAACATGCCTCATACTTTCAGTGCCTGAATGAAGACTATCTGCAGAATGGATGATGGAAGCTCCCAGAGACTTCATGGGACACTTCCCTTATTTGTAATGGTATATTCTGGAATCCAGCAACATGAGGACAAACTATAACAGCTCTTTGTAATCAGCATGATTATTTAATCTGAAGCTTTCAAAGTGACTGCCAAAATGTAAAATTGTAAGCATATCAATACAAATCTACAACATGAAAAAGAGGCTCAAGCACCAAACCTCTATGAAATAGTGTGAAACAGCATGATGCAGGCACATACAAAACACTCAACTGAAAGTCTGTAACTCAACAATGAAGGCACCAGGAAAGCAATTCTAAGGAGTGCATTCCAGAAATAGGATGCCATCACTGAACAGCCCTTTCCTCTCAGTCACCACTCATCTGCTCTCTAATGATGGCAGGGCTGGTACATAATATAGCCTTAACTGGGCTGATTTTTTGCATTTTGGCAGCTTAGAATGGCTCGTGCCCCACAGAGTGTGGAATCTGAACACTACTGCTAGACTTTGGTAGCATCAACTGGTTACAACTGTTTGTGCTGGGGAAAGTCTTCACATCTTGGGGCAGTGTGGGTTACGGTCCACATTTATTGCCACAATATGGTGTCGCCACACACTAATTATTCTTTTTTCAAATGGAAACACTAAATCAAATGCTAAGGAGAAGGCGGCAGGGTGAGGTTAGGATGGTGGAGGCAATCTTTTGTTAAAGAAGTAGGTTTTGAGTGCTTGGATACATACCGAGAGACAGAAACTGGAAGGTTTGAGAATGCAATGAAAAAAGAGGAAGACAAGTTGAGCATAGATAGATGAACTTGGATTTAGCAGAAGTAGCACGTGAGGGATGGTGAGGAAATGGCAATACTCAAAGGTCAAGAGCTTTCAAAGTAATGATTACCAGCTTGAAGTTGATCTGAAGTGCAAGAGGAAGCCAGTCCAGGGAGCAGGGTCACTAGGAAGAGAATCCAATGAACTAGACAGCATGGACTGGAGGGATGCATCTGGTTCTCCAGTCCAGCTGTAGAGGGAGTTTGCATGTCTACCAAGGAAGAGACGATGCTGGATAAATCCTCTCATGGATAAAACCGAAATGTAGGAAACAAAAGCAGGAGACACCCACGCTTCCTGAGCCTCCTGTGAATCAATGTTCAGATTCAACCCACCCATGAGGCCAGGTGAGGCAACTGCCTCAGGTGGCAAGATCCCCAGGGGCAGCAGATCCCAATGTTGATTTTTCTTCCCCCGGCTTTTCCTGATGTAGAGCTTCACCTACGCCTTCTTTCATGGCGGGGAGGGAGGCACCATTTTGGGATCTGCCTCAAGTGGCAAACTGTCTTGGGCTGGCCCTGCCAAGCTCCTATCATTATCCTGTAGGAAAAGATGGCATTGTTCATACCACTGCAACATGCAAACTGTTGGCTTCAGTTCAGGGGCAATAAACAGATATTCCATCATGCTTACAGAAGAAAAGTGGGGTCCCAGTAACCCCCAAAGTCTTCTGAAGAAATAGGGCAATTGCCACCAAAGTTGATGGCAGAGTTTGAACTGTCTGGCAGTGAACTTCTGTGACAGAATACATTTCTCAACCAAAATGCCTTAATAACTTTTGACATTCTCTGCCGAAATGGATGTAATTTCCGATGGATATTGACAACTAACATTAAGCATTTTATGCTGTGTAGCTCCAGTCATTGTCACAGAATTGATTACTGAGCATGAAACTGATTACCAGGGGAACTGCATGATTAGTGGAGGTTTGGTCTACTTGGCATCCAATAAGAAAGTTTAATAAAACATTTTTGTTCTGCTTCTGGAGTACAATTAATATGAATTGATCCATAGAAACCTGGGGTGGGGGGGTCTCTCATTTCTCTAAATTGTGTAGTTCCTTTAAAATGTCCACTAGAATTGAACATCTCAGACTTTCATGGGCTACAGGTCACTTCATCAGAAGCTATAATGAATTTGTTAATCTTTAATGTACCACAATAATCTTCTTTGTTGTTTTTCAGCAGGAAATTCTACCACACTTGATTGTTCTTTGTATGTGCTAAAATAACCTTTTCCAGGAATTAAGATCAATTACTCAACTTGAAGCACTTCTAAAATTGCACAAGGACTCAGCATTTTCATTCCTACATTTAAATTAATTCATTAAGTAAATTGGATAGCGTCCTTTGGGTTTCTTCCCTTTTAACTCCATTTTTATTTTGTATTGAAGTTTTCAATAATACATTGAAGTCATGCACATATTTTGCAAATAAACCTAGAACTGCCTTGGGCAGAATTATTTATCGCATATGCTCACAATACCATGGGGAATGTTTCTGTGGAGAGTGAAAACCAACAGTCATATAACCTCTACGTTAATCATTTAGAATAGCCAAAGAGCATGACTTTTATCAGAGGAGTAACAAACTGATTTCAAACCTTTGTTTTATTGTCAAGGACTGAACTGTGGCTAACATCTGGAGGTTGCTTGAATAGAACATGCTGGTTGCAGTGAGACCTGTATGTATAACTGTGCTTCCAAAACTAAGCACAGAGTGGAATAATTTTCTTACAGCAATCTGGGCTACCAGAGAAACAGTTTCATTGGGTGGTGGTACAAATGCTGATCTCTGTGTTTCTGAGAAAGCTTTGAAAATGTAGGAAGCATAGAGGAGTCAGTTGCTGAGGTGGGTCTAAGGGGAGAGTTGACAAATTCATAGACAGTAGGCTTGTCAGTGGCACCTCCTCTGCATCCAAAAGCAGTGGGCTCTCAGTACCAGGTCCTGGGAATATACTGATACAGAAGTTGGGCACTAACCCCATTCTGCTGAGTGGTAGTAAGGTTCCAGGGTCTCACCCAGAGTTTGCGCTCCTTTGGAGAATTGAAGACATGGCAGAGAGTGCTGCAGCTTTAAGAAATAGGATTTACTCACCTATTTACACCTTCAGTTTGCATGGAGGGAGTCTAGATCTTACAGCATGGTTGTTTCAAGAGAGGCTGGTTCCCCACAACAGTGCAGCACTGGAGCACAAGAAATCTCTCCTGGTCAGCCTTCAGCCAGCCTGCCCAAGATGACTCTCTCTTTCCTCCGCTTCCTCTTCCCAGCACACCTTGCTTTAAAGACTCTTTTTCTGATACCTCAAGCACACACCCCATCACCACGGCAACCTATGTCTGCCCATATCCAAAAATTCCACTCAGATGGGCCATCAACACCTTTTGTCATGTTAATGCCAGGAGGCCCTGGCCTGCAACCTGCCCTTCAAACAGGTTAATTTCTGGGATTTTGGGGTCCCCCCTCAATCTATAACAGTACACTTAGGATGTGCTTTTCATGTCCTGATTGTGGGCTCCCTGAAAGCATCTGTCTGAACTGCTTGCCTATAGATTCTTGATCTGATCCAACAACAGGGCTGCTTTTACATTCTTGGAAAGCACACAGGGACCATTCTGATGTTTCTCCTCTGAAAGGTTGTACATACTGTTTTAGCTCTTCTGGTTCCTAGTTCTTCAATCTAGGGGTGTTCACTGGATCCAGATGATTCTGAATAGAGATGAGGTGGGGTACCTGGAAGGGATTTTGGGCTACTGTAAGGTCAAGCAGGATCTATAGAAGGTGGGCACAAGCGAAAGCAGGACCCGTGTAGTACTTTGTAGCAATCCAGACATCAGAGCTCCACTGCAGGCAGCTGTCTGTAGCAAACAAAAGTGTGTCTCTGAGCTTGATTTCAGGGGGTGACAGGACGGGAAAGAGGGAGAAGCTTTGTAAAATTTAAACAGACCTCTAGCTTAAAGAAGATGCCAGGATCAGGAGAGGGACCGAGGGAGGGCTTCTTTTGAGACTGACAGGTCTAGTTTGTGATCAGAGGGAATGCTGTTACCAGTGCTCTATAGGCTCAGTGCTTTTGGGAGAAGGGAACAGCTTTGCAAAAGTGAAATGAAGGTCTGAGTTTAGGGAAAGAAAGGGTGAAAAGAGAGTTGTATTTTGACTGTCAGTTCAAGCTTGTAAGTGCAGTTGGGGGACAAATTTGATTCAGTTCATATGTGAAGCCCTTTCCAAAACAAAATGCAAAGTGAAACACAGACATCATTTGAAATTTGCATGTTTCTGAAGTTTGCAATGCGGTTCTCCAACCAAGCAATGTGTACCAAAAGTGAAGTGAACAAGCAATGCATATAAAAGGGTAAAGTGTGCATATAAATGCTTATATTAGGGGAAAATATACTACAAAATACTTTATATCAGGGTCAATTGTTTGCAGAATGTGTATAATAGTCAAAGCTACCTGCAAAATATGTTTATTAGGAGAAATTTGCACTAAAATAGTACTGAATTTCTATGATGATTTTTTTTAAATTGCAAATTGTTGCAGAAATGTGAGCAGAATTTAAGATTGGGAAAATAAAAAACCCAGAGAACTAAAATGGATGAATCTGCCCATTTGCCCTTTAGTCCCTATTCTATATAATAATAGTGAATTCATTGAGTGTAGCTCCTTATGTAACCCAAACAGCACCATCTACATAAAAGATGGAGAAATCAGAAAGCTTGGGGAAACCCTGATGTTTGCAGAAGCACCATAAAAAAATATCCAAGGGGGACCTAACTGGGGAAAAGAAAGAAAACCCACCCCAGGAGGACTGAAATTGCTCAAAGGGCATGGATTATTAAGGGAAAATGCTTGCCAAAATGTGTATATTTTTAAAAACGGCATATAAAGATATGTTTACTAGGAGACATTCAAACTAACATGCTGAATAATTTTCAGAAGGATTTTCTATTAAATGCAAATTGCTGCAGAAATATGAAGAACAGAATTTAATACTGAAAAAACGAGGAACTGAGAGGACCCAAGAGTGACAGATTTGCCCATCCCTACTTCTAAGTACAGTACTGTAATCACAGAGGGAACACAATTCCTCCCTCCCTCAACTTGAAAGGAACCTAACACAAAGCCCCTGCATCTATTTGCCTGCAATCTGACAGGTTTCTTAAACCTAAGAAGACCCCTGCTGGATCCCAAAGGCCCATCTAGTCCAGCATTTTGTTCCTATAGCAGCCCGTCATATAGGAAATCCCCAAGAAAGACTCGAGCACAAGAGAACTCACCCCTCTTGCGATTTCTATATTAGTTGCTCTTGCAGGAAAACTCTGCAGATATCCTTCTGAAATTTGGTAGGATTCATGCCTTCAGGAGTGGGGACTTAGCCTGCAAATTCTACCTAACTCTTGCCAAAATATTAAAAAGAGATCATTCTTTTTTGAGAAAAGAAATAGCATTTTAGATATATCCAGCACAAAAGCCCATAGACCTCTTGCCTGTAATTTGTCAGGCTTCATCAACCATAGTGCCTGCTAATTTAATCCACTTCTGTCAAAAGGGGAGAAATGTTATGGAGATGGGGAAATGAAACAGTCTAATCTGAGTTGAACTGGCCAGATCATGACATACTTTGGAATGTTATGGTTTTACAAAGCTCCAAATCAGGATCCTAACCAAATCTTGCAATCCCTGCTTCACACCATACTGATTTTGCACCAGAGGTAATGTGCCCTCAGGATGGTGTGTGTAATGTGGGTTGAGGACGGTTGAACTGTGGCCCTCCAGTTGTTGCTCAACTCCCATCAGCCACAGCCTGCATGGTCAGGGATGATGGGAGTTGTAGTCCACTAACATCTGGAGGGCTATAGCTTAGCTAGAGTCTGCTTGTTGCAAGGGGTATAGTAGAGAGAGGGTATCTCAAGGGAGAAAGTAGTAATTTCCCTAAAACCATTCTTCTGCTCCCTTGCACTTTGCTGTAAAGTTGCAGTTTGATTAGCAATGTTACCAGATGAATGGTCACTGTTAATAGACTTAGTGAAAGGGCAGCAAATTAGAGAATCAATGGGGGATTTCAGTAGCTCCCAAGCAGAGTGTAACACACACATACAAGGTTTTGTAATGGACTTTATTTGCTTAGAGGGAAGATTCTGGGGAGTTTGGCGAACATACAAGACTTGCATTTACAAGGAGAAAAGGAACTACATTTTCAAGTCTGATATCTGAAGATGATATACCCCTCTAGTGCTCCAGTGACTATGTAATCTAACAATCACATTCATCCAGATCATCTCAGTGGGTTGAACCATCTGAGGTCCTCACTGTTATACTGATGCTTGAAGCCTGGCTTCAAGCATCAGTATAACAGTTGGATCAGAAGCTACATAGGGATGTGCGAAGCAAGGTTTATAGGTGTTCAAGATAGATGATGACCGAACCATTCACTCAACAAAGTGGCTCATGGTTTTTGCTGAGGAACAGGTAGTGCAAAACATTTCACTGGATGAGCTTCTGGTATATTCCCCTTTGTATCTACAGAATTCTATTTTAATTTTGGATGAAACCTAACTGGTTACTAAGCCAAGGTTTTGTGAACCACAATCAGTACACAACTGTAAAAAAGATTTCTGTGTATTATTTCCTGATCTATAGCACACCCCCACACCCTCTAACTGCAGACTTTGGATGAGTGAGCAAGAGGCATAAAGGATATTATGAAACAAGAATGTGGTCTTAGGCTATAATAATCCATTTCCAACAAACCTTGTTATCTCTGATGCACTGAATCTGTGTTTCAGGCAAAGAGACCCAGATCTGATAACATTTGCTTTCCTCAGATTTTACTTCATTGAAAGTGTCAGCTGTCTGGTTTGAGAGGCTTTTTGTGGTTTGGGTGTGTGGGCTGTTCTCTTCCTCAGACAAGCAGTATATATCAATACACAATGCCTGCTTGGTAAAAGCAAATGGCTTGAGGTGTGGCACAGATAAACCTTAGCCACTCATTCATTGCAAGGTATTTCCTTGCATTAAAATCTCTTTCCCCACGTCCTAAATGGAAAATTAAAGAAAAGGAATCTAGGGCTTCATTATTTGGAAGGCGCAAGCCATGATGTAATAGGTCTCCTAGGAAAAGCAACTATGCACAAATAATTCAACACCCTAGAGTACTATATATGTATATTAGGAAAGTAAAAGGAAGCTTTGATCTCCCTGGGATGGTGGACACTACTGACCATACGTGGCAGTGAATGCTTGCATGAACCAGATCAACGTTATGCTAAATAGCAAAGGTTTTATAGCCACCAATATTATTGGGGTTCTTGTGTACCCAGAAAAGGAGCTGACAGAGCCCCTGCAACTTGGGTTTTATTGAGCTTAGTCATTTATTAGGGTTGACACCTGTAAACAAGCAAGAAAACACACGCTCACACACACACACACACACATACACACACACACACAATGTTACAGCAGTTTAACAGGGAAGCTACCATTTTCAGTATTGTGTTCATACGGCCTAAAAAGCTCATTGTGTTTTCTCCTCTGTGTTGCTCTGTTAAGACTGTCTGCAGCTTCCTGATGCATTCATTATTCAGCCCAGGCATGTATAATAGAAAGTGTGTTCTGTTTCCATCATAGGAGCTATCAAGCTTTCTGGCAGACAGCTCAATTGCTTATAAAGGAGATAAGGATTCTCCCCTCTTTAATAAAATTATCCAGATCTCTTATAAATGTTGCAGTTCTGTCCCCAGTAGCCATGAGAGACCAGCATTGATTCATAGCCTAGAGCAGGCAAACAAATCAGTTGGACTCTCACATGAATAGGGATGTTCCATCCTTATCAACAGAGCCTTTCTGTTTACTTAAAAGATTGAAATTATTTACTTTCATGTGAATTATCAGCCAGGGAAGGGAACTAGATTTACACGCTGAAGGAATGAAGTTGTCTCCTCACCCTTTGACAAAGAATAGGTGACAGGGCTTCCTAGTTCTTTTCATCTCTGTCCAGAACTTATAGCTACGTCCAGGGATGAGAGACATGTGTGTTCTCCATGTGTTTTCTCCTTTCACACTTGGTATCTTAACAAATAAAAACTGCCCATCTGTTTTCGTTGCTGCTTAACTTTTATTTTTTCAACCAGACAACAAACCACAGAAAACCCCATAGAGATGGCATTCTACAAAACACTTGACTTGGGAATAGCCTCCACTCACTCAGAAAGACGAAATATATACCCTAGAAAACATGGGTTCAGAGTTGCAGCCAGACAACTTATCAAGGTAACCAATTAAATCAGGGCTTTTGGGTTAGTTTGCTTCTAGTTATGTAGCACAGATCACATGCAGCTCCTTTCTCTATAGATGTAATGCACGGCTGGGGAATCTGTGGCCCTTCAGATGTTGGACTTCAGCAGTCATCAGCCACACCTAGCATGGGTTAATGGTCTGGGATGATAGGCTACATAGTCCAACAACTTCCAGAAGGCCAAAGGTTCCCCAACCATAACGTAATGAAATAGAATGTGTGGTTCTTTTCCCTTGGCTTTTAGCTTCAGTATTGCCAAAGCGGAAAAGCAGCTTCTGTTGGACTGCCAGATCGGCAAGGCAAGAACCTGCTTCATCTTGGCTGGTGTAGCAAAGTGGAGGTGGGCCTGGGGAGAGTCCTGAGGGTCAGAAAGAGAGACCTTGGGGGCATCATTTGTCCTCTGGGCCTGAGGTTTGCCACATTTGTTCTAAAGATTAATAAGAAGAGGACAAAGCTCTGGGAAAAGTGAGATAAATAAACAGAATCACTGAAAGCAGTGATAGGAAGCTTGCAACCTTTCAGGTGTTGTTGGATTTCAACTTCCATCAGCCTCAGCCAACACAATAATTGGTCAGGGATGATGGGAGCTGTAGTCAAAGAATAGCTGGAGGCCCGTGGATTCCTCATGGCTGACCCAAAAGGCTCAGAGAAAAAGTAGATGCAGAGAGAGGGAACTGGGAGTCCAAGGAGGGCAGGGAGAACAGCCATGCCTGGCATGATTAATGGCAGTAAAGGGCAGTTCAAGAGCCAGTGGCAGAGATAGACTTCTTTATATCAGTGCAGTTTTTCTAACAGCATGTGTTGAAAACCTTTATAACTAGGATGAGAAAAACAGCAAGGATAAGGAAACTAAAGGAGCACCTCTGGTCACATAGCACTGCCTTGAACAAAGTGTACACATTTTATTTTTGTGTAGCAGAAGAATGTGTGAGAGTGGTGTTTCCTGAATCTAACAAAAGAGATGAGAGATGTTGCAGATGCCCATTTTGGTCTAAGGACATGGAATTGGCACTTCAGAGTTTGGGTTGGGAGAGGGCCTGAAGTGCACCTAGTGATGCTCTCAAGCTGAGAGTCTCAGCTTCTGCTCAAGTGCAGAGAAGCCACAGAATAGCATGGTAATCAGGTATGCCTTCTGGGGCATGTGACTCGTTGCTGCCTTCCTTCCTTTATTTGCTTTGGGATGGGATGGTTAGTGTGTGGCATTTCTGATGTTGTCTATGGTATGACATCAGACACTGCAATTACACATACCTTTTCTGATCTCAGTTGGCCACTTTAAGAATGCATGGCTGAGTCGGAACAATGGTTTCCATCGCCTCAACCTATCTTTGTGTTGACATCCAGATCAGAGCTACAGATAAAGTTTTCCTGCCTTGGGAAATCATATTCAGTCTAGTGTAGTAGCCTCTGCACTCTCAGCTTGCCTTTGACACAGAAGGTCCTTTGGGATATGTAGTGTTTGCTGCTTTAAAATGCAAAAAGATCAAGGGAACACCTCATTATTATGGATATATTCATATTCAGTGCTGTGCCAAAAAAATTATTCTGCATTATTTTCGACCATTCTCTATGAATTAGTGGGAAAAGAAATTGCATTGAAATGAGAGAGAAAACGACAGTAAACTTTTCATGGGTGGGGTATAGTTTTGTGCTTACCTTATTTTGAGGTGGCTGAAGGGCTTTCTGAATGTCCTTCTTACATTCTGCAAATCATCTCTCTGAAGATTTGCATTTTGCAGCCTTCCTGGGTGCTTGACATACTCAGCTGGGGTTTTCTGTAAGTGTAGGAAGCCAGGGAGGCTGTCTACCATGCCCCTGACAGTTGTTGATTGTTACCTTTTTTTAAAGCAAAGTCATTTCATTTTAAAAGAAGTCAGATTTATTTTTTTTAAGATTAAAGAACCTTGCTTTAAAATAAAGTGTATGCACTGATCTCAGGCACTTCATAGCCCATTTCAGTCAAACCCCAGTGGAAGCCATTGTGAGATAATCTCTCCCATGGGCTTTTTTCAGATTAGGAAGCGTGAACAAATTTCTTATTTCATAAACTAGAGGACAGAATTTGGCCATAGCACTGATTCAGAGCCCCTCTAGTGTTTGTGTGTGTGTGTGTGTGTGTGTGTGTGTCTGTATTCTGCAACGTGTAATTGATGCAATGAGAGCACATTAATGGTGGATTTCTATTGTCCACACATCATTCTGCTTTATTAGTTGTTCTGCAATGTTTCCCCAATGTTACTGCTTTCTTGCTTTATGTAGTGGCACTCTTGCACTATAGCACAACAAAAACAGAGTGAAAAATAAACTGGAACATTTGTGGTATAGAAAGTTACAGGACTTCAGCATCAAGTTGCACTGATTGGAAATGAAGCATTACACCCATCCTGAAATTTTTGCAGGACCAAACAGTACTGAAAGAGGGATTATTACCACCCCAATACCATCACTGGAACAAATCAAATGTGCAGTAAAAAGGACACTTGGAGGGGCACTCAGTTAAAGATACGTAAGGTATGCATTGCATGTCAAGATATCTGTTATTTCCAAAGCATCTCAAAGGTCTAAATGATGCACAGATTTAAAACACAAGGTGAGTCCTGTCTGCGTGCTCACAATCTGATAAAACAAGGGAGGGGAGAGGAAAGGAATAAGACCCAGAGGAACACAAAATGTCCTACCAGATAGGATGCTCTCATGTCAAGTGAAAACCACCCCTGCTTCAAAACAAAAGTTTGTGAGAGGTCAAACACAATGGCCCTTCTAAATGTAGACCTTGCAAGCTGGAGCATGCCAAGAAAAAATTATAATGGCTCCTTCTCAAGCTGTGGTTATATATTACTGAAGCTCAGGAATGAAAATGTGGCTGGAATTCTTTACCAGGACCTTGTGAGCTGGGCCCCCTCAACGTTCAGAGGGCCCCTCCGTGTGATGTCAGGAAGTTCTGTGGCATCACATACAACCTCCACAGAAGGTGGTGCCTCTGGTATCAGGAGTGGCTGAGGACTTACAGGATCTTAAGTGCCATTCCTTCCACAATGAGCCCTTAACTATTCTAGCTCTGAGCTGACATAATTAATTGTCTGCTGTTCACTACAGTGAGATAAACTGACAAAAGAAAAACCAAGGAAAAGCCCCACCCAGGCCATGGGAAGCTGGCAGGCCTTTTTGTTAGGCTTTTAGATATATTAATTTCTGTTGTACATTAACAGTGAAATCTTGTGGTTATGAAGAAAAACCACAGGAAGTTCTTCATAAAGCTATTTTCACACTATTTTTATGATAAAGAGGGGGAAAGCAGGTATTAGAGGCATTCTGATTCTCTGATGCATCTAGTATTCATGCCACTGGAATCCCTTATGCTTTCAAGCATAACTGGGAGCCAGAGGGGCACTGTGTTAAGCCTTTAGATTTCTTAATTTTGTGGCAACAAGCTTTAACAATAAGCTAAATTTGTGGTGAGCTTAGGTAGACATAGGAAATCAGATATAATGATCACAGGGACTTCTCTAGAGCTGTTTCAAGTATTAAACCACTCTGTCATGGACTCTGATACAGGAAGCTTGACGTAAGTGAGAGGCTTTTAGGAGCATTTTAACCATAACCATCAGGGGGCTGGAACAGAAAATGGGATATAGTAGCGAAGGTACAAAGTGTGAGAGAACATTTTGTGGTTACAAAGGATATGCCAACCCATTTCAGGTGGCTTGGTGGTTCAGAAAAGACACGGAAAACTGGAACCAATGGCTTTGCCATGTTTTAACCTAAAATTAGTGATATTTGTCACAATAAGGAAAGCATGAAGGGTAAAAAGCACATGGATGGAGATCAGGGTTGGGGTCCAGGAACATCTGGAAGGCCACAGGGTTTCTCATCTTTACTCTCTATAATACACATTTTAGATCACCTCCCCCCTTTATAATAAGCAAGCCTACCACCTACTTCAGATTTTGAAAGTTGATCATTATTGGAGTGATTGTAGCAATTTAGAGACATTTCCTTACAAGAAACATTGGGATGGGAGTTTTGATATGATCTCCGGAAAATGGTGTGAGAGGATGAAGCCTGACTGGCTGAAGGAGCTCTAAGAGAAAACTAGATGCTGTGACTGCCATTTAATAAAAAAAGATTATGCTACCTTTTGCCACAAGATACTGAATCCAGGCTTATTGAAATTATTATCAACCATAAAGGATGCACCTTGGCCTGGCTGTCGCAATCTATGCACACATTTCTTGTAAACCACTATTTCAAATACACAGTTGTCTGCTGAAAGCTGTTCCTCTTCCAAATTTGACTTGAGCTCTAAAAAATCATGGCTGGCACTTTCCATATTGGAAATTGTTGACACAGAAGGTTATTTTGCATTCATGTATGCCAATATAGTTATTTCTAAAAATACTATCTTGTATATAGTTCAGTTAAAATGAAAACCAAATGTGATCCTTCACGAATGCCATCTTGGCATTGCCATGAAGTGGGATGGCTGTCTTCGGGCTGTAGAAAAGAGTGTTCCTTTAGGTTGAAAGACTCATCATCATAATTTATAGAAGCACTCAAAATACACTGGGCACTGTGCCTGAATTACATGCACAGGCCTGCCTGCCTGCTGGCTCACTCTCAAGATAGAAGCCAGGGGTGGGGAACTTTCAGCCCTCCAGAGGCTGGGGGACTCCAACGCCCATCAGACTCTGCTAGCATGGCCAGTGATCAGGGTTGATGGGAGATGGGAGTCCTACAGCATCTGGAGAGCCACACATTCCCCATTCCTAATATAAACAACGTGGAAAACAGTGATATTCATTTGTACTTTATCAAACATTTTATGCCCCATGAGGAAGATCAGAAGGTGCTCTAGCAATGCTTAAAGAAAAGCTACACATTACACTGCAGTTCTGTGTAAAAAAAGCCCTGGTGGCCCCTTCTTTTTTTTTATAAAGCTATTTGAAACTGAGAAAGAGGCATAGGGGAAAGGGCCTAGTGTAGCTGCCCCTTCCATGCAAACATTTCTGACCCCCCACCATAAGACTTCACCAATGTGGATGGAGGCAAAAGGATATTTCAGACTCTCCAAGTGTCCCTATTTTCCAGGGATAGTCCTGGATTTACAGAAGCCATCCCAGTTTCTGATTTGATCCCGGAATGTCCCACTTTTCCTTAGGGCATCCCTATTTTCATTGGAGAAATGTTGGAGGGTATGAATTATTTTACAAGGCCCCACATCAATGGTTCTCTCTGCCACACCCCAGACTTGGTTTGCCCCCAGAGACTGAGGGCACATAAGGGAAACCTGAATTGGAAAAACAGTTGAGTTCACCTGGCACACTAAAACTTCAGGGCACTATAAAAACCAAAGGAATGCCAGCCCTATCATCTGATGCTGGTATGCCAACCAGATGTTGAACAGCCCATAGATTAGCTAGCAAGGCTCTCCCTCCCGGATTGTGGAGAAGAAGTCTATGTGGATGGTGCCATGGATGAAGTTTGGAAGAGCAAATCATGAGTATGCAGTTTCATATCATCTGTAGCATCCTCAAAAACTATCATTCGTCTCCACCCTAAGTTGTCCCTTGATCTGTCTGCCATTCTCTAAACTGCAAAGTATTTTTGGCAGTTTTGTGGAAGATAACTCAACCCAACCCAACCCAACCCAACCCAATTGGTAATGATAGGAATATTTTGCCAATGGTTCACATTCACTGTGCTAGACTGTGATGAAATGGTAGCAGTACCAGCATCAGATGGTCAACACTGTTTTGATTTAAGAAAAAGGTGCTTCATGTGTAAATTCATATGAGATTCTTGATCAGTGCTGGATGAATGTGCACAAAGTTCATGTCAAAAAACGAAAGCCTGCCTGGATGATTTAGGTCATTGTTTTCCTCCAGCTACTCACTTTTCATGTAGTATGGCTTCAAATACATATAACTCATGCTGCTGTGGTTACAGATCCATTGGTGCAATGTCAGTTGCCCTATGAAGCCTTAGGTGTTGAATGCTTCCTGCTATGTGCAGGCCTGTATAGCCTCAAGCTTAATACGGTATCAGTTGTTTCAGTCCTTTCTCTTTTATAGAAGTTTCCAAAGTTTGATACCACTAACAGGGATGAAGAGAGTTAGGATGGATGAAATTCCTGCCAGAAAATTGTTCTCCAGCAACTTTAGTGCAGGCACTGCTGATCTGATGATAATCTTTTTTTAAACCCCTCAGACAGAACATTTCTTTGTATGAGTCATCTGATTAACAGTAGTAGGTTAGTCTTTTAAAAAAGAAGACTTTGCTTATATTCGATGGAAGCTCTCGTCTCCATGACTAGATATCTGTCTCCCTGAGCAATTCTACCCTTGTCAAGGAAAGCACATTAGAAATTCTACTGCTCCCTTGCCATGTCTCCATCTTAATACAGCATATGTGGATATTTTATTGACATAAAAATATTGCTTACCTGCCCTTCCTGGTACTCCAAGCAGCAAACAATGTAATTGAAAAGACAATTACCTAAATACTCAATTAATCCCCCCGCCCTGTAATATCATATGCGTGCAGTATTGATGTTCCACATCACAACCTTAACATGAGCAAAATTTTCACTGATACCATCAGAAATAAAAAAATATTAGTCATTCTGCCTTGCAGGCAAATGGTTAATCACCTTTTCAATTCATTGCATCTCTGCTATTCGTTGAATCCTCTAATGTGGTGTTTTCTGAAGGAAAATGGGATGTGGTGATGACCAGTACTTGCATTCTATAGCACCTGTTTGTGCAGGTGGATATTAGATTTTCTATCAAACCATTCCCAATGGGTCAGGATGGGTTCCCATGTCTCTGTGGACCTCATCATGAATACGGGGATGCTGCAGGGGTGCATGTTGAGCCCGCTTTTATATACGCTCTATACAGCTGACTGTGCCCCCAAATACCCCAGTAATATGATCATTAAGTTTGCAGATGATACAATAGTGGTTGGTTTAATCATGGCTAGAGAGGGAGAGGCGGCCTATAGGAAGGAATTTGAGCAGTTGGGGGAGTGGTGCAGGAAAAACAACTTACTCCTTAACTTAAAGAAAACAAAAGAGATTATTGTGGACTTTAGGAAATGTAAATTGAATATTCAGTCACTTATTATTGAGGGGAAGTGTGTGGAACAGGTCTCGATGTTTCCATTTCTGGGAATGGAGTTGATAGATGACCTAACCTGGGGAAAAAACAGCAAAGACCTGATGAAGAGAGCACAGCAGAGGTTATATTTTCTGAGAATCCTCAGGAAAAATAATCTCTCAAAGGACCTGTTGATGGCATTTTACCACTGTACTTTTGAGGGTGTACTAACTTATGGTCTCTGTGTGTGTTTTGGAAGCTGCATGGTCAGGGGAAAAACAATGTTGTCCAGGGTTGTAAAGACTACAGAGTGAACAATTGGGTGCACTCTCCCTACCTTGGATCAAATCTATGTTTCCAGGTGCTATAAGAAAGCTGCAGAGATAGTGCAGGATAGTGCACCCCCCCCCGAAACGATCTCTTTCAGCTTCTGCCTTCTGGAAGAAGGTGCAGGGTTATAAAGACTAGGACTAGCTGCCCGAGAAACAGTTTCTATTCAAATGCGATTTTGGTTTTAAACGCAGTGTAAGGTAGTCTCTATGGGAGTATCTTGTATTTAATTATGGGGTATCAGAGTTTTTAGGTGGCTAACCAGGCTGGGATAGCTGAGATAGGCTTGTTGGTTTCTGAATGTGTGATGTAGATTTTAAAATTTCATTGTTCTGTATGGGACAATGACAATAAAGATTATCATATCGTATTGTATCATATCGCAAACCAACACCACAATGCACTTCTTAGACCTGTTTTTTCTAGTGCATAGCACATAGGTAGACTAGGGCTGTATTGCATGTGAATTAGAGTCGTAGATAGCTACAAATATGTGAGAACTGATACATGAGCCTATACAGCAAGGATGGAGAACCTGTGGTCCTCCAGGTGTTGATGGACTACAGCTTTCATTGTTCCTGATCATTGGCCATGCTGACTGAGGCTGATGGGAACTGGAGTCCAACAACATTCAAAAGACATCTGGCATGCAGGGAAGTAGCTACAATCAAACAGAAGCAGGAGGCGAAACACAAGGCATACACTTGGTTGCTCAAATAAAAGCGGGAGGGAAGACTTCAGGCTTGTGGGATCTACTTTGTGTTTTACTAAGATCCCGAGCAACCAGAGCCAGGTGCAAAAGACACACACTTGGAATATAAGGACTTAGGGCCTCTAAGCAGCTGCTGAGCAGTGAAATTTGTTTTGAGCACCAGAATTGAGCTGAGTTCACAGTTCTGGCATGCATAAATAAACCATTTCTGGTTTCCCCAAGTTTTCTTCATTTCAGCAGTCTGCCTTGTGTCCACTTCTGCTCTAAAATAGGTGGATGACCAGATGTTGGACTCAAACTCCCAACAGTCTCAGCCTGCCTGGCCAATGGTTTAGGATGAGGACAGCTGCAGTCCAGCAGCATGTGGAGGGACACAGGTTGGCCACACCTAAATGAAATTCCAACACACTTGTGATTTTCAGTAATCCCAGCCAGCAATTTCTGTTTCCTTTTACTTTCTTCTCGAACATCCCACTCCTATTGAAAGAAAAGGCAGCAGGTTCTGCAAAATCTGCTCCCAAGTGCGAGCAAGAATACAGCACACAGATTAGGTAAGCGAATACTAATGTGCCTCAAGATCAGAAGGCCTGGCTTGATTTGCATGCCGCACACATGATACATGCAAAGTAGCCAGAGTATAGCAAAAACTCTGCCATCAAATCCACAGTTTTACACCTTTCACTTGGAGTCAGCAATGTTCCAAATGCGTCCAGCATACTGGAAAATCCCATGTCTTTGGCTAATTAAAGTCTATGGCCTTTTAAATTGTGTGTGTGTGTGTGTGTGGGGGGGACAATAACTTTGTGTTGTTGTTTGTTATTATGGCATGTATTTTTGTGTTTTTTATATTGTAAACCGTCCTGTGATCTTGGGATGAATGGTGGTATAGAAATTTAAGAAATAATGACAAGAACAACATTAGCAATCAAGACATCCTCGCCCAAAGCGTTGATGGATATGAAGACTCTTGCTCTTGTTAATGCCAAAGAACATTAGTCCCAGATCACATTTCTGGATAATCTGCATTTCCAATGTATTTCTTACTCTGGTAAAAGGAACAATGGCTCAGATTCCATGTTCTCTGACTGCCAACTCGAGGGCTGTTGCGCTAGCATAAGGGCAAAAACAATGGTTGCACAATATGAAATTCAGTGCAACACTTGCACTAGCAGAAGCTTTTTCTGCAACAGGTTGCACAACAGGAAGCATTTGGGCTGCAGAATCTATTATGCATCCAGCCCTGAATTCCATGCTGGCTTCCTGTGCCTTCTCCTGCACAAGCTATTCTGCTTGCACAACTAAAACAGTGTGAAGGGATTTGTGTGCTACACAGAATTCCTCCCAATGTAAATATTTCGGTTCATGAGAGAATTTTGTTTGTTCTTGTCACTCAATTTTTGCCATTACTTGGCATGGAAAGAGATGGCGGAAACAAACTGAAATAGCCAAGAAGGACCAGGAGGGGCCATTGTGTGGTGTTTGTGTTCCTTGTTGAATGTGATGCTGACCTTGTGTAAGAGAAGAAAAGCTCTAGGTCACTAATCCTAGAGACTTACATAAATTGCAGCACCACCCCCCCCAGCTTTGCTAATCGTAGGGTTGCACCAGGGGAATGTAATTCAGCCTTGTTGTCAGTCCTGAATGTTCAGTTTCACGAGGCACTGTTCTTGAAATCATAAGATTGCCTCCAAAGCATTCTTTTACTAGATTATCCATTAGCTGCACTGCATACTTCCACTTTTTTTTAATAGAAATTGCCGTTTCCAACTTTTTCCAGTAATGAGAAAAGCTAGCAGGGTTTAATGGAAAGTCTTACATTTAGTTGGCTTGTAGAAGTCAGTTTAAATCCTTGCTCTGCTATGCGATCTACAGGGGTTAAAAAAAAATAAAAAATCACAACAACAACAATGTGCAAGGTGGTAAAAGGGGAGAGACCCATGCCCCAATGTGCATGCAATCTAAAATTCAACACAAAGAAATAGAGGCAGAGTAAATAAGGACGAGAATATGCTTTAGTTCAGAGACAAACTACAAGAAACAGGCAGATGAGGTGGAAGAGTTGGTTCTGGACTGTAGCACTCAGCACAGCAGATGGGGTCTTCCATAATGTTCTTCCCTCCTCCATGATATCTTGTGTTTTCTGTGTACTGATTCCAAGAAGCTCATAGAGAGAATGGCACCTGTTTCCTTTTTACTAAGTAGCCTATTAGAATCAATTCACAGTGCACAGCTTCCCTCACCCCATTGATTTCATAGAAGCAAGTTGGAAGGGAATCTCATGATCATCTAGTCCAACACCATGCAATGCAGGAATATGCAGCTGCCTCACACAGGGTCAAATCTGCAACCTTGTTGTTATCAGAATCACACTCTAATCAACTAAGCTATCCATTAGATTTGATCTAAAGTTTTGTTAAAAGTGCCCCTTCGTGTCTGAGCAAGTCCCAAAGATGTGCTCTTGTCCTTGTACTGCCGGAAATTCATTGTTCTTTCATGATTCTTCCACTCATCTTTTCTGTTCCAAGCTTTCTCTTTGCTCCGTTGGCGTTGTTGCCTCGAAACCAAAGTGCAAAACCTCCAAACCTACAAGCTGTGTGTTACAGGAAGGAGCTTTTGAACCAAGCACAATAAACCCTGGGACAAAGTTTCTGATTTTGTGAATTGCGGCTCTTTAGGCTGTGCTTTGACTGCTTAAAAATTTAGAAAAGAATGCTAGCTTGGCAAGCAAACAGCAGGTCATGAAGTCTCCCTCCCCTCTTTCCATGATTAGCCATGATTAATTCTCACACGCTAATCAGCTGTCTCACTCTGCGGTGTTATTAACGAGGGAGCTATTATAAGCAGAACTTTACGCAGCCTTTATTAAGCCTTATGAAAGGCACTCAGACTCAGACGCCAAATTAATAATGGCGACTTTTGGAGCTGGGAAACGTTTTAGAAATAGACTCCCTCTCCTCCTAGAAATAACAAGTTTTCAGGGATTTGAACCCAAATCCCTTTGAATCTCAGCAAGCCATTCTGAGTTGCTTCTGCCCCGCCTTCCCTTCCTCCAAAATTTACATTCCAGCTGGAAGGTGGAAGAAGCTCAGCTCAGAGCCAGCCATTGTGTGCAGAAGTTCTCCAGCTTCAAATTGTGGTGCTTGCCTGAGACGCTGCTAGGAGCTGCAGCCAGTCCGAGTAGACAGCAGTGGAGCAGAGGGAGTCAGTCTGACCTGGCATAAAGCAGTTTACAAAATATTTACAATTAGCAGAGCAAGAAAAGACCCCAGGTTCAGTTTTTGGCATGTTCAGATAGGGCTAGGGAAGGCAGCTCCTTGGGACCCTGGAGAGCTGCAGAGAAGACAATACTGCACTACAGGATCAAATAGTCCAGGCTGGTCAATAGGGGCGGATTTTAGGCTTCTCAAGTGGTGTGCATGCACTGGGTGCTGAGCTGAGGGGATGCCATCTCAAATTCCAGTAAACAAAGCCATTCTGAGTTGCTTCTGCCCACCTTCCCTTGCTCCTAGAGTCCTCCCACATCCTTCCCAAAGCCTAGTTAGTACTTTCTCAGCTTTGGGAAGAAGGTGGGAGGGCTGTAGGAGCCTGCCAGAGCCCCACACCTTCTTCCCAGAGCCCCACACCTCCTTGCCCGCCTTTGGGAAGCAGCGAGAGGCTGGGGTGTGTGTGTGGATTTTGGCCTTGCACCGGGAATCATAGTCCACCACTGCTGGTCAATTGTGGCAAGTGGGGCAGTGCCCCACCAAGTTTGGTCTGCTTTCAGCCAGCCCCCAACCTGCCTACCTCCTTACTTACAACCAGTCTGGGAGGTGACATTGGCTGTCAGCCTCCTTGGTTTCAGTGTTGCCTTGGAAGAACTCAACCAGGAGGAGAAAGAGGACAAAACCTGGTGAATCAGAACAAATGAAAATTCAGGTTTTCTATGGATTGCTGTTTGCTCTAATTCAGTGGCAAAGAGTGGGTTTTCATGGGGTGTGTGTGGAACTGCTCAGACACAGAGTTTTAAAGCACAGGCCTATGCCTAAAAACAAGGCACAAAAGGACGTCTGGGTGAGCCGTGTCTTTGAGTTCTTCTCTCCGCTGTGATTTCCCTCCTCCACTTTCCCTCCTAATTAATCAGACTCATAGGGGCAGAGCTGCAGGTTGGGCTCCTCACACCTTATCCCTAGACTCTGTAGTGGAGCTACGCAACTGCAAATCAGAAAGGAAGATGAAAGTACCTCTAAATACGGGTGAGGTGTGTTTCTCTCACTGGCTCTTAGTCTGTTTCTGGGCTCAATTTAAAGCTCTTTGTGACCAGGTTACATTCACTGGTGGAGGAAGAGGGGGGCAGGGGGAGCACACCGTCCCCAGCAGCACGATCCTGGTGGGCTGCCATTGCGGCTGCCACGCCCCCAGGACGCATGCCAGCCACCCCCTCGCCTGCTCTCTGCCCCCCGGTGCTGGAGCATGAAGCTCCGCCACTGGTTACATTGAAGGTTGTCTCCTTCTGAACACACCTATGTGAACTGTAATAGACACAGCTTGGCAGTCCTGCTCTGTGCACCATGGGCAAGTGAGATGACTGGCTAGAAAGGAGAGGGCCTTCTCAGTGGTGCCTCCACAGTTGTGGACCAGGCTTCCCAGAGAGGCTTGCATGGCCTTTTCAGCATCAGACGAAGACCTTTTCATTCCCCGAAGTCCTGCTTGTTTTAAACAAGCCCAGAATTTGCTGATTTCAAATAAACCTTATGCTCTCACTCTTAAAGCAGCTTATGAAACAATAACACAATGGAATTATCAACTTTTGAAAAGCAGGTAAGAACAACTATTTAAAATGTTCCAAAAATGGTAAAAATGAACAATAAGCTAAAAACCAGATTAAAACACATGTCAGTGTTCTACAGATTTGCCTAAACAAAACTGTTTTTAGCAGGCATTGACAAGAGTTCAGTGAAGGCATCTTCCTGATGTCAATAGGCAGGGAGTTCCAAAGCATGGGTTCTGCCACACAAAAAGATCGATTTCTTACAAATGCAGAACAAGTCATATGTGGTACTATTAACAGTGCCCCCTCTGCAGATGGAAGCAGTCCAGTGCACATGTAGGGGTAATGCCTGATCTCTGCTCGCCTGCTGCATCAAGATCAAGGTAAGTCAGCAAAAGATTGAAGTCACTGGATGGGTGATGGAAGGGGATTTGAAGGCCAGGTAGTGTCAGGAGTGTGTGCAGGATCCGGTCCCTGTGACTAGTAGGGCTTTGCAGGACTGGGGCCTTCCTAAGTTTGTTCTGGAGAGGCAAGGAGTGGCCGTACAGGTGAGGCCACTTGGTAATTCACTGCACCTGGTGGCAAGAGCCGGGAAGGGATATAAGGTCAGCATTTCCCTTTGGCTCTTTGCTACAGCAACACATTCCCTGCTTTGTTGCGTGTGGCTTCTTGCTTCCTGATCCTCGGACCTCGGCTTCTTGACTCCTTCCTCCTCGATCCTCGGACTCTTGACTTTGTGACTCCTTGCTTCTCGACTCTTGGACCCTTGGCTTCTGGACTCTCGTTCCTGCTCACACCCCATCATCTTGCCCCAGGTCCCAACCTCCTCAGCCAGGACTTCAATCACCCCTAGACTGGACCATGACAGGTAGGAAGAAGAAGAAGAAGAAGAAGAGTTTGGATTTGATATCCCGCCTTTCACTCCCCTTCAGGAGTCTCAAAGCGGCTAACATTCTCCTTTCCCTTCCTCCCCCACAACAAACACTCTGTGAGGTGAGTGGGGCTGAGAGACTTCAAAGAAGTGTGACTGGCCCAAGGTCACCTAGCAGCTACATGTGGAGGAGCGGAGACACGAACCCGGTTTCCCAGATTACGAGACTACCGCTCTTAACCACTACACCACACTGGATGATGGATGAGCCTAAGTGTGAGGAAGACATGGATTCTTCTGTATTCTTGATAACATGATTGGAGGCATGGTAGGGTTTGAGTTGGCTCAGAACTGAATAGCTCTACTGTTGTCATGAGTGCTTGTTATGAGAAAATAGTTGTCTTTGGAGCCTCACTGGGGGACCCCATCATTGCTTGAAAGGTTAAAACCAGGGTCTTGAACTAACCAGATTGGAAGTGAGTGGGGTTGTTTTGACACTGGCAAGATGTGTTCCCTGCTGCTGCCTTATATGTTTGCACAGCTTTGGTTTGTTAAGCGTCTTAGCTGTTGTCCAGAATGAGTTTTCTAGGGGCTCTCCAAAATACTCTCAACAGTGCTCAGGAATAGGATGGCTTGAGTATATGTAGCAAAACATTAGGAAAGTGTTCAAATGCTGATGCCTCACTTACTGCCAGTACGAAGAGATGCCTGCCAGCATTTTCTTCAAATGAACCTCAGGAACTTTGCAATGTTTCCAGTTGAATGAATAGCTGCTTATTGTTGTTTAAATTACTTTGTTCCACATCCCCCCATTTCTAAGCTTCCATCTGCCCCTTAAATCAGGATGGCCAGAAAACTCTCTGCTTTTGGACAGAAGCTGGGAATCTCTGGGTTCAAAAGAGGTTTTCTGAACTCTGCCACCCTCCCATTAGAGCTGTTGGTGCATTACAGCAAAAACGGGTAGAAGCATGTACAAGTGTCTGCATGAAATTGTGTACACCAGCTTGTTTGTACAGCTCAACTATTGTGTACCCGGGTCAGAGACTATGCTTAATGAACATTACAGGTGAACTGCTGTTACACTGAGCACAGGTACAAGCTGCCTCTACATACGTACTGTGTGAAAGAGTATACACTTGTTGATTTGTACAGCTCAACTAATGTGTACGCAGGTACACAGATTGTACACTCATTGAATGCAAATATCACAGCTGGTCACAGTTTCATAACTTTGCCACCCACTCCCCTGCAGCTGGTCTGTATATAAGCAGAAAACATAAGGCTTGCATAGTGAAGTGGCCAGCAGTCTCTTGGAATAAACTTCGGATACTGTATTTTTAAAAATATATATCTAGTTAAAGAACTGTTTGTTTATTTAAAACCCAAACTTCATTTACTCCACTTCTCTCTTTCAGAAAGTTTGATCCCGTTTGGTTGATTTTTTTAAAAAAATATATTAAAACAACAACCCGAACAGAGTTGTATAACTGAACAAGAGTTTTGTTTCTATTTTTGTCACTTGTTAGAGCTTCTCATGTGGGAAAGAGAGGGATTTTTTTGTTTTGTTTTTTGAGAAAATGACTCCTTCAAACCACAAAACAGGCTTCTTTATTTTATTGCTATAACTGTGGCATGTGTAGGAAGCCGTGGAACAGAATAAATAGTGCTGCTGATGGGTATAGTCACCACTTAGCAGTGAAACGAGGCTCAAGCACTGTTAGGCTTTTCTTATTTGCTTTCTTATCTTCCGCATAAGCTTTGTGCCCCAGTTAGGGCTGGGAGTTCCCCCTATTTGAAATCTGGAGAACTGCTGCTAGGCAGTGCTGGCCAGACCCAGAGCTCCTCCAGTCCTTGTACCCCACTTTGACTGGTGGGCGGGGCTGCCTACATCATATGACACCAGACAATCCTTTCTGCCTCCCTTTGCAAGTGCAGTTTCAGGGGCAGGATGCTTCTGAATCTCTGGGAACTGAGGAGAGTGCGCTAGCATTTGGGTCCTGCTTGTGGGCTTTCCATAGGCACCTGGTCCTCTGCAGGTATTTGCCTCCTCCCTGATGGACTCTCTACTTGCCTGGCCTAGTCATGTTTCAGATTGTCCCCTTCCCCAAACAAATGATGGTTTTTTGTTTTTTGTTAATAGATCCTGATCTGATGCAAACTGATGTAAGGTCTGACTTATCACCCGATATCTATTTCTCAATGTTGAAGGTTTTATAAACAGCCTCTCTACTTCACTTAGCCATAGCCATACCTATGTTTTTTTACTCATCTGTACATCCTGTTGACTTTTTACAGCTGCATTTTCTAAAAGAAAAACCATATATTTAAATAAAATAAATTCAACCATATAAACTCTCAAGTGATGTTTTCTAATTGATAACTGGTCACTTGCTTAAAAATAAAAATGTATTTTAATGGGGTGGGGTGTGAAGTAAAACTTGTGGGAATCAAGTAATTTGCAGGACTGTAGATTGCATGCCTGTTGTCTTTGTCCATGGAATTTTCTTGGCAGGGATACTGGAGTGGCTTGCTGGTTCCTCCTCCAGGTGGATCACGTTTGGTCAAAACTCTCCACTATGACCTGTTCATCTTGGGTACCCTGCTTGGCATAGTTCATAGCTTCTCCGAGTTCAAGCCCCTTCGCCACGGCAAGGCAGTGATCCATGAAGGGATCCATGAAGGGATCAGCAGTGGCCAGAGGATTGGAGAAGATCAGTCTACATCCCAATCCCAAAGAAGGGCAGTGCTAAAGAATGCTCCAACTACCGCACAATTGCACTCATTTTACACACTAGCAAGGTTATGCTTAAAATTCTACAAGGAAGGCTCAAGCAGTATGTGGACCAAGAACTCCCAGAAGTGCAAGCTGGATTTAGAAGAGGCAGAGGAACCAGAGACCAAATTACAAACATGCGCTGGATTATGGAGAAAGCTAAGATGTTCCAGAAAGACATCTACTTCTGCTTCATTGACTATTGACTGTGTCAACCACAGCAAACTATAGCAAGTTCTTAAAGAAATGGGAGTGCCTGATCACCTCATCTGTCTCCTGAGAAATCTCTATGTGGGACAAGAAGCTACAGTTAGAACTGGATATGGAACAACTGATTGGTTCAAAATTGGGAAAGGAGTACGACAAGGCTGTATTTTGTCTCCCTGCTTATTTAACTTATATGCAGAATTCATCATGCGAAAGGCTGGGCTGGATGAATCCCTATCCGGAATTAAGATTGCTGGAAGAAATATCAACAACCTCAGATATGCAGATGACACAACCTTGATGGCAGAAAGTGAGGAGGAATTAAAGAACCTGTTATTGAGAGTGAAAGAGGAGAGCGCAAAATATGGTCTGAAGCTCAACATAAAAAAAACGAAGATTATGGCCCCTGGTCCCATCACCTCCTGGCAAATAGAAGAAGAAATGGAGGCAGTGAGAGATTTTACTTTCTTGGGCTCCATGATCACTGCAGATGGTGACAGCAGCCACGAAATTAAGAGACACCTGCTTCTTGGGAGAAAAGCAATGACAAACCTAGACAGCATCTTAAAAAGTAGAGACATCACCTTGCCAACAAAGGTCCGTATAGTAAAAGCTATGGTTTTCCCAGTAGTGATGTATGGAAGTGAGAGCTGGACCATAAAGAAGGCTGATTGCCGAAGAATTGATGCTTTTGAATTATGGTGCTGGAGGAGACTCTTGAGAGTCCCATGGACTGCAAGAAGATCAAACGTATCCATTCTTAAGGAAATCAGCCCTGAGTGCTCACTGGAAGGACAGATCCTGAAGCTGAGGCTCCAATACTTTGGCCAACTCACGAGAAGAGAAGACTCCCTGGAAAAGACCCTGATGTTGGGAAAGATGCAGGGCACAAGGAGAAGCGGACGACAGAGGACAAGATGGTTGGATAGTGTCTTCGAAGCTACAACATGAGTCTGACCAAACTGCGGGAGGCAGTGGAAGACAGGGGTGCCTGGCGTGCTCTGGTCCATGGGGTCACGAAGAGTCAGACACAACTAAACGACTAAACAACAACAACAGATTGCATGTGCATTTCAGCCCCTCTCAGCTGAAATGAGTACCAATAATTTTGTGGGTGGGCAGGGACAACAGAGGGGAGAATTCTCCTCCTTTCACGCTTAGAATGGCTTTTGAGCATGATTTGCTTCAGGGTTTCTATTATTCTCTTGTGAGCGACATATGGCAGGTGAACTGTCTGCAGCCATCAAGGCACTTGTAGTTCTACAAACTCCTGTTGGAAATCTGAGACTCCAAACTGTATGGTTCCCCCTCCAAAATCCCATAAAGTAGATGTGAATCCCTAGTTTTTCAAATCTTATGATGTCTTACACAGTTCTGTTACTCTGCAGATGTAATGATGCTCTTTTCACAGGCTGATAACAGGACCGTCAATAAGGCAGAGAACCCTAGGGATGAATCCCTAGTTGTTTTTCAAATCTTATATTACACACACACACACACACACACACACACACACTCTGTGATTCTTCTGCAGAGTTAATGTCATTCACCAGGATTTGGGAACCATGGTCCTCTAGGATTTCAGGCAAGAGAATTTCCCAACCCTATTTGGAGATGAACCTGGGCATGGTTACATGTGCTGCACCAGTGTGCTATGGTCCTTCTGCAAGTAACTCCTGTATGAACTCCTGTATGAACAGGTACTATGAATATCCTCTAAATGAACCCTGCAGATCTTCTTTATTAAAATAGCAGGCAGCAATGAATGTGGGGGAATTAATATCTTTACAAATATTGGGCAGTAACTAAACCAAATAGAGAATTAAGAGGTGAAACATAAAACTGGTTGCCAAACAATTCTCTAATATAGGTGTGGTTAACCAGATACTGGACTCCAACTCCCAGCAGCTCTAGCCACCATGGGCAATAGCCAGGGATGATGGAGGTTGTAGTCCAACAACAGCTGGATGGCCACAGGTTCCCCATTGATGCTGTATTCAGTGGTTGACTGAGTGGTGGCGGCGATGTCACAAGCAGACCACAGATGGCACTTTCCTGCTGCTGATAGAATACAGATGGGCTATCTCTGTGTGATGAAGATCTACCATGTTGTGCCTCTGGTGTGATGGAGTTCCCTAAATGCTCTACCCTTCCAGTGCTGTAAGCATTAAAAACAAAAAGAGCAGTGGCGTAGCGTGGGGGGTGCAGGGGGGGCCGGCCGCACCGGGCGCAACATCTGGGGGTTAGGGTTAGGGGGCGCAAATCCATGGGTTAGGGGGCACAAATTACTTGCCTTGCCCCGGGTGCTGACAACCCACGCTACGCCACTGAAAAAGAGCACCTGCCAACCACATGATCTTTAAAGCACTTTCGCAGTTCTGACCTTGCAGCTTTAAACATTTCAACCCTTTCCTCCCTGTGTTACTATGATTTTCCTGAATGTCTGACCTCCATATAGTTACCATATTTTTTGCTCTATAAGACTCACTTTTTCCCTCCTAAAAAGTAAGGGGAAATGTGTGTGCGTCTTATGGAACGAATGCAGGCTGCACAGCTATCACAGAAGCCAGAACAGCAAGAGGGATTGCTGCTTTCACTGCACAGCAATCCCTCTTGCTGTTCTGACTTCTGAGATTCAGAATATTTTTCTTGTCTTCCTCCTCCAAAAACTAGGTGTGTCTTGTGGTCTGGTGCGTCTTATAGAGCGAAAAATGTGGTATGTGCTGTATACCTCAGGAGATTGTACACTGGCAATCTTCCTTATTCACTTCTTTGCCTTCTTTACTTCCTAATCAACTTTTGAGGTGCACAAATATTTTTTTAATAGTGTGAGCTGAGAAATGTTTTCAGTGGACAGGCAACGAGGGGGAGGAGCTGCTGAAAACTTCCATATGTACAACAGACTCTTCAGCTGTACGTGTGAGGAGTTCTTTTTCTCTGAGGCGATTAATTTCAGTGGAGTAACTTGAGATAAAGTTCCCAGAGTATGAAGCTGTTGTTCGACTTTTATTTCTTTTCTTTTCTTTTTTTTTTACAGTTTGAAGCTCTGATTGTCCATTTGCCCCTAAAGCATGACATAGGGGCTTAATGGAACATGGCAGGCCCTCCTTCCCCACATGCCATCTTTCTCACACATTGGTCATGCAGTAAAAGGGATGGTGTGAGAGGTGCCAGGTTTCAGTTTTGCTGGGAAAACACAATTCACTTCCTGGAAACTGAAGAGTGCTCGGGGGCAGACAATAGAGGTGCCTGCCAGCTGTTTCTAGAATGTCCCATTGTTGGCTCCTTTGGAACATGATCTGGAGTGCAAACAGATGGCACAAGCCCATTTGATTAGAGAAAACAATCCAATTATTTGAAATTCATAATCAACAGAAATGTTTTGTATGCGGAAAACTAATGTTTATTAGTCAGGGACGCAAATTAGAATTGGTAATGGAGGAGAAGGGTTGCATTGCTGCTGTAGCATCCTTCACTTTGTTTTGGGAGGAAGGAACTTGCCCAGTTTAAAGGCTGAAATGGGCCAGCTCGACCGTGCAATTAAGCAGTCATTGCACAGCTGTTGTGCCACTAATCACAAGCCACCTAGGAACATTTTTGCCATGTGGCTTGCACATAAAGGTGAAATTCATTCAGCTTAGCTCAGTGTTTGCTTAAATTGAAAAGAAAAGATTGCGACCTGATGAAATAACAGCTGTTTCCATACCTTTATAGTCTTAAAGTTGCATGTAATATTGTCTTGGATCATAATTTCAGCACTGAATTTTATAAATCTCCCCCCAGCCCCAATCCTTAAAGCTGGATCAGATTGTTATGGCTATAATTTGGCACTGATGTTCAGAGATGAGGCAAATGATGCGCAATTATCATCATATAGTTCCTCAATTGATTCGTAGACAAGACCAAGCTACAGCTTCTGTCTTTTGGCCATTCGCTGCCCTGCCACGTTTTGTGCGTAACTCTGGCATTGCAAGACTTTGGGTTTTTTTGGGGAACCCTCTTTTTGGCCAGTGTGGCTCCCGAGTAGCTTGAAGACACAGTGAACAAATGTCCTTGCACAATTTTGCACTATACTTATCTTTGACAGGGACTTCTAAAACCCTGTACTGATCCTGTATCTGAGCTGCTGGGTGTATTATTTGGTAAAGCAATTAAGCCTTAGTGATAAAATGTAAATGTCTAGTCACTTGTTACTGCAGCTTTTTACCCTCAGATTGTCCCTCCCCAGCTGGCTTCCTCCAGTGGCGTAGCATGGGGGGTGCAGGGGGGGCCGGCCGCACCGGGCGCAACATCTGGGGGTTAGGGTTAGGGTTAGGGGGCGCAAATCCACGGGTTAGGGGGCGCAAATCCATGGGTTAGGGGGCGCAAATTACTTGCCTTGCCCCGGGTGCTGACAACCCACGCTACGCCACTGGCTTCCTCTAGGGTTCCTACACAAGTTTTTACCACCTGGTGGGTGCAATATATGGGGTGATATTCAACTAGCTTTTACTCAGAGTAGCCCACTGAAATTAATAAACATGATGAAATTAGGCCCATTCATTTCAAAGGGCTTACTCCAAGCAAAACTTGAATATACCCATGAAATGGGAGTTGCAGTCCTGAAAGGCACCAGATTGGGGGATACTGTTTTAGGCAGTCAATGCATAGTTGAAAAGTTGAAATATTTCAGGGTTCCGTAAGTAATTAGAAACCACGGGTTGTTTTGGAAGGGCCATGTCATTACAGAAAGACTGAACAGAACAGAATAATAATAGACTTCCTTTTTCCTGGGACTTTTAAAGTCAGAAATATTGTCAGTTGATTAATTAGCTGGGCTCGTGGTCTAAGACATCTTGCAGAGCTTGAGGAAACAATGACAGCAAGAAGTCATCAGGGACTGTCAATAATGTGTGACTTGCAGTAACAGAATTACTGCAAGTTCTGGTTACATAAAGAAATGGAGGGAAAGGGATTGGCTGGCCAGTTTCAGCAGGGGCCTGGAAGTAATTTTTGATCATTGTGAAGCCATTCTCCATGTGTGTTAATATAAGTTAAAGCTATTACAAAGTTATTTAGATGCTTCCACTTCAGCCCTTGGAGGATTTTGTCCTGAAATTGGTATAAGCTGCACAAACCATAATGACAGAGGGGAGCTATATACATTTGCACACATTAGATGCAATTGCTCCGACATAGCGAAATTTTAGGAAAATGTTATTAAACTTATGTCAATACCACAGATCCTGTGGTAGTATTATTAAGTTATCTGAAACTTCATGTTGAAAGAATAATACCCTTGAGTTAATTTGCAGTCATTTAGCAGGTGCAATATTGTAGCGCAATATTGGAGAAAGAGAAAATGGCCCTCCAATTGATCATTAGATGAACAAGGTTTGGGACATGGTCGTTTTGGTAAATAAACTATGGAACTTAGCTGGTGCTTCAGGCATGACAAATCCCCATGTTGATGTATTTAAGACTGGAAAGTTGAACTTCATGGACAGATTACCAGAAGGGCACAAATCCGTTCCTTTTTGAAAAATCTAGAGGATTTCTCAACCACTACTTGCAATCTTCAGAGTATGATTTAAGTAGGCATTGTATTTTCACATAATTACATTGTAGGAAAAGAGTAAGATTAAAATATTAAGGTGGGTTCCCTAAGAATTGAAATTATTCTTTTTATAATTATCTTTTCTTAACTGTATGGAGACACAACTGAGCTGCATGTAATCATTCTCTTCCTCCACAACCATGAGGAGCAAACATTTTTCAAGGGAGATATTTAAATGTATTTGATCTTTTCCCTTGACATGCCAGAGAAAAATAAAAGCCAGAAGCTTTCTTAGCTTACCTCTACTTAGAGCACATTATCCTACATATTAATAGCAAACTTATTCTCCAACCACTGGTACTTATATAACAAAGTGACATCGTCCATGCCCAAGAAAGGCGCCAGCAAGCTCAAGGGAACCTGAAGGTTTGCAGAAGTGCAAAAACATGCTTAGAATGGAGGGGGGGAACCCTCAATGGAGCAACCTCAACCCACCCCAATCCAGTCCAGTGAAAATGGAGCATGCTCAGTAGTTGCAGAATAACTGATGGTTAGTGGGGGAGAAGGAAAAATAAGGAGAGAGGAAATGGCATGGAATAGTCTGGAAAATGGCATGAGTGGCTGGAACCCTTAACAGTAGTACTAGACAGTGCAACATTTTGTTGATAACCCTACTTATTCTCTCCATTTCTGATGTTCAGGCATGAGTACCAATCCTTATGTAGCCACCAGTGGTGCCACCCATGCACAGTTCTAGTGGAAACCCAAAGTTTGCAGAAATAACCAAAGTCTGTTTGGGGATAGAATCCCAAATAGCTGAATGAGTAGGATGTGTGCTCAGTGGCTGTTGGGGGGGAAAAACAGAAAAACAGCTGGGAGACGGAATGGAATGGAGGACAGCATGGCTAACTCAACCAGGGAACAGACGCACTCCACACTGCAACATTTTCTTATGAGTCTTGCTTGTTCTCTCTGTTTCCAGTGTTCAGGTGTGAGCACCATTACTTAGGAAGTCAAAACAGCACCATCCAAGCACAAGGGGGAGGTAGCAGCAGATGAGTTAAACAGGGAACGGGAACCTGTAGCCCTCCAGATGTTGCTGGACTCCAACTCCCATCATCCCTGGCCATTTGTCATGTTGTCTGGGCCAATGGAACTCTGGGATATCTCAGTTGGTGGAGCATGATACTCTTAATCTTAGGGTCATGGGTCCAAGCCCCACGTTGGGCAAAAGATTGCTGCATTTCAGGGGTTTGGACTAGATCAGGGGTCAGCAAACTAATGCCTGGGGGCTGGATGCAGCCGCCCAGGCTCGTAAATCTGGCTCATGGGCCCTGCTGCCAGCTTGGTCAGTCCCTGCACGCTGCAGATGCCTCGCCACGTGGGGACTGACTTCCGTGACGTGGCATGGCTTCTGGGCAGGCTGTGATGCTGGCGTGGCTTTGGATTGGCTGCAGGAAGCTCCTGCAGCTAATCTGAAGCACAGATGCCTCTGGGCGGGCGGCGATGCTGGCGCGGCTTCGTATTGGCTGCCGGAAGTTCCTGCAGCCAATCTGAAGCCTCACCACCTGCTGCTGAGGTAAACCTGGCACGGCCATGGATGGAGACACCAGCGGGTGAGTGGCGGGTCTGGGCGCACCATGGGCATCATGACGGGCGCGTAACGGGGCTTCAGCTGGAGCTCAATATGTATGGAACATGCTCAGTACTCTTGGCATTCTAAGTAACCATGTTGACAATGAAAACTGGGTTGAAAGATGAATGGAGTGGAGTACTGTAGAAGTGAGTGATAGAAACAATCAATACAACCCCTCTGCATGGCAACATTTTTTCCCCAGGACCCACTTGTCTTTTTTTATTCTTAAAACTCAGTCGCTTGCTTGCTTCCAGTTTCCTACTCTCTCTGGGATCTGCTATGCTGCATTTCAAAAGGCTGCTCCATAGCTGACATCCTGGCTTGTTGAAAAGGAAAGAACTATTTGGCAATATTAATAAGATTCTTGTGCAATTTGATGGAAATTATAGCCTTGCTGTCCCTTGAAGAATCATCTCTTGTCACTGCCTTTAAAGAGCAAAGGCACTGTGATATTTCTTCTTGACTGATTAATTGTTTCAGCTTCAAGTCGTGGATAAATCTGGTACACCATTAGTTTAATTAACATACAGAAGAGCCTAGCAATCAAATCTTGAACGGAGCTAGATGAATGGACCATGAGCTTATTCTGCAGTCCAAATGGACACACACGCATACATTTTCCTTCACAATTTGGATTCTGTATGATTCACTCATTGAAATAAAGTATTCTGTAGGAAGTCAGAGGCTGACACAGCATGGTAGAGCCCTGATTGGCTCTCCTGACTTTAAAGCAATGTGGGAGGCACCAATTAAGAGCAGAGGGCTTAACCTTGTCTTCCCACTGATCCCCCTGGTCTTAATCCCCCCCATGTTGCTATTAGCTTCATTTGGGGGCAAATACAGATTTTGTAATCCACCCTAACTTCTTTGGGGAGGGGGAAACAAAAATGTATGTTGGAGAAATGGTAGAGAAGGAAAGGGTTGGACATCTCCAAGAATTACTACTCCCATCAAAATGGCAGCAATCTTCGCCTCACTTTAAAGTAAAAAAGAACAGTGCTCTGGGAGGCTGCTTCCACTCGTGACATTTACAGTGGAATTGCCACATTTTGTTCACTCGCTTTTTATAGAGCATCTGCATGGTCCTGTTCTCACCCCCCCCCTCTGTTCAGCTTCTATTCCCCTGCAACTCAGAAAATTTGATGTTCAAAAAAATAGTTGCACCATTTCCACAGGTGTAGATGGCCCATCACACAGCTTTTCAGCAGGTTGTTTGGTCAGCTATGGCCTGTATATATTGTTCTATTCCTTCTCTATAGTCTCTTCTAGGAATAAGCTCATCGCTTTAATTCCTACTTTTCCAAATTGCCTTTCTCCCCCCCCCCCAAGTCTTTCTCTCCCTGAATCATGATCCGGAGTGCAGCAAGAGTTGAAAGAAGTGCTTAACCTGTTCTCCCTACACCAGGTGTAGCCAATGTGGTGCCGTCCAGATGTGATGGGTTCCCAACTCCCATCCCCATTCTGGCCAATTTACAGGGATTATGGGAATTGTAGTCCAAAACATGTGGAGGGCACCATCTTGACTACCTCTGTGCTACACCATTGTCTCCCCTACCTAACACTGAAGAAAGGGGACTGCCCATCTAGAATCAAAGTCTGGAAGCAGATTTTTCTATTCTACTTACAGTTTAAAGCTCAACAATGTTGCTAAGTAGTCCATGTCTTAAAGAATCCACAGTCACAGATCTCCCATCATGTCACACCTCTTTTTGCCCTCTGAGCCTTCAGATTCCATTCCAGGGTAGGCTGCAGTTCAGTGGTTAGGTGAACATTTTCTAAAGTCTGTGCAGACTTGTTGGTAGGATAGAGGGCTGAAATTTGGGATTTGATGGTGATACCTCTGCTACTATCTCTTTGTGTTGTACTATGTAAGTCCTCTTTGGGATAGCTGGCATATTTTATGTGGAGCAGCTTTAAACAGCACCATGCAAGTAGCAGCTCACCAGATGAAGGAATCTACTTCTCCAAGAGGCAGTGGTGGCCACCCACTTGGATGGCTTTAAAAGAAGATTAGACAAATTCCTGGAGGAGAGGGCTATCAGTGGCCTCTCACCCTGATGGCTATGTTCTGTCTCCACTGTATGATCTTGAATATTGGTTTCTGAAGAATGCAAGAGGATGGAGTGCTGTTGCTCTCAGGTTCTGCTCACAGGTTTCCCAGAGGCATCTGGTTGGCCACTGTGAGAACAGGATGCTGGACTAGATAGATTACTGACCTAATCCAGCAAGCATTTATTATCTGCTTGCAATAAGGATATACGGAGCCTGCTTGGAGCAGCTAATCTCACAGGGGAAAAAGTGTTCTGCTTTAGGGAGGTCTGCCTCAGATGATTTACTGAGTAAATTTACTTCTCTCACTCTGCAGATATCCAGTTACTTATACTCCTTTCCTATCTTGCACCAAGATATCAGGTTGGGCTACAATATATCCTTCTATTATCTTCTCAATAACGGTAAAATAAATTAGCCAAGGTCATGAGATGCTGACTTTGCTGAGGCCATCCAGTGAGCTTCCTGGCAGGGCAGAGATCAGAACATCAACATCTTAGATACAACTCATTCACTTGATTTGCACTTCACTTCAAACCATAGTTAAACTATTTTCAACACATGTGTCAGCACACTTTGTGTTCACTTCTAAACCATAGTTAAACTGAACTACGCTTTACAAAGTGTGCTGGTGCATGCATTGAAAATTGTGTCCGCTTCCCCATCTCCTGCTGAAGCACTACTGGGAGCTAAGCTATGTTTTGACTTAGCATTATGTCCAAATGCAGGACTCGGGGTTTGTTTCTTTCCAAGCGAGCCACAAGCTGTGATCAAGATTTGTTCTTGGCTTGCCAATTACATTTTGCTTTGAGGAAACAAACCATGAGCTTAGCTTCAAATGTAGTGCTAAGCCAAGCTGTAGCTTAGGTCATAGCCGTGTGGCGGCAACAGGAGCAGGAGAGAGCACCAAAGCCCCCATGATTTTAGTTTAAAGTGACGTTCAAATGAGGTCTTTCTCTACTGTGCTACACTGACATTTTGAATGAATCTAAAATGTTGGGCTGGATCTACATTGGCCTGATTATTAGATATAACATTCTAAAACGTCACAGGGCATATGTGTAAATTAAAAGTGTTTCTTACCTTGTTTCCTCTGTCAAGATGCTTTCTCCCTCCTGGTTGCTCTACTGTGCCCTCTGGTATCACACTTTAATAATGCATTAAAGGTAAAGGTAAAGGTAAAGGTAAAGGTAAAGGGACCCCTGACCATTGGGTCCAGTCGTGGACGACTCTAGGGTTGCGGCACTCATCTCGCTTTATTGGCTGAGAAAGCCGGCGTACAGCTTCCGGTTCATGTGGCCAGCATGACTAAGCTGTTTCTGGCGAACCAGAGCAGCGCACGGAAATGCTGTTTACCTTCCCGCTGGAGCGGTACCCATTTATCTACTTGCATTTGATGTGCTTTCGAACTGCTAGGTTGGCAGGAGCCGGGACCGAGCAACGGGAACTCACCCCGTCGCAGGGATTCAAACCGCCAACTTTCTGATCAGCAAGCCCTAGGCTCTGTGGTTTAGACCACAGCACCAGCTGCGTCCCTTTTAATAACACATTATGAACGCTAAAAGTAGGATGTAATGTGTCCATCTACATTATGAATACCATTCCTTAACCCTTCCTTAACGTTATAAGCCATGAGTGTAGATCTGCCCTTGGTCATAGTTTCACTCTTGTACATAACGGAAATGTAGCTGCTATTTTGTTTTTTTCCAGAGCACTTTAATAGAGAATGTGAACATAGAGCCTGACTACAAACCATTGAAGTCTGGACCAATGTCCAAGAGAGCAGGTCAGCAGAAACACTTCTGTTGTACTTACAGATCTAAAGGTAATTGAAACATTTACAGCACACTCCTATGCACATTTACCTGGGAACAGTGATTTGGGTTTTTTTGCTTTTTCCTTTAGAAGATCAAGGTGCCAGTATTCACGATGAAGTTGCTACGCTAACTGTCACACTTTTAACATTTGAAAGAAAAAGGTGCCAGTACTGCATACCTTTGAGTATCTCCAGAAAAAGAATTGCCTGGGAGTAATCTATACTGGTCACAGCAGTATTTATTCTCAAGTACACACATGCAGAGGACTGCACTGTAAGATTTAAAAATCCAAAGGCCCGGCTCCTGCAATGCACAATGAAGTCTTCTGGGCAACTCTGCTTATTTGCAATTCAGATAAAAGGGAACAGGTTTTTATTATTGTTTTAATTCCACTGAGAAGCTTAGAGAAAATATTAAATGGGCTCTACAGTATAATTATATCTGCCTGCTTGCAATCAATTCCTTCTGCCCTCCGTAGTTCACTGGCTTGCGTCTCTGCTCTCCTGTCTTAAAACCTGCTTGATAACAGAGTGACTCCCCTGGACACCGTGGAAATGACTTCTGATTTACTAGGGGAATCAACAACAGGAGCCTTAGGCTCAAAGCTTAAAATGACGTCTTATGAAAATGAAATCTCAACAGAGGTTTCCTCCTGTGCACAGCTGGCAGGAAGGGAAACCAATATTCTCAAATGTTGGGGTTAGTAATAATGAGAACATGAAGTCTTTTGTTTGCTGTTATGATATGTCAGGCTGTTTTATAGCACAGATGTAAATAGATACTGCAATCTACTACCTTAGTCTAGAGCAGTGGTTCTCAGATGTTTTTCTCTGGGTCAAACTTTTGGAATAAAAATTTGCTCACACCACACCAAATTTTTTTATTGTTAAGAAACACATTGGAAAACAAAAAGAAACAACTTCTAGCAGTGCTTGAATTATAACATAGAACACTACTACTTTATGTTAGGTCTAATTTGAGACAAAAAACCCTCTCATCTCCTCATCAGCACAAAGAAGCCTTTCTCTTTTGGTCTTTCATATTTATCTGTGTTCACAACAATATGTTGTGGATAACTGTAGAAGGCTAGCCAATGCTCTTGAAGCGACATAGTCCTATGTTTCATTTTCAAGGTGCAATCAATTGAAATGCAGGCCATTTACTTCTCTTCATTCAATGCCAATCCTGCACAGCAGCAATTCGTGAAGGGGTCTCTAACCCAGTGGAAATTTTCTGTAGACAACAGTGGGAAATAATGATCATTCTACCAGAGCTGCAAGATGTTCCTGAATGAGGAGGCCATACAATTCCTTGCTCATCTTAAAACGTTTTACCAGTGGGAACATTTCCATGTTATGTTGAACCAGTCTTTCTGCACCGGAGCGGAAGCTCTTTTTCAAATGCAGAATTTGTCTGTAGCTGTGAGGATATTGTCATCATGGCCTTACATACTGGCATTGAGCTCATTCAACCAGGTAAAGATAATGGCCAAATGTGCCCAGTCTGCCCACCAGCCATTGTCTTCCTCTTCTAACCCAGACTGCAGTGAAGGCAGCAAATAAGGTGTACTTTGCTGCCTACATTGCATCTTCATTGTGCTGTGCGGACAAGCTTTTCAAGGTAGTGTGGAAACTTTGGTGAAAAATGGCATTGGGTTTGATCCTTAGTCAAAAACTTGGGGAACAATTCAAGGTACCCTATTAAAGGGGTCCAAGGGTTGGGTTCTGTCTAAGAGCCCGGGCGTAGACCGGCAGGCCATAGAACATCCCTGAATGGCATCTTGGCATAATTTCCCCATTAGATCTGCATCAGTGTGTGTGTGTGTGTTCCTTTTACTAGGATTGACCGTGATGGTGATATCAACCAGCAATCGGCTTGGCTGATACAGGATACACCTATGCCAAATCTGGTTTACATCTATAATCAATAAAGTTGTGGCCATTTTGATCCCAAGCTGGTGTTGTCTTTATTACTACATCTAAAATGTTAAGTTTTCCCGCTTGGTAATCATTGGCCCACTGTGCTGTAGCCCGCAGTTCAAGGACTACCTGTTATTCAGGATTATCTCATTCTATTCTTTTTATAATTGAGCCACATGGCTGGTTTGGTTTTAAAAGGGGGGGGGGAGGGAAACATTATCCACATCTTATGCAATTATTTAATTTGCATGAAATGAAGAGATAAATTATTTTTCCTTTATACAGATAATAACTAGGATTGTCTTTTATGCTTCATATCCCTTGGTAATTTCAAAAACTAGAACTCCTCCCCGCCCCCTGTTCATTTTGTTGTTGTTCTTGAACACTAAAATAAAAGCAAATAAGCATCCTGGTGTGTGTTTAAGCAGTAATGCCAAACTGGCAAGTACAACATGGAAGTTATTATATCTCCAGGGATTCCTAGGTTTTAATATCCAGATTGAATGTTTAAGTTTTGGGGATATACAATCTCCAACTGAGTCATGGAAACAAAAGTTCCTAGAATATGACAACTTGCAAATAGCAAACTTGCATTCTCTCCTCCTTCCCCTCCCTCCCTTATCATATGATATTCAAATAGCTTCGGGAAAATGGTTAGCCACAACCAATTTTTATAGTTCGTTCAACTGCCCTAAGTAAGTGGATGCTCTGAGGAAGCTGGCCAAGAGGAAAACCTCACACAGTACCATAAGTACAGAAGGTGTGGATTTCACTTAAAAATATTTATTTATTTAAACCATTTTTATGTTGCGCGCTCACACACACACACACACACACACACACCTCCCAGAGCAGCTTGCAATATCACTGACAAGATAGTCTCAGAGACTGGCTTACAATCTAAAAGACATGACACAAAGGAAAAGGAATTGGGAGGGGGGGGGCAAACTCATGCACTTAGTTTCTTAGCTGTGGAATTTTTGCAATAACTAGCAGGAAAGGAAACCTTTCAAGGAGGGGTGAAGCCAGAAGTTGCTTGTTTTCTTTTTGAATTTTAAGAGCTGATGGTAAGAAGTCGTCTTAGGATGCTGTCGTGGTGTTTAGTGTCTGGGATTCTCAGGCTGTATAGTATTTGCCTGCATTCCTACTTACTTCCTGCTTGCTGGGAATTCGTAAAAAGCAATGAATACATTATTAACATACAAATGTATGTCATGTTATGGGGAAATTGCAAAATTTCACGGGGACCTGAAAAAAATATCCACAGATGGATGGGAAAATGAGGCGAGCTGCACTTAAGATTGGAAAAGTGAGAAACTGAAATAGACACTCTATATCCCTATGTATAAGTGGACACCTAGGTGGAAAGTAAGTAACGGAACAGGATACTGTAGAAAAGCAGAATGCCTCAGACAAAACCTGAATAAATATCAATGGAAGGCATTGATATGAATAGCTCAGTCGGAGCTGGTATCTCCAGCTCTAACCTCATTATACCCTTATTCAGTGTGGGAAGTTTGCACCTTTGATGGTTCCCCTTTGAAGCCCTCTGATTGACAGCCACCACACTGAATTATATAAGGTGGACATTCAACAGATTTGAATCCATAGATTATCGTTCACCTCTAGGAGGAGAAGCAATAAGATAGCAGGGGTTGTAAACGGCAAACATCCATGAGGTATCGACACACTACAGTAGACTTTGATCTCCAGTCTATTATATCTTTGCCTTCCTGCTTCTCCACTGTGAACTTGGCAGGCGAGGTTTTCAGGATGTGAAATATTATCCCAACTTAGTTCTAACTTTTATAAAAGAGAGCGGGTTTGTCTCTCCAAAGATCTTTATCCAGATTCCTTTACCTATGTGAAATTCATTTCAGAAAGGTGAGTGCAAAACTGCAAATTCCTTAAGGAATTTTCCTATTTTGAAAATAAACAGCTTTTGCTGTGTCTAAAAAAAAGAAGCAAGGAATTTACATGAAGTACAGCTTGAACTGACAGAGATTGAAGAGCACTTCAATAAGGGTAGCAAAGTTACAGCCGTTGAATAATACTTTATATGAGGATCCCTGCTGAGTTGTACAGCTATCTGCTCCGCCAGTGGTAAAGAAGATAATTATTTCAGGATGTTCTGGCCAGCCGTTGGGCAATTATTGTTTGCATTGCATTGCATTGCTCTGCTGTGCTCTGCTGTGCAGTCTAGCCCAGCTAGTACAACAGACTGCACTGAAATCCTGTATGAGGACGCAACAAGTGACATTAATATTAACATATCAGGCTAAGAGCAGAAGAAAAGCTGCAAGTTACCCAGGAAGCTCAGGAAATCTAACACATTTGGCCATTGCCTTGCCAGGGTGATCTGATGCTACTGTCTACTCTGCATTTACAATCTAATACCTGTGCTAAGCTTAAAAAAATACAGTCATATTAGGGAATTGTAGCATTAAAGGGCTCCTTTTGAGAGGAAGGGTGGGATAGACATTTAATAAATAAATACATTTAATAAGTAAAGCAGGCAATCAGGCAAAACTTTTAACTTTTGGGGGAAATATAATATATCAGTAATGCATGGTGCACTTCTAGTTGTCTACTGAAAAATATCAAGCTAGGTGAGCAACTGAAGGCTAATAGGCTACATGAAGGCAGGAAATGTAAAGCAAGCAATGAAGGAACCATGAGACAAATGAAAGTGTAAGGGTGCAATCCTATATGTACTTTCACCTGGGAGCAGTAGCAATTGCCGAGCCAATGGCACTTAGCTGACCGGCCATTGCCTGCATTGCTGCTGCTGTCCAGGAGCTGGTGTGTGTGTGTGTTTGTCTGTCTGTCTGTGTGTGCGCACAGATAGGCCATGGTGAGGTCAGCACAGTGCAAATGGGCAGCTGGTAATTATGGATTGGCTCTGCTGATGCATTTGCACTGTGCCAAGCTCAACATTGCCTTGCCCACCCTCCCATACTTCCTGCTAAGCAGCAGTGATGTGGTCAATGAGTGATCAGATAACTGCATCCACCACAACCCACTAACTTGGGAATACTAGTGAATTCAGTGAGGTTTGTTTTGGGGTAGATGTGCATTAGGATTGCAGTGTGAGCCACTACCTTTCTTACTGCAACAATATAGGTCCTGAAGGCTTAAGTCTCATCTGCCGTGACATCTACATCCATTGCCAGGCTGGCAGAGAGCTGGATCAATTCCCTCCACTCATTATATGCTAAAAATAATTCAAATGGAAGCACATATGAGAAAACAACACAGTTGCAGATGTGCTGATATCTGGAGCCATTCTGCATTATGGATGGTTTGGGGAGTAATAGCTTTGTCCTCCTGGGTAGAAATATTTGGATATATATAATTAAAAGCATCATACTTGCAATCTACTCAGATGGATCACAGTGGGCATGTCAAGGAAACGATGCCTTGGCTTGAGCTGAAAGTGGAGAGTGTCACCTTGTGGTGAGATGCCTGAGTACTACAGATAGATGGAACTCATCCATCTCACCTGGGAGGAGATGTGGGTGAATTGAAGTTCCCCTTGCATCTTACTCTGGATGGGCAAAAAGAAGCTACCTGAACATCTGAAGTTTGATGGCCATCTGTCATGGATGCCTTAGTTGTGATTGCTGGACTAGGTCTCTTCCAACTCTACAGTTCTGTGAGTCTATGATCCAGCCTCAGTTTAAATGCATCCAGGGCAACTGTGTCTGTGTTCTGCCCACCAAACAAACAAACAAACAAACAGGCAGAGGGAACTGCCAATTTTATGTCAATGCAATTTGCCAAGCATTTTCAGCTGCCATTGACTGGTGGAAAGAAACTAAAAGCATTCAATATTGAAGAGGCCAGTGCCTGAGAGTGACTTAAGAAGCAAGTCTTCAAATTGTTATTTTTCTAATGGAGCTCAACTTAGAAAACTAATTGATCACCAAGCCCACAATCCCTAGTTTGCTCAGACAGTGTACATACTTTCGTAATGGGGAAAACATCTCTGGAAAATGCAGCGGGTGGGGGATATTGTGTGAAAACTAGCTTGTGAAATATCCCAAAGGAGTTTTAAGCCCTGTTTTTGGTGATGATTGTCGACAGGAGTGAAGGAGGATTGATTTTACCTTCCATCTTTCTCTGCAGGAAATTTATTTAGTGATTACTTATTTATTTAAAATCATTTGCATCCTACTCACCTCCCTAAGGAGATTTGAGTGGTGCACATTGAAAACAGTTCAATAATATCAACAAACAATAACAAAACTCACAGCAGTCAAAATATCTAGGAAGGTTCAAAGACCTGAATAAAAATAAAAGTTTTGACTGCCCTGAGTAGAAGCAGTGCCCAGAGGAAAGCACTTCCAGAGGTGATGGGCTGACAAAGAAAATGTCCTCATGGGTTGTTGCAAATTCCTGAAGCAACAGAAAGATGGACCTCTGTGGACTATCTTGGTTCTTGAGCAGCATTATATGGAGAAAGTCAGTCCAGGTAAAGTGACTGGAAGCCATTTTAGAGTAAAACTAGCTCTCTGAATTGCACTCAGAAATGAATAGACAGCCTGTGCAGTTATTCTTGATTGGTCTACCACCAAAGTGATCATATCACTTTCAGTTTCATGACAAAGCTAGAAACCAGATGAAATAGTTGCCCCACCTCTGAGTGGCTTCCAGCACATACAAAAATCTAACAAAACATTAAAATTTAAAAAGCTTCCCTATACAGGACTGCCTCCAGATGTCTTCTAAAGTTGGCTGTAATGACTTACTAAAAAAATAAGAAAGACAGCCACGAATCTGAGCTCCCTACTTGCTCTAGGCCTGGTACAATAGTATCTCCTCTAATCCCCTCTGGGTGGCCCTGCTCCTTTTAACACCAGGTAAGCATTGAAATTGAACACTTGGATTTAGTTTCAGTTTGTTAGCCCTCATCCAATGCCTTACTGAAATCAAGCACTGGTCTAGGACATCTACAGCCTCCTTGATATGGTTAGAAAGGTAGAGAGACTGCAGTACTCCAAAATCCTGGACAACCTCTCCCAGCAGTTTTATACAGATGTTGGGGAGGGGCAGAATAGAACCCTGAGGAACCTATAAGCCATGGATATGAACCAAAGTCCCCTAGAACCTTCACCTGGAAATGTCCTCTCATGAAGGACCAGAACTACTGTGAAGTTGTCCCGCCAAAGTTCAACCCTGAGAGATTATCCAGAAGGATATTGTACTCAGTGGTATCAAACACCACCAACAGATCTGGCAGAATCAAGAGGGACACACTCCCCCTGTGGAATTCTAAGTGAAGGTCTTCCACCAAGGTGATCATGACAATTTCAGTATCATGAGCAGATCGGAAACCGGACTGAAATGCATCTCGGACAACACAGACACAAATGCTCCCAAAATGAATTTTCAAGAGTTGCCAAGCCAATAATGCTTTAATAATGTTGGCTCCACTGAGGGATTAAAAAAACAAACAACACAAGTCAGAGGAGACAACACAGCTGTCCAAGGTGGAACAAATACAAACAATTTTATCTACAAAGTGTCTTGGAAACTGTAGGTTGTCCCTGGGGAATTGAGATCTAGTGTGGTGTAGTGGTTAGAGTGTTGTATTAGGACCTGCAAGTTCAGGGTTCAAATCCCTATTCAGCCATGAAGTTCACTGGGTAACCTTGGATGAGTCACTACCCCTCAGCCAAACCTACCTTACAGGGTTGTTGTGAAGATCAAATGAGAAGGGGGAGAATCATGTAACTCTCTGGAGATTCTTGGAGAAAAAGTGGGATATAAACGCAATCAATCAATCAATCAATCAATCAATCAATAATATTGCCTCCATGGAGACCTTCAAACACCTGAAACAGGTCACCTAATGCCTCTGCACAGATGGAAAGGTGTGAAAGAAGAACAATCTATTTGTCAACTTCACCACAATGGAGTACCTGGGCACCTAGAGGAGCTCTAGCTCATGTTCAATGAGACTTGTGGTGAGTTTCCTAACAGTCACTCTACTCATTGTTGTTATATTTTTGGTGTTTCTTTTGCAATGGTAGGACAAAGAGCACAGGGAAGCAGGCATGCTGCAGATGTAAAAAGATACAGTCACACACAAACATTTCAGCCCAGCAACATGTAGATTAATGGATGGTTTGGCCTTAGCATGAATGAGCAAAGGGGCAAGATCCGGTTCCTCAATTCAAGCCTGAGTAAGTCAGGATTTCTCTTGCAGACAGTTTCAGGCATATTGAGCCGCAGCATAACAAAATGACTGAAGCTGATTTAGGACTAACATTTCACTGAAAAGGCTTGCGAGCTGAACTGTACCAGGTAACTGAGCATATGTAATCTGCAAACAAGCATAACTAGCTGGACTTTGCTTTTTGCTGTATAAATATTACTAGACTGTCCGTGAGAAAGACTTGCCTAGCAAAAATAAACAGAGCTTCAGGTCTAATGGCATTTTAATGACGATAAATAAGAGCACATTTTTGTCTCAGTGGCATGAGAAAATGGAGAGTTGTTCTATCCCTGCTCGGAGATCATTCTTATCCCTCTGTGCTAGTTCCGCTTTGTCACCTCAGCTATTTCGTCCACCAAGCTTTCATTTTAAGAGTATTAGTTTACCTGTCTAAACAGGTAGAGACTGAATGCAGCCTTTAAGTACTGCATGTTCCTTCTGAGTGCCATTTTGAACAACATGGAACCAGAGGGGGGAACACAGAGTACCGTACTGCAAGGAAAATGTCAGGCTGTCAGAATACTGTGTGATGCATGAAGGTCTAAGAGGTGGAAAATTGAGATCACTGTTCAAACAATCTCTCTTTAATCTATTGTCTAAGACAGGTGACAAGATGGTTCCTTGATCCAGACTCCTTTGATATGTGTTACAGTGGTACCTCGGGTTACAGACGCTTCAGGTTACAGACTCTGCTAACTCAGAAATAGTACCTTGGGTTAAGAACTTTGCTTCAGTAAAGATGGTAAACACCATCTTGCTTCTCAAGCAGTAATTTCCAAGGTGCTTGACCTGACAATGCATGCTGGTATTCTCTAATTAAGGGCTATGTTCCCTTCTGGGTAGCCTTCCAAGAACCACATGCCAGTAGGGCTGGAGACAGAGGCAAAAAGGGGTGGAGCAACAAATATATAAGCTTTATCCTTGTACAGTAGGTTAATTACTACACACAATCACACACCCCTCTCCATCTTCCATCCAGGCAAGTAAGGAGAAACACACTCACATACGCTCCAAACATTTCTCCAATAAAAATAGGAATGTCCCAATGAAAAGCGGGTCATTCTGCGATCAAATCAGGAATTGGGGCAGCTTCTTTAAATCCAGGACTTGGAGGGTCTGCTCTTAGGGTGTGACATAGGGCAAGGTAAGGGTGTGGTCTGGGGACAATTCTGAGTACCAGATAGAGAGGCAAGTAGGGCTGCATTTGCCCCCTAGATTCAAGGTTCCTTAAAGGTAAAGGGACCCCTGACCACTAGGTCCAGTCGTGACTGACTCTGGGGGTTGTGGCGCTCATCTCGCTTTATTGGCTGAGGGAGCTGGCGTACAGCTTCCGGGTCATGTGGCTATCATGACTAAGCTGTTTCTGGCGAACCAGAGCAGCTCACGGAAACACCGTTTACCTTCCTGCTGGAGTGGTACCTATTTATCTACTTGCACTTTGACGTGCTTTCGAACTGCTAGGTTGGCAGGAGCAGGGACCGAGCAACGGGAGCTCACTCCGTCATGGGGATTTGAACCACCGACCTTCTGATCAGCAAGTCCTAGGCTCTGTGGTTTAACCCACAGCGCCATCTGCATCCCTTTACCAAGGTTCCTTACCTGTGCCCTAATGAGATGAAACGAGAGGCCACAATTTAATTTTGATGAAATCCCTAGCATTCTCTGGAATAAGTATGCCTTTTTTATGTGGCTAGGCTCACCAGGATCCAGATTAACAATATTCCCAAATTCTTATTTCAGTTTAATTTAAATGTAATGGTTTCCCTGCTCCTCAAGGAGGTGGCCAAAATTGCTTCGGGGTTGAGGTGCAATGTGTGGCAGCTGTAAGGGTTCAAAGTCATTCTCCATGTGATTCGGCCTAGTAGACCAGAGACTCTGCATGGATGTAACAGCCTTAAATGATTAGGACCCATTAGGCCTGGTGGGACATTTCTGAATATGAGTGACCCTTGGTGCTTAGAAAAGAGGCTATTTTAGGCGAGCTGGGCTGGGCAAAGGTCATCAGGCTATTCCTGATTTTCTTGGCGAAGTGCACTGCAATGTGATCAACCAAAACAGATTCAAGGGACTCAGCTAGACTGGTAAAGAAAAAGCATTTTATGTGTCGCATATGTGATATAAGACTGTGACACCATATGGTGCTGCGGAGTCCCGTCTTTCCCTACCAGATTTCCCTGTATGAGTTTACAACACGTTTAACTGAATCACTTCTTTGACACATCTAGATCCAGCCAAGGACTGATAATAAAATGTCTGTCTCTTTAAATATCCAGTCACAGGCAGGTAGCCGTGTTGGTCTGCTGTAGTGAAAACAAAATATAAAAATTCCTTCAGATACACACTGAAGAAGTGTGCATGCACGCAAAAGCTCATACCAATAACAAACTTAGTTGGTCTCTAAGGTGCTACTGGAAGGAATTTTTTAATTTTGTTTTAAATATCCAGTTTACCAGGTACAATGGTCCCGCTTTATATCAGACAACAACCTACCTGTTTCAAGCATTCACCATGCACAGAGGTTGTCCATGGTTCTTGTCTATCAGGAGTAGAATGGAAATTTCTCCCAGATCTCCCTTTTTTTGCTTCCACCTTCCTGAGTTGTTGAAAGGCTCAGCCTCCCAGGTATTCCTACCTGCTGCACATGTCATGCAGTATATGTGGACGTTTTGCCTTTTAGTACCAGCTTCTAGTACTCCTGCCCACCTAGCAGTTCGAAAGCATGTCAAAGTGCAAGTAGATAAATAGGTACTGTTCCGGCGGGAAGGTAAACGGCGTTTCCGTGCGCTGCTCTTGTTCGCCAGAAGCAGCTTAGTCATGACCCGGAACTGTATGCCAGCTCCCTCGCCAATAAAGCGAGATGAGCACCACAACCCCAGAGTTGGTCATGACTGGACCTAATGGTCAGGGGTCCCTTTACCTTTACCTTGCCAGCTTCTAGTACTACTTTTTAAAAATTAAAATGGTGGAACCTTGCTTTCACAATCAATGGGGCTGGATTCTCAGAAATGCAGGAACTTTCACCGGCAGTTTCTTCACCCCTTTTTGGTGGAAGACTGGAAGCATTAAAAAATCATTCACAAAAGCCCAGAATTAAGTTTAAGATATTAACTGATGCGAAAGAAAGAGGGGGCTTTGCCCTGCCAGACCTAAAGCTGTATTATGAAGCCGCAGCTTTCTGTTGGCTAAAAGACTGGCTACTCCTCGAAGACACTGATGTATTGGACCTGGAAGGTTTTAACAATGCTTTTGGTTGGCATGCATACTTATGGTATGACAAGGTTAAGATCAATAAGGCCTTTAAGAACCATATTGTCAGGAAAGCAGTGTTTAATGTCTGGACAAAATACAAAGACTTATTGGAAAACAAAACTCCAAGGTGGCTTTCACCTCTGGAAGCTAAGGCCCGAAAAAGACCCAATATGGAGGCCAAATGGCCAAAATATTGGGAAATACTAGAAAAAGATGGAGACAATTGGAAATTGCAGAGTTTGGAGAAAGTGAAGGATAAAGTGCGAGACTGGCTACATTATGCTCAGATTAAAGAAGTCTTTAAAAACAACAAAAAGCTAGGGTTCCAGGTGGAGAAATCGAAGTTGGAAACAGAATTGTTAGAACCAAAGACTAAGGTACTTTCAAGAATGTATAACTTGCTGTTAAAATGGAACACACAAGATGAAATGGTTAAATCAGCTATGATAAAGTGGGCACAGGACATTGGGTATAATATCATGTTTGAGGACTGGGAAAGGTTGTGGACCACTGGGTTGAACTTCACTGCATGTAATGCTTTGAAGGAAAATGTAATGAAAATGATATATAGATGGTACATGACCCCAGTTAAACTTGCTAAGATATACCATTTGTCTGATAATAAATGTTGGAAATGTAAAGAAAATGAAGGAACATTCTTTCACCTCTGGTGGACCTGCCCTAGGGTGAAGGCCTTCTGGGAAATGATATATAATGAGCTGAAAAAGGTATTTAAGTATACCTTCACCAAGAAACCAGAGGCCTTCCTTTTGGGCATTGTCGGCCAGAAGGTGTTAAAGAAGGACCGAACATTCTTTATGTATGCAACAACGGCAGCAAGGATACTCATCGCTAAGAACTGGAAAACTCAAGATCTACCCACACTGGAAGAGTGGCAGATGCAACTGATGGACTATATGGAACTAGCCGAGATGACTGGCAGAATCCGAGACCTGGGAGAGGAGAGGGTCGAAGAAGATTGGAAGAAATTCAAGATTTATCTAAAAAAACACTGTAATTTGGTTGAATGTTAAGAAAGGATGCTAGATCATAAATAATTGTGCACCACTAAACTAGATGGAATTAAGATGATAAGTAAGTTTGAGGAAAAATTATAAACCTATTGGAGAATTAATAGACTATATTTAAATGAATTTGACACAAGAGTGTAAACAAGATGATAAATTGCGGGCAATAATTGACAACGATGTGAATGGGAGCGGGAGGTGTGAGGGAGTCCGAAGATGTTAAGAAAGTATGTTATGATATATGGTATACTGTTCTTTATCTTTGCATTTATGTTTAAAAATCCTAATAAAATATATATTTTTTAAAAAAATCATTCACAAGAACAGTGTGTACTTCATTCTGCAACACCGATCAGTCAGAATCACTTAGCAGCTTTCAGCCGGCTTTATCGCAACAATAATGTCGCCAACCAGACTTTGATATGACAAGAATAGGAAAGCTGACAGGTTTCCTGATTGATCCCTCCATCCCGGATGCAGATGCCATTCTAGTGACTTATCAGTTAAGCAAATAAATACAGCATTAGTTCAAGTACATTTAGCATTAAAATAAACACACTGTGAAAGGTGACCACCTGGTTGCTGTATTTCATATTCACTGAAATAGATAAACTGTACAATTCACCGGCAAGCCAGCCAAGAGATTGATGGCAAGTTACTGTATCACCTGAATGCATCAAGTGCACATGCCATGCCATAGTGTTTTTTTTACCTCCATTTGTTTTCAGTGTTGCAAACTCTCTTTGTTTGCGTCTATATATTTGCAAAGGCAGCTTTTTAGCTTCTGGGTACCCCTGAGGTTGGCTTCGTTGATTGACGTACAATGAGCAGGCTAGAGAGCCAATTCTTCAACGGTAAGCATTCTGCCAAACAACGGAGCATCGAACGTGCTCCTGTGCCTCCAGACACCTCTCAGATATAGCAGAGTTATGAGCAACAGAACACCTTCTCACTTAAGCAATCTGTGCTACCGTTTCTGACGCCCTTGTGAGAGGGGGGTGGGAAAGGGAATGCCGCAAGCAAGAGCAAGCTCTAGCCTCCCTGCGGCTTCTTTCTGCGCATACGTGTGCTTGTATGTGTGTGGGTGTTCACACATCTCTCTGAGAGGCAAGAGAGTGGCACCTGCCAACTCACCATGAGAAAGACGGAGAACTTGGAAGAGGATTTCACAACATAATTCATCAGAGATACGATCTGTGTTTGTGCATTTTAACGGCCTTTATTAATTCCCCATGTCTTATCTTGCTTGCGTCTCGCAGGAAATGGTCCTTATATGGCACAGATGTTGACTTCCTTTGTCAGGGGAGGCTGGTGCTTTGCAAGTTACCTACTGAGTTAGCCTGAACTGGATGAATCATGCAGCCATATGTATCCTTTAAAAACCAAAAGCAAGCTCAGGAAGCTGTAAGTTTGAGCAGAGTAGCGATGGGAAAAATCTGACAATTTGGTTTCTTTCAGTTTCTCATTTTTCCAATCTTACTTTAAACTTCTCCACATTAGGTTACCTTTTTTAAAAAACAAACAAACAAACAAACAAACAAACAAACAAACACACACACACAAACAAACAAACAAACAAACAAACAAACAAACAAACACAAACCCTCTTCTTGGAAGGACCCATTATTACCAACAAGGGAAGATTGACTGTTAAAACTAATGGACTTAGCTGAGAGAGCAAAATTGGCATGCTTAATTAGAGAAAAGTCATTGTTAACATCTCATAGACTTTTGTGTGAAAAAGGAAAAGAAATAATGAAATTTGGATTTGAGGGTTGAAGATGTTTATAGAAAGTGGCAATGTTGGGTGTTATATTAGAGTGGATGAAGTGAATATTGTTTATATATAGTGAACAAATGAAGAACTAGAAGTTCTTTAAAAATAAAACCAAATAAAATAATCCTCTTGAAAAAAGGCATCTTAGTGTCATCTTTTCTTACTGTGTATATTTTTGTATGCAATTTTGCCTGATACACAGTTTTGCAAAACAATTTCTTCTAGCGTAGGAGTGAGAACCTCTGGCTCACAGGAGGCCATTTCCCACAAGTTCCGGTGGTATGCAAAGATATTTCCTCAAACCAAGCCCATCTACACTATACCTGAAGGTTGGACTGAACTTCCCATACATGAGCTGATGGACGGTGTATTCAATCCTTCTTGGCTGCTACCTTCCCCCACCCCTACCCCAACACAGGCCAACTTTGACAACCCACCTGCCAATCACATGATACCATTATATCAGATGATTGACAGGTGGGTGGTCTTACCCACCTGCCAGAGTTGGCCCATGGCGTGGTGGGAGATCTGGCCATGCAGGCCGAAAAGTTTCGTCACTTCTACTCTAGTGTAATGAATTTTTGTATGTTATGTTCACTAATACATTAATTTCTATGCACACTTCACCCTTTCATGTATGCATTTTTGTACAAATTGCTTGGCAGAAGGAAGTGTGAATTTTGAAGAATGGCTGTGTTTTAATTTGTGTATTGATTTGAAAGGAGCAAGTTATGAAGGTTTACTTTTAATTTGTGAACTGAATCAAATTTCTCCCCATCCCTAAATCAGAGGAGATCTCTTTGATGGTTTTAATAATAATAATAATAATAATAATAATAATAATAATAATAATAGTAATAATAATAATAATTTATTATTTATACCCCGCCCATCTGGCTGGGTTTCCCCAGTCACTCTGGGTGGCTTCCAACTGAATATTAAAAACAATGCAGCATTAGACATTAAAAACTTCCCTAAAGAGGGCTGCCTTCTGTTGTCTTTTAAAAGTAAAATAGTTGTTTATTGCCTTGACATCTGATGGGAGGGTGTTCCACAGGGCAGGTGCCACTACCGAGAAGGCCCTCTGCCTGGTTCCCTGTAACCTTACTTCTCGCAATGAGGGAACCGCCAGAAGGCCCTTGGCGCTGGATCTCAGTGTCCGGGCTGAACGATGGGGGTGGAGACGCTCCTTCAGGTATACAGGACCAAGGCTTTAAAGGTCAGCACCAACACTTTGAATTGTGCTCGGAAACGTACTGGGAGCCAATGCAGATCTCTCAGGACCGGTGTTATGTGGTCCCGGCGGCCATTCCCAGTCACCAGTCTAGCTGACGCATTCTGGATTAATTGCAGTTTCCGGGTCACCTTTAAAGGTAGCCCCACGTAGAGCGCATTGCAGTAGTCCAAGCGGGAGATAACCAGAGCATGCACCATTCTGGTGAGACAGTCCGTGGGCAGGTAGGGTCTCAGCCTGTGTACCAGATGGAGCTGGTAGACAGCTGCCCTGGACACAGAATTAACCTGTGCCTCCATGGACAACTGTGAGTCCAAAATGACTCGCAGGCTGCGCACCTGGTCCTTCAGGGGCACAATTACCCCATTCAGGACCAGGGAATCCCCCACACCCGCCTGCCCCCTGTCCCCCCAAAACAGTACTTCTGTCTTGTCAGGATTCAACCTCAATCTGTTAGCCGCCATCCATCCTCCAACCGCTTCCAGACACTCACACAGGACCTTCACCGCCTTCACTGGTTCTGATTTAAAAGAGAGGTAGAGCTGGGTGTCATCTGCATACTGATCCTTTTTATCATCTTTCTCAGCTTATTTTTCCTTTTATGAATAGAAAAGTGTCAAGATGGGGGGGGGGGAGGAAGAGAAAGGCATGTTTTAAGCAGAAACTTGATAAGAGACAGCCCCTTTCCTCCACCATTTCCCACTTAAACTAAGAGGGGAAGTTAGTCACTTCCAGTTTGGGTCCTGTTTGCTGAGGCTATTTCTACCTAGAATTAGACTTTATATCATTGTATGCTGTACTACCTTTCTTCCTGGATACTATTGAAAACTAGCTATTTAATGATATGTTACTATTGCAAACATTGACATGATTTTTGATGCTCATATAGAATTTGAAATCAGGGTCTGGTTCTCTGTCAAAGTAATTAAATAATCTGTTTTCAATGACACATTAATGCTCCATTAAAGGCTATTGCATATGTCTGAATTATTTTTATTGCTGATACTGTACAGAATTTGAAATCTAGGTTCTCTGTCACTGTTTGGTTCACTGTGCACTTTAGTGACGCATGTAAAGAAAAAGGACTGAAATACCTCTGTGGATCAGATCTGACCACTGCACACAATAAATTCAAGGCAATAGCACCACACGGGGAAGAATCTGTATAAAGGCTAAACATGCAGCATACATTGACTATTGATATGCCACTCTGAGAATAGCATAGGGATGTGCTATTTGAGAGAGAGAGAGGGAAAAAAAAACACCTAGCCTAAGCCCCCTTGAGATTCTGGAACAAGCTTTATTGTCCTTTGACTCTTGCGCTTCTCTCTAGAGTGAAGACACAATGGCATAATTCCACAGCATGTGGGAAACATTAGCCTGTGAAGTCTCACATTGTCAGCATAAAGGGTACAGAGCCATCTTCACCCTCATCCCATGAGATGTGCTGGGATCTTGTACATCTGCTGTCATAAGAACTAAGACAACTAGAATCCAGAATCCTGTTCTCACAGTGGCCACAAGGAGGACCTGAGGGCAACAGCTTTCTCCTCACTTTTTATTTCTAGCAACTGGGTATTCAGAGACATAACTACCTTTTACTGTGGAGGCAGAAAAGAGCCATCATGGTTAGTATTATGAGGAAGGGTGAAAAAAAATCATCTCCCTATCTGCTTTCTCCACACCATGTATAATTCTATACACCTCTATCATGCCTGATCTGCAGCGCATTTCTTAAGCACCGTCACCAGGCATTTCACATATCTTTACTTCCGAAATACAGTTGGTGGAGAGGCCTAGAAGAGCGGGTTTGGGGGGTCAAATTTAATTATGATGACATTTATAGAGGAAACTTATTCAGTGGCCTGGAGAAAAGGAAATGCAGAGACATAGGCTGTGACTGCTTCCAAAAGCAGGTAATAAGATATAATAATAACATTACTGATAAGTGTATTTCAGCCCCAAGGCACTGTCTGGATTATGCCACATACTTATTGGAATTCTGGCAGCCATTAAATGCAGCGGGTTCTGATACAGGGTGCCAGAAGTGTTTAAAAGAAGAGTTGAAGCAGCCCTTAATGACACTTGAAGATAGGAAATTAGGAGAATAATATATATTCAGGACGGGGCTGCTCTGCTTAAGAAAGAACAGGATACTTGTGCCTTTTTAAGCTCTACAGATAGAAGAGGTCTGGCAGGTGAGCAAATGCCTGCTGCAGCAATGAAAAAATAACACCTGGAGAATAAAGCTTCCAGTGGCTACTTGCTATGATAGTGCTGTTCTGCCACAATTGTCAGAGGCAGTATGCTATCCTGAGGACTTCCCATAGGCATCTGGTTGGCCACTGTGAGAAAAGGATGATGGACTAGATGGGTCTTTGATCTGGTCCAGCAGGGCTCTTATGATCTGATGCCTGCCAAAATTTTGCCTTCTTTGCTCATAAAACTGAATCCAAGGCTGGCTTGCTTATGACACCATTACTCAACATGATGCCTCCTGGTGTTTCCTGTTGCAGCTCCTACAATCCTATATCATTGGTTAGGCTTGCTGGGGCTGGTGGGTGTTGGGCATCCTAACAACGTCTAGAGGGTTGGAGTTAGGTTGCAGAAAGTGGACTGGTATGTTTCACTATGTTCATACGAGCTTACTCCCGTGAGTGTGTGCACAACACGGCAGGCTTTATCTGTTTGGTAACTCTATTCAAAGGCCACCCCTCTTGCACTTTACACCCTCTTAAGTGAGCCCATGGCCTTATAGAACAGGCTTCCTCAATTTCGGCCCTCCAGATGTTTTTGGCCTACAACTCCCATGATCCCTAGCTAGCAGGACCAGTGGTCAGCGATGCTGGGAATTGTAGTCTGGAGGGCTGAGGTTGAGGAAGCCTGTTATAGAAGGACAAAGAGATGGCAGGTAGCCTGATGGGACCTCCAAATTTGGCCTCTGCTGCACAGAAAAAGAAATAGGAGCACTAATGGGGTCAAAACATAAGGAGCAAGTCAATATATGCTTAGCAATGCAGGATAAATGGAAGAGATATAATTAATTACGAGTCATTCTGACCAGCAACAAAAAGGCAACTCTTGTAAACAGAAGAAGTGTGCATGCACACGAAAGCTCATACCAAGAACTGACTTAGTTGGTCTTTAAGGTGCTACTGGAAGGAATTTTTTTGTTTTAGCTGCTAGAGAAGAGCAGAATGGCAATATCAGCAGGAAACGCATGAGAGAAGTGATTGTGGAAAACTCTAAAATAAATAAATAAATGGATTATTGAACCATTTAAACATATTATTAAAGGAAATGTTTGGTTCAAAAAAGAAAGAAAGAAAAAGTGTTTTCTTACTGATCACTAATCTCTGGACACTGCTGTTCCTCCTCAAACGTCTAAAAACTTATTAGCTGCTCCTTCACTGAGAAGACAAGCTGAATCTGGCCTCCATGAGTAAAGAGTGAGGCTCCCTCACGACTCACTGCCATCTTTCTTAATTGAAGTGAAGTGAAGTGAAGGAGAAATGATTTAAACTTGAATTTAGTCTTGAAAAGAGGAAGCAGAAGTGCTTTGGAGAGCAGAAACGATGGCAGCACTCCAATTCCTCAAAACAACACAACGCACACAAGAAGAGTATTAAAAAGGGGGAAATAGAAATAAGTATCTATTTTAAAACTATAGACACTCAAGGGAGATAATTATTTATCTATTTACCTAGCTATCTATTTGAAAACTATAGATGCTCCTGATGTTGGAAAACTAAAAGTTGAAAGGTAATGGCTGGGTGCACAGATGTTGTCCCCCTCCCCAAGATAGATGGTGGTGTAACATGCTTGGGAAACTGAGGCTACAGTACAGATGGCACGTTTGCCTCATGGTGATTGTTAACCACCCTGTTCAGTTTTATTTTCTGAGCTGATGAGGAAGCAGAATTTCTAGCACACTAAGACTACTATAAACCCAAAAGCAGCTATCAAGGAGTTAATGAAGACATTAAGTTGAAATGGCTCCACAGAGAAAACAGCATCCCATGAGCTCTACAGCTTGATATAGTTTGCCCATTGTTTTTAAAGGAATGGCTGAGTGAACCACTTACTATAGGATGATGTGGACTATTATGGGTGCTTTGGAGTTACTTTAGCTCAGGCTTCCTCAACCGTGGCCCTCTAGATGTTTTGAGACTACAGTTCTCATCATTCCTGACCACTGGTCTTGCTAGCTAGGGATCATGGGCCTTGTAGGCAAAAAACATCTGGAGGGCCTAGGTTGAGGAAGGCTGGTTTAGCTGACATCTCTTTGGAATCACTGAAGGAGACATCTTTTCCTTATTTGCTAAGTATGAATATTTAGGAAGTTGTTTTAGAACAGGTCGGGCTATTTGTTCATCTATCCCCATATTGTCTACTCTGACTAGCAGTGGGTCTCCGTCACGTGCTGCCTAATTATTTCAGCTGGAGATGCCTAGAATTGAATTTGAGATCAGGTACACTTAACCATGCTTCCTTCCATGGGCATAGCCAAGGAGGGGAGCAGCTGCCCTCCAAGTCAATAAAAATCAATACAGATCTGAGGTTCTGCCCCTCAAAAAACCTCTCCCCCCAAAAAAGCCTGCCCCACCAACAAAAATCCTGGCTACACCCATGCTTCCTCCCTATAGAGAAATATGTTTAGGGACTGAACCTGGTATGGCCTGTTTTGCCATTGAAACTTCAACTCTTCTGCACAACAATTATGTTATCCAACTGTGCCCTACACTATAGGCCTGTCTCTATGTTAGATGTTTGACGTCCTTTGTACAGTTGTGCACTTTTCCCTGTCAAGACCTGTGCTTAGAGTCTACGTGAACTGTGTGCCAGATATCAGTCTTACGTTTCCAGCATATTTCTGACATATAGATCAATAGTCTATTCATAATTTGCAGCTTTCCCTTGGTGTTCTGCTGACGTCATGAAAGGAAATTGACTTTTCTTTTTCCGATAAATAATTTAGGCAGGAGCAAGTGGCTCATTTTTTTTTTGATGTGTGACATACAAGCTCAAGTTTTACTTTTTCAACAACAACAAAAAAAGGTGGTTTATTTGAAGGTGTAAGAGTCTATAAATTCTGTAAAGCGTATGATAGTTTATCACAGTGCTGGGCTGCTGTAGATCACTGTACAGAAGGTGTTCACATCAAGCATAAAAAAAGGTAAAGTTTACGTGGAGAGCTGATTAGACATAGCTTAGACGTGCTCTTCTTCTTCTGCTCTGTTTGCTTTGGAACATTATGTACTAATAACAGAGCTTACCAGTTTAAATCTCCACTAATGAACCCCATTCTAGATTTCACAGATTACTGGGTACGTGGGCTACAGTCCATAAATATTCCTTTCAAAACAACACCTCAGTCCAAGTAGGGCTGAGGAAGGAAACTCTGTCACATGTATTCCTGACTGACTGGGATGGGTCCTTCATGCGTGACTCCCCAACCCAATCTATCAGTTGGAATACAGGAACACAGGAAGCTGCTTTCTGCTGAGGGCTCGCCCATGCTTCAACTTGCCCCACCACTTTCTCCTGTGAAAACCCACTGTTTACTGCTAAATCGGAACAAATGTCCCTCGGGTTTCCTGTAGATTGACATTTGTTCTAATTCGGTGAGTTTTCCTGGTGGTACAAGCAGAAAACCTCTTGGCATGGGACAAGCGGATGTGTGGATGAACCCTGAATCAGACCACTGGCCCATCTAACTCAGTTCTCTCTACACTGACTGGCAGTGACTGTCTAGAGTGACCGGCACTGAGTGACAGGGCCAGTTACTACTTCTCAGCCAGACCTATCTCACAAGGTGAGAATAAAATGGGTCATAGAGGTTTTTCGGCCTTGGACACCATCTTACAGTAATCTATCAAGATGACCAACACCAAGGGGAAGAGGAGGGGGACACGTTACATGTTCTCAAGACCCTTTTGCAAACATGATGTGGTCCCTCTCACCACCCACATGCACATCTATAAGAAGGGTGATATTGTTGACATAAAGGGCATGGGCACAATTCAGAAAGGCATGCCCCACAAATGTTACCATGGCAAGACAGGAAGGGTATACAACATTACCCAGCATGCTGTGGGCATTGTTGTGAACAAGAAGGTTAAGGGCAAGATTCTGGCCAAGAGAATCAGTGTGAGAATTGAGCATATTAAGCACTCAAAGAGCAGAGAAAGCTTCTTGCGGCGTGTGAAAGAAAATGAAAGAAAAATGAAGGAAAGGAAAAGGGAATTTGGTTTGAACGAAAACGCCAGCCTGCTCCTCCTAGAGAAGCTCACTTTGTGAGAAACAACGGCAAGGAGCCAGAGCTGCTGGAACCAATTCCATATGAGTTTATGGCATAGTTTATATGAAAAAAATAAAATGCCATGTTGAGGACCTAAAAAAAAGGGGAGGGGTCATAGAAAACCATGTGCTCTACCTTGAGCTCCTTGGAGGAAAAGGAGGGATATACAGTAAATACAACCAACCAACCAATCAGTCTCTCCTAGCCCTACCTAGAGATGTTGGAGATTGAAACTGGAACCTTCCATATGCAAAGCAGATGTTCTATTGCTGACTTATGGGCCTTCCTTGACTGAACTACAGTCTTTCCCTTCCATTGGGCTGAGGACATGTAGCTTTGTCAACCGAACCAGTATTATGCAGAATAGTATAAGGAGCAGCTGCATGGATATAGTCTCCCATACTTCCAAAAGTAGATTTGGGCTTCCATACCTCCATCTCCTTTCCAAGCAGCTGTATTACACTTACACACAGCTGCATCAGGTCACAGCCATTTCAGAAAACATACTGACATCTCCACGACAATATGCATTATTCTTCCATGTCAAAAAGGGATGTGCGCTGCACAGGGTCATGGCAATGGCACCACCAAGTCTCTCAGCAATAATATGAGCCTGTCCTGTCAAGCTCTCTGCAAGGCTGAGTGATTTCCAAGTCTCCCCTTCTGCTCCACTGTACTTCTCTCTCTCTACACGATACAATTTTGTTGTGACCTGAGGGCTTATTTGCTGTTCAATGAGCAGTACCACATCACACAACCACCTGCTGTTACATATCCAGCCTCTTATCCAGCTCCTTCCCCAGAAGAAAAATTCTGCATGGTGCCACCCTTGCGGTCAAAATAATAGCTGGAACTTTTATGTGCCCAAACCAAAGCTTGTGAAACGCAGTAGCTGCTGACATATAATCTTTCTTTGGAAGACCTTGGCCTTAAGCTACAATTTGAGTGTGTGTGCCTGTGGGGAAAACAAGTATCTGGCAAACAGCAAAAAAGCAAAGGAGACAAAGGAAGGCCAATAACAGTTATACAAACTGACGTAAAATATAAAAGTTGCAGTGATATCAAAATAATCCCCCAATAAAATAACAATGCATGCATTTTTCATTGGTTATCTGGAGGTTGATGGGCTGTCGTTCTTTATGTTAATTATGTAGCTTACAATAATTATTTTTACTGCTTCCATTTATTATGTATATTGCAGAATATTTTATATTACATGATTTTTTGAAATCCATTTTTGGTGTTGGGTGTAATAATAATAATAATAATAATAATAATAATAATAATTATTATATACCCCACCCATCTGGCTGAGTTTCCCCAGTCACTCTGGGCGGCTCCCAATCGAGTGTTAAAAACAATACAGCATTAAATATTAAAAACTTCCCTAAACAGGGCTGCCTTCAGATGTCTTTTAAAAATAGGATAGCTGCTTATTTCCTCGACTTCTGATGGGAGGGCATTCCACAAGGCGGGCACCACTACCAAGAAGGCCCTCTGTCTGGTTCCCTGTAACCTTACTTCTCGCAATGTTGGAACTACCAGAAGGCCCTCGGTGCTGGATCTCAATGTCCGGGCTGAACAATGGGGGTGGAGGTGCTCCTTCAGATATACAGGACCGAGGCCATTTAGGGCTTTAAATGTCAGCACCAACACTTTGAATTGTGCTCAGAAACATACTGGGAGCCAATGCAGATCTTTCAGGACCGGTGTTATGTGGTCTCTGCGGCTGTTCCCAGTCACCAGTCTAGCTGCTGCATTCTGGATTAGTTGTAGTTTCCAGGTCACCTTCAAAGGTAGCCCTTTGCATTGCTTGGACTAGTGCATTGCAGTAGTCCAAGTGAGAGATAACTAGAGCATGCACTACTCTGGCAAGACAGTCTGTGGGCAGATAGGGTCTCAGCCTGCATACCACATGGAACTGGTAGACAGCTGCCCTGGACACAGAATTAACCTGTGCCTCCATGGACAGCTGTGAGTCCAAAATGACTCTCAGGCTGCGCACCTGGTCCTTCAGGGGCACAGTTACCCCATTCAGGACCAGGGAGTCCCACCCACCCACCCTCTGTCCCCCTCAAACCGTACTTCTGTCTTGTCAGGATTCAACCTCAATCTGTTAGCTGCCATCCATCCTCCAACCGCCTCCAGGCACTCACACAGGACCTTCACCGCCTTCACTGGTTCTGATTTAAAAGAGAGGTAGAGCTGGGTGTAGAATTCTATACATACAGACAATGATGTAAAACACAACAATTCATCAATATTACAAATAGCAGATACATGAGATTGCTGTGATAATTACGCTGCTAAAAGATAATTGCTGTACAGAAAAATTATAAACTCACAGTATGAATTGTAGCAAGGCTAATGAATGCAATATTTCTTGTGCAATATTTTGAAGGCAACAGGTTGTTGAGTTCACTTACCTAGGACTAGAAGGAACTTTGTGAGTCCCTGAAGAAATTTTGCAGGAACATGACAATCCAAAATGGACCCATTATCAGGATACTTACCTTACTATCCTAGACCTACATGCCAGGTAGTCCCAGGGTGGCCTGCTATGAATTGCCAAAGAAGAAGATTTGTGTTACCACCAAAAAGGACACTCAAAGAGGGTAGCAATTTGCATAAAATCTGTCTAAAATTCATATTTATAGACAGAAATGATAACTATAATTTAAACAGAAATTCAATATGTCACCATTGTGGGAAATGACCTTTGTACCTGTTCTGTCAGCTGACCAGGTGCTGCTAATTGTTGATGGGCAATGTCCTGCTTCTTCTTCTTATGATAACGAGATTTAACCAGATTTGGATGGGACGGCCTTCTAAGAGAAGACACCTTCAAACTGACAACTGTCCTCTGATGGCCTTTCAAAATAAAGGCGTATCCTCTGCAAAGTCGAACACAAGGCCACTCTAGGTAATCTGTCTATGAGACTCTAATAATGAAGAAGGGGTAAGGAAATGTACTAAATGCAGGAACAAAAAGTGATGAAATCGTCAGACTTACAGAGTAGACAATTTACCATCCAATGTCTCTTCAGTACTATAACACTTTTGTAAGCATTCCTTAAAGAGAAACCAAAACTCCCCCCCACAACTTAAAAAAAATCTGCATGGGCCTACCAACCAGATGGTCAAAAGAGTGGTCTGAATATGTATTTTCATTTATTTTTGAGATGCTATGGAAGAAAACATCTCTGTGATAGAACTGAATTAGAATTTTCCCAGAAGAAAAGTTATATTAATAAGAGCAACAAATTGTATTTTGTGCACATTTGCGATGGTCCCCCCCCCACTCCTATGTTGTCACTACTTCATTTGACCTGTCTTGTATCCCCGGCTTGGACACCTACTGCTGCTGCAATAGCTGTATTAAATGCAGTTGAACGAGTGTCTCAGATACCTATTGGGCAGCTAATTTTTTTGTTACTGTCCAGCAGAGTTATTGGTAGTTACACACATTGATAGGTGGTCTGCACTGAAAACCTCATCAACTGGTTAGTTGTTAACCAGTTTCCTTTGACGATTTCCCAAAGTCTGTGCAATAAACAACGAACTATTTCTGTGGTTTGTAATCCTCATACTAAAGTGATAGCACGAATGTTTTCCATCCACGTTTTGCATCAGTATTAGAGAAGCCTCCTGGGCCTTTTGCTACAAATGTAAATATAATCCTAGCATTGAAATTGCATTATATTGTATGCTGCAAGCAACAAAGTGGAACAATAAGACTGTGATAGACATGGACCGTCAGTCCCTGTTATTATGGCTGCAGGTCTCTTTTCCGTTAGTAGATTCTCAAGTGTTTTGTCCACTTTGGTTTCAAATTACTCAAGAAATTGTATTTTAACCAATTCTGTGGGAAGGAGATTCTGCCGTTCAACAGGCTCCCGCCATTAGGAAATGTTCCCAGTCACCCATTATTTGCAACTTCTTTCATTTTTTGTGGTTTTAAATTGGAAGGTTTTAAAATGAAAATAATCTTTCCTCTCAGTTTTGTTCTCTGTGTTTAATGACATTGAAGTGGCTAGCTGTCATGATTTGTTCTTTCTCAATGATGTCTAGGAATTGTGTTGGATAGTTCCATTTTAGTGAGGATATCAGCTGAAAGTAATCACTGGACAGTCTCAGTGGTCTAACCAGCTATGGAGAGGACAAGGGGAAGTGATACTAAAACCACACAATTAGTAAGAGGTTAATATAAAAAGTGTATGGGGTGTTAGGGAAGGGGTAGCAACTCTGGTTGCAGGACACGTCATGCTCCTTCTGGAGTAGTTTGTCCACCTTTGGACCCCAACCTGGACTACGGCTTCCATCATGCCCATGCTGGCTGGGGCTGATGGGATGAGAACTGTAGTCCAAAACAACTGGAGTACACCAGGCTGTAGAAGACTGCCAAAGAAGATCAGAACTGGCTCTCTTCACACCTGCTCTTGCATTCATGCTGGAGATAACCACTCTAGAAAGATTAGGGGGGAAATGTGGGCATTGGTCCATAGAAGTCAATTCCTTGCTGACCTCCAAATCCCTTTTAAGAAGAGATTACCTTCTAGAGGTGAAGCTGCCCCTGTTCCCAGGATCTAGTATGGATTTGGATCTTCCACCAGACTGGAAGAGGTCCATGCAGTTCTTCTCCAGTTTAGTAGGGGTGAGTTCTTGTGCAGTAAACTACAGGTATAGTGGCAAGTAGGTTTTGAGTTGTCAGTATCAGTTTCCCATCTGTAAGTGGGGAAGAATAATAACTACCTACCACAAGGGATAATTGTTGGGATGAATGAGATAATGATTGCAGAGCATTGGACACTAAAAATGGCACATAAATGATTAATGCTAAATAATTCTTGTTGATTGCTAGCAATTGGATTCTGGTCCAATTACTGCATTTTGGCATGCCTAAATTTTACATTTGTATCTTCCCTTGATTAAAAGACTGAGAAAGCTCTATTAGTCTTAATGCTGTACAGTGGTACATCAGGTTACAAACGCTTCAGGTTACAGACTCCGCTAACCCAGAAATAGTGCTTCAGGTTAAGAATTTTGCTTCAGGATGAGAACAGAAATCGTGCTCCAGCAGCACGGTGGCAGCAGGAGGCCCCATTAGCTAAAGTGGTGCTTCAGGTTAAGAACAGTTTCAGGTTAAGTACGGACCTCCAGATTGAATTAAGTACTTAACCTGAGGTACCACTGTATTTTTATAAGATAAAAGGGATGTGCTAGTACCTAGCATCCAACCTTCCTCCTAGATTTACATCTTCTCATCTAATCATTGCCTGTCACTATGCCAAATAGTATTAGTAGCTGTTGTCAGACAAGTCTAGCTTAGTAAATGGCAGTGCCTATTCAAGAGTCCTGCATATGGTAATATACATTTAATACCAGTCTTTCCCCAAAAGCAAAACTTCCAGTTTCCCATTTCTCACTCAGGCAAATACTAGACTCTGATGAGTTCTGACACATTGCTATGCTAAAGATGACAAGGGATAAATTTCCCTCAAACAGCTTCAGTTTTTACACATAATTTGTCATAGTGTATGGGAGCAGGCTAGCCCCAAAATGTACAGAGCTATACTTAGGTTATATTATTGCATAAATTTTCTATTCTTATGACAAGGAGCCAAACTGAAGTGAAAAAAAATATTAGTAAGATCCCAGTGGTAAACATTTAAGTGGTTAGACAAAATAGCTGCAGTGAAAAGGACACTTTTACGTAAAGCCTTTCCTCCTCCCAGGAGGGGAGGGGTTGTGATCGGGAGATGATTCCTGCATCATGCAGGGGGCGCTCCGCCCCCTGCTTCAACTCCAGGGCTGGCGCCACGCCCCTCCCCAATTGGGCACCCAATAGGGAAGCTCGACGGGGGAGTGGCTTGCTGCTCAAACGCAGCTGCGCCAGCGATCCTCACCATTGCACACACATTTTCTTCGAGTCAGGAGTCATTGCAGGGAAGAGCTCAGCCACGAGATTTGGAGTCGGGGGTGTTTGTGTGTGTGGAGGCTGTCTGGTTCCTGGCTTGCCTTTTTAAATTTGGGAGGCTTGCATGCGCTCATTGCTTTACTGCTTTTAAAAACCTAGGCACCCAAGTTTGCCTTGCTGTCTTGCTGTGTCCTCTTTTCTGTGTAAAAACCTACATTTAACCTTTTATTTCCCCCCACTCCTGGTGCTGGATTTGTTTGGGCGGTTTAAGTGTGAATTACCTTTCTTAAGCTGCAGCTTGTTCCTTTGCCCAGCACATGGTCTCTCCACCCCCAGCGAGGTCTGAGTGTGAGTGCCATCTTTCTATCTCCCTTGTCTCCTCGCTTTCCTTCCCCGGCCTCTGCCTTGGTGGCTGTGCATTTTATTTTAATTTTGGCCAGGGTGCCTGTATGTTTTCCCCCTCTATTGCCCTTGCCCGTCCGATTGCCTGGCTGGTCTGGGTGACTGAGTGGGTTTGCCTTTCATTTTAATTTATTGGCCAGGGTGCTTGTATGTTTTTCCCCTCCATTGCCCTTGCCTGTTCCTCTCTAATTTTAAGTCGTGTGTGTGTGTGCTGGCAGCATGTGTTTGTGCCTGCCGTTTGTTGATTTATTACTCTTTTAGCATGGGTTTGATTTACCCTGCCATCCCTTCCATTGGTACCACTTAAATCGGGAGCCCCCTGTGAAATTTTAAATGATGCCGGGGCTTAGAATAGAGTGTGCGCTTAAACCTCACCACTCTTACTTTATCTAAGCCACCCCCTCTCTTTGCTTGGTGTTTGGGGGAAGAAATAAGGCAGGGCTTGGGGCGGACAATTCAGGGTTTCTGATCAGGGAACCATTCCTCAGCATTGCACATTTATACGTTTAGAACCTTTGAAGGTGTACCTTTGCCTGGTTCTTGTCATTGGCTTCACTTGCCAGTACAGGATCCTTAAAGAAAACCGCTTTTAAACAAAACAAAACAAAACAAAACAAAAAAGGTTGTGGCTTATAGAACCTTACTGAAAAGTCCAGGCTAACCCACGGTTTATATTTCCACTTCATTTTGGCTCACTGTAAAGGACAGCTATTTTCCTTTTCTTCTAAACTTTTCCTTGCCCGGCGTGTTCATTTTATCCCCTCCTCCCCCCAACTCCCCCCAGGCTTTCCTTCTCCTCCCTCCACCCCTCCTCCCTCCCAACACCCCCCCACCCTTTCAGAGTTCCCTTTGCTTCTTGCCTGAGTCATCACAGTTACCAGACAGGTTTTTCAACTGCTGGGGCAGGCTTGATTGCTCTCTGAGTGACCGGCAGTTTGGATAGCTCAACTGGTTAGAGCATAGTGCTGATAATGCCAAGGTTGCTGGTTTGATCCCTGTATGGGACCCTTGCATATTGAATGAGATATTATAATATGAAGTAGGAAGCATCTTTAATATATATATATATATATATATATAGCAATAAATAACACACGCACACACATACTAATTGGATAAACAATTGAACATTTAACCAAATACTTGGAAAAATCGTTATTTATTATAAGTAAATCAATCGTTAATTAGTACATTCGTTTCAGAATCTAGAACACGTGCCTGTACAACCGCTTGTATACAGTAGCACGTGTTTGTGGCAGTAGCTTTAGCGCGTTATCCATGGCACCTAAGAGGAAGTGCTCTGCGGCGGAATCAGCGCACACCTCAGGCTGCAGGCGCCACATGGACGGGATAATAACCCTAAACCTATTTCACACTTCCTAAATGCCTTTAGATTGTTCATTGATGATTATGAGCAGCATTTTTTTGAGCAATCCCTAACCCATGCCCTCCGCTGCTACCCCTGATATGATACTAGATTCCCAGGTGGTTCCGGAGAGCCTCTGCCGCCCTCTTCAATGATTCTCAGTTCTCAGGCGCAGGCCCAAGCTCTCTGGCAGTAACTGCGGCAGTGCAAACTAGGTCTCTGGCCCTCAGGACTGCATTGGGTCGCCTGTGCGGAGGCTGCCGGCCTGTGTCAATAACCCTGTTGCGTCCAGTTCTTCCGGTTCTTTGCAGAATAAGCAGCCCAGCAGCTGGAGAGGGAGCTTCAGACAGTTGAGGGGGGACAAACCATCAGGCAAAAGACGCACCAAGAAGAAGCACGTGTGTAAGAAGAGCAAGTCAAAAACGGGCAACATGGATGAAGAGTCAGAACAGCCTGTGTGCTTTCTGGGGTGGCCGCCACCATTAGCTATGATAAAAGTCCGAAGGAAGGCTTCCAGGATCCCTCTAGCATGCTGGGATCAAATTAAAAATGGCACCTGGTCTGTGGCGGTCATCCCGTATGTTGAGAAGAAGCCATTAGATTCTTATCGCACGGGTAAGCTGGACCTGAGAAGGGAGCCAAAGTGCAAGGTATGTTGGGAATTCAATAAGGGGTCATGCCAAAGGCTGTCTTGTAAGTATCTGCACGAGTGCGAGAGGTGTGCAGGGGTACTCCCAGCCGTAGCGTGTTACAAAGGGAAGCAGCCCTTTCAGGGAGGCGGGGTTCCAGTTCCAGAGAAGCCCCCGCAGCAGGGAACAGGTGATAGGGACCCTCCGGGTCTAGCATTTTCCCTGATCCAGCTCCCTCCTCTCCGCATTCTTCGATCGAATTCTTCGATCGGACACTAAGACTTATCCGGAATTTTGGTCACGAGGCACTCTTGGCAAAATGTGACATAGAGTCAGCCTTCTGTCTATTGCCGGTTCATCCCAATGACTTTCATTTGCTGGGATTCAAATTTCAAGGGAAATATTACATTGTCAAGGCTATGCCAATGGGTTGTTCTGTAGCCAGCTCGGCCTTTGAGACCTTCAGCACCTTTTGCAACTGGGCCTTGCGCTACAGAACCAACTCACCTGGGGTGACACGTCACCTCGGTGATCTTCTACTCGTTGGGAAGCCCAATACCGGCGAATGTGCCTCCCCCTTCTGGAGGCCTTTTCAGCTTTGGCCCAGGAGCTGGGAGTTCCCCTCACGGCAGATAAGACGGACCCTCAACGCATCTTACTTACTTACTTACTTACTTACTGGGTATAGAGCTTGACACAGCAGCTCAATCCGCCCGCCTGCCAGAGGGGAAAATAGTTGCCCTTAAGGAAACAATTCGTCAAACCCTTCCCATAATAATAATAATAATAATAATAATAATAATAATAATAATGTCGCTCTTAGACAGGTCCAGTCCTTGCTAGATCATTTCAACTTCGCATGTAGAGTAGTTTCACCAGTCCGCCCATTTTGCTGCTGCTTAGCCAGGCTGTCAGCGGGCCTCAAGCATAGAGTAAGACTCCCCAAGTCGGTCATTTTGAGATGTGGATCAGATTTCTGGAACACTACAAGAGTCTCCCTATGGCAGGAAATCCTTAATTTGGCCTCTGATTTCCAGGTCCACTCCAATGCGGCAGGGTCCCTGGGCTTTGGTCTGTTCTTTAAGGGACGTTGGTGCACGCAACAATGGCCAGCAGAGTGGCAAGGGGAGGCCATCATACGAGATCTCACTTTTCTGGAGTTTTTTCTCATAGTTGTGGCGGTTCACATATGGACCGAGGAGTTCCGGAATCGCCAGGTGTGCTTCAGAACTGATAACCAGGCCGTGGTTAACATACTGGCTAGCAGTCATTGCGTTCTGAGAGGGGTCTCGCCTACTTCGATCATTTGTGCTCCGATGCCTTGCTTCTGGTCGTTAGCACCTTGGGCTCAGCTGCTGCCAGAACCCTTTCCGGATCACCTACGGAACCTTGGAGACGCGAAGTAATCAAGGGAGTATTAGCGTCTGTTGCACACTCTACCCTCAGGTCTTATAAGAAAGTATGGTGCGACTTCACAGGTTTCAGGTCCAAAGTATCGTCCCTTTCCCCTATCGTATGAAACTTAGGTCAATTTGCTGGTCCAAGTTTGAGGCCCGGCTGTTCTCTGCAAAATACGCTATAGCCTTCTTTGGTGCCTTGCGGGTTGGCGAGGTGGTAGCAGAAGCTACCTCAAGTGGAACAATGCGCAGCCTCCTTCTGGAGGACGTGCAGGTGTCCAGTTCAGGCGTGATGGTGCAGGTGCATCAGTCTAAGATGGATCAGGGCGGTAAGGGCACCGTAGTACAACTCACGGCCTCCGGTCAGAAGGGCCCATGCCCAGTAAAGGACACCAGGCGATACCTTTACCTCAGACCTCCCAGCCTTGGCCCGCTCTTCATTCATGAGGATGGATCCTGATTGATGAGGCACCAATTCACCAGGGTACTTTGCAAAGCGATAGATGCCTGCGCTTTCCCTTCCAAAGACTACGCGGCACATTCATTTAGGATTGGTGTGGCCACAACGGCATCATGGGCCTTCCGGCAGACAGGATCAAGGAGATGGGCCGCTGGAAATCTAATGCCTACAAAAGTATTCTGAGAACGCTCCGCTTACCTGTCTTTTCTTTCTTTATTCTTAGCTGTCTTCGGTAGTCCAGTGTGGATTTGTGGCCACAGTATCGTGCATTGGGCCCGCCTCCAGTCAGCAAGTTCCGGCTTCATGCCTAATCTGGGGCTACCATCGTGGGTGTGAGTTTCCTGGTTGTCGAGAAGGGGCATGCGCTGGCAAGAACTCATGCCACTGCTGAAGGCAAAAGCTGCGCTGCTGGGCCACCCTAACATTCTAATCATTCAGCTGGGTGAGAGCGACCTGGCTACCAGGAAGAGTGTGGACTTGTTGTCGAACATGAGAAAGGTATTGGATGAGTTGGCTGCCTTATTTCCCAGAACAGCCCTGTTCTGGTCCTCTCACTTGAAGAGAAAGGTTTGGCGCAGTGTGCATAACATTATGGCCTTTGATAAATCCAGGAAACTCTTGAATTGCGCAGTAGCGCGCAAAGTGCGTTTTATGAATGGCCTAGTTATATCTCATGATGATATCCAGATTGGCGACCAGACCCTATTCCGGGATGACAGTGTTCATCTTTCAGATCACGGAAACAACATATCCAATTGTTTATCCAATTAGTATGTGTGTGCATTGGTTGCAGCTGTGTGGGTATTGGCGGCGAGCCTTTTGGCTCGGGTGGCGGTTAGGCATTGGAATGTGTTGTTGGTGTTTCGGGTGGCAAGGTGTGGCCATCGCCTTCCCCGACAATTTTGGGTATTCCGCTAAAGGAATCTGGCAGTTGTGGATCTTGTCCGATGCCCGTGTGGCGGGGGGCCATGGCACGACCCTCAGTGACATCAGGAAGAGAGCCTATAGTTGGATTAGCATCAACAGGCTTCCCCTACTGGTGGTTAACCCCTCCTCAGACTCACCCTTCTACGAGTGGGTGGAGTCTAATGTTCCGTGGTCCAATGCCTAAGCCAATACCTTCTCACATGCTGTAATCAATAAAGTTGTGGCCTTTACCTTACCCATTAACCTTACATTCTGTGTCCACGTGTCTTTATTCCCCAAGCGGGTCCTCGAATCACAAACCCTCTAGTTTGGAAGAAATTAAAAGCAATGATCACAAGATATACCTATAGGGTTGAGTCCCTTGGAGATGGCCCACTTAGATCATGTTCCAAATGAGATTGCCTTTGTGGAAGCAATGTTCAGCTCATGAAAAGGGAAAACTACTGGATCTAATCCACAGTAACTTTGCTTTCAGGATATGTATAACCTCAAACCTAATTGCAAGTAGATGCTTCTGATAAAACATGCACTATGAGGTGGTAACTGATGAAAGCATGGGTCATGGTGACGTCTAGGGCTGTGCACTGGCTCTGGACAAATCCTAGATCTGGAACTGAATTGGGCAAATACAGGTCAATATGGGATTTTCCCAGAGCAGGTCACACAGGGGCAAAAGAAGGGGGGTACGGGGGGGTTTGCAGTCTACCCTGGGTGTCACCCTGACGAGGGGTGACAAAATGGCGGGTGGCACTTGTCATTGCAGGGCTTGCAGCGTGCATGAGGCATGCGTCTTGGTGCCCACAGGCTCCATGCTGTCCGCCCGCTGCCTCCCCCCCCCCCAGCTGTAGGGTGCCTGAGGCCCTGCTGTGTGCCCCATCCCTGTGGGCACCCATAGGGACGAGCCGTGCCGTGGCACCCATAGGGATGGCAGGGGGCAGCCCTCTGGGCGGTTAGCCCCACTCCTGGCCGCGCCACTCCAGGTGCCCGAGAGGCTTCCTCCACCGCTCAGGTCACAGCAGCCCCAGGCAAGGTCCACCCAGAGTAATCTGGGACTGCTAAAGGACTCAGATTGATTCTGAAATTGGTATGGATCATCCCAGGTGGACTCAAACCCAATTTAGGGTGCTTCATCTGGCAAAGCCCTAATAAATTTACCACATCAAAAATGCATATGGAAATCTGGCTTTCTTTTAGGAAACAGATGTCATAGAAACGGAAATGGAAACCATAGAAATGGAAGAGGGATCAAGATGGTCATCTAGTCCAACTGCCTGCAATGCAGGAATCTTTCACCCAAAGTGGGGCTTGAATCCACAACCCTGGAATTGTCTCATGTTCTACCAGCTGAGCTATCCCAGGAATCTTGCAATCTACATGTGATCTGAGAAATGTGTGAAAATATAACTTTGTCGCATAAAAAAATGAATTGGTAGCAAAAGCAGGTTGAGTTCTGTGGCTCCATCCATTCAGAATATTCCAAAGAAATGAAGCAGCTTTATCAAAATACACATTCTCATTGTCCAGTCTTTTGCACATCGGTCTAGTAAATTTTTAAGTTTCATGCTGCAGTCCTGTACATTTATCTGGGACTAAAACCCATTGAACTTAATGCTGAGTTGACATGTATAGGATCGCACCATTAATGTGTTTATGCTTATGGATATGGGACTTAACCTTTTCACTCCCAAACATCCCCTGCAGTTATCATTTTGTATCATAAATATTTGTTTTAAATTTAGTAAGTTTAGAGGAGTGTGGCAAAGAAACTGATTTGCTATCCATAATGAAAGCTTGTGTAAGGTTCATGCCTTTTGGCTGTTATTATTATAAAGGACAGATTGTAGGGGCAGAGGAATATTGCATGGGGGCTGGCAGATATGAGGAAGCTTGTGGAATTAGTGGAGGGAGATTGGGCCTTAGAGAAACCTGAAGATGGTAATGTTCACCTTTACAAACATTTTGTAGCTGTGGCATTTACAATTCTGAACATCTAATCTATCTTGTTTTCCCCATCTTTCGCTGTATGGCCTCATAAAATAAAGGAACATATACTTATAATAATAATAATAATGGAAGTGAATGGATATGCCCACATAGCTCTTCATGAAGCTAATCAAAGTTAATTAGTTATATGCTCTTAAATGTGACTTAGCCACCTGCAAGTTCCCCATGTGTGTGGATAATAAGTTCTTCTGGGACCTGCTATGTCTGGGATAATAGAGCCTTAAGATCTGATTGGTGGTTCTATGTTCAATTGTGATTCTAATCCTAATAAATGCAACATGACAGCTCTATGTTGACTTGTTGTACTGGCAAAACTACAGGGAATTTTCATTTTTAGCCTGGAGAGAAAAACCTCTTTCTCAGAGCCAGCAAGGTAGAAGATAAAAAATGTCTTCAAATGTAATTCCACATCTGTCTATGTTTAAAACAATGAACTCTGTGAAGGGGGTAAAAAGCTTTCAGATTTGTATGAGTTGATGGAATGTATTTGGAATGTCATGCAAATCCATTAAGAATAAATTTCAGGTAAAATAGCATATCTTAAGAGCCGTTCAAAAGACAGATGTGAGCCATATTGGGGATTGTCCAAGAATATTAGACCCAAGTAGCTGGCATTGCTTTGCAAATGACAGGAATATGGTTGAATTTGATATAATAACCTTCATACTGAATTACTTTGATAACTATTAAGTGATCTATATATCATTGTTATGTAGCTATATTATTAAAAGCCTATTGACAGCTGTGAAAATTGCATTAACGTGTTACTAGACAGAAGTATCTAATACCAAATGATTAATTAATGTTTCAAATGCAGCTGTGATGGGTAAGTGAACAGCTAAAATATGATGAAGAGGAATTGTTTTATTATTTATTTTGAATTAGTTGTAAAATGGGGTTCCTTTTGTACTGGAGCTCTTGCTGTTAGTGCTGGTATATATTTGGAAAAAACAACGATCTATTGGATCATGATAATAGCCCATTAACACAGATGCTTTTATCCTCATGGGGGTGGGGTCGAATGGGACTGTGCCTGCTCCTCTTTTCAGATACTGCACAGAACATGGAGCTGGTAGGGAACTTGACATAAAGGGCAGGGCCAGTAGGCATGGTTTTGCCTCATGCATATAATCTATGTCTGAAGGAAAATATCTGTAAAGGCCCCAGCTCAAGACATTTTTCTGCCTGAGGTAGAAGATAATATGGTGTCTCTCCCAGTTCCATATACAAAGCTAACCCCTCTGGCAGTTCAATCTCACTTCAACACTGTAAATGGGTCGGTGTCCTCAGCTACATCTGAAGTCAGCAGGCTGTGTGTGATGCCCACAGCTCTGTCTGGGAAGACTTCCTCAGGGTTCCCCATCCATCAGCACCAGCTGCCTAAGGCAAGTGCCTCACTTTGCCTGATAATAGGGCCAGCTCTGGCTAGATGAGGGTCAGGAGACTTCCCAATGTGTTCTGCATCAGATCTTTACTAATACTTGATGGAATGTAAATTATATCAGTATAAACTCATGATTGCTGTGAAGCTGACAGAATTTAGCTGAATGACCATATGACAGCTTCAAACCTGCTGGGCTTTTCTTTCAGTTGAATTTTCATATCGGAAACATTGTTCACAGAAATACTTTGTGGCCTTTTCCATTTGGTTAGATCTGGTTTGATTCACTCTATGTTGTAGTTTGGCTCATCATAAAATAGGCATTTGCTTGGTTTATTGTGTGCATTGCTCTACCTTTTGTCTCACCATATATGATTTGCTGTGCCACTCATACATTTCCAAAAGGTGGGTCCTTTAGCTGTGCACAAATGGCTTCTTAAAAATTTTCACCATACTTGTGAACAGAGATATTTTCTTTGTGTGTGTGTGGCATTTCTCTAGGGCAGTGGTTTTCAACCTGGCCAACTCTATTATCCTGGTGTAAACCCTGATGCACCAGAAGCCCAGAATAGCAGCAAATAAAATTCGCTTATACGCCAGCAACTGATAAGACTTGTCAACCAGTTCTTCCAAAGTCTTCCTAAATTATAAAGCTCCAAAATACAGACCAAAAGAGAGCAGGTCTGGGAAGAGCAAGGCATACAATGGGCACCACCAGTGAAAAGGCCCTGCTTCGTGTAGCCCCTGCCCTGTCTTTTGATAGGGTGCCCACTTGCCCTCCTTCTTGACATGGAATGCTTTCTGTTGGAGTCTCCAGGTCCAGTACAAAGACCATAAGAAGGAAGAGCAGGGACCTTGAAGTTCCCAACAGCTGTTAAGCAAGCAAGCACACAGGTCACCTTGGTCACAGTCAGGATGCCTATGTCCTGGCCAGGCCTGCACCCAATCTTGTTTTTGTACAATCTTGTTTGTCCTCAGTAACCAAAATTATTTTATCAACATATACAAGCAGAAAAGTTGTTTTCCTTCATTTGCAAGGAATCGTACAAAACAAAGTGGCACTAATAAAGAAAAGTTCCAGGGTGGCAACAGAAAGCAAACTAAAAATGCTTTTGCAATTCATCAAAACTATCCAGCAATATCAAGTTATAGGAAAACTGGTGCTATTAACAGTAATCATTCTAGTTGGTTAATTAGTTCAGCAACTTCCATGCACATGAAGTGTGATGCTAATTATTTCCCCAAAGAGTTAAATGATAACTAATCAGAGGCAGCTACAGTTGCAAATGGCAACAAAATATTTGTGAAAGGAAGAGGAGCAGGTTTGCTCAAGTGTGTTGCGGGTAGAAATACTGTTTGTAATGAAGTGAGAGCAATAGTTTACTTGCTCGAATGAACAAATAAGAAAGTTTTGAGAATTTAAATTCTAGATTAAAATTGATTATTTAATTGAGAAGGGGATTGTAACAAAAACACTGGGGCCTAATTTGAATAGTAGAGTGCCTGGTATCTGGTGGGCAAACCAAAGCACTTGTCAGGAGAGCTATGAGATTCAGGTGAGGGTCAGATGCCTTGTCAATCCCAGCAGGTATATAACAGGACGACTCAGTGCCTGCAGTGCCTCCCTTCCCATCGGAGCAGCCCCAATCCAATTCCTACTTGTGTGCAAATAGGAGGGGGTGGGGATCCCTCAGCTGGGAAGGGAGGCTTCACATTGCCCATCAGAGCAGCCCTGATCCGAACTCCTACTTGTGTGCAAGCAGGAGGGGGGGGGGATCCCTCAGACGCAGTCCAGAAGATCTCAGTTTCACTCACCCTTTGCATTAGTGCAGGCATTATTATTTTTTAAATGAGATGAATACGGTACATTGTAAAATCTCAGTTAATGTCAGTTGGTCTAAATCAGGTATAAATATATTTGGACACAACAAGTATACCTGGTGTTCTGTTCCTGTTCGTATGTTGTGAACTTAAAAGTTGACAGACAACCTTTATTACTGTGCAATGTACTTTACAATGTTCCTGACATATATTTCAGCTTTCTGGATTTATTTTTCATCTGGCCTTCAGATATGAAAGGCAGAGTGATTTAACACCTGTAAAGATTTGTCATCCATGTGACAAAATGAAAAGTATGCCATTTGCAATAAACTTTGCATAAAATTGTTGCATAAAATTGCATTTAATTTTAATGATTCTAAGAATGTCAGGCAAAATGGTTGGGCCTCGCATATGTTCACTTCATCAAATCAGGCCTCGGCTCTCATGCTATCTGTTGCTGCTGCTGCTGTATGTTGTAGTCTACATGACAAAGGCTGCTGTAGAGTCTCAGGAGTCTCAGGAGCCCAGAAAAGGAGATGCCAGTAATAATGGAGAGCTTGTTTCTTTGAAGTTTGACCACAGTCTCCTCAACACCTAAGTGTAAATATAAGTTAAACCCAACAATTTATGTGGGGAGCAATCCTAGAAAAAAGCTCAACAACTTTGGCCAGCCCTCACACATGTTCACTTCATCAAACCTGGCCCTCTTTGAAAAAAGTTTGGACATGAATGCCTTTAAGATAGTTTTTAGAGCAGGCTGGTATCAGGGTTCAGGAGGGTCTCCTGTCTTAAAATTAATGTCAACCGTCTCACTTACGCCATGGTCTACAACAATAAACCAAAAATATAAATTCCAATTCACACACTCCTGTTTACAAATTCTTGTGTTAAAATTCTTGTTTTTTCTGTTCTGGAAATCATATGATTGCTTATTAATTTGCTTTCCCTCAGTTTGTCAGAAAACTGGGTGTGTGCTGGAAGAGACTGGCATTCAAAGCAATTACAGTAGAAGAAGCTGACTGACAAGATGCAAATCACATGTCTGAAAAGATTGGAGCAATCATTTGTTTGAAAAGATCAGGGTCTTCTATGCCTTGCCTTGAAGCCTAATTAATTTCTGCTTCATTACAATAGAAGCAACTGAGCTGATTTCAAAATATTTGGCTAGGTTAGTCAGTGCCTTGAATTCAAACATTCCCACTCGTTTAAAGAAGCACTTATTCCTTCCATTTTTGTCATATTCTCCAGAGGGACACTTCTAACAGCTGAAATAGAGCCAGTAAATTTCTTTTCCATTAAGTTACAAATTGTACAACAGTATACTAAAGTAATTACACCATAAATCTTCTTGCTATGAAGTTTGAGACTTACATTGTTTCCCAGGAAGTAAAAACTAAGTGCAAAATAAAAATCTCTGCAATATTTATGTATACATGTATATATGGCTGACTCACCCATGAGGCTTGATGAGGCAGGCACCTCTGGTGGCAGGCTGGGGCAGCTGGGGGGGGGGCAGATCTGGCCCCCAGAGAATCACACTCCTTGCATCCTTCACACATACCCTACTGCTCCTCTCTGGTGTTGTTTTTTTCTCCTGTCCCATCTTCATTGCATTGGGGCTTCCACAACACACCTCCAATCACCTCAGGGGCATTTTCTGTTTTGCCTCAAGTGGAAAAACATCAGCTGGCCTTGCATGTATATACTGATCCCATAAAATTTTGCGTCAAACCACCTACACCACTAGGGCTTCCCATTCACTTCAATAGAGACATCAGGTTATTATTTCTAACTCTTTCTTGAATCCATGGAAAGAAGTGGCAAGAAATAGTTTTAGTTAACTTGCATCCCTTCCATTCAATAAAACAAGAAATCGGGCTATCCAAAATTCCAGAACTGGCTGTCACTCATGGGAAGGCAAACTAAGGCCTGGGGGCCGGATCCGGCACAATCGCCTTCTAAATCCGGCCTGTGGATGGTCCGGGAATCAGCATGTTTTTACATGAGTAGAATGTGTCCTTTTATTTAAAATGGATGTCTGGGTTATTTGTGGGGCATAGGAATTCGTTCTTTTTTTGTCTTGAAAATATAGTCCAGCCCCCCACAATGTCTGAGGGACAGTGGACCGGCCCCCTGCTGAAAAAGTTTGCTGACCCCTTCTTTTACTGCTTCTTCTTCTTTGACTACTACTAAAGCACATTAAAGCATTAGTGCTGTAGAAAGTAACACGAAAGAAAGAATGAAAAAACAACAGGGAAAGGGGTAAGGGAATAAAAAGAAGGATTATAACTGGACAGTTAGACTACATTACACTATTGTATTCCCACCTGCATCAGTACCGAGTCTGTTTATGAGCCCAGTTTAAAGTGCTGCTTAGAAACACAGGAAGATGCCTCATACTTATTCAGACCACTGGTTCCTGTGTAGCACACTATTGTTTACACTGACTGGCTGTGACTCTCTGATATTTCAGGCAGGGGTGTCTCTCATCGCTATCTGGGAATCCTAGGAACTAAACCACAGACCTTCTGCATTCAAGGCAAACACTCTACCATTGAGCTACGGTCCTTCCCTTTTTAACCTACAAAGCTCTAAATGACATAGGATAGCTAGATGAGACAGCTAGACAGCTAGATACAGTGAGGTAGTGGGGGGGGGCCTAGGGGGTGTTGCCCTGGGTGAACAATCTGGGGGGACCCAAACCAGGTACCCCACAGAAATCCCTGTTGCGTGACTCTGCGCCTTGTTCTTGAGCACCACCTGTTGGTGTAGCTATAATCTATCTATCTATCTATCTATCTATCTATCTATCTATCTATCTATCATCTATCTATCTATCTATCTATCTAGATTGCTAGATAGCTGGCACTGGTTTGGAGCCAACTGGACAAGGCTGGGTCTTTGGCCATTTACTTGTGATCCTGGTTTGATCGTCAGTTGCTCAGTGTCAGGAGCCCAGGATGCCAGCTTCATAACACAGCACACAAGTTGTAATTAGCTTGAAGATTTATTGCAATACAAACAATTAGCCTTGGACGTCTAACCGAGTGTCCATGGCTTATGAGTCAGTTGACCCTTCTGAGGAGTGCTTCTTGGTTCTGCAGAATATCCTGAACCTGTGACCCTTACGCTTCTGGGTTTGTTTCCTGTCTAATACCTTTCCCATACATCTACTCTTTGGGCTCAAAGGATTAATTGCCCCCTCTTCCGGTGAGGAAATGCTACCCCTCCTGCTTTCCGAAGCTGCCTGTGCATATTGAGCAAGCTGACTTTTCTCCCTCCCACTCTCTGCTAATGCCTTATTTACATTCCATTCCATGTCAGAGGGAGGGGGCCTGCTCCCAGCTGTCTGACTACTTCCTAACTCATGCTGTGTTTCTCTGCTTGGGGCAGATGTGTTCATAACACTCATGTTTAGGGGGCTGTGAAGAAAGCGAGGTTTGCAGCACAAAACGGCACAAAACCAGCACACCACTTTGGCACTGGTTTGGAGTCAATAGGACATGGTTGGGTTTTGGGCCCTTTCCTTGTTACCCCAGTTTGAGTATCCATTATTCAGTTTGGGGGGCAGCACAAAATGTGGGGTTCACATCACAAAATGGCACAAAACTATCAGAAAACTTTGGCATCTGTTTGGGAGGGATCCAGAATTTCAGGGTCACACGTTGATGAAGCTCCACCTCAGTGCAGACCTAGCAATGTTTAACAACACATGCATAAGTTAAGAGGGTTAGTAGGTCCATGCCCTCCCATCTACATTGCTGTTAGAATCATAGAATCATAGAATTATAGAGTTGGAAGAGACCACAAGGGCCATCGAGTCCAACCCCCTGCCAATTGGGGCATCGCCTGGAGTCCAAAAAATGTCCTGAAATGAAATATAGCATTCAATGACAAGAAAGAAAAAAAAAAAACCTTAACCAATGAACAATCAATACGGAAACATTTTGCTGAAGAAGATCAGAGTGGTTGAAACGCATCTGGCAGATTGATGTTTCAGCCCACAGTGTTTATGCCTCAGACCTTAAAGTATAAACATTGTGGGCTCAAATATCAATAAGGTTTTATGATAGCTTTATTGTGGCTGGCATAAATGATCATTGGCAAAATTCTTAAGGAAGCCATTAAAAAACAATGTATTGAAACTTTTGCCTTTGTGAAAGAGCCATTTTGTTTTGCTTTCTGTTGAGAGGCTGCTTTTGCCAGGAAGTACAAAAGATTGCAGGAGATTCAAAAATTGAGCCCAAAAACCTGAAAGCCAAATTAGGCATGTAGCAGGTAAGTACATATCATGCTTTCCCTTAATTAAAGGGAAACAAGGGGCAAGGAATTCAATTCTCACTGTGAAGGCAGAACAAACAGAAGGGGAGGTTCATCTCTTGAGTGCTGATATAGCACTTTGGCCCCATGGAGAACCTTGACCCCAATGGAGAACACCCCCCCCCTTAAGGCTTATAACCATCCATGAGAGCCAACATAAACACCCACTACATGCTTTGGAAAGTGGTTTGTCTGTCTTTCTGCTGTCTATGCATTTTGACATCTCTTGAGATATTGTCCAATTTGCCATGATGGTTCCCAAGGCGGAGGAGTTGTTTTTTGCCTATGTTTGGATACTGTTGAATGCTAAATTGATTCAAGATGGTGGACAGAAACATTCCAAGCTGAACCAATCCGGCTGCCTCTGGAGATATCATCACGCAATCTAGCACAACAGTTCCCTGAGATCTAGCTGGTAATGGAAATTCCTTGTGTTTTCACTTTTGACTGTGACCAGACTTTTTTTTTTTTAATTGCTATTTTGGATTGCCCCCATGAGAAGGCTGGGACTGCTGGAGTTTGTTTTCTCTGAAGCAGGGCAGTAATCAGATTTTGAGTTCGGATACTATTGGATAACATTTTGAATCAAAATGGTGGATTCAACCTTTCAAATCTGCACTGATTTTAACCAAATTTGGCAAGAAACTAACAAATTACAGTTATAAATCTCTGTATTTTATGGGTCTTAGAATTCTTGAGCAATGCTGGTTACTTCCTGCTAGTCTACCAGAAAGTTGAGGAAGTTGCTTGTCTGTTCTTTATGCATTTGGACACTTTTTAATACATAGTAACCAAATTTTGCATGACGATTGCTGACCAAATTTTGCATGACGATTGCAGGATTTCATACATGTTTGGATACAATTGGAAACAAATTTGAATCAAGGTCACACCTTTAAAACTGCACTGATTTTTTTTGGTTCTTGGAATTCCTAGGCACAACTCTGGATAACCCAGAGTTGTCCAATGAAACTATAAACTGAACAATTTATTCACATAATGCAAAGTAAAACTATGAAATTTTCTCCTGGAGGATGTATTGATGGCTACTAATTTAGATGGCTTTTAAAAGGGTATTAGATAAATTCATGGAAAGTGATGCTATCAGTGGCTGTTAGTCATGCTATATATAACCTGTAGAATCAAAGGCAGTAAGCCTCTGCCTAGCAATTGTTGAGAATCACGAGAGAGAGAGGACAGTTGTATTAATGTCCTTCTTGTGGACCTCCCATACACATTTGGTAGACGACTGTGAGAAAAGGTTGCAGAGCCTTTGGTTTGATCCAACAGGGCTATTATATTCTTATGAACTGAAATCCTTGATATACATAAAGCAGCCACTGTGAAAGTGTGACAGCACATTTCATTCATTTCTTATCTTTGTCACTAAATGCCCTTAAATTCTCAAGAATGCTGGAGAGCACTTGTCACTTATGTAATTATTCATTGCTTCAGTGGTAGTCCACAAAGCTCTTAACATGTCAGTGAGGATTGTTTTAAATGTCATAGGATGGCCTGAATGAACCAAGAGTGCTTTATTTAGCATTCTTTTTAATGATTTTTATCTCTTTCTCACCATCAGAGGATTCATGGGAAATATGGATTCCCTCCACCACACAGAGATCATCAATATTCTTCCCTTCTTTCCATAAGGACCACGTTTCCTGTCATATTTTAACTCCTTAGTTTCTCAAGACCACAACAGTGGAACATTTAATTTCAGCACCTTCTTACTGAATGTTGGGTTCAGTCTCATAAGAGTTGCAGCCCTAAACATCTAGAGGGCACCAGGTTGCTCAAGTAGTTTACAGTGCATTAAAGAGTCCTCTGGGTTCCTACCTTTCTGCAAGTGCTCTTATTATGCATTTTTTTGGCCATTTCTATCATCATCTTCTTTTATATTATTTGAAATTAGGACATAGTTAACTGTCTTGTTTTATCTCAAGGTAGAATTTCATGCAGGGACGCGGGTGGCACTGTGGGTTAAACCACAGAGCCTAGGACTTGCTGATCAGAAGGTTAGCGGTTCGAATACCCGCGAAAAGGTGAGCTCCCGTTGCTCGGTCCCTGCTCCTGCCAACCTAGCAGTTCGAAAGCACGTCAAAGAGCAAGTAGATAAATAGGTACTGCTCAGGCGGGAAGGTAAAAGGCGTTTCCATGCACTGCTCTGGTCCGCCAGAAGCGGCTTAGTCATGCTGGCCACATGACCCGGAAGCTGTACGCCGGCTCCCTCGGCCAATAAAGTGAGATGAGCGCCGCAACCCCAGAGTCTGTCACGACTGGACCTAATGGTCAGGGGTCCCTTTACCTTTAGAATTTCATGCATTAAAGATGACAGAAAGGTTTGAGGAGGCTGGTAATGCACAGACACAGCCCAACTGACATATGAAATATGCTATCAATTTTTCTCACTGAAACTCTTGCTTGGTGGTGATAATACCATAAACAAATATTTCAGGTCAATATACTTTTTAATGCACCTCAAATGCTCTTACAAGAAGCATTTCTGAATGACACAGTGTTTCATAGGATAAGGACAATGAAAGTGTTGGAAGTAAACTAGTTGCAAACCATTAATTTAGTTGCCTCTTTCCCCTCATCAATTCACTGCTGCAGTCCATGTACATTCAACAGCATATGTTGATCTACTCCAGCCTTGTGTCTTCCAGATATTTTGGATGACAAGTCTGATCAACCCTGACCATTGGCCATGCTGGTTGGGGCTAGTGGGAGTCTTACAAAATCCGGAGGGAACCAGCTTGGAGGAAAGCTGCTTCTAAATCTGTACCGCAGAAAGGAAAAGAAAAAATGCTTAGCAGCAGCATGATATACATAGATGAAAATGTATTCTTTCCCTGTCTTACTACAAAGATAAATTAATTAGCTTTGTATCCACTACCTTGCCATTGGTGACCTTCAGAGGTTAATCCCACACCACACACACACAAAAGGTCTGATAATTCACTAATTCAGTAGTATTTACTTCTGAGTAAACATGTAAAGGACTGTAGCTGTTACAGAAAAACCATGGAAAATGCTGGAAAATAGAACCCTGGTATAATAATATAGAGAAAATGTATTTGAATTTTATTTAATTTACATGTTTCAAGTTTGTTTAAAGTAGTTATAAAAACCCATGGAAAAGCTGGCTTAATACAAACCAAGCACTTAAGGAAAACTAACTCACATACTATAAAAGCATGTTCAAGAGAATAAAGCAATAAAAACCCGCAATAAATATACTGGTAACTCTTATTGGCAGTGGAAATTTATATCATATATATATATCATAATGCGTACATAAAAGGAAGAATGAAATTTAGAAGTATAAATAAATGTTTTAACATTTTTTTACATGACACTTTTCCTTACAGAAGATGAGGGATGTGTTTAGTCTGGTTTTTCTACAGCATGGTGCAACTCTTTCCCCTTGAAGTGACTGGGGATACTATTATGCCACTGAAGTGAATGGAGAGCTGCTCTGCTCATTCATATTCTGCAGGGCAGTTGTGTTTGCTGCTAGCACTCAGCTCTGTAATTCAGGGGTAGCCAATGTGGAACCTCCCAGACATTGCTGGACTATAATTCCCACAACAGCAAAGCATGGGGGCTCCATGCTGGCTTCTCCTGCTGTAATTTCTTGAATCCGCCTGGAATAGGACGGAGGTGAAAGAGTGCAGAAATATCATCAGCTTGAGAGCTTTTTAAAAATTGACCAAATGACTGAGGTAGGGCAGCTAAGGCAAGTGAAATAAATAATTCAATTCACTCTTCATCTTTATTATATTCCCTACCATATAAGGGCAGAACGTGTCAAGGTTTGTGGCAGAAAAAAATTAAATATCTGGAACAACCATCCTAGAGAACTTGAGAGGAGACAAAGTATTATTATAATTTAAAAGGACAGCATGTCAAATATATTTAGGTACTAAACTCTGATTTTGTAAATATCAAAAGAAGCCAGAAAGGTCAAAAAGAAGCCTTCACCGAGCTAGAAGGGTGTAGGGATAGTTTAATAAATGTGTAACTAATCTTCATTGAAAATGCACTTTTAATATTTAAATACTTGCAGAGAGTTCAAGTTAGTGAGAGAGGATTATTTTATGAATAATATTTACAATAGGCCATAAATTCTTTTCAGGAGCCGTGTGGTGCAATCCAATGCAATGCCCTTGAAATAATGCCTCTTTCTGAAACCCTGAAGAACTGCTGACAGTCAGTTTAGATAATACAGCACTAGATGGACTTAATAGCCTGACTTGCCATAAGGCTGCTTACTCACTTCTTGTTCTTCACATAGTCATTCATTCTTCTTCACTGAATCTACACATGTAGAAGTTATACACATTTAGATTCTGTGTAGAAGAGCTGATGAACACATGGCGATCAAGGAGCAGGCATGCCATTGCACTCTCTTCCTTCCATATTTTCACTGTAACCAGTTGTGCCACAGGGCTTCTTGTTGTGTCCTGCTAGCTAGCCCCAGAGCTAGCCGTGGAGGAAAGGAAGGGATGCACTGAAAATCACCTGCAGGATCTAAAATCGTTTAAAACCATGCATGACTTTATTGTGATTGAAAGAAAGTAATTTGCTCTTGCTCGTTTTAATAAGGTATGTTTTTGTGATGTGTGCACTCCTCTGTGTTTTCTTTATAGGTCAGGTACTCATGTATGTATAAAAATCTAGTAATGCCTCTAGATAAGTACAATATATATTACCCATAAACAGCCTCGGCATTTTCTACAATATTGCCTTCCAATGTATAACTGCGTTTCGTGTCATCAGTGTCATATGAATAACTTACAAATTGTGTTAATGTTTAGCTTAGAAATGAGGACCATGTCATAAGGAAAGGAGAAGCTTCTGCACGAAGCCTGAGGTGCACAACAAAACTGGCCATATAAGCTTGAGATGCCTAAACTCCTTGGAGTGACAAGAAACAGCAACTAGTTGGGGGCTTGTAAGCAGGGCCGTCTTTACCCGGGGGTGCAGTGTACCCGGGCACCGAATTCTGGGGGGCACCACATGTAGACGTACTGTAGTATACCTGTCCCTCTCAATTGGCAGCAGTGAAAAGCAATGGAGCAAAAGTCCACGCCCCCCTCCTCCATCGGTCTGTTTCATCAAATATTTCTGATGAGTCAGGAAACAAAAGCAGTTTTTTCTGCTGCCTTTTTCCGTTGTTGTTACAGGTGAACGATTCCCCCCTAAAAAGCTCAACAACTTTGAGTTGCCCCCCCCCAAAAAAGGTCAACAACTTTGGCTTCCCCCCAAAGGGTGGCTAAACTAAACTTGGGGGTGTTGGGCAGATCTTTGCACCCCGATGGCGAATATGCTAAAGATGGCCCTGCCTGTACGTATGACCTCAGACCAGAAGAGCACCCTGAGATCAGCACACATTCCATTGGCAGTGTTGCAGAACTGGCACCTCTTTCTCCTGTAGTCATGATAACAAAGAACTTGAAAGGAGGAGGCTTAAGCAATTGATCTGGATAGCTGCAGGTGGTGGGGGGAATACAACACCCTGGGCAGAAAAGACAGCATGCTCTGGAATTACATGAGCAGCCTGACCTCTGCATCCTCTTGGAGCATGACACATGTGTTGCCACAGCTCCACACCTTCCTCCTCCTCCCTTCTCACCACTCTGAACTTTTAGATTGTCTCTGTGTATAAAAGTTCATCTGCTTCCTCTTATAAGAGTTCCACCAGGTTTGCTTTGGGGTTTGTTTGTTTTTAAAGGTTTGTCTTTATGCACAACACTCTGATTCATATAGTTCTACTGTTTTTCTGTGCAGATGTATGGGGCAGCTGCAAGGGTACCAGGAAATATTTCGGGAGGAGTACCTGATATCCTTTGCTAGTCTTTGGAGTCTCCTCTGCCCTGGAGGAAGAGAGGGATAATATGGAAAAGTGCAGATATCTGCAGGCAAAACACAGTGCCACCCCACAATAGTAGCTTACCTTATTGTCATTGGTTATAAAGCAACCATGTCCTCTTTTTTCTGATGGAACTATCACAGTAATGGCCACAAGGTGGTATATTGTACACTAGGAGTCTGGGTCTGTAATACCTAGCTTCTTTATGCACCATTTCCACATCCCTGTTGTATATGGCTTGTGCATTGTAGCCCTCTGTGGTCCCATGCCACAGCTGGTTGTCAACTGATCTCGCATTCCATTCTAACAGGACCATGCATCCTGCTCCTTTGTTTGTCGAATTTAGTGTCATGTTTCTCATTTTGAAATCCCCATGTTTCTGTTTTCAGCAGAAATAAGGAAGAAACATGTTGTTGCTTCTTCTTTTTCTTTTTTAATGCTTTATTGAATTCCAAAAGAAAACGAACAATCAAAGGAAAGAGAACAGTCAAGAAAAAAATAATACACATTTCCACAAAATTAACTTCTTTCGTTTCTTCATCTTTTTCAGTATTTCCATCACATCGTTTGATTGCATCTGCACTCTAACTAAACATTACTGTTTCTGGCAATGCTTTTCAGCATCACTGTCTTGCCCAACTTTCAGCTTTCACTGTCATGCAGGTCATTTATTCTAGGTATATTTTGACTCGAAAGGAGGAGGCAGTCAGGATAGTTTACTGCACTCTGATGAAACATTCTTGATAGCAATGCATTCCAGCAATGAGCATCACAGCTCCAATCCAGGTTTCACCCCCTTGCTACAGTTGAAGTCTGAGCCCCACTTACATGGAGGTAAGCCCCACTGAATTTAACAGGACTAAGTTCTAAGCAGACATAATTAGGATTATTGTGTAAGCCAGTGATGTATAGGGATGGGGTGTTAAGAGAGGCGTAGTCCCTCTCACAGAGGACACGTTGTGCTCCTTCTGGAGTACTTGGTGTCCCCATCCTGCACTCAGCTCTCACCTGTGGCTGCTAGTAGCTGTCAGCATGCAGCAGCAAGATTTGAAGTGAGGTTTTGGGTGGTGCAAATGGCACCTGTAACTTGGTTCCTCATAGCCCTTCATGCTATATGTGGAGATGAACACATTGGTCAAAGAAGCAGAATATGAACGGCTGGCTTCACCGACCAGCCTCATTCTGGAATCAGAACTCAGCCCACACATTTAATTGTGCATACATATGTATGCAGGCTGTTTTCCAGCATTCCAATGAATGATTGAAAGTCAAGGTCCAGGGCTAGTGGATGGTATAAGGGGAATAAGGTGACGTGAACAGCATTTATAGCTAATTGGTAGCATGGTACAACATCTGCCTATTGCCATAGTGTTGTATGAAGTTCAGTCCTTCTGCTTCTATTCATGGACTCATGATTGAGAAACAAAACATGATATTGTACTCATTCAGTCCCAAGGCCAACGAAGCAACAAAAGATTTAGATAAACTATTTCAAAACGCTAGTACTCATTAGAGTACTAATGATGAAATGGAATACACAGAATGCTACAAAAGATCTCATTCAGGAACATTGTGGTATGTTTGTCATCTAATATCCTCTGGTGTGAATGGTTGGAGCCACATGTTTATTGGTATTGCTTTAAAAGAATAGGAACTCTTGTTGGATGTCATGGTCTTCTTTTTGGATGATATAAAGGGGGATCCTACTGCCCCAAATATCTTAGCAGTCCTATTTCCAGTTATACTCACACGAGACTTCCCAATCCTTTCTAGCTTCCATATAATTGAGCATGGACTGTGTGGGGCAGTGATTGCTCAGGGATTTGGCCCCTGAACGTTCCTCCTCTTTCATGGTTTTCATTCTCTCTTGCACAATGCTTTCTTCCCTATGACAGGAACACCTTGTTCTGTTGAGACGCCTCTGCATGAAACAACTTCAAAGCTGCTACTTAATTTATGTTCAACTTCCAAGGGCTGAATGGAGGAGTCAGATAGTGGCAGGCCATTTTAGGCTAACTGTGTAAAACATGTTAGGTACAAATGGATTACAGCACTTTGACATTTTTGTATGTTCTCACGGCTCACAGATAAATGAGCTGGGCCAGTGAACTCTGGAAAAATAGTTCTTCTGGAAAGACTAATGCAGGTTCTGATCCTCCTGACACCTAAATTGCTTTGCTTTGGGGGGGATTCTCTGGATTCCCCAAACTTCATATTTTTATTCATTTCACCCATCCTTTTAAATCTTGCTCATTTCCCTTCTTTGCAAAGGGCTGAGGAGATTTCACCCCTCCCATATCCAAGAATCTCCTGAGGAGCCTGCTGATTCTACAGAGAGGAGGAGCAATGCTCTGCTTTCTACTTATTCAGTGAGTGAATCAGTCAGCGAGTGAGTCAGTCAGTGTATCGGAGAGAGAGAGAGTGTTAGAGATCGTGTCTAGAGATAAGGTTGCTGCTAAGAGCAGCTGCAGACTCTCAGTGTAGCATTGATTTATGCTTAGATCTTTTAGCTCTGTATATAGTTTTGTATCATAGTTATAGCTATAGAATAAAAGGAAGATATTCTACAGAGCTGCTCTCCGAGTGGTTTATACTCTGCAAGACTCTGCAAAACTCTGCTGTGCAACGACTGTATTATTGTGCAAGTGAATCCGGTGCTCTCAGCTCTAAGCTGTGAGTCCACAGCACGGTGACCTATCCCTGTGAGAAAGGTGGTCGCTGGCAGTGCTACCCAGCTCGCCTAGCCCAGTCGGGGTTGAAGTGCATGAGTCCAGTTGGTGCACTGGCTCAAGGGCGATGCTGACAAGGGCTGGTTGATCCTTTATTGTATGCACATAATATGCACATGCATATAATATACTCACTACTTCCCCAGTGCACTTCATGCATCTGATAGGAGGAACTCAGAGTCTTAGCTGACAGGAAATATAAACAGTATAAACAGAATTAGTTGATCTGAAGGCTACTTATTACTTTATGCACCAAGTGCATTTGCCCCATGTATACTGGTGCTTGTAGTAGAAATATTTTAACATGAAATCAGTAGCAGCTCCTTCAAGGGATGCCATTACTAGTCCTGGCATGTTTTCAAATGCTTCTTTCCCCTTTATAGGAATAAACTCAGGTGCAACGGTGCTTCCTCCTTTAGTGGGCTTTGAACCCCAGACTCCATCAAGATACTTTTGCTTAGATAGCTGCATCTCATACCACTCCTAAATTCAGATTCAGAAATCTCTAGAATGTACGCAAGAAGTCTTGAGTCTGCATTCTGATTTTCCCATGTGGATTGCTCACAATTCTTTCATATTTTTCTTGGCACCTTTCTGGCATACCTTTGATCACCAAGAGCATTCTTCTGTCTGGCTGGAGATGTGATATGCATACACAAAGCCAGTGTCTGGTTAATTGGGGTGAGTGAACAGCATGTTCCTCTCCCTGTGACTGA